>NC_085138.1:185649144-186364368 GCF_035046485.1 Aedes albopictus
GTAAACATGTGACGTCGTTCTTATCGTTTTTCACGTAGATTAAATTGGTGTGGAGTACTAGATCAATTACGTCATCAAGAAACTGTCAGATTTCGGGAATATCTCACCTTCTGTACACCGTGCCGCCACCTACTTGATGGTTGACCAAATTCAGCCCTCTTAGCATTGGGCGAATATGTTTCCGTGACTATGGTTTGAATCAAAAAATGTTCGAATAGTTATGTCTGTTTGTCTGTGAAAATATCTTCGATTTGCTGCAATAGGTCGTTGATAAAGACAAGATTTACGCATTTATAAATGTAACAAAGACACAAATAATCGATGAAAATAGTGATCCATCTTAAAAAAAAAACAGATAGTCCTTCAGGCCATTTTCACAGACACGGGTATGACGTTTACGAAAATTATTCTAGGTGGTGTCTCTTTGTGTGTGCGGTGCAACCATTAGAAATCTTCTTCTTGGCGTAACGTCCCCACACTGGGGCAAAACCTACTTCTCAGTTTTGAGCACTTCTGCAGTTTTAACTGAGAGCTTCCTCTGCCAAAGACCATTTCACATGTATGTCGTTCGTGTGGTAGGCACGAAGATACATTCCTTAACGAAAAATTCCTGGACCGACTGGGGATCGAACCCGTCACCCCCAGCATGGTCATGTTGGATATCCGCACCTTTACAGCTGTTGCTATATACTGCCGTTCTACGCCCGATTGTCCCATGTTATATGGGAATCCCATATAACATGGGACAATAATGCGTAGAACGGCAGTATAGGCCCATTAAATTATTAATTTATTTACATCAAAAAATATATTGATTTTTTCAACTTTTGCTGCTCCATTATTTTTTTTCTCCGAAACCTGTTATAGAAAAAATGTTTAAGTTATATTAATCTTTAAAGACAGTTTGTAAGAAAACTTTTTTTCTGTTCGTCATTCTAAAAACTTCTCCCTGCTGTAGAGACACGGTGGGTATGTGGAATGAATCATCCGCATCCAACAAACGTATCGTGCCAAAACATAAACTAGAATGAATCGGTATTGGATGGTCTTATCCAACAGCATGAAGCCTATTATTACAAAAAGGCTGATTGTTAAATTCAAGTGACCTCCAGTATGTTTGTTTACACAACTTCTAGAGCATTCCTACTTCTCGATGATCATTAGGACTGCTTTGAGCGTCAATCCTATTTCTATGTCGCGTCGTTAGAGATGATTTCTGCGTAAATGGCATAGGGAACTACGAAGGAAACACAAATGTGGACGGCTATGGTCAAACACGTACCTAAATCAATTTATATACTCCAGATGAGATCGATTTGATACCGGACCTAAAACCTTGAAGTTGTGTCTATGCACAAAAACAACAATAAATAATTATCTAAACTAGGTATGTAAGCCTAAAGTGCATCCCAACCCTGTTATATTTTAAAAACGTTAACTAAACGATTCATGCCTGGTCTACGTTTAAACCGCCAATTCAGCGACAACCTACATGCGGGTAGCAGGCGACTCGCCATTAACGTTGCGCTTTGTTTGAAAAGAAAGTGGCGACTCAACAAAGAAACACTTAACCCATGAAGATTGTAGGCCTTCTGGTGGCGGCGAGTAAAAAGATGGTAACATAAATATTGCTTATGATGGTATTGGCATGTAACTCTCGTCGCATGGTTCTGTGGTGCTTTCCACAAATCCACAATTGCTTGTTAGAGGTACCCATTATAAGAACCTTTTTCAAAGTATTCGTCACTTCCATTCATCAATCAGAAGTAACTTGTGTTATGCATAGAGGAGTAAGAAATTATGTCACGCGTAAATTGACCAATTGCAATTCTATTCTTGACCCCTCCTCTTACCTATGTTGATTTTTTTGTAATATTTATTTCATCAAAAACATTGTATGAATCATGACGTTCAGAGTGTAAACAATTCGAAGATTCAAAATGAAAATTGACATTCTCATTTTTTAATTCGTGTTTCGCCACATTCATTGTCAGCTGAATGCCTCTCTTTTTTCATTCAATTATCTGTCATGAGTATTGTCTTGCATATCGTAAAATAGTCAATTTCTGTTAACAAACAAACAAAAGTTGACTTAACCCTCTAATACCCAAATTTTTGATATTGATCTAAATATAATTTTTCGTCATCTAAAATCGATTTAAACATGTTTTGGAAGATGATTCTTTTTAATTCTCGATTTCGTGAATTTCAGTTTTTGATTTTTCTAATTTTTATTTTTGAACATCCCCACACTTTTTTATTTTTCCTGGAAGCCTATTTGGGGTACGGATTTTTTGAGATGAAAACATTTTGAGATTCTATGATTATTGTTGAAATATTTTTATTTTTATTTTTTTTTCATAGAAAATTTTATTTTCCGTGTAATTTTAAGGAAAATAATTTTAGAGTGTATTCGATTCCCTTAAGGTTGAAGGATTCGTCATTGACATAATCGTCATCATTGAAAATTCAAAAGCAGTTTTCTCGCTCAAAACATGGATGTTTACTTTGAAAATGTATTCACTGTACTCCATTCTGCATCCGCAATACAGTGAATACATTTTCACTGCGGAATTTTCAGCATTGAACGAGAAAACTGCTTTCAAATTTTCAATGATGACGATTATGTCAATGACGAATCCTTCAACCTTAAAGTATTAAACTAGGGTAGAATGATTTGGGAAAAATTTAAAATATGTTAGTTTTAGCGATTCAATACAAAATAAACAACAACAATGACTTCTAAAAGGTGACTAAAACATAAATTTTTCAATGATTTTTAAAAAATGTAAATAAACTTTAAAATACACCAAAAACCATTTTGAGATATTCAAAACAGTCCTAAATATCAGCCAAAAATTAAAAAAAAAATGATTTTCCACGAAACAAAAATTACAAAAATGCTCAAACTATACCCCGTGTAAAGGCGGGGTTGGGTATTAGAGGGTTAATGAACAAATGGAACAGAACCATTCCAATTAATAACTATACCCAAGTTTTGTGGTGATTGAAAGTTTAATCGGGAGTTATAATCTAGTTTTGTTTCTCAGTGAAAATTGTCAGTGACAGAAAAACGAATGAAGAAGTGAAAAAATCATTCACCAAAATTAATGTTATTTTGATCCCTCAGTTGAGAATTTTAAAAATTCACGTTCAATTCACTCATTGAAAATGAAAATTTTAAACTTTGATCACGTTCTTCTTACTTTTTTCATAACTCAGATGTAAAAATAGGTTTTCTCGTTCAAGACATTTTCACTTACTGGAGAATGCATGTGCAAAGCGTGTGCAAAAATGTTGAAGATGTTGAACCCTCTTATACCCAACCCAATATATGGGCCCATATAGCCGAGGCGGTAAACGCACGGGTATTCAGCATGACCATGCTGAGGGTGACGGGTTTGATTTCCGGTCGGTCCAGGATCTTTTCGTAAAGGAAATTTCCTTGACTTCCTTGGGCATAGAGTATCTTCGTGCCTGCCACACGATATACACATGCAAAATGGTCATTGGCAGAGGAAGCTCTCAGTTAAAAACTGTGGAAGTGCTCATTGAACACTAAGCTGAGAAGCAGGCTTTGTCCCAGTGAGGACGTTACGCCAAGAAGAAGAAGAAGAGCCCAACCCCCTGTGGAGTATAGTTTGAGTAAAGTGTCTCAACCAAAGTGGCCAATCCTTATCGTTTCGACAGATCTCCTGCTCGATTGGAACTATGGGGGTGCCAGCAAATAGACTGTTCCAATTATGACGTTTCTCCTCTTTGTTTTATACAGGCTCGTTAAGTTTGAGCATTTTTGTATGCCCCTTTGGTAAACAATCAAAACTTTTTGGCAGATTGCTAGGACTACTGCAGTCGACTCCATGTCTTGATTTTCTTCATCTCTATATCTCGCAATATCTCGATTCTTCCTCTCTACATGTGGATATTACCATATTTGGATCTCCCTATCTCGATGCGATCTCGTTTGTTCTTTTTCTAGATTTTCTTTCTAGGTTATATGTCGATATACTCATTCGAACAGGTTACTAAACCTCGATTCCCAGATGCAAAGCATTCTGGGCAGGCAAAGTGACATCTGCTTGTTGAAAAATTACGAACTAGTTTTCATTGAACAATCACTATCTTCTAGACCACAATCAATTGTACATGCAGGACCTGAACCAGCCAGTAATTTAATTGGCGTTCAACGTATTTGACAGTGTATTTAAAATGTCATGATCATAAACTAATTCAGTAACAAATGTTGAAAACGACGTATAATCAATGCTACACCATTTAATCTGCGATTTAATTTTAACCAGCACGGTTTTTAACTTTCATGACCTATTGCGTAGGGGTCAGAGAATGATCAGTTTGTGAAGCAGATCTGAACTTGTAGAAATGATCCAAACAGCTATCGCATATTCACGAAACATTATTAATCACTCTAACTCTCTGCGTGTGTTTCCAAGATTCCAACATGATGGGTAGTAGCGAACGATTGCATTCTAACGTCGATTATAGCATGACATTTACCACACTCCATCCTCAACAATACAGAGATTGAGGATAATCACCCAGCAATTAAATTACCGTCAAAGTCCATTTCAGTCTTGACAAAATTTATATAGGGTGGCTGTACCAATTATGGCACTACCTAAGGAAAACTATTTGTACAAAAATAACGTGAAGACCAACGAATGTCATCAATATGTTAAAAAATAGATTAGTTTCCATACTTTACAGGAAAAATATAGAAACGGACCTAAAACTACTTTTAGTATATTTGACCAAAATGTTAAGTTTAAATGAGTGCAACCATCTTTTGTGATCGTGATCTGTTAACCAGATTTTTTTCTTTTTGATTCACATCGTTCAAAGGTGAAAATCAACTATGGCGAATAATTATAATTGGTACTATAGCTATAATTGGAACACTTACCCTACTGCTATCTGGACAAGATAAAATAACAGTATTTCCATGTTGTTACCTTTTGTGGCCCATGGAGCGTTCAACATAGCTCTGGTCCTCAAAAATTTCTCCCTAGACACTTTTCGTGAGAACAGTTTCTTCTCCGTATTAACTAGTGCATGGTCCATGTGTTCCTTGTCTAGTGTTAAAAACCATTCAGTTCATTTGCCTTTCTCGTACACCAATGTGTACTGAAGAGCTGTATATTCACTCAAAAAAACAATTTTCGATAGAAGGCTCGGAGGGTCAAGTCACATATACCAATCAACTCAGTTCGACGAATTGAGGTGATGTCTGTGTGTATGTGCGTGTGTGTATGTATGTGTGTATGTGTGTGTGTATGTATGGCTGTGTACAAAAAAGGTCACTCACTTTTAATGCGCTTCCCATTGGCTGAGACGACCCGGAATTCTACTGCATTGTTTGCTATTGGAAACGTTTCGGATCAGTCAAGGCGTTCCGGAGATATGGCCATTTCAGTGATCCGAACCAGCACTGGTAGAACTGGCCGTATATAAAACTGAACCAAGCCCCATCATGAGATACATCAAACCGCGCGATTTTTGTAACCTTTAGCATGGTTTACGAATTTTGTGCGGAAATAAATACTGGAGATCAGAAATTCCACGATGTCGGCCCAAAATTCAAAATGGCACCCTAATATTCAAGATGGCAACTCCAAATTTAAGATGGCGTCTGTCTAATAGTTAGCATGTTATGCTCTGAACAAGTGATTCCCAAAGTGGGCGAATACAAGTCCAGAATGTCAACTGAGTCATTAAAACTCCCTGACATTTTAAGATTTTTGTTTCTAGGATTACATATTGAGAAATGTCTCTTTCGAGATCGGCTAAATTATACATATTTTTTATGTTTATGGGAACTACCAGGGATCGATGCAGCAATGTTTTAGAATCCACCATCTTGTATATAAACATTTGTGTATCCAATGCTTTGTTATTGTGGATACACGATAGTTGTTGGATCCTGTCAGAACCATTAGGGGGCAATGGGATTGCCACATACGTGATGTAAAATTTATGGCAAAATTTAATAATAAATACAAATATGACTGCTACACGAATTTCCGAAAGAATTCCTAATGATTGAGATCTCCAATAAATAAGAAATTTCTGTGGCAAAAATTCATGATTGATTTTTTTTCCAAATTATGAAAGGAACCGGTTTTTTTGAATTGATAAGAAAGCTTTGTTTTTAATTTATATGCGTTTTTAATGGAAATTTCAATCAAAATCATGAAGTTTAAGATGAATCTCAGAACATTTCAAATGGACGTCGTCACACATTGATTGAAAATATTTCAGATAAGCTTCCCGGAAGAATTCCAAACATTGTGTTATATTAGAAGCTATTATGAAAATTTTCCACAAATTCAGCGTTGAATTCCCTCGAAACCGAGTAATGACTGCTTGTTTGCATATCTACTTATTTTACAATAAAAAGTTCTCAAATTCATAGCAAGCTTGTGAATTCACATCACTGAATTTTCTTTTTTTTTAAGTACTGAGCAAAGCTGACTACATTTGAAAATACACCAATATATTCCTGAGATACTTTTTGCAGAAAAGATATTTTTGTATTTGTTTTTCAATTCCTACCAGTCTTATTTAAGTGTTTGTGATCAAATATCTCGGGTGTTGAAGAACACCCTTTTAGAATACTAGTAAAACATCTGGTTGGGGATAACAAGTTCTATTCTGTTTTGCTCGCTTTTGTTCAAGAATGTGTATAGCACATACATGATTTCAAAATGGATTGTTTAACATGCAATAATGCAGTTTTTTTCAAATGCTGACAATCAATGCATTTGCATAACAACTCAATGTCTATGAGGGCGATACTAATTTAGATACATTGAGTACACAGTAGTGTCGAATAATGGCCTTATAAAGGCTTCCGCCTAGGCTTCCGCTATGCAGATTTTCAGCCTGTTATCATGGAAAAAATAAATCTCTTCAGGGGGCGAAAATGTTTTTCTCAAGGGAACGATATCTCCTAAAATTTTGGAAAACTTAAACAGTGTGCAATATGGCTATATTCGGTATAGGGAAGATGTCAGGACTCCAAAACTGGCGACCACAATATCAAAAATGGCGGTTTAAAATCCAACAATCTTTCACAGATTGTTCTTCTCATCCGAAGGCACGATTCTAGAGGGTGCCCCGTGGAATTTTTCAACACCTTTGTATTTGGGCCATTGTAATACCTATGTATCCTCATGATGAATGAATGATAATTAGTTTGGAGAAAGTCTCAGCTGCCGTATATAAAGCCTATCCATGAAGGCAAAACTAGAAGCATTTGCTCACTTTTTGGTTTTTGATTTTCTATTATACAACGAAGCAATTATTTTTCCGTGACCGGAATGGTCAAGAAATTTAACACAGCAAGCCCCATTCGATTTGACGTTTCATTTCACGTCCGTACTAGGATCCGGAATAAAGCGACGCTTTATTATTTCTTGAGCGATTCCTTGCCTGAATTTTCCACGCATCGAGAAAGACCAAGAAATTTCTTGAGATCTGCATACTACACTTAGGGTCCTAAAATCATCGGTTTAAGTAGAATGTAGAATAGTAGAATAGTAGAATATTTTTTCGTCGAAAAAAATTTCATGGTTCTTTCAGTCCCACACAATTTTTGACGACTTTAGGCCCCTTGAAGGACCACATAGCCTTGAGATACGGACTCCAAATTTTGACACGATCATTTCTTATGGGTAGTACGCTGATCGCAAGAAACTTCTTGGCCTATCTCGATGCGTGGAAAATTCAGGCAAGGAATCGCTCAAGAAATAATAAAGCATCGCTTTATTCCGAATCCTAGTACGGAGCTCAAACGAAACGTTAAATCAAATAGGGCTTGCTGTGTTATATTTGTTGACCATTGTTGAACTCAAGAAACTTCTTGACCGATTCCTGGCAGAAACTTTCTATGGTGACTACCATTTGAACTGTTATTACTTCGCAACTGCGATCGAAGAATAAACGGTTTCTTGAGCGATGCAGGCAAGGAATTTTCCATGCATCAAAATAGGCAGAGAAATTTCTTCTGATCTGCAAACAGCTCTTTAGCTAAAACGATCCAACAACGATTTTTGCAAAATAAGGGACGGCCTAGTACACGTTAACGCTTTGCCATAGCCTACCTGATTAAGGACAGACTTTGTTAGAATCCCAAAATGGCCGCCACAATGGCCGACTTTGGAACCTACTCACGATTTTGAGCGCACAAATCTCTTCGTAAACAAAACCAGCGCACCTGATCTTTTTATTTTAAGCTTATTACAATTGAGCAAGAACAGAATAATGAAATTTGTGCATCTGAAGTTCTGATGCACTTTTGAAGCGGGATTTCAAGAAGTTTGTTCTTAAACAAAACCAGTTGGCTTGCACGAGTGGATGTTCACACGTGGGTTCTCTTGGAGCATGTACTTGTGCAGCTAGATAATATCAATCTCGTTGCATATTTTTGTTATTGCAAAAAAATATATGCAACTCATTGCAAAACTCGATTTCAGCACTCGTCGAAGAAACAAAAAAATAAGAACGAAAAAAAACTATTGAAAATTTAGCTACCAAGTTTTTTTTTCGCCCCTTCAATATTTTGGTATTTTTGTTTGGCGAGGGGGGTGACATAAAACAAATTGAATATTTGCATCAGCCTAATTTTAAAAAAAAAATATTAGGGATTAAAAGTACCACTCACCTAGCGACTCTCGATCCCGCTCCAGGCCGACAACCCGCAGCCCGGACTGGCTATCGTCGGCTTCCTGTTGGTCGTACTCCGACGCTTCCCTGGAAAGCGGTTCATCGTCATCGTTACTAAAGGGCCATACCAAGCCGAATGCACTCGCTTCGCCCCGGACGAGCGGTTTAAGCCTTTCTTTTCGCCAATCCGCAAAATCGTCATCGAAATGCGTGCGCCTCAAGAAGGTATCCCCACCGAAGAAGCTGAGTGGTGGTTTGGTGTGGTTGATAAGCGTTGGTTTTTTTTTATTTGCGGTTGCGATGATATTTTTTTGTGTGGTGTGGTGTCGTTTCGGTTAGTAAGCGCGCGCACGGGTGTTTCCAAATAAATATTATTAATTTCACCGCAGAAAGTTCCAGGAACGAAAGTGCACGGACCGGTTTAGAGATTCAGCGACAACGTTTGTGAGTCATTCGGGGATTTTATTTTTCCAGCACATTTCGTCCAATAATGGTGGCAGCAGATGGGTGTTTGTTATGATTGGCGAACAGAAGCGTGTGATGAGATTTAATAGCATAATGACCCACAACTCAACGAGATAAGGACAATTCAGAAATTGGATAATAAACGTAACCAGCCCAACGGCTACTGTGCTAGGCACTACTAAAGCCAATTTGCAAATATATTCATCTGACTCAGAATCAAATCAAGTGTGGAGACAAATGTATGAAAAGTAACATTCGATGTTAGTGTACCTCAGTATTGGGCGGATTCTTCTTGAATAACTTCTCATATTTTGCCATACTCTTCAACTCCTGTTATTAAAAATGCATGTATAATGTATAAACATAGAAATGTAATTGTGCTACATAACAACAATAAGCCAATCATAAACCTTCCATAAAACTAAGGAGGGATCCCAAGTAACAATGATAGCCGAATAACAGCTTATTCAGCTAAAATTTTGAAAACCATGCTTAAGAGCGGTTTATTCAGCTGTTGTACAGCAATAATGTTTTTTGGGATATACTAAATAGGGATGATCTTGAAGAGTTGATTACAAGAATCTCTTGAAATTTTATACGCTTTTCCAAGACTTTATCTATATGAAACGATTTTATGGTTCTATTTTTCTATGATAAAGCTATTATAAATGAAACCAGTAGTTGTACCTCTTCTTTAGGGCCTTTACCTTCTCAAACTCATTTGAAGCAAAATAATCTCAGCTATGCGTGTACTGCTTCACTTGCACCCCCAAAGTGCGCACCGAAGCAAAACCTCTTTTGCTACAGCTCATGAGCTTTTTTTGCTCCAATTGAAAGCACGGCGAGAAGAAATGGAATGGTTTTAATGGCTGGCAATGCATCGCGTGGCGGCCGGCGAGCGACGACCACCGTTCAAGTTCAGGGCCCCGTTTTGTTTCGTTTCGATCGGCGAGGAATCAACGAGCGATTCCAAGCAACAGCATCAAAATTAAGGAAAATTTTTAATTCATGATTTTCTATTGAACTGAAACTTTGCACAGTTTTTCAGTTCCATCTAAATCGCCATTTTTCGATATCAAATTTTTATTTAGAGCCACGACTAACTTTTCAAAAGGGTGTATGTGAAAATGGTTCAAAAATATTCAAAAATATGCACAGCAAAAACGGATTGTTCAATTGTTATGAATTTTTCAGCAAAGTTAGATAGCTAAATGGTGATTTCTAAGAAAATATACACTGTGAAAAAAAATCTATTTTATCATTGAAAAACATCATTTTTGTCACAAAAACTCAAATATCTCAAAACCCTATCTTTTTACCAACTTGAATTTTTTAGGGAAAACGGTCCATTGTATTAGCAATCTACCATAAAAATTTGGTGATGGTAAACTAATAAACAAAAAAGTTATAACATTTCAAACATTTCACAATTTTTACATTTAGTAAAAAAAAATTTTCTGTGTAAATTATTTCGGCCGGGAATCGCGATTTGATGCTGATTTTATTGTTCAGCAAAGTTAGATAACTAAATGGCGATTCCTAAGAAAATATACACTGTGAAAAAAATCTTTTTTAACATTAAAAAATATCATTTTTGTCACAAAAACTCAAATATCTCAAAACCCTATCTTTTTACCAACGTAATTTTTTAGAGAAAACGGTCCATTGTATTAGCAATCTACCATGAAAATAAACAAAAAAGTTATGACAATTCAAACATTTCACAATTTTCACATTTAGTAATAATTTTTTTTAGTGTAAATTATTTCGGCCGGAAATTGAAGTTTGATGCTGATTTTATTGTTAATGGCCTTGCGTGAGTAAAACAAGTTGTTTTTATTATATATTATATATACATATAATATAATATACTATGTACCGTAATGTTCCGATTTTATCACGCCCTCCGCGCATTAGTCGTTTATTCATTAATTTGCTGTTACATTTGAGGACAAGTGTTTTCCCTCTTCTTCAAGATGAATGTTGAAAGCGTGTTTTGCAACGTTAAAAATATTGAAATGGGTATAGATGTTGAAGAATATTACAGGGCATTTTTGAAAAGGGGCGTAATTAAATTGTTTAAACAGATGTCGCTGATGGCAATTTCTCAGTTGTTGTCGTTTTCGAACTTCCTGCGCCCTGCTTTACCGATGATATACAGATGGCTCGTTTGTCAAATTCTAGACGGCAGGACGTGCAAATGCGTAATTTTGTACACAATGTGGACATTTGGGCATAACCAGTCTCTTTCAGTTTATCTATGGTGCTTTCGGTGAGATTTCGTAACTCTTTTGAACATTTTTTTTTCATCAAACGGTCTACAAGAGAGCGTTGAGTTGAAGACCTTTGAGAAAGCGACTGTTCATGTTGTTCGTTAGGTTATAATAAACAAAATCACTTATTAGTTTTAACTGTCTAGTTTGGTGTTGTTTGCTTGGCTGAAGAAAAAATTTACTATACAATTTTTAATATCCATAACGGTAGTATTTTTTTGCTTTTTCGTGAGCATTGTCATGGTATGTATACAGACAAACAAACGTAACACTGACGAAATTTTCATTGACCACGCCTTTAACGATCATTTTGAATCTTGGTTGTGGCTTTCATAACCAGAAGAGCGCCCATCGTTTTTCTTTGCGTTTGACGTTTCACACTAGCGCCTTCTGATGACAATATTGCACAACGCAGTGTTTCGTGAAACATTTCCACCAGGTGGTGATAGTGTGAACTGGGCGATGAATTTTCACTAAAATTGTTCTAGGCGTTTCGTCTGTTTGTCTGTGGTATGTACCTCTTATGCATTTGTTGTTGTTGAAGTTACTCGCATTCTTCCGATCATAAAGTCTGTTCTCTAAGAGGGATTTTTTTTGCGGATAAACTAGACGTATACGCGTATAAAAAAACTTTTATTATACAGCTTTTGTCTTAAAAATAAATTCAATTCCCTTTTTCTTATAATCAACAGCTTTTCAACACTATCAAGGGATTTTTTCACCAGTCACGTACAATAAAAAGTATGACAATCTCAATATTTTTGATCACAACACTGGATCGCGTCTAAGTTTCAAATAGATACTATAGTAATTACGAATAATCAAACTAAAGTATCATGAAAACAACTTGTTTAATTCAGGCGGTAGCCTTTACAATAAAATCAGCATCAAAATATAATTCTCGAAATAATTTACACAGAAAAAATTTTTTTTTGTTACTAAATGTAAAAATTGTGAAATGTTTGAAATGTCATAACTTTTTTGTTTATCAGTTTACCATCACCAAAATTTTATGGTAGATAGCTGATATAATGGGCCATTTACCCTAAAAAATTGAAGTTGGAAAAAAGATAGGGTTTTGAGATATTTGAGTTTTTGTGACAAATATCATATTTTTTCAAAGTAGAAAAAGAAATTTTTTACAGTGTATATTTTCTAAGGAATCATCATTTAGTTATCTAACTTTGCTGAAAAATTTATAACAATCGAACAATCCGTTTTTGCTGTACAGCTTTTAGAATATTTTAGAACTATTTTCGCATACACCCTTTTGAAAAGTTAGTCGTGAGTGAATATGAAGGTTTAATATCAAAAAATGGCGATTTATATGAAATTGAAAAACTGTGCAAAGTTTCAGATATTTTTGAAATGGTCGCTCAGGATCGACTGACATGACTCCGTGGAATTCCTCCAACCGAATGTATCCACTCCAATCCCCCCGTAGTGGAGCTAACGTGGAGAAAGGTATAAGAGCCGATGCACACGGGCGGTGCGTCCACGCAGCGTGCACGCAAGTGCGTCCTGAGTTACACACAATCAAATGGGGTGATGCACACGAGAACGCAACGCTACCGCACCGCAACCGCGCCGCACCGTGTGCGGCACGCAATGTCAACGCATGCCCCACAGGAACGCTGCGGCGACGCAGCGTGAATTCACGCGGCGTCAATTAACGCTCGTGTGCATCGGCTCTAAGTAATGCACCGAACAGCTGGTCTTGATCGAAGCGAAGGTTGAGCAGAGAACGAGTTTTCGTTTACCTCAACTGCCGGTCAATTGAATTGGAAGTATGAAAACAGCTTAAATGGAGATGTACAATTATATTTGAAAGTATCAGCTGTTTGCTGTGGATTGTTATTTTGAATCGTTTGAACAACACTGGGATGACTAAAACTCTGCTGCATTGCGGTAATTTCTAGTTTTGAATGTGACAAAGTGTTAAGTCACAAAAGGTGAATCACCATTAGGTATAATCTTATGTAACTGATTACTGGACTGAAGCTGTTAGTCATCGTCAAACGAAATCAATATTGATAACAAAAGTTTACATAACAGATTTTGTATATTTTATTCTATCTTTAAAATTAAATACGGAAAACTCTTAGGAGATACAAACAACACGAGTCGTAAACATCGAATACAAACAAAAATTCCCATAATCCAAGTGGAAATCTATGATTCTGATAAACGAAAAAAAATCTGAGAAATTCACCGAGAATATTTAGCTCATATTAGTTCTATCGATAACTGATCTAGAGAAGTTCGTGAAGGAGGAAGTCATACATACGTTTTAGGGATATTCCTACTTCCGACATACAGAGGATAGACAAAATGATCGGGACAGGCAAAATTTTCACTTTTCAAAAAATGTCCAATTATTTAGCTGTAAGTTTTCGAAAAAAGCATCAAATATTCTCAAATTTTCACTGTAAATTGATCAACTAGTTGCGTATCAGGGGACAAAATTTGGGAAAGATCGGGGACTATTCTGCACGAAGTTATAAGAAATTTAGAAAAAAGATAGAATTATCCGATAGCCAACTTTGAGCTGTTATATCTCCGGATTCAATGAACCGAATGCAATGAAATTTTTCCCATTTATGACTTATAAAATGAGCTCTGAAAACCGTTTGACTAAACTTGAAATTATTAACAAGAGAAAAAGTTATAGCAATTTCGTAAATTTCATGATTTTCTAGTAACTTGTTCTATTTTTAATATGCATCTCATTACTTTTTCAATGAATTGCCGCCTATGTTGTTACTTTCTTTCAAAACATATCTGTATTCAAGACAATAAGAGGGAATTTAAATGAACTATAATTAGCATCTTGAATTTTGAAACATTGTTGAAATTTAGGAAAATTTTGTGTTTTATTAGAAAAATATTCTAATCGTAATAATTTTCTTCCGTGTTAAGAATTTTAAGTTAAGCCAAAAGTTTTTGAAAGCTCATTATATAAGTCATAATGGTCAAAATTTCATTGCATTCGGTTCATTGAATCCGGAGATATAACAGCTCAAAGTTGGTTATCGAAAAATTATACCTTTTTCTAGAATCTTCATAACTTCGAGCAGAATAGTCCGATCTTTCCCAAATTTTGTCCACTGATACACAACTAGTTGATCAAGTCCATCCAACATTTGTGCAAGTATTCATGCTATACTATGCTATGCTATGATACACAACTAGTTGATCAATTTACAGTGAAATTTTGAGAATATTTGATGCACTTTTCGAAAAGTTACGGCTATTTGAATTTTTTTTGAGAAGGGAAAATTTTGCGCGTCACGATCATTTTGTCTATCCCCTGTATCAGAAGTGAAGTAAAGCCGTGGGTCCCGAGATAAACTAGTACCGGGCTTAAAATCTCGTTAATAAATACGCTCACATTATGTGAGTATATCGGGAATGGGAATAGATCCCAGGTCATCGGCGTGATAGTCACGGGCTTTAACCATCATACCAGGTCCGCTCCACTTACGATAGCTCCATTGTTAATAGAATATCTGCAGCAACTTCAGAAAAAAATATTTTTCCTTTGAATTTTTGTTCTTCATACATATTTCGGGGGTTTTTGGCAAACTGTATCGTTTACCTGCCTATTTAAAATTCCACTCGATTGTTCCAACTTTTGAAGATGCGCTACCTTTTACGTCAGTGAAGCCCTGCAAATCAGCAGCAATGCTAATCCGCTAACGACTTGAATGCAGTGCTAGTGCTGCATCAAACATCCGGTTTCCAGCCACACAATCGTGTGAGATCTGCCACTTCGAGAGAGTCACGAAGTAGGATGCCGGCAATTGCCATGCAATAAAACCATATGTGTCGCGCTTGGGTCACCCTACTATTGAACTTTACTCTGCCCTTCGATTGAACGCACTATCCGAAGAAAGTTTCGGTGGAGTGTTAATTAGATGAAAGTTTTGTTTTATAACACCTTTGTGAGCAACAGCCTCCCTGGATTTTATATCTTTTAATTTTCAAGCGTTATCAGATGAAGCTCTCAGTTAATAACTGTGTAAGTGCTCATAGAACTGTACGCTGGCACACTGGCTTTGTTCAAACGCAGACGTTACGCCATAAAGAGCAAGTAAAACCTTGTATAAAATCTTGGAGAAATTTCTTAAGGAATTTCATGAAATCCATTGAAGATTTTCTGTAGGAATTACTAGGAGATATAGGAAAGACCTCCTGGAGACTCCTCTGGAGGAACTCCAAGCAAACATCATACCAAATTTCTGAAGCAATTGCTGAAGAAATTCCAATGAATGATTCTGGGTGAAATTTCTGAAGGAATGTGAAAATCAGAAGGAAAATCCTTGGAGGGACTCCTGAAAAATGCAAAAGAATGAAAAATATCAGATCAAATCCTACGCGAGCTGTATCAAGCAACTCCTGGAGGAAGTACTTGGAAAAACTTGAAAATTAGAAGACACATAATGTTGATTAATTGGCAAATTGAGGGATGGAATTGTAAAAAAATGGCTTTCTATTCCGTAGAACCGTTACCTGTTCTGTGGCTTAGTTGGTTAAAGCGCCAGTCTAACGAATACAGACTCGTGTGGGTTCGAATCCCACCAGAACGCGTTTTTTCACAATTTCATCTCTCAATTTGCCAAATAATCAACAATCTATGTCTTCTAAGTTTTTCCCAGTACGTTAAGTCCCATCAGCAAATTGGTACAAGCCTGTAAAGGGCCTGGAGGACCTTTGGATTTTTTTGAAGAAATCCCGAAAGCTTTTCCTAGAAGGATTTCTTGATAAAATTCTAGAGAAATTTGTGTGAAATAAAAAAAAACTATATTCCGAGTTCTTGGAGACATCCGTCGATGAACTTCTGAAGAAAACCTTAGTGAAATTTGATAATGGAATCCTGAAGATAATTAGATAATTTTGAAAGATCTCTGGATGAATATCCTGTGAAAAAAATATTGAAAGATCTCTAAATAAAGCTAACGGAGAAATTTGAAAAGAAATCTCCAAGCAAGGATAGAATCTATTCTGATTAAAAAATCATGAATTCTGAACTACAGGATAATATCAGCATATGATGTTCTAGAAATGTCTTCCTACCTTCCTATCTCAGCCGGTTCCGGAATATCCGAATATGTAATTTTCCCATTGAATGGCTGGTCTTTTCAAGTATTAAGCCAGCCTGCAGTTCTAGTAGCCGATTATTTTCGTTGATGAATTTCACTGCGTATTCAATCATGTTTGCGCATTGAATTCAATTCGGAATGAAATTAATGAACATGAAATAAAATAGTTTACACTCAAAAGAGGCATAATCTCAACAATAACATCAAAGCACAGTACAAATTAAAAAAATAAAAAAAAGCTCAAAATGTAGAGAATTCATTTATTAAAAGTCAGTATTTGCTACATAAACGCAATGAAATTAGTAAACTTGAAATACTATCATGAAATGTCAGATACAGGGGGTGGCCAAAATGTTTGGGATAGGCAACTTTTTTTCTCTCACAAAAAAGTTCAACATAGTGTAACTTTTCATAGAGTGCATCGAATATTCTCAAATTTTGACTGTTTATTAACCTGTTATATGTGCATCAGTGGTACAATTTTGAGCTCGTTTGGTTAATCTTTCGTGAAGTTATAACTGATCTGGTAAAACACTATTTTTAAGACTATCAATTTTTGAACTGTCATATCTCGGAGACCAGTGAACCGAATTGAATGAAATTTTGAGCGATTATCAACAATATAATAATGCTTGAAAATTAATCGGAACATAGATACTTTTTAAACGTAGAAAGAAGTTATGATGGTTTGACATTTTCACCCATTTGGAGGAAAATGACTCAAATTTACTATACTGCACAAAAATTACTAGAATTACTACATAGATGTTAAAAAATGCATGTTTTCGAAAAAGATCCAAAAAGTGTCAATCCATCATAACTTTTTTCAACGTTTGAAAAGTACCCATGCTTTAAATGATTTTCAAGCATTAATATATTGTGGATAAAAGTTCAAATTTTTTTTCAATTCGGTTCACTGGTCTCCGAGATATATCAGCTCAAAAATTAGTAGTTTCAAAAATAGTGTTTACCAGAACGGTTATAACTTAGCGAAAGATTAACCAATCGAGCTCAAATTTGTACCAATGATGCACATATAATAGGTTGACGAACAGTCAAAATTTGAGAATATTTGATGCACTCTATGAAAAGTTACAGCATGTTGAACTTTTTTGTGAGGGAAAAGAAGTTGCCTATCCCAAACATTTTGGCCATCCCCTGTATGTCAGGCATCTAAACGATTCTACCCCATTACTCCGAATGCCACTAGCCCGAAAGCCATTACCCCGAACGCCATTAACCCGAAAGCATATTTTAAATGGGTTATTCTTATGAGGGCCCATATAGCCGAGGCGGTAAACGCACGGGTATTCAGCATGGCCATGCTGAGGGTGACGGGTTCGATTCCCGGTTGGTTCAGGATCTTTTCGTAAAGGAAATTTCCTTGACTTCCTTGGGCATAGAGTATCTTCGTGCCTGCCACACGATACACGCATGAAAAATGGTCATTGGCAGAGGAAGCTCTCAGTTAATAGCTGTGGAAGTGCTCATAGAATACTAAGCTGAGAAGCAAGCTTTGTCCCAATGAGGACGTTACGCCAAGAAGAGAGAGAGAGGGTTATAAACAAGGTTATAAATATTTTTTCGTAAAGGATATAGGTAAGGAGTAGTTTCCTTTTTACCACTTCCTTAATTTTTTTCGCACTTTCAATAAAATTACTAAATAAAGTGAACCTCAGAAAAATGTGTTTCAACACAGAACGTGACTATCCTAGAGATAAAATACACAATTCTTACGATTCTATAACATTTCCCGGAAAACATTTTGCGGAATGATCTATTTCTCGGAAACCTATTTTCCGGAAACCCATTTGCTACAATTCTCGAAAAGTTGTTATCGCATTTTTCTATTCGATCGAAAAATAAGCCATGAAAGAACAGCCTATTGCTAGAAGAAGGGAAAACCTCTTAAGGAGGAAAAAAAGTTTGAGAATTTAACTCTGTAACAGTGTAACAGCCAGTTAAAAAAAATCGGTACTTAAATTGCATGTTTTAGGATAGAATTAATATTTAATTAGAAAGAGTATTCATACACTAGATACTAATAACCCTTTTCTGACATATAACCCCCTTCAACAACTTCTAATCAGCTAACACTGTTTGGTGATCTCCGGCCCATTCAGGGTAGTGGCTTTCGGGGTAATGCCTTTCGGGGCAATGACGCAATCGGGGTAATGGCTTTCGGGAAAGTGGCCTGTTCGGGGTAAAGGCATTCGGGGTAGTGGCGTTCGGGGTAATGGCGTTCGGGATAATGGGGTTGAGCCATCCATACATAGTGAAATTTGAAAACTAGAGAGAAGAACCTATGTTCAAACGAAGAAGAAAACTTCGATGAAATGTCAGTAAATTCTAACAGATATTAAAGCCTGTATCCGCCATAATCGGGACACAGAAACACTGCTGTAGCTCTGTAATGCATCGCTAAAATTGGCCAAATAATTGACTGACAATTCTTTGGTGTATGTTCACTATTTGTGCCAAATTTAAAAAAAAAATCGATGCATTACTTTTAACTGTGGATGAAAAACAAACAGACGAGGTTTTAAGCATTTTATACAATCACAGACAAACAGGCGTAACTCTTAGAGGCAATTCATCAGAATTGTTTGCCTGGTGTATTTTTCTTAAGCGCACTGCCACCTGTTGGTATAACCGCGCGAGACACTGTCGGCCATGATGAATTTCGATTTGGTATTTGTATAACACGCATACTACTACACAAATCTCCTGTAATTCTCGTTTGCATCATTGAGCAACGTGTACACTGGCAAACGTCAACGCGGTCGAACACTAGCACCTCTGGTGTAAAATTTAAATTTAAATGTTGTTCATAAACTAGGGTATATGTACCACTCCTTGGCCTAATTTGCAAGCCGCCTTAACAATGTTGACCATAACTCATGAATTAAAAGCACTAGAAATAATATGTTGACCCTATTACACACTCTAGGCAATACATTTTTCATCAATTGGAAGTAAACTAATGTAAAGATTCAAGAATTTACTTAATTTAGTTGAAAAGATTCGATGTGATGGTATGCAACGTTGGTCTATGGTACAAAAATTGACCTATTAGTGCAGCGGTTTTCAGATCGTGCACCGCGGTGCACTTGGTGCACCGCGAAGCCATGACAAGTGCACCGCAGCACTTCAGAAAAGTCTTGCATACATATTTAAATTTAAATTTAAATTCATTACCTATTTCATAAAAAATAACTTGACTTAATCAGAACAACTGAACTATTATAAGGTGCTCCAGGGAATTGAGAGTATTATTTTCATTATTCCAGCCGGCGAGTTCAAAGCTAAAAAAAGCTCAGAAGAAATCTACTAATGTGGCTTTGCTTAATACCAGAGAAGGAATCTATCACTGATCTCGAAATCAGGTGAACACATAACTCCTTCCGAATTAACAAGAGTGTCTGGACGGAATTTATCATTATATGCCAAAGTTCTGAGAATAAAGCTGCCAAGCCAAGTGTCTTGCTAGAAATTTTTCAGAAATCCAGTAAAAGTCTTCGAAAAACGTCTATCAACAATTTTCTAGTGGCGATTTCCTAACCTCAAACCTACCTGTCCAACGAACGTAAATTCTTGAGTTTTGTCATCAAATTAGCTCGTAGTTAGTAGAAAATCACGAGTTTCCGTTCATTTTCAATTTGAATCGAATCCTGAATTCCAGTTTTGCAGTCGTTGGAAAGGTAAAAAGTGAGATTACGAGACGCTACTGCTAGAAATAATTCAGTAATCTTGGAAGGACTTCACCGAGGTTCTTAAAAACAAAACACTACTAATTCGGCTCAAGATTTGATTCAGCATTTATAAAGATCTTGTCTGAAAGTTCCCAGAAACATTCTCAACAAGAAATATTCTAAGTCGAATAACTGTGTCACTTCGCTATGCTCCGATAAGTGATGAAAAAACGTAAGGCAGTGTCATAATTGCTGGGGGAAAAACTAATGACGAGTGTATGCATCTTGGAATTGCTATTAACAATTAAACAGCTTTTTGACGAATTTGGAATTGTTTTCTTTTAACAATAATGAACATGTGCACCGCGGAGCGATTTATTTCCAAAAAGTGCACCGCGAGCAGAAATGTCTGAAAACCCCTGTATTAGTGGATACAACGTTGGCTTATTACTTTCCATGCACTAGAACCACTTATTATCTCATTTTTTCAATATTCCTGCTGACAAGGTTGTTAATCGATAAATTATCGCCGATAATTTAACGCCAACTATGACCTCGTTGACAGTTTTTCGATAAACCGTCGTTAACGATAAAAAGTACGTTACATTATCGTTATCGTTATCGTGTCTTCGATCATTTATTGAAATTTATCGAGTTAACTGTTGAATGCCAAGTAAAGAAATCGTTGGAGTGGTGATTTTTTTACTTCAGTCAACAAATGTTCCCGTTCGTGTACATGATTTAAGCACAGACAAACAGACGTAACACTTCGAACATTTTTCGATTCACATCATAGTCACGGCAACATGTTCGCCCAATGCTAAAAGGACTCAGTTTGGCCGACCATCAACTAGATGGCGGTAGTGGGCAAACGTCAAACTCGAGCAAAAACGATGCGAGCACCACGGATGGTCAGTTGGCCAACTATCAAATTTTTGAATAGACCGTTAAATTGATGTACGATGGGAATCATCAGAGTGTTACGTCTGTTTGTCTGTGATTTAAGTATGAACATGTTGGATCATTTTTTTTTTTAAGTCATAACCTTAAGGAAATCAATACGCATCACAATCTGCTACATGGAGACCATTCATAAACCAGGAGGAGCGGGGGGAGGGGTGTTCTAACCGAAGTCTACGCTCCATACAAATTTTTAAAATGTTTGTATGTACAAAAGTCAACGAGGGGGAGGGGGAGGGTCTGAGCTGGCCAAGGTTTGGTCTACGTGGTTTATGAATGTCAAAATGTAATCGCCCGAAAGAAAAATAATTTGCTCAATACTGTGATCAACAGGAGCCGGTGGAGTCTTCGAAGGCATTTATACAAAAATGCTTTTAGGAATTCCAGATGAAACCTCTGGGAAAATTCCTTATGAAACCGTTAGAGAAATCGTTAGGGTCCCTGGCAGAACTTCCGATGAAATGCGAGGAATTATTGCATAAATTCGTAGCAAATTTCGCGATGAAATTCCTGGCGAAATATTCGATTCCACCATGGATTCTGATGGGATTTCCGAAGGAATCATCGAAGAAATTCCCGAAGAAGTCCCTGTGGCCATTTTGTTGGAATGACGGCGAATTATCGTTGAAATGCCTGGCAAGATTCCCGATGGAATCCCTGGTGGACTCTTGACAGAATGACACGAAATGCTCGATAAAATCCCCGATTGAACCCCAACACGTACAAGCACTTGTTCAAGCCTAGGATAGGATGTGACACCTGCAACTTCTCTGTCTAATTTCACAGCTTGCTGTCTTGTTTTTCCGCGTTGCTAAGATTATTGGTCCCCAAATTGGTCTCTTTTGGGCTGACTAGTTGTCGTATCCTATCCTAGGTTCAAGCAGCCTTACAGACGTCAAATGTTTTCGACCAAGATTGCTATGATCAAAACTTCCAAAGTTAACTTCAGTTAACTAGCGTTGAATTATCGAACGACGATAAATCCTGCGATAATTTATCATCATCGCAGTGAGCGATAACGTTGAACACAATTATCGTTATCGGCGATAACGATAATTTATCGATTAACAACCTTGCAGTGCTGAAGTATTATCCCTGTTTGTTCACCAATCTTACTTTTAAATTACTCGGAGCCAAATTTTCAAAAAACTATAAATAAATCACTTAAACTAAAGTTCTTTCCTAATTAAGTAACGAAAACAACGCAACCCTATTATTGTGTTATATTTTCATAGTCATCGCACACCAAATCTCTATTCCTGTTCGTTCTTTCTGGTTCTTACGCAAGCAATGTTGTTAACGTCACTTTATTAGTGTTGTTGACGTAATTTACTGATGGGCCAAGATGTGGGTACATAGTGAAAAAAATGTCCTCAATATTCAGCCCACATTCAATTTGTAAAATAATAATTATTTGTTGAAAACAAATATAGAAGTTCTAAATAGCGTCTTTGGCCGTCGCATCAAATGTTCAGTTATTGAAAAGTTAATTCGAAATGTTCCAGAATCATGCCATTTATGATCATGTGTATAGACTACCCACTAAGCCGAAGAAACATGGCGTCTACAAAAGCTAAACAAAGTGTCATTTTCATTCGATTTAAATGCTCCAAAGTGCTAAAATTGAAACGAAATGTTGTATAGCGCATAGCTTTGCCGATATCCTGTTATGCATGTTTGTTTGAGTTTTTGGTTTACGTTGAGATAGGCCGAACGAGGGGACTATGCCAACGAAGCATCCCGATACCCTATGTAGACTCAGTTTTAGTCATCTTAGAACCCCTGCCCCCTCGTACACTTTTGTCCATTCATTTTTTTTTATAAATTCATATGGACCGAAAATTTTGGAGCTCGATTAAAAAGCTTGAATTTGACTAAATATTCATTCGACCAAACGTTCTTTCGTTAAAAAGTCATTCGCCCATATGTGATGAAACCCAATTTTGCCCCTTACCCTTCAGGACGCGCGCTGTTGTAAAAATTACAACACTACCAAAAAACCTCGTATCGTATACAGCGCGAGTGCGGTGCAGTTTCGTTGCTTGATGGCGCGCGTCCTGAAAGGTTAAGGACAAACTTGTTAGAATCCCAAAATGGCCGCCACAATGGCCGACTTTGGAATCAACTCACGATTTCAAGCGCACAAATCTCTTCATAAGCAAAACCAGCGCATCTAAGTGTCTTATTTTAGACTTACCACAGACAAACAGACGTAACACCTTGAACGATTTTCATGGAAATCCATCGACCAGCTCACACTACCATCACCTGGTGGAAAAGTTGCACGAATCACTGTGTTGTGCCATATCGTCAACAGATGGCGCTAGTGTGAAACGTCAAACGCATAGAAAAACGATGCGCGCGCTTCTGGTTGTGAAAGCCACAACTATGAAAATTTAAAATGATCGTTAAAAGCGTGGTCGATGGAAATTTCGCAAGTGTTACGTCTGTTTGTCTGTGGACTTACCGTCGTTGGGGGTGAGAATGGGTCAAAAAAGGATCCTCAAAGATTGTTCGTTGAATAACAAATACAATTGAAGTCACAATAACTTTTTATTTGGTAGGTCTACTCTTCTATGTTGTTACGATAGTTTAGCAAAAAAGTACCAAATTATATCGATTTTTTTACTAAACTACAAATGATTGAGAATTGACCCAATCTCACCAATGGGTCAAAGTATTCGAAGTAGCTCGTCCAAGAAGCTAAGCTAACTATATTAATCATAGCTAGTAAACTTACTTCAAATACAATGTAACCATGACGAATAAAAAGTAATGTGGTTCTAAAAGATGATTAATCCACATAAAAGGACTAATACAGCCGAGCAGTTGTTGAAGCTTGATAAGAAAAGTTTTGTATATTATATCACCATTTTCCTAATCCATGATCCTAAAATATTGTTTAACCTGCGTGGGGTAGTTGGGGGTTAGGTTTTAAAATTTTAACGAGAGAGGGGCACATTGAAAGATTTGTTGAAAGTATAATACATAAGAAATTTTGGATCAAACCCGCCGTTATAAACGCTTACGTAAATGATGATTGGCACCTATATTGTCAAATCAAATGACTCCGTATCAAGAAGAAACAAACCATCATCCGTATTGAAAAACTCAAAAGCAGTTTTTTCGTTCAAATTTGAACCAATGGTAATGAAAATTTATCACTGGATCCTATTCACCATCTAGATCGCAGTGGAATAATTTTCAAAAGTGGCTTTGTGAGTATGAGCGAAAAAACTGCTTTTTAACCCTAAAAGGGATACCTGGGGTCCATTGGACCCCAGGCGCCTTTTAGAGCTTGTCTTTGATGGAACACACTCAGCGAGGTGACGAAACTGAGGCCATGAATGAGTGTAGAATTAGCAACTAGTTAAAATACACAAAAATAAAAACAAAAAAAAATGAGGCCATGAAGGTATCCCTTTTAGGGCTAATATTTGATGACTGCTGATGACTGAATGATGGTTAATTGAGCCTTAAGATAAAGGGTCGTTCAAATATCATGTTACTTAACCTTTCACATTTTCAAACCCTCTCCCATAATAGCTCCTAAATGTTTTTTTATATAAATTTAGTATAAACCGTAGCACTTCTTTAGTAATATGTATTTTATGAATGAACCCTGTATGGCGCTCAAAACTCATAAAATTAAAGTTCAATACTCAGTGAAAAATCTCGCCTTATTGCCTTATTGTTCGTCATTCCATGTTCAACTGCTTTCTAACATTGTGCTAACCTACCGGCTTATAAATTTCTATATTTTGTGGATCCTACTACTCCCTGGTAGTTTCATGTCTTATTCTTATGAGTTTATTGCTATAACAGATCTTAAGCATGGAACATATGAACATACTCGCTTGACACTTTAGTGAAACAACATTTACGAAAAAAATCTTGCTTCCACGGAAGTATGGTAAATACAGTACCACTCAAACGTCGAATAGGTGGGCTCGAACACTGGATAACATGTAAAATTTTTCTTTGTGGTTGTGTGTACTCTATTTTTGGCATGACCCAATCTCACCACCATTCCTAACGTTAAGAAAAAAGTTCAAAAATGTTGATTTTTTTGAACATAAAATCAATTGACAGCCAGCAATTTTCAATACATAAACTAGGTTACACATAAGTCTAACCACTTACTAAGGTACTTGTGTAAAACATTACGAAGGAGGAAATTTTTCTAGAGTGATTCACTAGTAATTTCATCATCAAAGTTAAGCCACAAATTTAACAAAAAATATGTTTGCTAAAAGTCCTATTCTGCACCATAACGTGTAAAAATATGTATGCTTTGAAATACTGAAAGGTTTTCAATAATAATTTTTGATATTTGATAAGATATTTCAATTTTTATTTTTCTCCGTTTTGACCCAATCTTACCCCTAGACCCATTGTCACCCCCATCGACGGTATTACAAGTGAGCAAGAACAGAATACAGGTATTCTTCGATATAACGTACCCTCGATATAGCGAATTTGATATAACGTACATTTTGCTTCGATATAACGTACAACATTGAACTTTTCATTTTTTCCCAGGATTAACCATCAGATAAACTACGAAATCACTTATATCAATGCTGTGTAGCAGCATCCGCCTTGTTACCCAAAAATAGCGCAATTTGGGGAAAAAATTTGTGTACGTTATATCGAAGCAAAGTTTACGTTATATCGAAGCACAAAAACGAAATGAGTTTTTCATGAAAACTCCTGTTTTTCATTAGTGGTTTTGTGAATTTCACCGAAATCATCATTTAGGGTTCATTTCACGTCAAAAACATCAACATTGACATAAAAAATATTATTTTTTTCTCTGCTTCGATATAACGTACACTTCGATATAACGTACAAAGAGAAATTTTTTTGTACGTTGTATCGAAGAGTACCTGTAATACAATGCACTGTTGTTTGAAGCTTGCTTCTTGAGATTTGTGCGTCTTTAGTTCTGATGCACTGCACTGTTGAAGCGGGATTTCAAGACGTTCGTCCTTAATGCATAATATGTAAATTTTCATAATGCATTATTGAAAAAAAAAATGTATTCAAATTATTTTGAAAAATTAGGTCAATAAATAGTCCATGTAATGATGATCAGAGAACATTCATCACAACAAATGATACTAACAAAATGGCTTAACATTTGCATCCCCTTAATTATCGTGGGAATCAATATAATTATCATACTTCATCCATTGACTACTGTTTAGAAAACAATCATGAAGATCACACGATTATCGGATTTCTTGCATATCAATAATGGCTGCGACGAAAATTGGTCGAAACACCTTCGGTATAGGTATGTAGCTGCTGGCAATGAAAACAATGCTCGTTTCTATTGATTTGCAATATTTTTTCCAGCACATGTATCATATATCAGTGTATGTCGTTCGTCAAAGGTACGCGATCACATTTGCATTTCACACTTGTTGATTTGCAATTAGCAGCAGGTACCTGAGCTGCACTATACGTATTGTCTCATCGTCGTCGTCGTCCGCACGACCCGGAGATACTTATAGTTGCAGAGCCGTTGCACTTGGCTGTTGCGTTTGGTTGGCAATTATTTATTATCCAATCTGCGATTGTCGATTAGGCACTTTTGCAAGCAGTTCGGTTTTAGGTGGATAGCGATCGGCAGGACAAAATGATGAATTAGTGTGAGTCAAGATGCATGAAATATGAGCGAAACCGTTGATTTTTTTTCCTGCACTACGGTATCACACGGGGATAGGGAGACTAAATACTGAAAAGCATTAATTACTCGAAACATCTCGAAGAGGCAGCTATCGACAGCAAAAGCACTAGCGAGATAAGAGGGAAGCTTTTCATCTTCTCAATCGATCGATGGGCGAATTTCACTTCCAAGAAATTTCGCTCTTTTCTTTGTCTTCGACCACTTTTCACTCTGTGGTTTCACTTCACGCTGGTTCACTAAGATCACTTCCACGCTGTCGCTTGATTGCACCAAGGAGAAATTAACGTCCACACGAACTTCCGAAAGAATAGCACCGACTCGATCAACGATCTCGATCCGAAGAGGCTTAAACTGAAACTGATGCGCCGTTCCGGCCGCCGGGTGTATTTATAACATTGTTCCGCCGAACAGCGTTTGTATAGCTGTAGTTTTGTTCAACATATAAAATAATAATAAATACAATTTTACAAACGGCGGCCTGGCCCGAGCCCGAGCGATGATGTTGATGTGCCGAGCTGAGTGAGGAGCAATGCTTCTGGAATAATCACCTATACTAGTACGTACAGAGACTGCCTGGCCAAGCAGTTCGATGTCTGTTTTGTTTTTAGTTTCGTTGCCTGATCTTCACGCTAAACTGGTGGTGATACATATTCTTGAACCGCATCATACTGCAATTTCTAGAGAAAGTACAGTGAGGGCCGCAAATAGTGAACTTTAGTTAGAAATTTTAATGAATTGAAGAAAAGCTCAAAAACCAGACAACTGTAGTTTCAATTGAAAATAGAGGTTTTCCAACTCCTCTACACGGAGAAATCAAACTACCTAATTTTTGGGTCGATTTTACTCAAAGCTGAGTATATCGAATAAACTAGTTACCCAAAATTAGGTTGTTTTCCCTCTTTCCCCCACCGATGTTGTCAAAAACAAACAGAGATGCATCTACCCAATGGGGGTCCTTGAGCCCAATAAGCCAATTTTGAGTAAATGTAGGTATACTCAAATTTGGGTTGAATGAGGGGGGGTCTTGGGTTGAATTTACTTACTCTTAAGTATATTTTTTTGCTGGAGGTAAAGGCAATTTACCTAGTGTGAGTTTAATCGATCTACTCAAATTTGGCTTATTGGGCGGAACTATAGGATTGCATCAAAAGAACTCAATTTTGGGTAGTTTGGCGGTTCCGTGTAGGATATACCTTTGCAAACCATACAAATTCTTTTGAAGTGATGTTCTTTGGTTTTTATGTGGTACAATATAATTTCCTTCACAACATAGTTAAGGTAGTTTTATTGGATTTATTGTACTTTTCCATTTGAAAGTCATGTAGTGATATCAGATAAACAAGACTCTCCAAATTACCTTGGAATAATCCATGAATGTACCAAAAGCATTATAATTGTGCACTGGGGCTCCATCAGCAGTATAGACTACATCTCACGAATATTTCTTACAATTAAAGCATGATACAGTATGTAGATATCGTAACCCAAACTTAAAAGTGTTTTGGAGGCCATTTGTATTTCACGGAATGTCCAACTACCACAATATCGAGTTGCTCGTAGCATTGTGAGGTCCTATGGACATCAATGTGTTAACATTTTTTGAACAGAGTGAAAACAAATGATGGTAGATGTAGTAGATCTTAAGAAAATGCATTCCAGAGTAGTTTGGATGACCTAGATCACCCAATTCATGTGGCATGAAATTTCTAAATGTGCTTTGAGGCTTTTTGAGTACCAAAGATTATGTTCTGTGATCATTCGTCGTGTATAAAATTTAGTTTAGAATGTTGGATTTGGATACAAACTTCGGAGTACTTTGGAGGCCTTAGAAATGCTATGGGATCAAAACTTCAACAGACTATGATGAAATTGACATTGCATGACAAGGATCGGTGAAAACTATTGATGATTAGCAGAACGATGAAATTTGAGCAAAACTTTAATTATAAAATCCAAAAATTCTTTTAAAACAAAGAAGATATTGCATTTCTACCAAAAGAAGATCGTCCCGGGTGTTTACGAGTTATACAAAATTAGTTTAAATATTACTGAAATGGATTTCATGGCGTTATTCATGTGTTCGATCAAATTCAAAAGCTCGAATTCTTCTTTCAACGTGTCTCTGGAGCCGACGAGCCGACCAACTGATGGTACGCATGCTAAATTTTTCCGTTACAGGCTTTTTGACATATGTACTAAACTTCATTAATTCAACATACAAGCTCATTTTGGGCTATTGCATGCATTTTTGGTTACATTAACCACATTCCGGAACCTTCAGCTATATCTGGAATAATATCAGAAGTAATTCATAAAAAATCCACAAAGAACTATATGAGGAACATCAGAATCCCCTGAAGAAATCACCGAACATTCTTTTAAGATTTTCGCAGGAATATTTCCAGCATTTCTTTTGCGATTTTACCAGCAGACCCTTTCCAGAAATCTCATGTGATTTTCCAACTGAAATTTTCCACAATCCCTGGCGAAATGTCTTGCTAGATTCCAGAAGGAACTAGGTGCAGCAGAAATCTTAGAAGGAATTTCTTGAGGGATCCCAGAATGCCTTGAAATGTTCACCTCCTTTTCATGCGTAAATTTTTCTTGAAGATTTTTTCCTGTGATTCCTGAAAAACTTTCAGATGAAACTCCAGTAGGAAAATAATAGTATAATCTAGATCAGAGCCTGGAAGATTCATTCAAAAATGAACGAATTGCTAGTTTTCACGCTGCTTTGAATCACATTTTTCGTTCGCTCTCCTGGACTGCACACCATCGCACATCGCTTGCCTCACGAAGAACGGCGGAAGCAACTAAACAACACTCAAGTCCACCGGTGGGTGCGAATGCCTCATGCTGAAGTATATTCACGACCAACCGTGGCGATGAATGTTTATCACTCGTCGGGGCTGACCGAAGCGAGGAATGCCAGTTCCACTCTCCTTTGCTTGTTGCTAAATGAACGAACCAAACGTACACACTATCAGCAACAGAGACAGATATATCCAAGCCACATGTAAGAGCGAGAACGCATGTGTTGCTTCTCGGTGATAAACAAACACACACCAGAATATTCGACGCCGTCGTTTCCAATAAATAGGTGCAGCTCAGCAGCATTGTGGCATGGGACAAGCAATCTTCAACTTCTTTGTGTTGTCTCTTTCGTTCGTCGTTTGGTTCGTTCACTGCTGCTCTGTTCAGTTAGGAATCAATATTCACGGGGTGCCGTAAAATTTATTCCTCGTGAGGCATGTATACTCACGAACGTTTTTGGGAACGATAATTGTATGTTCATGTTCACGGATTCATTCAGCCAAGCCCTGATCTAGATATAATTTTTGTAATATTAAATTTAATTAGTGGCATAAAAAAAACATTAGACAGTTTTAAAATCATGAGGAATTTAAGAAGGGCCTTGTTGTATAGTTCCAGAAGTCATACCTTGAGATATACCAGAAGGTATGCCTCAAAAGCAAATTCAAGAAAGAACTACTGAAGGAATTCCAGTAAAAAAAACCTCGCCTAATTTCGAGAAAATTGCGTAAAAAAGTCATGCAAAATAAAATAGCGTAAAAAAGCCGTGTAGAAACAGAATTGAGAGTAAAACCTAAAAGAAATGTCTGGAGGAACTCAAGAATATATTATTGGAAGATCTTCTGCGTGACGTAACGTCCCCACTGGGACAAAGACTGTTTCTTCGCTTAGTGTTCTATATGAGGACTTGCACAGATATTTGAGAGTTTCATCTACCAGTGATCATTTTGCATGTGTGTGTATATCATGTGACAGGCACGAAGATACCTGTGGAGCTTGGAATTATTGTGGACAAGCGGGTGCCACCAGGAACTTGTGTTTATCTTTTGACGTTCACGAAGTGGTGACGCGACGACCGTTTGCGCGCCTACTAGATTGCTTGATGTGCATTTGGCAGACCATGTGCTACCAGCGTTCATTGGAATGCTGATTCAATACCACACAATACTCTATGCCCAAGGAAGTGAAGGGAATTTCCATTGCGAAAAATTCTTGGACCGACCGGGAATCTAACCCGTCACTCGTTAGCATGATCATGCTCAAAACCCACGCCCTTACAGCTGCGGCTATTTGAGGCGGGCTGCTCGGTATGCCCACTACCCGAGCAGAAGAAAATAACAAGTGAATAACATATCAAGGTATTTATCTTAAATACTACCATACCTTGATATGCCCTTCATTAGGTGATAATAAGAGGCAAAATAACAAAAACGAATACCAAAATTTTGTATAAATAACACCTAGAAAATAACAAGTCTTGTTATTTCAATAATAAATACATACCTAAAAAATCAATTACTGTATTTGTTATTCCAAAGTTATTGAATAACAAACTCAAAACATTTCTTATTATCAAATGTTTCATATGTTCGATGACTTCATGATGTAATAGCAAATCTTGTTCTTCGGTCATTTTCACTGCTAAACTAGTAAATGCTACATCAATACCAAACTCTGCTCAAATACCTCCAACTGTTATTGTGATGTTCTCATAACATTTCGTACAATAACGCTGCAATCACAATTTTAGGTATTAGAGCACATGTTGCTCTTCGCATGGTATTTGTAAGGTATGCCCTTCTGCTCGGGTAGGTATACCTACATGACCCAAGCAACCTGTTGTGAGAGGAAGCTTCCAAATCTCGTTAGCAAACGATCCTTTTGTCGGTTAGCTTAAAGCTAGAAGTTAAGATTTATTAATAGCATATCGAATTACGAATCAGATCAAAAACTTACAATTTTGGTGATCCTTTTGGATTTCAGAATCTTATCGCGAATTCTAGGGTTCTAATTCTGGTACTCTCTGAACTAATATGAAGAGATATTCACTAAATGCTCTCAGCATTATGTAATTTCAACGTACTTACGAGTAAACTTTATGATTTCTGTTTGTGATTAGGCAAATTAGCTGGATTATAGGGGAGCTGACAATTCATTCGATGTTTCCTAAATTTGAGGGTATTGATTTAGCTAGTTGATTACATATTACGAATTCCATGATTTACCTTTGTTGAAAAGCTAGAGGATAATCTAATTCACCGATTTTAGCCAGTAATAACCAATTAGGCACTTATTTCAATAATTAAATTAGAGGTAACAAATGTAGTGGAGATATAATTACTACGAGAACAAAAATTTCGCATGGTCATTGTTTTTGTCCAAGTTCTGCTAGACACTTCATCTATCTACATTCTTCTTCACACAGGTCCGCGGTACGCTGTGTTGGTAAGTCCGATCGAACACTGTGGTACCCACAGTATCACTCGGCCACAGTTGAGCTGTAGCAAGGGGGCGACGTGACATCCCCCCTCCCGTGAATCCTAGTCACTTCCGGCTCCTTAAAGACTTCCGCGTTAGGTTCACTTTCCTTTAGCACGTCGAGGACTGCCAGCTTCACTGCTGGACGTCGTAATACACCAGATGCTGTTCGAACAAAGGCCTGACGGATCCTTCCGTCCCGTCCAGGAATAACCTTTTCTACACGTCCTCGAGTCCACCGATCTGTTGTCGTTCCGCCCACTACCAACACTAAATCTCCAACTGCTATGTCCCGAACCTCTTCAAACCACTTCGACCTACGAGTGATCACCGGAAGATATTCCTTCACCCATCTCTCCCAAAAACGTTGAGTGATCGCTTGCGCGAGTCTCCAGCAGCTTCGTAGCACCACCGGGGAATCGACTGGCGCCGTTGGAGGCAGCTTATCTCCATTGGAAGTCCCTAAGAGGAAATGGTTGGGAGTGAGGGCTTCCTCGTCTGCCGATTCAAGTGGAATGTACGTAAGTGGTCGAGCGTTTATCAGTGCCTCTGCTTCAAGTAAGATTGTCTCAAGCACTTCATCATCCGGTTTACGGGCTGAGTCCGCTATGGTTCCTATCGCTACCTTGACGGAACGAACGAGACGCTCCCACGCACCCCCCATATGTGGGGCAGAAGGGGGAATGAAAGACCACCGTGTTTTGGCCGTGGTAAAAGTAGTAGCTAGCGCGTTGTTCCGCTTTTCTAGTTCCTTCTGCAACTCCTTACTCGCACCCTGAAAACAGGTCGCGTTGTCTGAGTGGAATTCTGCCGGTGATCCCCGGCGCGCTATGAAACGTCGCACTGCCATGATGCATGACTCGGTGGAAAGACTGTAGACCACCTCCAAGTGAACCGCACGAACGGTTAGACAAGTAAAAAGGGCTACCCATCGTTTGACGTTGCTCCTTCCCACTCTGACCAATATCGGTCCGAAGTAATCCACTCCGACAAAAGTGAAGGGTCTCACGAACGCTTGCAATCTGGCTGTAGGAAGAGGTGCCATAGGAGGGGAACAAGGCCTGGCCTGTTTTATTCGACACATCATGCAGTCTCTCGTCACCTTTGCCACCAAGGAGCGTAGCTTGGCAATTTCGAAGCGTTGCCGCATCTCGTTGGTGATGGTTTCTCGATTGGCATGGTGGAAACGTCGGTGGTACCAGTCAGTAATTAAGAAAGTTATAGGGTGTTGTCTTGGAAGAATAGCGGGGTATTTAGCTTCAGTCGTGGCGAAAGTCGCAGCACCGATTCGACCGCGAAGCCGAAGTACGCCGTGCTGGTCGAGGAAGGGCCATTTCTTGTAAATTGGGCTAGATCGTGCGACCCGTCGATGACGCGCATTTGGAGAACCTTGCGTTTCCGCTAGAATGGTGACTTCCTCCGAGAATGCTTCAACTTGCGCAATCTTCCACAGTGCCTCCTCAGCTTGCTGCAGCTCATCTCGGTGCAAGGCACCCAATCGCAGCTCAGAGCCACGTCGCTTACGGCGTAGGTTATCGATGAACCGAAATACAAAGCACATTGATCGCTGCAGTCGGGACCATTGACTAAAGCGGCTGACGTCAATCAACGGTGATATGGCAGCATGGGAGAGGCTTGGTCGAAGTTCTTCGCAAGTGGTCGTGTGGTGTGTTTGCTGTGGCCAGAATTCTTCCGGCTGTTGAAGAAACGATGGGCCGCTGAACCATGGGCTAGTATTGGAGAAACTGGGCCCAGTTTTCCACTTGGTTGCTAGGTCTGCTGTATTCATCCCGGAAGGGACCCACTTCCACTCCTTTACGTCGGTTACGGTGAGAATCTCACCGATACGAACTGCTACAAATTTATTATAACGGCGGTGTTCCGATCGGATCCAGGCTAGCACAGTGCTTGAATCACTCCACAGGAATCGTCGGTTGATGTTGTAAGTGTGGTACCCTTGAACAGATTCCAACATCCTAACGCCTAGAACTGCTGCTTTCAGCTCCAGTCGGGGAATCGATAGCACTTTGAGCGGGGCCACCTTAGTCTTGGAACAGATGAGCGATACCTGAATGCCGTACTCGGTCTCCAGCCGGTAATAAGCTACACAGGCGTATGCAGAGTCGCTGGCATCAACGAGCACGTGAAGCTCCAGCTGATCGAAGCTTTTCGGAAAGGGAGAGCTAAAATAGCAGCGAGGAATACGCAGGATATCCAATTGTGGGAAACAACTGATCCATTGTCGCCAGCGGGTTTGGAGTTTTTCGCCGATTTTTTCGTCCCAGTCGATCCCTGAAGCCCAAATATCCTGCATCAGCACCTTTCCGTGTACGAGGAAAAATGAGACAAATCCCAAAGGGTCGAAGAGACTCATGACGACTTTCAGGACCTCTCGTTTCGTAGGGATGTAATTGTCGTGGAGGATAGATTGCATGTCATCACGCATCGCGAACGTGTACGTGAAGACATCGTCCACCGGAATCCATTTTATGCCCAAGACTGATTCGACGGCTTCTGCACGCGTAAGAGCAAAGTCCTTTGACGAAACTGGTTCGATCTCCCCAGTTTGTCTCAGAACTTCGTCTTTGTTCGAAAGAAAGTTCCGAATCTCGAAACCACCTTTAGCGTGAACGAGTTTTACGTCACTCACCACCTGGATCGCCTCTTCGACAGTTCTGAAACTATCCAAGTAGTCGTCTACATAATGATGTTCCTTAATGGCGGCAGCTGCCCTCGGGTAGTGTAACGCGTATTGCTCGGCATTCGTGTTCTTAACAAACTGAGCTGACGACGGTGAGCAAGTAGAGCCGAACATGGTGACCTCAACTGCGTAGATTTGTACAGGCTCTTCAGGATTATGGCGGAATAAAAACATCTGGGCGTTCCTATCCTTCGCTTGCAATTTGATTTGAAGGAACATCTCGCGTATATCTCCGGAAACGGCCACCGGAAACAGCCGGAATCCACTAAGAACTTTCGGCAGAGGAATAAGTAGATCAGGACCTTTTAGTAAATAAGAATTGAACGAAACTCCGTCCACCTTGGCAGCCGCGTCCCAAATCACCCGAATTTTACCAGGTTTTTTCGGGTTGATAACGATTCCCAAAGGTAGGAACCAAGTTTTTTGAGGATCGATTGTAGCTGCCTCTGTTTTGTCGACTTTACGTATGTAGCCTTTTCTTTCGAAGTCGAGCAGCTGTTCACTTATTCGCTGTATCATCGCTGGATCTTGTCGGAACTTTTTCTCTAATGCCTTCATTCTCCGAACGGCCATGGGATACGTATTCGGGAATACCGGATCGTCGACCTTCCACAGAAGACCGGTCTCAAATCCAATCGTCGTACGACGTGTAGTTCCCTCGAGAAGCTGCCTTGCTCTCTGTTCTTCTTCTGACTCCAACTTTTCGTTCGGAGACGTCGCTCCTAGATCTTCTAATGTGAAGTAATCTCGCAGTTGCTCGTTTAGGAGGCAGTCAGAAGACGCTGCCGCAGCCGCGTGGAAGTTGACGATCGCTCTCGGAATAGGTGTTGCAGAGGCACGACCGTATACGCTCCATCCTAAGCGGCATTTTGCGGCTATGGGATCGAACGGTCCGCCTTCGCGAATCCTTAGCGGTACTCCGAGCCGTAGATTGTCAAGTCCGATCAGCAATTTCGGTCGTACTTGATCGTAGTCCTCAACAGGAAGCCCTTTGAGGTGTGGGAAACATGCGGCCATTTCCTTGTAATTTAGCCGCTGGGCTGGTAGCAGCAGACAGCTTACTGTTCGCGCATTTCGCAGCTCGAAGTGATTCTTACTGTTTTTCCCAGCTATTTCTATGCTGATCTCCTCCGAATTCAGTTCGTTGCGGTTTACGTTCCCCGTCCATTGAAGAGTGAGCGGTTTTCGGGGGCCAGATACGCCGAGCTCTCTGGCAATTCTTTCTTCCAGCATCGTAATCTGTGAGCCCTCATCGATGAAGGCGAAAACCGTTAGACTTTTGCCATTCCCGTAGAGTACGACGGGAAGAACTCGGAATAGAGTATAGCCGTCATTCGATGCACGTTCGTTCGCTGATACATTCACCGAATGCGTCGATGTAGTGGGAGCAGAAGTGCTATGGAGAAGGGTATGATGTCTGAGTCTACACCCCTCGATTCCGCATCCTTGCCATGACTTACATGGCCATTTTCCATGATTGTTTAGGCAAGTTCGACACAAGCCCATATCCTGCACCTTTTGCAACCGCTCGCCCAGAGTGAGTTGCTTGAACATGGAACAATCGGCCACTCTATGGCCCTCGTGTTCGCAGGCTGCACACGGTTTTGGCGGCTTACGATTGTTTACTACCGCAGACCTAGGAGTTACGGCTGCATCGCTCACATGAGTCTGTATCCTCACCTTTTCTTTCGGTCTCTGTTGATTTTCGGTGCTCAAGCCCTTTGATAGGCCCGGAAGGTCGAAGCTCACTTCACTAGCCGCAGTTACCAGCCTGGCCATAAAGTCGCCGAACGTTGAAACAGTTGCACGCCGATGTTGACCTTTGAAAGTGGCCCAATCCATCCGCATGGGTCCCGGAAGCTTTTCGACTAGCTCTTGCATGAGCATCGGGTTGGCCAAATGCTCCTCCTGATCCGCTGCCTGAAGATGGTCGACGAAATTCTGTACCGCCAAACCAAACTCCAATATTGACTCCGGGCGGTCGTGCCTAGGTCCCGGAGTTCGACGAATTTTCTCATGTAACGACCGAATTAAAAGCTCGGGGCGACCGTAAAGCGTGCGAAGTGTACTGATAACATGTGGTACATTTCCCGGGAGAAGAAGTCTACTACGCACCGCGTCTCTGGCATGTCCGGTGAGGCACCGCTGAAGACGAACCAGATTTTCAGCAGTAGAGTATCCGCAAGATACCGTAGACTGCTCAAAACTGCTTATAAAGAGTGGCCAGTCGGCCGGGTTTCCACTAAACGATGGTAGATCTTTCCCGACAACTTGCCTTGCCGCTATTTGCTGCGGACTGAGAACACCTGGGAGGTCATGCTGCGTTACACGACTTTCTGCTGGCGATGGATGTGGACGAATCATTGTAGAATCTCTGCTTGGACCATTTGATCGATAAACAGGTTCCAGTAGGGATTCCCGGGAAGCGTATTGCGGGTCCAGCGAATGATGTGGTATTGGTTGCAGATTCGGCAAGGCGTTGTACCGATTAGGGGTGATCCAAGATGGTCCTCCGGTCACAGCAGGCCGTGGATGATGTAATTCATGGGAAACGTCCTCTGGGGGTGTGCAAGAATAGGTAATCGCGGGAAGCGACCTGAAAGGTCTCGAGGAAGATACATATTGCTGAAAAGGTTCTCGAATAGTAGATGAACGAGCTTCCCGGAAACAGGCGGCACGACTCGATAGAGAAATATTTGGTTTAGGAACGCCAGCCGATCCAAGAGGAGGGACGAAACAATGGGAACTTCTCGCAGATTGCTCCTGTGGTTCCAGTGTTGGTAGCTTCAAAACGCCTGTGCTGCCGATTGGTTCTTCGATGGTAAGTGTCGGAACGTTCATTGGGGCCAGGTGAACCAGTTTAGTTCGAGTATCGCTGAGTTTACCCAAGTTTTCCCCACCTGTCATCCCGTGCGATGAGTTTGTCGCCAACCACTCTGAGACCTTTTCTCGGGAGTCCGACATGGATTCTACCACGCTGCCACGTTCGGAGATCTGTAACACGAGCTCATTTTTCTTCTCGAGCGACTCTCTGCGGATCGACTGTTGCTTAAGAAGACGTGACTTTTCCGATTCCAGTTTTCGCTGTCGCAAACTCGATTCTTCTTCCGCCAGTTTTCTCTGCTCCACAAGCTGTTTTTTCCTTTCTTCCAGCTGACGCTGCGCTTCTTCGTGCTCCAAATTCTTTAGTTCCTCTTCCTCTGCGAGTTCCATTTGCTTCACTCGGGCTTCCTCTTCGATCAACTCCAACCGCGCTTTGACAATTGACGACCGACTACTCGAGGCAATTGACGACTTTTTACTACCCATTTTCGAGCTGAGATTACCTTCCGACGCCTTACCGGTTGGAATACGTGTCGTTTTAGACCGCAGCCGGGAGGAAACAGAGGAACCGGCTGGTTCCTGGCTTCTGCACTGCTGGCAAACGAACGGACGACTCTGCATGGATCTGTCCACGCCGGCACAGTCGAAGTGCTCCCACAAACGGCATTGATCGCAGACGATCATATGAGCACTTGACGAATCCGGTCGACGGCATGATTTGCACGGAAACCCTAGTTGTTCATGATGTCCTTCCATCCTGAACTCACGTACAAAATTCTTTAAGAATTGTTGTGAGAGGAAGCTTCCAAATCTCGTTAGCAAACGATCCTTTTGTCGGTTAGCTTAAAGCTAGAAGTTAAGATTTATTAATAGCATATCGAATTACGAATCAGATCAAAAACTTACAATTTTGGTGATCCTTTTGGATTTCAGAATCTTATCGCGAATTCTAGGGTTCTAATTCTGGTACTCTCTGAACTTATATGAAGAGATATTCACTAAATGCTCTCAGCATTATGTAATTTCAACGTACTTACGAGTAAACTTTATGATTTCTGTTTGTGATTAGGCAAATTAGCTGGATTATAGGGGAGCTGACAATTCATTCGATGTTTCCTAAATTTGAGGGTATTGATTTAGCTAGTTGATTACATATTACGAATTCCATGATTTACCTTTGTTGAAAAGCTAGAGGATAATCTAATTCACCGATTTTAGCCAGTAATAACCAATTAGGCACTTATTTCAATAATTAAATTAGAGGTAACAAATGTAGTGGAGATATAATTACTACGAGAACAAAAATTTCGCATGGTCATTGTTTTTGTCCAAGTTCTGCTAGACACTTCATCTATCTACATTCTTCTTCACACAGGTCCGCGGTACGCTGTGTTGGTAAGTCCGATCGAACACTGTGGTACCCACAGTATCACTCGGCCACAGTTGAGCTGTAGCAAGGGGGCGACGTGACACAACCAAAAATTCGGATTTCACTTGAAGAGCGAACTTAGAAATTCAAATGTGCAGAACAGCGTATGCATTTCGGGTGAACTATCCAGTTCAATCGAATCTCGACGGGGACTACAACAAGGTGATGGACTTTCCTGCCTACTACTCAACTATTCAAGTGATAGTAAAAAGTCTAATCTTTCAACTACCGACTGAGCCATCTGCGCCATTTTGTGCTGGAAATAGTTACTTACACCTTAAAATATGATAAATTTGACTATAGCTTTTTTGTTTTAAGATATAATGACTTCACATCTTTGGAAGAAATGTGTATTTTGACATCATGAACAAGTTTGTAGAAGGTTAAAAAACTGTAGAATTTTATATGTTAAAGCTACACTAAAAAAAACTAGGTACTTCGCACAAAACGTTCTCTCGACGCCATGTTAAAAGGCGACATGCAGACAAGCTTTGTAAAACACGTCAAACCTCTAGAACCAACCTAAAAAAAAGTTATTTAATTTTGTTCGTTTTCTGATCTCAATTGATCAATTTTTCTCCAAATTAATCCGCCATGCTAAAGGTTACAAAAATCCGCACAATTAGATGTGCCACATGATGGAATTTGGTTCAGTTTTATATGACCAGTACCGGCCTGCAAAACGGTGAGCCAAAAAACCGAGCGTCCAACATAGCTCTGATCCTCACAAGTTCCTACCTACGGGTCAATCGATGACAAAGACCGCCAGCTAAAAGTTGTGTGCTTAACTGATAGTGCAGCCTGGCCACTGTTGTCCTTCTGACCCCAGCTAGATTGAGGAGGTACGTCGCGAGCGTCTGTTCGCCATGGAGGTGCGGCTCAAACAGCGTCTGTTCTGGCATCCAGCGGCTGAATATGAAAGGCTGTATCGTGTCAGCTATTCCTAAGGTGGCAGCCCCACCAACGCGATGTAGGCAGCGCGACCCCGGTAAGGTAGCCTGTCAAAACCTTACACCATCACGAAAAATGAAGATAATAAAAGAAAATGCGAACGATACTCTCGGAAACCAACCCAGCAACGAAATAAGGACTATGATTGGTAACTCGGTACCTGGAACGACAGGACCTCAAATGAACCTGGACGAGTGAGCCTTTTGGCTCGTGAATTGCAGAAAGTTGGTGTGTGTTGCTGCTGTTCAGGAAGTGCAGTGGCCCAAATATGGTGAACGTGAATTCAGGGCGGTGGATCCCGTTGCCAACACATCATTCAAAAATAACATCTACCATAGCGGCAGCGATAAGGCAGAACATGGGGTCGGATTCATAGTGATCGGAAACAGATAAAGCGAGTCATGAGGTGGAAACCGATCAACGAGCGGATCTGCGTATTGAGGATTCGAGGCAAATTCTTCAACTACAGCCTGATCAATGTCTATGCGCCGACCAACGACAAAACCGATGACGTGAAGGATGCGTTGTGGAGAATGCCCAAAATACGACGTTAAGATTGTCATCGGAGAGGACTTTTTCCGTCCAATCATCGGTACAGAGCCTTCACTCCGTCACAAACGACAACAGCCTGAGATAAGTTAGCTTTGCTGCTGCCAGGGAGATGGCCATTAGTAGCACCTACTTTGCACGCAAGAATATCCACAAGCACACCTGGAGACACCCAAATGGCGAAGTTTGCAACCAAATCGACCATGTGCTGGCATATGGCCGTCACTTTTCGGACGTCATCGATTTAACATCAACTTTCAGGGATCCCAACATCGACACAGATCACTACCTCGTAGTTAGTCAGATTTGAGCTCGGTTATCAACCGTGTCGGACTCTAAGAACCTGCGATCGATGCGTTTCAACATCCAGCGTTTTTCAGCAGACGGTACGGTAGCTGACTATCATCAGAAGCTGGACGAGCGGATAAGTGAAATCAACGAGAGCGATAATCTCAATAATCTGTGGGAGTCTATCCACGGAGCGATGAGTACGGCAGCGCGGAACGTGATAGGCACTGCTCAAAGGCGACCTAGGAACGGGTAGTTCGACGAGGAATGTCAGAGGGTAACGGATGAGAAGAATGTTACCAGAAGCCGGATGCTGGTGTCTGGGACGCGGCAGAGCAGGGAGCGATATAGGGAAGCGAGAGCAGCCGAAAAACGAATCCACCGCAGAAAGAAAAAAATACCATGAGGAAAATGTGGTTGCTCAGGCGCAAGAAAGTATGGAGCAGAACGATATGCGGAGGTTTTACGAAACTGCCAATGGCGTACAAAGAAAAACAACGCTGTGGAACCTCCAACGCTAGACGAGGTCGAGACAGCCATTAGAGGGCTGAAGAACAATAAGACTGCTGGGAAGGACGAACTCCCGGCCGAGCTTCTCAAGCACGGTATTGAGCAGCTATATAAACTCTTATCGTATTACATTGAATAGGGTGTTGGTTCCCTTATTAAGCAAGTGGCTCCCATTTTCATCCTACGGAAAAGAAAGGATTTCAGTGGTATTTGTTTTGTTTCATATTGTTGTATTTTTTGTCAGGAAAGAGCACATATGAAACCAAAAAGAACGGAATCAATTGGTGCCGTAATCGCTTGTTTTCGAATAGGATGAACATGGGAGCATGAGATTAATTATGGCACTCGTACCCTGTATGGGAAGATGAAGAATTGCCTGCTAGTTGGTTGGATGGTCCCATTTGCCCTCTATACAAAAAATGGCATCGACTGAAGTGCGCGAATTACAGAGGAATAACACTTTTCAACTCAGCGTACAAAATATTGTCCGGAATTCTGTTTAACAGGGCTGAGGCCGATTGAGGAGTCCTTCGTCGGCGAAATCATGCGGGTTTTCGTGAGGGTCGATCAACGATGGATCAGATGTTCACCCTGCGGCAGATTCTCGATAAATTTCGCGAGTACAACTTGCAGACCCACCATCTGTTTATTGATTTCAAGGCGGCGTACGATTCAGTGAAAAGAAACGAGTTATAGCAGATTATGATCGAACATGGTTTTCCGGCGAAGCTGATTCTGATTCGGTTTGAAATCAAGTGTACGGGTTGCGGACGAATATTCATCATCGTTCGTAACCTTAGACGGGCGTAAGCAGGGCGATGCTCTTTCGAACTTACTGTTCAACATAGCGCTGGAAGGACCGATAAGGAGAGCTGGTGTGTAAAGGAGCGGAACCATTTGTCACAAGGGCGCATAATATGCATATTATGCTCTTGGTACTCTAGTAACGTGCGGTAATGATGTTACCCGCGAGGTGGAAAGACGGATTGCAGCTGCAAATCAGGTCTTTTTCGGTCTGCGAAACCAGCTAAAGTCCAGTAGGCTGCAAACGAAGACAAAACTAGCGTTGTACAAGACTCTGATTCTTCCGGTCGCTTCATCATGGACATTAAAAGAAGCTGATCGGAGAGCCTTTGGTGTCTACGAACGTAAAGTGCTGCGAACAATACTCGGCGGTAAACTGGAGGACGGCATCTGGCGGCGTCGCATGGCCCACGAATTGTACCAAGTATATAAAGAGATGGATATAGTGAAGCGAATAAAACACGGCAGGCTGCGGTGGGCTGGGCATGTAGCTCGTATGCCGGAAGAACGACAAGCTAAAACCATATTCAGTAGAGAACCAAGAAGGGGCCGTCGGCTTCGGGGTATGCCGGGCACACGATGGCTTTTTGCAGTGGAAGAGGACCTTAAGGCTCTAAACGTTCAGGGTGACTGAAAGTGATTGGCCCCCCGACTAGAACATTATATCAAGTTTATATCATATTGTGTTATGATGTTATAATATTTTTTGATAACTTATTATGTTATAAACTAGATGTAGGATGATGTTAAAATAACTAAAATTGTAACAAAAAGTACACCGATAAAATCAAGATAATAACCTATTCTGTTATAATCAGATCAAAATTATAACAGAATGTGATATGAATTTAAGTCTCTGGATTACTAGTTTCTATCTAAATTTGATATAATTTTGTAACATTTGTCGAAGACTCTAAACTAAATTATAATACAATGAGTTAGCAAATAACATTTATAACAGAATGTGATATAATTTAGTTATAGTATTTTGAAAACACCAAGGATGTTGAACATGATTATATCACAATGAGTTATAAATATCATGGTTTGTTATAATAATGTTATATTTTTGTTACAATTTTCTAGTCGGGCCAGGACCGAGACCAGTGGAGGTGAATGCTTCATTCGGCGTAGACTCACCGCTACTAGTTGTAGCCCAGTAAGTATATGAACAGTTCCACAGGTGCTGGTTGGACCATGATAAACTCATGACAGAAGTTTATTTTTGAAATGTGATGTTCAACTGTCTTGTATTATAGTGTTATTCCTACAACTATCCCCAAGGTTACTATAGACTGTTTCAGAAATTATAAATACACTTTGTTTATTAAATTAAATGAGCTGTTCTAATGATTTTTACTAACTTGTTTTAGAGTATAGCATATTGTACTCCATGTATTTGTATTTCCTTTCAATTGTCTTGATATTTTAAAGAACAGTCGAGTTCTCAAACAAATAACTTAATTTTTCAAATTTGCATTTGCACAAAGGTGTTTTTTAATGACTTCAATATTTATCACTAAATACAAAAATTATCTAAATTTTTATCACATTCGCTTTCTTAACAAGTTGTCTAAGGAATGCCTTGATCAAAATTTGGGAAAAATCGACAACGGCATTTCCACAACATTTTTTCGGAGGTCAAGTTTCTTATTTTTTAAGGTTTTCTACGGAACATAAGAACTACCACACAGTTTCTTAGCTTTCCAGAACGCATTTAATCTAAACAAACTTATTTTTCGAGCTCATTCGATCCTTCAGATGGCAAAGCTTGTCATACCATAAAAACGAATGCAGTATGCAGTAATTAAGACATTCGTTTGCTTAACGTTTGCTGCTACTGGTGTTGTTGAGAAATTTGAAACAAAAAAATTTGTATTGAGTAGGCCCATAATGGTGGTTCTTGATCAAATGTTTCAGTAAAAAATACTCTTGCCAATCGAGAAGTATCTTTTAGTATCGATACAGCAATTTTCATTGTGTTTGGAAATTGAATATTTTATCTGTGAGATTTTTTTCTTCTCTACTATGTTACATTTTTTGACCACTTTGTGCAACTTCAAATTTTAATCAACTTGTTTACAAAGCCCTATTTTTTAACTTTTACCAGAAACATCAACAAAATTGGTATTATTTGCTTCGTTAGCATAGCTACAGCTACAGAGAAAATTCGAGTTATGACTAATCGCGAATATATAGTTTAGTATCAGTATATTGTTACAATAAATGTCATGGTGGAAGCCCGTGTCGGTACGTAGTCGTGGGTTCGAATCCCACCAAAACAAGTGGTATTTTTTTCACAAATTTATCTCTCAATTTGTCACTTAAACACACACTGTGTCTTCGAAAAAAGTTTGAGTTTTTTCGTCTATTTCAGACGAAGGGTAAAGGACAACAAAAGTATCTGCCCATAGGATCTGTTGTTGTTGATTTTGAAATGATTGCATTCGTTAATGATATCTTAAGGACAAACGTCTTGAAATCCCGGTTCAACAGTGCATCAAAACTTCAGACGCACAAATCTCAAGAAGCAAGCTTCAAACAACAATGCATTTTATTATTCTGTTCTTGCTTACAAGTAAGCTTAAAATAAAAAGCACAGGTGCGCTGGTTTTGTTTACGAAGAGATTTGTGCTCTCGAAATCGTGAGTAGGTGCCAAAGCCGGCCATTGTGGCGGCCATTTTGGGATTCTAACAAGTCTGTCCTTAATGCCTCTATATACTCTGCTGTATTTTTATGACTGTTTTTATCAGGGAATATACTGCCGTGAATCGCATATATGTTCCATATGCATAAGAAATCTACCAAACATGGGACTGATATGCTATTCACGGCAGTAGAATTTTGTTGAAATATCCAGGTTTTTATGAAGTTCGTTCAACTCTCGGTAGAAACTCGGTTACCTTTAGCCGGATTCAAATTGAGGAGCCAAATATAAATATATAAAGTTTATAAGTGGTTTTACATGAAAGAAGGATTTCGGATCACACAAAAGGTATTAACAGTTATTCATTTACCACGTAGACTTTTTATGAAAAGCGAGTGCCTATTTTATGTATTGAAATTACCTTTTCTGAAAAGTCTGTATAGTTAATGAACAGCATATAAAACGTTTATGATTCCACAACTAGTTTTTTTTTTCATTCATGAAGAATTTCATTGTACTCACCGAAGTAAATAAAATGCACATGACACTAGAACACTGCTCACTGGATTCCATCAGATGGTAATGAAAGTATTTATAATAGTTTTTAAACATAAGGAATTATAATCGCTTCGCTAGAACTAACATCGCCGACGACACCACATTTTAACCGAACGAAAAACCTGATCCCATACACTGCCCGAGGCGGCTCCAGATATGTTAATTGCTCGACAGGAACTTGTACTTGTGATTCAGCACCCACGCTATGCTGGAAAACACAATGGCAGCCGTTGCAAAGATGACACCACGTATCTTCCAGTGCTGATTGCTATCCTGAAGAACGTTCAGTATTTTCATGGCTTGGTCTTCCGTGTCTTGGAAGGTTCCTGTGGAAGAATAGCGAATCAATTAAAGATTATCTGTACGACAAGTTTTGGAAACAAACTTTTTCCATACCTGAATTTTCTACTACAAAATGCGACTGATTACATTTCTGTTCTAATGGCATTTGTTGCTTGATGCGCTTCTTGGCATCTGCCTCCGATAAATGGTTTCGATCCATTAACCGTGTCAGTTGGATGTCCTCCTCGCTGAAAAGGGATTGATAAAAATTAAACTTTGATTACACAATAGTAGCAAGTAGTTTGTAAGTTGTGACTGTTTGTTGACTGTTTTGAAATGTAAAGTTTCATTTCCTCTAATGTGTTTATACCTTAATTAATATCTAACAGTTATTTTTACTACGAGTTGCATAAAGAATATTTTCTCAGAACGAGTTTTACATCTATATATATAAAAATGACTTTGAAGTTCCTTTGAGGCAACAAAACTCAAGAACGGATGAACCGATCAGCATGACTCTTGCACGGTTCGGTTCGTATTCGTGGTGGCTGTGTTTATATGCACAAAAAGTTATGAAAATCAACTAGAAAAGTAACAAAAATGGTAAAGTACTGATTTTCTATGAGCTGGGAAGGAAATCAACAAGATCGAAATGAAATCAATCTAGAGTGCGGTGGTATTTTGAGGTCAATAGTTGTCAAACCACCCCCAAGACGGCAAGACAAAGTTTGCCGGGACAGCTAGTTTATAATAGTTATTTATACAACGAGTTGCAAAATGATGATTTTTACTGCACGGGTCGTACATTTATCCAACGAGGCTTGCCGAGTTGGATAAATACGAAGAGTGCTGTAAAAATCGAGTTTTCCAACGAGTTGCATACAACATTTTTTGCAATGACTAAAATTATTCTCTAGAATATGATCATTTCCGAAAGTACCATCATGTTTCGCGGTAGTTCAATGGGAACAACCACGTGCTCCAACATACTAGACCTGAAGTTTGGATCAAGCTGTGCTATAACCAACTATAACCGTCACAGTTTTGCAAGCTCTAACCGTGGAAACGGTGACAACAGGCCCGGATTAAGGATTGTGGGGGCCCGGGGCCCGAGCGGATATGGAGGCCCCTCGGAGAGATGACGAAAAATGGTTTTCCTGATTTTCGAACAGTACTTAAGGTGAAACATCAAGAAATCCCGTTGCAATTTTGCATACAAACTTTAGAGGCACAAATCTGACGAACGAAGCATCAAACCAAGCCGTGTTTGTTAATCCTGGCTTTGCTCACTTGCAAAAAGAGGCAGCTTTTCCAAATCGAGAGTATTTGTTTACGAATTTTCAAGATTGGTGCTCTTGAAAACGTGAGTAGGGGACCAAGTCGGCCATTGTGGCAGCCATGTTTGTGTTCTCTGAAGTTTCTCCTTAAGCAATGTGAAAAAAAAGCTAATGTAAGCAACCAAAATAGTTATTTATGTAACGAGTTGCAAAAAGTTGATTTTTTCAGCACGAGTTGTACATTTATCCAACGAGGCTTGCCGAGTTGGATAAATACAAAGAGTGCTGATAAAATCGAGTTTTGCAACGAGTTCCATACAAAATTTTATGCAATGATTTTTTTCATAATGCAACCCATTTAAGTTGCATAATGTACATAATGCAACCCAAATGAGTTGTATTATGAACATTATACAACTATTTTTCATTATGCAACTCATTTCAGTTGCATAATGAACCAGTTCGGAAAAATTGGCCATTATGATATCGAAATGAGTTATATAAAATATAAATTATGATACTGAATTGCATAAAAGGTTTTTGTGGGGGCCCCTAAAATGTGGGGGCCCGGGGACCGGGGAGTATGCAGGAAATATGCGGTAGAGATATCACGCCTGACAACATCGTTGAAAGGATGTGAACTACAGAGAAAATGACGAGCCAAACAACAGCTAGTTGAGTTGGTCCCCCTTCCCCATCTAGGAGCTTGAGTTCAACGGGTAGTCTAAGTACTAGCCAGGACCCGAGCCTCTAGGAGAGATTGAACAACTTAAGGCCGAGTTCTTCACCCTGGCTTAAGCGTTAAACCAGGTTTAACTATATGAGTAAGCTTGGCTTACCGGTTAAGCCTAGGTGAAGAAATCGGCACTTAAGGCGGTAGCTGGTGAAACGCTTACCGTCGAACGGGGTTACTTGCAACAGCGGTCTAACTTGCAACACGATGACATACACTAAATGTGATGCATTTTCTAATAATAATGAAAACTAGTATACCCTACTATTTCGGTTATAGAGATCATGTGTATCAAAGATCGATTTAGTATAAAAATTAGCTTTGTTTCTTTGTTTATGGTTTAGCTACACTGTTAAAACAGATTGCTCATTTTATGCCATAAAAACAAGTATGAAAATCATGCATGACCTCTCCCTTATGGTAAGTGCGATAAGTCTGATGACCTTGCTTGCAGTTAGGGTACCTAATAGTAAGCTTAGCTAAACAATAAAAGTTTGATAAACTTATCGACTAAATTACGCAAAAAATCATTATTATATTCGACAACCACTATGGGGCAACTTGCAACAGTTGAATTTGACGAAACCTTCTATTATTTATCTTCCTTTCACGATATATTTGAAAGAAATAACCGAAATGGATCATTTATTAATTACGTAACGCGTTCATTTTCAAATGATAATTCATTTTTTACATTTTTTTTGCACGTGACCTTGAAGGTCATTGTTAAGAAATACCACATTTTGAAGTTTCATTCATGTTTCATTAACATGATGAGTTCAATTTTTGTTTATGAACGCTGTAAAGCAATCTCCCGAAGTGCTGAAATCCGGTCATTAGTATAGCCAATGTGCAATGGAAATATAGGAAAACGTTTAACCGAAATACCGGTACTCACCAAAAGTGCTCGGTACTGCGACCCCTAGTTTCAATCATGTTAATTTAGCTGAAACTGCCAAACACCACTTCAAACTGAAAAGTACTTGAAGATGACTCACTCTACCTTTTCAATAATTGACAATAATCATCGCTGCCATTTTGTAATGAGTCCTAAGTCACGAGAATCATATATATTTTGTGTTTGAGGGACGTGAGACCTGTTGCTAAACGATATACTCTCGATTGCAATAACTATCAATCCTTTCATGAAAAATTATACGTCAATTGGTAAGTGTACATTAGGCCTGTCCAGCTTTTCAAAAATGTTCTCTGATTCTCAAGTCCACCCCCATATTTCGATTGGCATCCTAAAAGAAGTAACTGGTCAAAATTTCAGCCAAATCCGTTGAAATTAAGAGGTGCATCAAATCAATTTTGTGTTTTTCGGCTATTTTTGAACTTCAAAAAATCATAACTACTCTAAAACATGTCAAAACTTAATTCATTTGGCAGAAATTGAAAGCAATACTTGTCTGCTACAACTTCTCCGAACAACGTGTGCCAATAAAATTGAAGGAAACATGTGTAATTATCACATTTGTAATCAGAAAAACCTTAAAAAGTTGATTTTTTGATAGATTTCGTTCTGGAACACCCTAATATACTTAATAAGTTGGATTTTTCAAAACGGCATCATATTCTCCAATGTTTTTTGGTTATTTGCTTCTTTGACGCCAATGCTGTAGGAGTTGAGCAAAAATTACTAAAATTCGTGAAAGTCAAATGTGGCCTAAAAACTAGCTTTTTGGAGGCAATCACGTTGTAGCGCGAAATTGTACTGAACGTAGTAGCTTTGCTTCCTAGTAGTTTGCCTTAGCTACCCCCTACCACGGGTGATAACAAACAAGCGCGATGACAGGTGTTGGCTATCATATCAGTGCTGACGCGATGCCACTTTTTGCGCGCCAAAGCGTGATTGCACCCGAAAAGCTAGTTTTTAGGCCACATTTGGCTTTCACGAATTTTAGTAATTTTTGATCAACTCCTACAGCATTGGTGCCAAAGAAGCAAATAACTAAAAAACATTGGAGAATATGATGCCGTTTTGAAAAATCCAACTTATTAAGTATATTAGGGTGTTCCAGAACGAAATCTATCAAAAATCAACTTTTTAAGGTTTTTCTGATTACAAATGTGATAATTACACATGTTTCCTTCAATTTTATTGGCACACGTTGTTCGGAGAAGTTGTAGCAGACAAGTATAGCTTTCAATTTCTGCCAAAAGAATTAAGTTTTGACATGTTTTAGAGTAGTTATGATCTTTTGAAGTTCAAAAATAGTCGAAAAACACAAAATTGATTTGATGCACCTCTTAATTTCAACGGATTTGGCTGAAATTTTGACCAGTTACTTCTTTTAGGATGCCAATCGAAATATGGGGGTGGACTTGAAAATCAGAGAACATTTTTGAAAAGCTGGACAGGCCTAGTGTACATCTTTTCATGGCATGTTTCATGCATAACATAAAAAAATTACAATACGACTAAATACTAGAATTTTTGTGCTGTTTATTGATAGCTAACTTAGCTTCATGTCCTATGTTGCAAGTTACCCCACAGATGGGGAAACTTGCAACAAGCATGTATTTCGCACCTCCTGGTTAGGTGGCAACGTATTCTGGTAAACCAAGTGTTGCATAGTATTCTACTCGGGGTAATTAGCGTACACGATGCTTCACAGGATGTTTCAAATGTTTAGATTTTCAATGATATTGCTCCAAAGTCGAAAAGTGTTGCAAGTTACCCCATTTGACGGTACTATTAGAGTGTACTCATGTACGGTCTCCCCTTATCGAAGTCATCCTTAACGCGCGTACCGCGAGAGCAAGATAGATAGAATGAGTTTTTAGTGGGTCGATCCCCACATAACCCGAGGAACCACCTCTTGGGTACCCGGATAAAAAATTACTATTGATTGCATTGTAAATTTTATAAACATATGATAGGTTTCATTGTTCACAATAAAGCACGCAGTTGATACAATAGAAATCAAGCCCATATAGTTCCTACGATAAGTGTACATTAGCTTTATTAGTGAATAATTGATTCGATTGTTTTTCGATAGTACTTTAATAATTTGAAGTTACTATGAGTAAAAATCAATTTGTATTGTTTTTATACAGTTGGAAAAGTGCCTGTAAAGTTCTCATGGACTTTTAATTAAAATAAGTTTATTTCTCAATTACACTTTAACAAATTCGTAAAAACGAAATAACAATAAATATTATTGTTGCTTCAATCATGTTATTCTATTATGTGTAATCAAATACAATTCATTTAGCATTTTTCAATTTTCGTTTTAAATTTAAGTACCTACATATGTTTGACGTGTACAGTGTTGTGTCTGGCTAGTCAAAGATTCTTACTATGTTGCCATGCGTTAAGTGATTTATGGGGGGATACCGTCATTACTCGTTATAGCTGAATAATTCTACGATATGTAGATGCAAAATAATCATTGACAAAGGAAGTTCTCAATTGATAACTGTGGAAATGCTTATAGAGCACGATAGCCATCACCCTATTCTTTCCACACATAATTTTTTTCTCCCTAACCTTGGCTAAACCGCGAGTTTTACGGTTACCCAAAACTAACATAGTTTATAAGTCAAAAACATGTACTTGTAAACAATTTAAACTGAATTCGGCTCCGTTATGCTTGGTGGCCGATGAGCCTAAAATAAACGTTTAAGTAAAAAAAACACGATATCTGAGAAGCAGGATTTATCCTAGCGAGAACGTTACGACAAGAAAAATAAAAATAAGAACAATGATTTTTCTATGGTTTGCCAATAAATTAAAAAATCTAATAAATAGTTAACTACCATTGATAACAAATACAGTTAATTTGTTTGGGTCTATGGAACAGTTGCTAGAACAAACATACAATAATATGTATGTGCGGCTCCGTGGTCGTGTGACTAGGGTCACCAAGCTCTTAGTCGCATCGTGATGAGGAGCGGGGGTTCGATTCCCGCCGCAGCTGTCAGGAAAAGTTTTCGGCTGTGCCACTGGGCGTTAGTATGGGACACGCTTGTATGAAAAAAATAAATCCTCGCTCCAGTAGACTTTTTAGATCCCATTTAGGTCCCATATGAACTGTACAAAATTTCAGCGCAATCGTTGAAACTATATTTTAGCGCAAGCGATTCAAAGTTTTCATAGGATTTACTATGGGAAAAGTTACACTTTCAGATAAAAATTCCCAGAGGTCGCCCCTTGTCTTGTTAATTCAAATCGATCAACGCTTCTTGTAGAAAAATCATTTATGAAACTTTCCTTCGAAGACCGCAAAACAATTGGATGCTTGTGGAAAAAGTTATTGATTTATTACCGATTAGTGATCCAACGAGCGGCTTTTTGTTTTGTTTTATCAGCAGCACTGCTGCTGCCGTTGTTGCATAGGCTGGCGGGAGGCATCACCACCCCCAGAAACAGCAGCAGTCAAGGCAGCAGCTACAGTGCTGCTGATAAAACAAAACAAATAGCCGTTCGTTGGATCACTAATCGGTAATAAATCAATAACTTTTTCCACAAGCATCCAATCGTTTTGCGGTCTTCGAAGGAAAGTTTCACAAATGATTTTTCTACATGAAACGTTGATCGATTTGAATTAAGGAGACAAAGGGCGACCTCTGGGATTTTTTGATTGAAAGTGTAACTTTTTCCATAGTAAATCCTATGAAAACTTTGAACCGCTTGCGCTAAATTATAGTTTCACCGCTTGCGCTGAAATTTTGCACAGTTCATATGGGACCTAAATGGAATCAAAAAAGTCGACTGGAGCGAGAATTTGATGTTTGTCCCATACTACTGGGCGTTGCATGCTAGTCCGTTGTCTAGTGTCGTGTTTCCTTCAAAGAGCGAAAAGCTCACTGGAAGCATTGAACGTGTCCGTGTCTTGTTGTCATATGTAAGTACTGCATAAGTGAAAACCATACAATCAAGATTTCTCGGTAACATATTGCTCCAGCATTTACAGGTGCTAATCAAGGTGCTAATGTCCACCAAACCTGTGAACGATTCATGGTATAGATCAAGATCTGAAGTCTGGCCTGTGATATTTGGCAGTTACTTTTGATAGATCTCAACTAATATTTTCAGCGCTATAAGCTTCAGTTCTTTAGCTTTCTGTTGTGTAACCATCGAATTGAAGCAGTCAACGCTGAATAAAAGGAAAGCTAGTCAAATATAAACAATAAGCTAATACATGGCTGCAAACCAACACCATACAGCTACCAAACTCGGTTTTCTGAAATCAACCACTTGTCACTGGGGCTGCCTTTACTGCACTCTATTCCAACTCCGGGAGATTTCCCGGAAGATGTGAAGAAAACTTGAACAAATCGAATAGGAGTCCCCACTAACAAAACAGTAGCTACTATACAGGGTGTTAGGTTCATGAGTGCAAACTTTTTAAAGAGTGATAGAGGACCTTAAGTGGTGAAAAAAGTTGTACTACGCATATGGTCAAATCACAACCGTTACGTAGTTATTGAACTTTCCATGTTTTTGATTATTATTGCCTAAATATGCTATAACTTTCAAATGGTCAAACTTATCGCAGTTTTTTTACCATTATTCAAAAGATTAATGAATTTTTTATCAAATGGCATCTTTGAATCGATTGGTTTAGTAAAATAACTAAGTTTTCTAGAGCAAAATAGCTAAAAATAGTGTGTTTTAAATTGTTTATGTCAATTATCTTTGAAACACGCGTAATAACTTAAAATTACTTCTTAGGAAACTACCTAACCACTACCTACCACTCTACAATTCGTTGTTTGACACCAAACTTCTATCTCTTATCGTTTTCTTGCAATTTGGATTTAAATGTGCGACACAGTGTAGAAAAAAGTGCTTACCATGACAGTTGCAAATTTATGATCTGAAACGCGATGTTTAAATCAAAATTACAAGAAAACGATAAGAGATAGAAGTTTGATGCCAAAGAACGAATTGTAGAGTAGAACAGGAGCCATAGCTTTGTCTAAGAAAGAATTAAAAATTATTACGCATTTTTCAAAGATAATTGACAAAAACAAATTTAAACACACTACTTTGGAGCTATTTGATCTAGAAAACTTAGTTATTTAACTAAACCAATCGGTTCAAAGATGCCATTTGATAGAAAATTCAATAATCTTTCGAATAAGGGTCAAGAAACTGCCATAAATTTGACCATTTTCAAGTTATAGCCAGTTATGGCAATAAGAGTCTAAAACATGGGATGCTAAATAACTACGTAACGGTTGAGATTTGACCATATGCGTAGAACAACTTTTTTCACCATTTATGATCCTCTATCACCCTTTAAAAAGTTTGCACTCAGGAACCTAACACCCTGTATAGTACAATTCGTAATACTGACAAATCCTCAAACCAGCAGCGCTTTGAATGCCGTTATGCGATATCATTACAGCTAGAAGCTGTAATAAAAAAAACTGTTGGTATACCAACACGGCTTGACGGATGTAAACATTACTATTAAAACAAACTTTCAACGGGATATATAGCTACTATACAAATACTTTATAGCTATCCATCTCTGTGCTGTGAAATTATTTGGGTTGCTTTTATTGCACTTTTATCTAACTCCGGAAGATGTTCTAATCCAATAAGATTCTCAGCCAATATAACAGCTGCTACAGTACGTTTTGTAATGTTGCCAAATACACAAAACAGCAGCGCTTCGTAGCTGTTTAGAACACTCTTTCAGCTGGAAGCTGTGACGAAGAATCTGTTGGCGCAACCACACAGCTTGTTTAATGTAAACATTATTGTGTTTGACGTTTCATAAGGGCCTGTCCATAAACTACGTAGACTCTTAGGGGGGGCGGGGGGGGTGGTGTCTGGCCAAAGTCTACGCTCCATACAAATTTCGAAAATTTTGTATGAACGAAAGTCTACGAGGGGGGAGGGGGGGTTTTTAGATGGCCAAAAATGAGTCTACGTAGTTTATGGACAGCGCCTAAGCTTTTGCAGCAAGATGAAGTAGGGTAGGGTTTCTTGTGGCCCAATTATGAAGCCTTCTCTAGAGTGAAACAGAACGGGCTATTTTCTATGCTATTTATACATAGCAGTGTGGCAGCAACGACGTCATCGGTACCAGTGGATACGAAGAACGGGAATTCGATTCCAAGTAGCGGCAAGAACTTTAATTATTCAATTTTAACCGTTATGTGGCCGGCAAACTTTTTGCTTTTTTCTACACCGTGTATTTTAAATGGGTGCTGGGTACCTGGGTGCCGGCCACATAAGGGTTAAAAGCGATAATTCCAGTTCCACATGTATTGCGTCACGGTATCCATAACCTAATTATATTTAAATCGATTAATTTGGGGATGCCGTATAACTATTAAACTGTGAAAAGGCTGAAAAAGCGCCTTCTCAAGAATCAAGATGTTATTCAGTTAGCGGTTACATAGAAGCTGATAAAATAGTTATGTCTTGTTGGCATAGAAGCTGCTCGCTGTACATGTGGATTAAGTTCGCCTCGTTCGCATCGTACACAAATTACGTAACGCTATAGGGGGAGGGGGGGAGTCTAGCTTACACAGTTAGAAAAAATTACCGACTTTGGTAATGTTTTACCGAAATCTCAACCGTTAAGTTTGTTTTACAGGAAAAATTCGGTAAAAGTAGCAAGTTTTACCGAAGCTCGTTAGAGTTTGACAGATAAACGACAACATTTTACCGAAATTTGTTATTTTTTTACGGAATTTCGTTAAAATCCATTACTGAACGCTCAGCGGTTGAGATTTCGGTAAAAATTACCGAACGCGATTAGCTGTGTAGCGTTACGAGCCATACAAAATATTTTTGGTTTTTATACAAAAAGCATTACAAGAGGGAGTCTGAAATCGCCGATTTTAGCGTTACGTAATTTGTGTACCATGCCTTGGGATCTTATTAACATCTGTCAAGCAACCTATACCAGACGGACATCAGAGTGTTTGATTCTTTTCTGAAAATTTTCTGAAGTCTGGCGGCTATTAGTGCTCGTAAATGCTGGATAAAAATATTACTGGGAAATATAAATTCCATGGTTTTTCAGAAGCGAAAACTGCTTACAAATATTAACAACAAATATTATTGTATTTTTGTTATACCAACGATTTAATTAACGACATTCAATTAATTGTATTTGTATTGTCATCAATGGTAGTTACCTATTTATTAGATTTTTAAGTTTACTGGAAAACAATAGAAAAATCATTGTAAGAACAATGAAAAAACATTAGGATATATTGTTTTATTTTAGAAAATGCCCTAAAATGTCTCATACAAACACAATACAATATATTGTTTTTCTCGAAAAAATGCATAACGACCACCATTTTTATTGTAAAAGTTCCATTTACCATTCACCGAATGATATTAAATAATAGTGGTGATGGTAAGTGTGCTGTGCCAATTACATTACGGTTAATGGTAAATAATTTTCGAAAAAATGGTTTTGTAACAATAAATTTTTTTGAAAATCAGCAGATTTTCTCAGTCTATAAAAAAAATAAAAAATACCATAATTTTTACACAACATTACAAAACATCCTTACTAACTTCGGAAACTTTATGGTTAAAACTTATAGTTTCAAATTAGATTAGATGTTCTTGCATAATTATTATTTTTTTCAATTTGGGGCTTTGTTTTTCATTACTTGTTTTGATAACCATATTATGCTTTTTTGACATTTTAAACCCCTATCCAAGTCTAAGTCCCCTTTCAAAATGAACGAAACATCGATGTCCAAAAGCTTTTGATATTTTCCATGTAGTTTTTCCCGAGGTTTATAAGGTACTTTCTTTGGGTGAAATCTGGGAAAAGCAGAACAAAATTAAAATGATCCAAATCGGACCTTTCGTTCAAAAGTTTTCACTTATTGGCAGCTACCTAAATGCATGACATAAAAAAAAACAATGGTTTTGCTCGCTTTCGTTCAAAAGTTTTCACTTTTTGACAGCTACCTAAATGCATGACATAAAAAAAAATTCAAATTGATTTTTAAAATAGTTCCCGGAAGCCAAAAACAATGGTTTTGCTCTACCTTTCCTTGCAGTTGTCTTAATATCCCTGCAAACCTCAAATTACTCCACATTTCCCCCTCTATAATTAAAAAACTTGGGAACCACCGTCTAACTACTCACCAAGTAACCGTGATAATTTTATGCATTAGATTTAGCATGACGCCCGTCTCGAACAACAGTGGCAAATCCAACACAACGAAGTTATGCCCTAGGAAGAAGAATTTTACAACCTCCTTGTAGATGATCCTATGAATGGTCGGATGGGTAATTTCATTTAATATCCTTCGCTTCTCCACATCATCGAAAATCAGCTTCCCCAACGCTTCGCGGTTCAGTTCGCCACTGTCCGGGTGGAAGACACCATCCCCAAAGGCCGCCTTGATCTTGTGCCATGCTGGCTTTCCCGGCTCGACCACTAGAACGAAACACAAATAACGATATCGTATGATAGACTATGTGTGTGATTGATATCAGGCGTTGATGTGCATGCAGTATATTGTAATCAAAATATGTCACTGAAGAGCTGTTATGCAACAGATATCGACGCTTCTTTTCAGTGCGATGCTTGGAGACACTTGAACGCTTGAATTAATTTCAACGGGAACGAGCATGAACTCCACATTGCCGAGAAAACTTCATTAGCATTTTAAAGTGCCTGTCCAAAATTTAATCAGTGCGTGAAGCGAGCGCCAGCCAGCATGATGATGATGTGCAATGCCCGAGTTTCACTCATCGCATATACGAGTGTGATACACCATTAGATATAACAAACTGAAAAGAAAGTATGGGGACGAAACTCACCAAGTCGGGCGATTGCATCGGCGTCGATAACCGGAACTCCATTTTGTCGGAATACCGCCGACACAGTGCTCTTGCCCGTAGCAATCCCTCCGGTCAATGCGACAAGAAACATTATTGTTAAATTTCTTTCAATTTCCGCAATAAAACAATCAAAGTTCACTGTCTCTTATGATTATCAAATCGCGCTCGATATCAGACACACGAATTAAAAAGAGAACCCAATGTGCGATATCACCGCGTTGTCACTAGGAATCGCTTAGAATAAAACTAGGGTAAAACTAGTTTTATCTTGGACAGCACAAACTACTGATTTTTTTTATCTTTTATCAAAATCTGGCGTGTAATGCCTGCGATGGACGAAACAGACAAAAAGTGCAAGTATAAAAATATTTTTACCTGCACATGACAGATGCCTTTCATAAAGCATGACATTTGGGCCCAAACAAGAAACGTAAGGGGCGCAATGAACATCTCTAGTTTGCTGTGATATCGCTGATAGTTATACATAAACAGCACCAGACAGTGGGTAGACTGGCAAACATGTGCGTTATTTAACGTGTTTATAAAAATACTATAATTTTAAAAATCCTTTAAAAAACCTAGTCACCCACAATCTGAAAGCGGTAATATATTTTTTGCAATTTCTCATCGTAATAGGCTGTTTTACTACACGCAAATCTGCCAGGAAATGGCCTACTTTCCCACACCAAATTATCAGTGCTGTAATGGTTCATTACAGCACTGATTTGCGTTGCGTAATGGACCATTACAGCACTGTTTTCAGTTTTGATCAATTTCTTGGTGCTTTCTCTGGACGCAGGTGTGAAAAGTTGTGACAACTGCACAGCATAACCTGCTATGATCGAACTTTCTTAAACATGGCTATGAACATCAGTGTACAGTTAGTAGACACAATTTTGTTAAAAACTATCCTAAAGTTGTGATTTATGAAATTGCAAAAAACGTTGTACGGAACTCGGTGCAGAACCCGATTTTACAACACTCATCGTAATTATCCAACTCGGCAAGCAAGCCTCGTTGGATAAATATACGGCTCGTGCTGTAAAAATCTTTATTCTGCACTTTGTTGTGTAAACTACTATCTTGCAATTTCTCATCGTAATAGTAACTTAAGTCTATGGTAATAGGCTGTTTCACCTCACGCAAATCTGCCAGGAAAAAACCTACTTTCCCACACCAAATTATCAGTGCTGTAATGGTTCATTACAGCACTGATTTGCGTTGCGTAATGAACCATTACAGCACTGTTTTCAGTTTTGATCAACTTCTTGATGCTTTCTGGACGCAGTTTTGAAAAATTGTGACAACTGCACAGTAGAACCTTCTATGATTAGACTTTCTTAAACATGGCTATGAACATCAGTGTGCAGTTTGGTGAAAAAATTTTGTTGAAAACTATCCTCGAGCGGTAATTTATGAAATTGCAAAAAACGTTGTACGGAACTCGGTACAGCCTCGTTGGATAAATGTACGACTCGTGCTGTAAAAATCTTCATTCTGCACCTTGTTGCGTAAACTACTATTAGTGCATCCAGTTGGCATGGACGAAGCCAATCAGAAATGGACCCGAGTGATTTTTGTGACTTTCATTGGTGACGGAGTAGTGTATGGTGATTTCATTCTTGTTTATATGACTTGTTATAGTATCATTACGACCCAGTTCTCCGCTCTGGATGATCATACAACAAAAATGAGTTGTATAATGATAAATCGGTACAATGATTATTTATGCCACGAAACAAGTTGAAAAGTAGATTTTTCAGCACTAGTCCGCCAAGCTTTGTTGGGATAAATACAAGGATGAATACGAAAAGTGCTAAAAAGCATTGAGTTTTACAACGATGTATATACTACAGTGATAGAAATTCGATTACAGTGAGGATTCGTTCGTTGGGTCACGACTGCACCCCGATTAGCGAATCTTGTTCGTTCGTTGGGGCAACTGACAACTGATCAAAATGCTCTAGACACACGCAAGTGACGAGAAATACGTCACGAAACACTCACATACTAGCACAAACGTTCTGTATATCGTTTGACTCGTTTTGACATCGATTTTGACATTGACAGTGCTTTTTAGTTGGGTTTTGTCCCAACCAGCGAACATCCAACTATCGAGACAGCCCATCTAACGAGCCACCAACGAACGAATCGGCACTGTAGCCGAGGCCCAAAATTTTTCAAAAAAGTGTCAGGAAACTCATACAAAAGATTTTAATATAAAATTTTTAATTGCAGTGATAATATATCTAGTATTGTTTTATGAAAAGTGGATAGATCACACTTACATATACACTAGCGTGTCCCAAAATTGCACGTAGTATAAAAACATGGGGGCTCACCCTGCAAATGATAGCTAAGGGTATTAGAAACAACTTTTGTGTGACGGCAACTTTCAGAAATGACGTTTAAAGGTCGCCCCGGCGAGACCATTCTTCGTAATAAATTTCATACAAATATTTTTACCATACAAAAATTGGTAATACCCACCGTTTTTATATTTTTACAGCTTGATTAGGTCCAAACTATTTGGGAAAAATAAATAACGATATGTTTTACAGGTAACCTTTTGATACTGAATTTTTGAATTTATTAAAATTTTTGATATACTATGAATATTAACCCTTTATGATACGTATCTTAACTTTATATTATTTTAAAACAATTTCCATAAAAAGATAGGAAACTTTATAAGGAAAAACTTTGCCAAAGACAGCATGGTGTTTTTTCTACTCGTTTTAGAGTTATTCACGATTTACTATTTGGTGAAGTTTAAATTTTTAGGTATTTTCCCAGGTATTTTTCCAAAAATGTCACATAAGAACTGCCCAATAACACATACAAAGTAAAAAATCACGTATGCTCAACAAGTTTTCGTCTTGAATGTGTTTAGGAATTATGGTGACATCATTCATTGAGTTTTTGCTGCCGTTGACAAATCCATTTTCTTTGATATAGAAAGGTACCTACTAGCGAGAAACTTTATCATCAGGCAACATTTTGAGACGTCTCAGTAGGCCATGGCATTTTTAACAGTAATGTACTGATAATGGTTTATACGAGCATAATACATAATCAAACTCATGGTACATTTTCTATAACATCGCGAAACATGCCGGTTTTGTTTTTCCTCAAATCGTTCAAAGGCATGAATAAAACGATCTAGTGGTCCCTATCAATTTGATCAACATAAAGGACGATAAAAATTACGTCACATGTTTACATCCAAAACTGTTGTTTACCAATAATAGCCTACCTTGTCTTATTGTTTACCGTGTTATGGTGATCAAATTGTTCTAACCTTGCCTAACTTGCCTCGGTGTATCTTGTTTCGGTGTTGATAAGATAGTTCAAGTCAGTAAATGTCAAAATATACATGCTCTGCTTTTTAGAATCTTTTGAATTGGAACTTATTATCTAAAAATGGATATTCTTACGAAAGGTGTTTGTAAATACGATTTGAATTTGGGATGGATCAACGAATTCCCCTTTTTCACTTTGCCAGTTTCCTGGGCTGTTTCACTGGTCCAAGACTTATACGTTTTCGTGCGAAGAAATAATTGAAAAAAACGACAGGAAAGTAAGATAAACGCGAAAATATGGCCCCAATTTTTTTGGAGAATATCTTTAAAACATCAATAAGCAGTACGAAGCTTGTCGAAAGAACTAGCTTTTTAGATTTCTATGCTAGTTAATTTCTGTATGAAGGGATTGAATAACAAAACCTAAAAATCAAATAATAATTACATAATTCCTTTACACAATCAAGACGAAAACTTGTTGAGCATGCATGATTTTCACTTTGTATGTGTTTTTGGGCAGTTATTATGTGACATTTTAAGAAAAATACCTGGGAAAATACCTAAAAATTCAAACTTCACCAAATAGTTAATCGTTAATAACTCTAAAACGAATAGAAAAAGTTTTTCCTCATAAAATTTCCTATCTTTTTATGGAAATTGTTTTAAATTAGCATTAGATTGAGATACTTTTTTATGATGGATAAAATGCATAGTATATCAAAAAGTGACAAATTTTAGTAAATTAAAAAATTCAGTATCAAAAGGTTACCTGCAAAACATGTCGTTAATTATTTTTCCTAAGTAGTTTGAGTCTATATCAAGCTGTAAAAAATATAAAAATAGTGGGTGTTGCCAATTTTTGTATGGTAAAAAATATCTGTATGAAATTTATTACGAAAAATGGCCATTTTTTCAAAAATCTCGCTGGGGCGACCTCTAAACGTCATTTCTGAAAGTTACCGTCATACAAAAGTTTGTTTCTTATACCCTTGGCTATCATTTGCAGGGTGAGCCCCCAAGCTTTTTGACCATGTGCAATTTTGGGACGCCCTAATATACACTGAAACAAAAACGAGGGTAAAACCCTTTGAATTTCATATTTTGCCTAGATATTCGTTTAGCCGAGGTAAATGAAAAATTAGTTTTCAATGGAATTTTTGCAATTTCGTGAATATATTTCGAACATATACCCCAAAGCATTTAGTTTATGATGTGTTAGCAAGATAATTGACTTAGCAAGGTAGCTGATTTCACAGCGCAACATTTTTTTGTCTCAAGAGCAAACTTATGTGTCTCTGACAGATTTTGGGCCGCTGAATCCGAATCCGGACTCAAATTTGCTCCAGCACGTCGCAATTTTGAGCTATACCTCAATTTATAGGGCAAAACATGCGATTTTGGGCTCATTTGACTGCCAGCCATTAAGCATGGAAATATTTTTGTTAAGCAATCAAAGAGCAAATTGACCAATTAACATCTAAATTGACGACTCATGCAGAATACTTCGTTTTACCAAATATGTTCATACAAAAATGCATGAAGTGGTTAAATAATTGGCTTATTTAATTCAATCTGAAGAAACATATTATAACTCAGTCTTATTTTTTAATCACATTAATTTTTAACATGATTTATTTGAAATGAACGTCGAAATTGTGAAACAAGTAGTTGATGCTAGAATACTTTGGGTGCCATTTTTCAAAGTGTGAGGCGCAGGCTTGTCCGCATTGAGCGCACGAAAATTCTGCTCTTTTGGTTTACACCACCAAAACCATCATATGTATGTAATCTTCCTATCTTACCTGATAGAAGGATGTTTGAATATCCTAAATGTCATTTCGAACTGTCAAACAATCGCACCGCTGTGCCACACTGCGCGTACAAAGAGAAATTCACTGGGGTGAATTCACCCGGGTGAAATTCTCTTTGCGCGCACAGTGTGGCGCTGCGGTGCGATTTTTTGACAGTTCGAAATGACATTTAGGATATTCAAACATCCTTCTATCTGGTAGGATAGGAAGATTGCATAAATATGATGGTTTTGGTGGTCTAAACCAAAAGAGCAGAATTTTCGTGCGCTCAGTGCGGACAAGCCTGGTGAGGCGTCCAATGTATGTTATTTCAGCCAGAATACAGCCTAGAAAATATTGGGAGCTATTAGAAGACGTTTTAGTGTTGAACGCTGTGATTTATGTGATACTTTTTTTTATCAAAACAATACTCAAATACGTGACTTTTTCAAGGTTTGTGGCAACTTCGTTTTTCGTAGATTTTCAACCTGCACTCGTCCTGCTACTTTTATTAGAATCTTTTGAAGCACTTCAGATGGAAATAACTACAAAAAGTCTCAATTAGGAAACATTTTCAACATTATGACATATGTTTATGAAATATCGTCGTTTATATATCAAATTTTATTTTTAATAGTCCCAATATACAGGGGATACTCAAAATAACTGGGACATGTAAAATTTAAACTTTTCAAAAAATGTTCAAGTCGCTGTAACTTTTCGAGAAGGGCATCAAATATTCTCAAATTTTTACTGCAAGTTCATCAACTAGTTGTGTATCAGTGGTCAAAATTTGGAAAAGATCGGGCCGTTCTACACAAAGTTATAAAGGTTCTAGAAAAAGGTATAATTATTATCCGATAGCCAATTTTGACCTGCAATGATCCGAATGCGATGAAATTTTGATCATTTATGACTTATATAATGAGCTATTAAAAACATTTGACTAAACTTAAAATTCTTTACACGAAAGAAAATTATTTCGATTAGATTATTTTTCTAATATTTATAACAACAAATTATCTAAAACTCCATCATCGTTGCAAAATTCGAGATAGTAATTATAGTTCATTTAAATTCCCTCTAATTGAATTGAATATATTTATGTTTCAAAGGAAAACAACCAAGTAGCCTTCATTAATTTGAAAAAGTAATGGGATGCATATGAAAAATACATAAATTTATTTAAGAAACATGGAATAAATTAAATCGCCATAACTTTTTTTCTTATTAATAATTTCAAATTAACCTTCCTTTTGCATCACGTTGGCAGCAGCTCGCTGACGTAGTGTACGGTTTGGGTCAAAAATGACCCTAATGCCAAAGGAGGGTTAAGTCAACTGTTTTTTCAAAGTACATTGTATTAGTCATAAATGATCAAAATTTCATTGCATTCGGTTTATTGAATCCGGAGATATAACAGCTCAAAGTTGGCTATCGAATAATTATACCTTTTTCTAGAATCTTAATAACTTCGTGTAGAATGACCCGATCTTTTTCAAATTTTGATCACTGATACACAACTAGTTGATGAGCTCACAGTAAAAATTTGAGAATATTTGATGCCCTTTTCGAAAAGTTACAGCGAGTTGAACATTTTTTGGAAAGCGAAAATTTTACCTGTCCCAGTTATTTTGAGTATTCCCTGTATGGCTGTTGTAAAGCCATGGAAATAAAAGTCAGATATTTTCAATTCATTATAGCATATAAAAAATTATTCGGTGCAAGATGGTCACCTACATGAAACTAATTTGAAATTGCCTCAAAACTTCTTACGAAATCCAGAGATTATGCAAAACTGCAGCAAGCAAATCGTTTATATCTGGTGGTGCTAGGAAAATTGATTGCGACGGAGATGCTACCTCGTCACAACTTTGTGGTTATTTCCTATTGAGAAGCGATTATGTTTCTTGAAAAGCACTTGCTAAAAAAAATACAATAAATAATTGCCAATTTTCAAAAAAAAATATCTATGAATTTTGTTTCAAGCATTATCATACAGAAAATATTTGTAAAATTCAAGTGTAGAATTAGCCCATTGTTAAACTACACGTTAATAAAAACAAAATAAATAATGTAAAATTCGATCTTGATGTATTTCGTTTACCTGGGGATTAAAACACACTAATTGTCACAATTAAGCTCTGTGGCCAACTTGCCCCGAGGGGATGGCCGTCTTACCCCATGTTGCAAAATTTTCATTTCAAAACACACATTTTTAAAATGAATTTATTTAGTATTTAAAGTGCAAAATAAAATGCATTTTCTTGTGTTGAGAAGGTAGAAAAGACATGAAATGAAGCGGATGATTGTTAATTAGATATATTTTCATTATATGTAGTTACTGTTCCTTCGAGGCCTAAGCTTAGGGTGGCCAGTGGCCATCTTGCCCTAACCAAAACATCCCAAGCAACGAAAACTTTTTAAAAAGAGATTTAACTTAGTGTTTATTTAAACCTAAAAAAGTGCGAAAATGGCAATTTAACCCACGAGCGATCGCGCTGTTGTATTTTGTACAACACGTTGAAAAAATCTCACTTTTTGTACTCAGCATTGGCGTGGTGCTGACGCAGGTAATCAACCGCGCGAGTTACGGAAGGTTAAGCATCGAAGAGACAAAGAGTAACTAATCAGTTGACGTGTATAGAATAGCATTTTTATTCAACTTTAAATTATGCTTTTTTTGTAACTTTGCGAGATATCTTATTATATAAAAATGATCAGTTTTGATAGAAAAATTAAAAAAAAAAACACGTATTGCTTTTTTCACTGAAAATTTTCGTTGCTTCGCTGGGATACATGACGTTTTGTTCCAGCGAAGGCTTACGCGATACAGCAAATCGCCAAATAGCACACTAACACCACAAAAAATCTGTCAACAATAACCTAACTGTCAGCGAAATGCTCTATTTGCATGACAACAATCGACTCACACAACTAACGAACGGCCGCCGTCAACTGTCCGGCGACTGCTGTCATATTTCTTTGTCGCCGAATCTGGCGCTGGGTCGTCGGCGCGGAATCCCAAAAGTGGGAATAACATTTTGGGGTTTGCGCGCAATACTAAACGCGAGATTTTATTTTATCATGATCGTTATCTTTTTTTTTCGATGGCGCATCACCGCTGCTAAAGCTATATGCCCTGTTTCTCGCTTTCTCTGTATCCCTCTCAATCCCTACAAACATCAGAAGCCATAAAAATAAAAACCTTACCCAAGGAAGATATAAAAGATTTAGTGTTTTTCAAGGTTTGAAGGGGTTGTTTCTACTAAATGTATTATATATCGCGTATTTCAAAAGATAGAGCAAAAGTGTCTTCGGCACTATTTTTCAGCATGATATTGTCTTCAACTTTGTCGAAGATACCATTTAGTTTACTTGGCTAATTTAGAAAATGGATTTTTTATCTAACTTTTGAGTAAACTTATCAAAAAACAAAACTTATCAAAAGTTGCTCCTAAAAATATGCAACAATTTTGCAGAACACCACATTATATTATTTTCACATTTTCACACTCAAAATGCTCACGATCGTGTTTTTCGCGATTTCAGCGGGGGCGGCACTATAGTTTTGCCAAACTTTTTCGGCTTTTTTTTTGGGACATTTCGGCTTGGCAATACTAGTCACCCCCCTAAAAAATGGAGCCAGGTGAATCGGATTAGTCATTAATGTGTCGAAGAAAAAGTACATGAGATGGCAAAGGGTTCTAAGGGAAGAATTACCGCGTCCGCCACCCCGAATTTCTATCGACTCTGTGATAAAATCGAGGTGGTTGTAGAATTCGTGTACTTGGGCTCCGCCGACAACGACACCAGCAGAAAAATTCAAAGACACATTGTGGCAAGAAATCGAGCTAATTTTGGACTCCACAGAACTCTACGATTGAAAAAAGAACGCCGTCACACGAAGTTAACTCCATATCTGGGTAATTCTCGCTGAGACCGGCCCACTATTTACACCTTGTCTTCAAAAATGTTTAAGGTGCCGATTTTCTGAAAGCCCTCGCCTAAAAAGTAAGAAAAATGCATTTGGTTACTCAAATTGATGGACCCCCCGTTAGTTAGAGCCATAACAATTTTTGCAGACCCCTCGATTTTGGTCAAATGGTGGCTCACTCAAACCATTATAACTCGAAAGTTTCTCCAACAACCACCTCAAAACGAATTGTTGTTGAAAAGAGGAAAGATAGATCTACTATTTACAATAATAAAAAGTTGGGTCGGCCATATTGATTTCGGCCGCCATCTTGGATTTTTATGCAAAAACAATTTTTTCACCATGAGGGCAACCACCGATTTTCAAAATTTTTGCATCAATTGAAAGCTGGGACATTTATACATAACATATCAAAAAATTAGAGATGTCTTTTTCTTCTTTCAAAAGTTATCTGCAGTTTTGTAAATTAAGCCACGTTTTCTCCATACATTTCCATGCGCACCGGCAAAGACATGCAACAGCATCCGAGTTTACGCCTGCAGGTGTACACCAAGGCGTGTGCCGCAAAATTTGGCCAAATCGGAGGTTCGTTTCCGTTTTTGACTGTTTCTCAATTATGCGGGCATTGTTTTTATAACTTTTTTAGTGTTTTGGAAAGCTTAAACCTTCAGCTTTCCATTAATGGGTTCAGAATTTTAATTCGTGTTCGTAAACACTGCGAAATAACGCTGCATTTATGAAAACAATCGGCACCGGGCCCAGTGCGCAAAAGTGGCTTAATTTACAAAACTGCAGATAACTTTTGAAAGAAGAAAAAGACATCTCTAATTTTTTGATATGTTATGTATAAATGTCCCAGCTTTCAATTGATGTAAAAATTTTGAAAATCGGTGGTTGCCCTCATGGTGAAAAAAATGTTTTGGTATAAAAATCCAAGATGGCGGTCAAAATCAATATGGCCGACCCAACTTTTTATTATTGTAAATAGTCGCTCTTTCTTTCCTCTTTTCAACAACAATTCGTTTTGAGGTGGTTGTTGGAGAAACTTTCGAGTTATAACGGTTTAAGTGAGGAACCATTTGACCAAAATCGAGGGGTCTGCAAAAATTGTTATGGCTCTAACTAACGGGGGGTCCATCAATTTGAGTAACCAAATGCATTTTTCTTACTTTTTAGGCGAGGGCTTTCAGAAAATCGGCACCTTAAACATTTTTGAAGACAAGGTGTAAATAGTGGGCCGGTCTCAGCGAGAATTACCCATCTACAAAGCGCTGATTGCACCGGTAGTCCGAAACGAACGAAACATGGACTCTACGTGCAGAGGATTGCAATCGCAACAATGAAAGTCTACATTACTAACTACATTACTAGTTTCAAGCACACGTTCCTCTTTTCTAAGCGATAGTCATTTTTAGGATCAATTTCATTCATAACAAAAATCGATCAACAGTTTTAAAACGATAACCAGTTACTATCGCCCAATGCTACGTTTTGACATGAACGTAAACAATCAGCTGTTCCGTTATATGTACACATTCTACCGTTATTTACCAGCATAGAAGCTGTCAGCCAGCTGTACATAACAGGTATATAAGACCTTTAAAACTTCGAAAACTGGAATCTGTCATCATCACGAACACCGCTTCGGCATGCCGACTGTCACGTTCGCATTCATTCATGTTTGACTTTAGTTAGTTAGTACGCTTGCAATTCTTGTTGCGTGCATAACAACTTTCACCTAGTTTTGAACTCTGGGTCAAATCAATTTTTAGTTTGTTATCGATTAGGTAGTGCGTGTTGTTTGTCCGTGAATGTTTTAGGGGATACAGAATGTTTTTCAGAGTTTTTGCCAGTGGCCAGGGAAAGCGAGTGCTGGGGTAAGTAACAAACTCTTGCCAGTCATGTCCATCGAAATTGGATTGAGAAATATCTATTATTTGCTTTCTTATCAGTGCCGTGGGAACGATAATTGCTGGTGGCACGATAACAACATACTACCGGCGCAATGACGCACACATGGCATCGAAGATGGCCGTGAGCAAATTCATGGCGGAACCCATCACTCCTAAGGACACCCTGGCGTCCAATGCGGACGATATGAAAACCAGGATGGAACTGATGATCATGAAGATCCAGGCGGACTTTTGCCGATCGCTGGAGAATGAGGAGAACTTTGGGAAAAAGTTTACCGTTGATCGATGGGAGCGAAAAGAGGGCGGTGGCGGAATTACCTGTGTCCTACAGGATGGGGACATATTCGAGAAGGCGGGTGTGAACATATCCGTTGTGCACGGGGTGCTTCCGAAGGGTGCGATTCAACAGATGCGATCCCGTGGGAAGCAACTGGCCGATGGGGAGCTACCTTTCTTTGCGGCCGGTGTCAGCGCTGTGATACACCCGAGGAATCCGATGGTTCCGACGATTCATTTCAACTACCGATATTTCGAGGTGACGGACTCGCAGGGTAATAAGCAGTGGTGGTTTGGAGGAGGTAAGTTGCTGGGAGACGGATTTTTTAGGAAGGTGTTGGGGAATACTGGCTGATTACCTACAGTTACCGACTCGTCTTAACTAAAGTGTGCTTTAGACAAGAACTTGAACATGAAGACGTATATTTGTCATTGTGGTTCGCAAATGATCCAATGTTGCCATATTTTTCCATCGAGTTAGCTCGCACTAGAGCATCACATGACTTCATTGGCCATGAGCCACCTATTCCTACTTTACTTACTTTCAGTCCTGAGCACCCATGGTGGTGTAGAGGACCGAATTGAAAGACTCCATCCTGGGCGATTTCCAGCCATCGCCTTGACTTGTGGCCAGGTCAAATTTTTGTCGACTTCTTTTATTTCCTTGTTGGGGCAGCGCCGCCATGAGCCTCTGGGTCTACCTCTGCTGCGATGTCCTGCTGGGATTTCGACGACGCAGCTCCACGTTGGAGATTGTGAGGCTACCATGCACGAATTATATACCACAGGCATCTATTGATGAAAACCTGCATCCGTTGATTGTTGCCCGCTGATACACACCATGTTTCACTGGTGCATAGAAGCACAGATTTCACGTTCGAGTTGCGTCGTTTCTCCATACATTCCTCAAACTCGCAAAGGCAGCGCTCGCCTTCTTGATCCTGCACCTATGTCGATCTTGGTGCCGTCATCGACCGCCATTTGGCAACCAAGCGATTGGAAGCTTTCAACATTCTCTACTGCTTGCCCATGCCCAGCTACTGTAATACTGGAAAGGTTGACTGTGTTTACATATTTAACGATATGGTCTTGTTGAAGTTGATGGTAAGACCGCGGCGCCAATGAGCGATTGACAAGATCATCGAGCCTGCTCTGCATATCAGAGCGCTGTTGAGCTCGTCATCAGCCAATTCGAAGTTATTTTGGTGATCCATGGTAATGGGCTGCCACAGCAACCCACGATTTGGTTCACGATCAATCGCACCTACCAGGATCTCGTGTCGATTGCGATGAGGAACAGTAACGGCGATGGGATACATCCTTGTCTCACTCCAGCAACGACCCGGATGGAATAGGACAAAACACTTGTGGCGGGAACAATTTGGTTAATTTGCTTAGAAGATCTTTTCGTGAGGATTTGGTGAGCGAAAATTTAGCTGAACAAAAAAGAATTATCCGGCGGATGAAGTGATTATCAGAGATCATTTCTCGTTACTCTCGTTACCATATCGTCCCCTTAAGGCGAAACTGGAAGCATTTTCTCATTTTTTTCGGTTTTTGATTTTTTATTAAATAACGAGGCAATATTTTAAAAATCAGTTTTCGTGCACATGTAGAGTATGAATCAGGGTATCTTCTGATTTTTACGCTGCAGAAAATGTTTTTCGTTTTTGCATAAACCATTTTTTAGTGAAATTTTGTTCAAAAATGGTTTCTGCAAAAACGAAAAACATTTTCTACCGCGTAAAAAAATCAGAAGATACCCTGATCCATACTCTACATGTGCACGAAAACCGATTTTTCAAATATTGCTTTGTTATTTAATAAAAAATCAGAAACCAAAAAATGGGGAAATGCTTCCAGTTTCGCCTTAATGCTAGAACTAGGTAACTCGAAATTTGACGTTTTTGAGTTGAATATATGTACGTGGTTCTAAGGTTGAAAAACATAAGGAAAACTAATACAATCTGAGGAATCTCAAAAAGACCTTCTTGGGGAATTCCAGAAGAAATACGTGGAGAAATCCCATCAACTATTCCTGAAATGACATCGCACAAATAACTACTGAAGAAATTCCAGAAGAATCTCTGAAGAACCTCCTCGACGGATGCCATTGGAACCTTTTTGAGGAATACATATGAGAATAATTTCTTTCAGCAAATTAAGGAGAAATATCTGGAATAATCCTTGCATGGACTACTGTACTTTTCTCGGCTGTTCGGGTCCGTATGAAGTTAATCATCAATATTAACTTTTTTTCTCGATCAGCCTAGATAGCTGTGTAGTGTCGGTAGCGGTTGTCACAATTGGCTAAGAGCAACACTACGGACTGCCTGTTCCGGTGGCAAGAGTCCATTAAACAGGTGACCCCTAATTCATGGTGTGATGCGGTTTCATGCTTACCGTGCCTAGGAATGAATGGCTAGGGGGGTCTAATAAAAACCTAACCGCAAACGGAGCCTGTGGAGTACCCAGCGCGCCATCCATCGTATTTTACCCTTACTGTGCTAACCGGAGCAATGGTGCAGTGGACCTTGTGTTTCTCCGAGATAATCTGCTATCCTTCTTTAGGGATTATTAGTATGTTGTTAATTAGCTTTCATTATAACCAATATGGCTCTTCGCATTATGCGTTCTTCACAGTGTCCTCTGTGTATCTTCGTCTCTGGCGTTCTTCAATCGATACCGAATTGGTTTTTATCGCTGCTCTTTTTCTTGTGTTGAATTGTAAGAGTTTGATCGTGCCTAGTTTGGGTAGTGGCTATGGTTATGACAGCTCAAATAAATCTTCAGCACAGCTTTGGTCCAAGAACCTTACTTTCCTAGTAATGCTTTAACCCTCTAATACCCAATCCCGCCTTTAGACGGGGTATAGTTTGAGCATTTTTGTAATTTTTGTTTCGTGGAAAATCATTTTTTTTATATTTTTGGCTGATATCTAGGACTATTCTGTATATCTCAAAATGATTTTTGGTGTATTTTAAAGCGTATTAACATTTTTAAAAAATCATTGAAAAATTGATGTTTTAGCCACCTTTTAGAAATCATTGTTTATTTTGTATTGAATCGCTACAATTAACATATTTTAAATTTTTCCCAAATCATTCTATCCTTGTTTAATAGTTTAAGGGAATCGAATACACTCTGAAATTATTTTCCTTAAAATTACACGGAAAATAAAATTTCCTGTGAAAAAAATTTAAAATAATAATATTTCAACAATAATCATAAAATCTCAAAATGTTTTCATCTCAAAAAATCCGTTCCCCAAATTGGCTTCCAGGAAAAATATAAAAGTGTGGAGATGTTCAAAAATAAAAATTAGAAAAATCAAAAACTGAAATTCACGATATCGAGAATTAAAAAGAATCATCTTCCAAAACATGTTTAATTCGATTTTAGATGACGAAAAATGATATTTAGATCAAAATCAAAAATTTGGGTATTAGAGGGTTAATTAGTACCTATATAGTTCCGCATTTTGCGTTTGAGCCGATGTTTGCTACTTTCAGTAAAATTGAAATGTCAATCTCGCGTGTCATGCCTCGAGCTCCAAAATGTTATGATAAAACTGCTTGTTTGCAGCCTGACTATTCCCAAACATTGATGGGATTATACTGTCAAGTTTATTCCGTAAGCGGATAATGCATCGTATAAAGATCAGACCTATCAATTTAACCTCTTTCTTTTGAAATGATTAGAACGAGCATCACACCCGTGATGTTTTTCTGGCAAACATGCCTCTCCGTGGGAACGAACATGCTTACCAAGATGGAAAGTCCACAGTGATTTGTACAATGTTGTTTACGATATCGGAAAAGCATTCATTCAAAAACAATTTTGTTTGAATGTTTTCTTGGATTTCCAGGATACTTTTGAACACGTAACTTTCGATTCCATATTGAAAGCCGCACGGAGGATTGTCCTAGGGGAAATTACCTATTCTCGGCCGTTTTTTCTCTTCATCTTTGGGGGTTTTTTGAAACCTATTGAACTCATAGTTGGTCTCAAATCCTTCCCAACTATGCTGAATTATATGGCCAAGTTTCAGGCAATTTGGCTGACAAAACCCCCCATGACGAAGAGATCAAACCTGCCGATAATACCCATTGTCACCCTATTTATCTTTCAATGATTTCCAATCGGATTTACCAAATGCTCAAAAACCAACATCTCTTCTCGGCATTACGTCAAGCAGCGATTAGGAAATTGAGTGTTTGTGGATGCCCCCATGCGGGAGTCTTGCCACCACGTTTGAGAAATCTCGTAGCAGAAACGCAATTGAGATAACTCAATGTGGTTTTCCTACTTATGATTTTGTCCATCACTGAAGAGACGTCTACTCTGGTTGATGGTTGAGAAATGAATGAATTTATTATACACTGTTTTTCGTTACATACTGACAGGACTGAGATCAATGATTGCTACGATCCTACAATCACAAGCCTCAACAGGCTGCTTCATTTGTATATCCTAGCTGAGAATCCGACTGTGGAACTTTGAACCATTTGATATGTATAACTACCCAGTTTTCACACAACTGCGTTTCCGAGTACTCGGTTAACACTTAATTAAGTAAAACTGACCTAAGAAGCCTGAATCTTCAGGATGTTCTGTTGTTCTGAACCCGTTGTGGCAAGTAGCTATTGGCTTACTTTACGCTTTATGCGTTTTTTACAGTGCCCTTTTCAGGGCGCTGTTTGAACCCGTTGTGGTACGCTTATGCGATTATGTCGACCCTATTCCCTTACCTTCCCTTTCCCTATCCCATCCCTTATTCCTCCCTTCTCTCTCCCTTAGGTAAATGATGAATAGGCTCCCCAAGTAACCACGAAGCCGTATATAAGTGCACCAATTTTGCCATATATTGATAATTAAAATTGTGAATATAATGCTGCATTACTTTAAACACCTCATTAAAGTAATATTAAAGTCGAAAAGGGCCCCACTAAAATCCAATTAGTGCCACATATTGCAGCACGCTGACAGCCATTGCTAAAGTAACATAAATGCATGTGCTGTACATTTGCATTTGCACATGTTTGATACGTGCAACTAGAAAAACCAAAACAAAAATCTATTTTTAGCACCGGTTTCGTTATCGACGGTACTGATGCCCACGTGAATGTTTTGACCATTATTTTTTTGTCGCCGGGTCGGGAGTCGAACCAGAAGTGTTGAAGACCGCTAGATGAGTTCCATACGCGCTGGTGCCTTGGACCGTTTCTGCTGCAGTGATAACAACTGATATTTCATTAACTTAAAGGAAACTGTTCTTCTGTCTCAATCATTGCAGTAGAGGGCAAAACGACTATGTCATATGTAATAGAATACAGTAATTTATCACAATCTGATAAATTACTGATAAATACATAATGCATTTTCGAAGATATTTAATCAATATAAGAAAATGAAAAGCACGATTAAAACACCCTTCGCTTCGCATACTGCTCATATGCTAATTGTGGTTTCCATCATTATTGGCATGTGATAGCAGCCTACAGAAAAGAGAAAAGGTCATATTTAAAAAGGTTTTGCTGTCGTCGATCGGTGGCTCAAACGGGGATTAAGTTGGCCGGGAGTCGAACCAGAAACGTTGAATACCGCTTGAGTTGACCGTAAAGTTGTTCAATCTTCTTGATTTCATTTGTTTACCATTAGAGTCAAGCTTTTATAATTGTATTGTTAGAGCAAACTTTGCTAGTTTGTGCATTGCATTTGTTCAGTTTTTGCAGTGTTGAATTATTGAAGTATCTTATATCACCATTTAATGAACCCTAATGTAAAGAAAAATGCAATGCATCATTACATTGATAATGCCAATCTAAAGGATTATTGCATGACAAGTGTGGAATTACTGCATTTCGCATTGCATAGGTTGATATTCAGTCTAATTCGTGCAATGATATAATGCTTGTGGTTACTTGGGTCGTATTCATGACGATGGCACAAATTTCCCAAATGGAGGAGAACGTGCCTCTGAAGCCGACCTACTGATACCTGATGCACTACTGGACACTTCAAACATCATGTATTTACAAAACAGAATTGTCGCAGGTTATTATTTTGCTATTTCTACTGAATTTCAATTATATGTTTTCATGATTTTCCCCTCTTAATCCTTCTGGATTCTTGGATGGAAGTTGTGAAGGGATCCACGCCCGGATCAAGGATTGTGGGGAACCGGGGCCGGAGCGAATGTGAAGGGCCCTCGGAGGTACAAATGCGATGTGTACAAAAGCATTTCTTTGTTTTTGAACAGTATTTGAGCAAAATAAGCAATAAAGTTAATGTTTAGTAAGCATAAACGGTTTTTGTGGGGGCCTCTAAAATGTAGGTGTCCAGGGCCCCGGAGGAATCACAAAAGAAATTTCCAGCTGGAATTCCAGAGAAAATCTCAGAAGGATCTTCAGAATTACATCTTTATGGTTTTTGTATTTCTGACGAAGTTATCTTTGAAATCTCAGAATGATCTGCAGGAAGAGCAGTTCATGGGTGAACGCGCTACAACCAAGGCTACAACGGCCCAGATGTTCGCCATCCGCCAGGTGTTGTAGAAATGCCGCGAATACAACGTGCCCACACATCACTTGTTCATTGATTTCAAATCGGCGTATGATACAATCGATCGAGACCAGCTATGGCAGATTATGCACGAATAAGGATTCCCGGATAAACTGGTACGATTGATCAAGACGATGATGGATCGAGTGATGGGCGTAGTTCGAGTATCAGGGACACTCTTGAGTCCCTTCGAATCTAGGAGAAAACCATTTGTAGTATCTGAGTAGGATATTCAGATTTTTCACATCTCCTGGTAAACTATAAGATCCAGGAATATGGCCAATTTAACTAAAATACTCGAAACAACCTCAAATTACGTTGTATTGTATATTCATAAAGTTTGACAAGGCAGGCAAGGCAGGTTTCGAAAAGGATCAACAATTAGCCACTTTCCCGGGGAACCAAATGACCGGAAGATCCCGGAATGTCCTGAAATATTCGGAATAGCCTTCAACGAATCCCCTTGTAATTCCTGAAATGTGATATTGGCCACTTCCACTGGAGAATCAGGTGGCCGGAAGATCCCGGAATGTGGCAGGAAGGAAGAACTCACATTTTGTGAGTTTGTCGTGAGTGGGATTTTATCTCAGGTCCTCGGCGTGATAGTCACGTATTTCAACCATCACACCAGGTCCGCTCCTCTCTTCATATGTTGTTGAATAAAAGCTTCTAAAAAATTTAAGAATAATGAATATGTTAACAAGTCTAAGGCTTGTGCACTCTCTGACTTGAAGTCCAGTGTCCATCAGCACTTATATTTTGTCGGTACAAGCAGAACGTGGACACTACAACTCCACCTAGTCATCATGTATATTTTTCATCACTGTAAATCTATTGAAATATCATTCTGTGGTGTTACAGGAACTGACCTCACCCCCTACTACCTGGACGAAAAAGATGCCCTTCATTTCCATCAAACGCTGAAGGAAGCATGCGACGAACACGACGAGACCTACTACCCGAAGTTCAAGGAGTGGTGCGATAAATACTTCTACATTCCTCATCGCCAGGAGTGTCGCGGCGTTGGGGGCATCTTTTTCGACGACCTGGATGCGCCGGACCAGGAAAGTGTATTTAACTTCGTTACTGGCTGTGCCCACTCGGTGGTTCCGTCCTACCTGCCGCTGGTCCGGAAGCACAAAAACGACGCCTATGGGGATCGCGAACGACAGTGGCAGCTGTTGCGCAGGGGACGCTACGTGGAGTTCAACCTGATCTACGATCGTGGAACGAAATTTGGCCTGTACACTCCTGGGGCGCGTTACGAAAGCATCCTGATGTCGCTGCCGCTGACGGCGGTAAGTTTGTTTTATCATGCAAAAAGATGCAGGGGAATTCGAGCTAAAATGTTTAATGTCCTTTGGATTGTCTAGCTCGATTTTATCTTAGAAAATCTTATTGATTACACTATGTTTTACCAATTTTCAGAAATGGGAATACATGCACGTGCCTTCACCGGACAGCAAGGAAGGTGAGATTACCCACGTCCTGAAGAACCCACGAGACTGGCTACAAACGGGGCAGAACAAATAACACTTTTATTGTTATCGTTAAAGTTTTACACGCATTTTCCGTAATAAAAGTTCACTTCAGAAGGTTCATTGCCAGCTGTTCGGCTTCCATTAGTGTGATATCACTGATCTTGTCGGCAATCTTGCGCTTCTTCGGTGTCTTCTTCGCAGGCTTCAACTCCTCCGCGGAGGAAGCGTCGCTTCCTACTTCTCGATCGTCTTCGTTGTATACCTTGTCCGGGTCCGGAAGCCAATTCAAATCCACGCTGTGCTCGTCATCATCGCTTCCAAAGTCATCCTCTTCCTCGTTTTCCTCATCGGCCTTTCGCTTAAGTTTCTCCTTCCGAGCTACACGTTTGGCTTTCTGTAGGTTCTTGTACCGCTCCTTGTCTTCCGCATCCGCCAGCTTCAGCTGAGCACGTGCCTTCTCTATGTCATAAACTTCATCGCGAACCTCCTCATCTACTGCGTTGCCACTGTCGTCGAAGCAGATCTTCTTGTTGGTCACCAAAGCCTTCTTTAACAGTTTCACCTTGGTAATCTTCTTCTTGGATTCCGTGACAACTTCAGGCTCATTCGGTTCCTCTTCCGGTTGATCCATGGTGCTAAATCTTTCGGACTTCTTGACGGTGAAGAATTCTTCATCACTTTCATCTTCATCGTTTTCGTCCAATGCCACCTTAACATCGGTCTTAACGTTCGACTTCTTGGACTTGTTTTCCTTCCGAGACAAAAACCGAACTCTTGGAGTTACCAATAGACCCAGAGATTTCGCATAAGCCTCCAAATCCAGTTTGGAAGCATCGAAGATACTCTTGTCCTTCATCAGTGCAACCGATTTCACATACGCCACAAACGCCCTCTTGGCGGTTTCCTTCAGTTCCGGAGACTGTGCCAAAAACGACTGAATTTTAATCAGCGGCGAAAACAGCTGCTTATCATCGATGTGAATCTTGTTGATCGGCACCTTGGTCTTCTCGAGCATCTTGACCACACCTTCCTCCTCCTGGGGAAGCAGTACCAGCAAACTTTCCCCACTGGTGTTAAGTCGTGCGGTACGACCCGCACGGTGAATGTACTGATTGGCGTCCTCCGGACAGTCCAGTTGCACAACCCAGTTGACCTTGGGGAAGTCTAGACCTCGTGAGGCAACATCTGTGGCTAGCAGGCACACGTTGCTCTTCGAGCAGAATTCGGTGTAGATTTTGTTACGTCTCTCCTGGTTCATTCCACCGTATAGAGGAAGAAGAAGGGTGCTTGGGCGTAGTTTCCGGAACACTTCGTAGAAATATTTCACCTGCAAATTTCGAAGAAGCGAGAAAAATATGAGTGAAGCAGGAACGAAGGTATGGGACATTTAAATTTCAGAAGCAACAAAATTTTACAAAAAAACCCGATTTAATCCACCTATGGTGAACAGAACCCTTCTTACACTTATTAAAAATATTGTTGTATTATGCGTATTAAGCAAATTTATTTTGTGTGATTGACCAAAAGTTTTAGAAAATATTGTAGATTTGACATCTAGTGAATTGGTTCCCAAAATAGCATCAGACCATGGACTTACCAGAAATGCCAGACACCTCCTAGAATCTTATATGGAATGTTAAAAAAATAGCTTTCATATTCTGGAATAATTGTATCTTTTGTTAACTGCCAAATAATCTAAATCGATTAACAAATGGATAAGAAAATCAGCGAGATGCACTTTGTCTAATATCTCTGAATCAGTCGAATAAATTAGCTCCGAAGTATTTGGTATTCATGGTTATGGTGTTAAAAGGACAAAAATGATATATCTACTAAGTTAATCAGTTTTGGCATTGACTAGTTATTTTGGCTGTCCGGTTCTTGCATTTTTCCCACAATATATAAATTCAAAGCTTTCATTTGACATATTGTTAGTTTTATCAAATTTCTGTGTATTTGTAATTTGTTAATTATATTTTGTTGAAAACAATAACCTGCTAGAATACACTTTGTATGAGATCAGCATTATTTATTGAATAATAATTTCCCATAGACTGATAAAATACTAATGCAAGATAACAAGTGAATATAATAATAAAAAAGAATTTATTGAATACTCTTCGTAAGATATCTCAGTAATCAAATGTCGAATCGAAATAAAATTTCAGGGCCTTATACAAGGATATTGTAGCTTTCATTTGGTGCTTAGAGAACCCAAATCGATTGACAGACAACTGAGATATTTATTATGGTACCCTTGGTCCAAAATCTCTCAAAAAGTTAACCTGTATTACTCCCAAGTACTCTTTGAAAGATATTTCGGTAATCAAATGTCCAATCCTAATGAAATTGTATAGGGTTCTACTAGAATGTTGGAGCTTTCATTTGGTGCCAGGATAACCGAAATCGGTTGACAGACGGCTAAGATATTTATTATTATACAATTGGTCAAAAATCTCAAAAAGTTTAGTTGTATAAATCTTAAGTACTCTTCGAAAGATATCTCTGTAACCAAATGTCTAATCGAAATAAAATTTCTGGGCGATCTACTAGGATGCTGTAGCTTTCATTTGGTGCCAAGAGAACTTAAATCGATTGACAAACGGCCGAAATATTTATTATGATACACTTGGTCAAAAATCTTAAAAAGTTTAGAAGTATGACTCATAAGTACTCTTCGAGAGATATCTCGGTAACCAAACGTCCAATCGAAAAAAAATTTAATAGCGTTCTACTAGGATGTAGTAGCTTTCATTTGCTTCCAAGAGAACTTAAATCGGTTGACAGACGGCTGAGAAACGTGCGTGACTTTTTTTGTAACGCACATACACACACACACACACACACATACACACATACACCCACACACACATACAGACATTTGCTCAGTTTGTCGAGCTGAGTTCATTGGTATATGAGACTCGGCCCTCCGGGCCTCGGATCGAAAGTCGGTTTTTCGAGCGATATTTATACCCTTCTTATGGGTGTAAGAAGGGTAAAAAGAATTTATTGAAATACTCTTCGTAAGATATCTCAGTAATCAAATGTCGAATCGAAATAAAATTTCAGGGCCTTATACAAGGATATTGTAGCTTTCATTTGGTGCTTAGAGAACCCAAATCGATTGACAGACAACTGAGATATTTATTATGGTACCCTTGGTCCAAAATCTCTCAAAAAGTTAACCTGTATTACTCCCAAGTACTCTTTGAAAGATATTTCGGTAATCAAATGTCCAATCCTAATGAAATTGTATAGGGTTCTACTAGAATGTTGGAGCTTTCATTTGGTGCCAGGATAACCGAAATCGGTTGACAGACGGCTAAGATATTTATTATTATACAATTGGTCAAAAATCTCAAAAAGTTTAGTTGTATAAATCTTAAGTACTCTTCGAAAGATATCTCTGTAACCAAATGTCCAATCGAAATAAAATTTCTGGGCGATCTACTAGGATGCTGTAGCTTTCATTTGGTGCCAAGAGAACTTAAATCAATTGACAAACGGCCGAAATATTTATTATGATACACTTGGTCAAAAATCTTAAAAAGTTTAGAAGTATGACTCATAAGTACTCTTCGAGAGATATCTCGGTAACCAAACGTCCAATCGAAAAAAAATTTAATAGCGTTCTACTAGGATGTAGTAGCTTTCATTTGCTTCCAAGAAAACTTAAATCGGTTGACAGACGGCTGAGAAACGTGCGTGACTTTTTTTGTAACGCACATACACACACACACACACACACACATACACACATACACCCACACACACATACAGACATTTGCTCAGTTTGTCGAGCTGAGTTCATTGGTATATGAGACTCGGCCCTCCGGGCCTCGGATCGAAAGTCGGTTTTTCGAGCGATATTTATACCCTTCTTATGGGTGTAAGAAGGGTAAAAAGAATTTATTGAAATACTCTTCGTAAGATATCTCAGTAATCAAATGTCGAATCGAAATAAAATTTCAGGGCCTTATACAAGGATATTGTAGCTTTCATTTGGTGCTTAGAGAACCCAAATCGATTGACAGACAACTGAGATATTTATTATGGTACCCTTGGTCCAAAATCTCTCAAAAAGTTAACCTGTATTACTCCCAAGTACTCTTTGAAAGATATTTCGGTAATCAAATGTCCAATCCTAATGAAATTGTATAGGGTTCTACTAGAATGTTGGAGCTTTCATTTGGTGCCAGGATAACCGAAATCGGTTGACAGACGGCTAAGATATTTATTTTTATACAATTGGTCAAAAATCTCAAAAAGTTTAGTTGTATAAATCTTAAGTACTCTTCGAAAGATATCTCTGTAACCAAATGTCCAATCGAAATAAAATTTCTGGGCGATCTACTAGGATGCTGTAGCTTTCATTTGGTGCCAAGAGAACTTAAATCGATTGACAAACGGCCGAAATATTTATTATGATACACTTGGTCAAAAATCTTAAAAAGTTTAGAAGTATGACTCATAAGTACTCTTCGAGAGATATCTCGGTAACCAAACGTCCAATCGAAAAAAAATTTAATAGCGTTCTACTAGGATGTAGTAGCTTTCATTTGCTTCCAAGAGAACTTAAATCGGTTGACAGACGGCTGAGAAACGTGCGTGACTTTTTTTGTAACGCACATACACACACACACACATACACACACACACACATACAGACATTTGCTCAGTTTGTCGAGCTGAGTTCATTGGTATATGAGACTCGGCCCTCCGGGCCTCGGATCGAAAATCGGTTTTTCGAGCGATATTTATACCCTTCTTATGGGTGTAAGAAGGGTAAAAAATCGATGCAATGACAATGAAGTAATACGACATGCACTTTACTCTAAGGATACGACACGACTAGTTTACAAAACTTTCTTACCTGCTTACAAGTGGCAAAGAATACAATGATTTTCTGTTTGCTGTGAGCCTTGAGGAACGACCACAGCATTGTAAGCTTCTGTCCCAGTTCCACGGCTACATAGTTCTGCTGCAGTTTGGCCGGCGTAGTATACTGTTCCTTCTCGTGCGGGGCAATGTACAGCGGGTTCCGCAAGTTCAACCGTGCCAAGTCTTTGACGGATTTTGTCTGCGTGGCGGAGAAGAGCAACGTTTGCCTCTCGGATGGCAAATTTTCAATGATGGCATTCATGGCTGATTCGAAACCCAGATCCAGGCAACGGTCCGCTTCATCCAGGACCAGTATTTTCAGGTTAGTACAGTCGAAGAGCGGATTTTGGTCCATGTGCTGCAGCAAACGGCCCGGGGTGCAAATGATGATGTTCAGCTGATGTAAACGACTTTTCTCGACTTTCAAATTCTGTCCTCCTATGATGAGTCCCGTCGTGAAATCGTGCAGTTTGCCTATCTTGGCGACAGTTTCGAAAATTTGCAGAGCCAACTCTCGAGTCGGCGTTATTATCAGCGCACCCAATCCATCCAGTCGCGTCCATTGCTTTGTGTAGAGTTTCTCAAACACGGGGATCAGAAAGGCCAACGTTTTCCCGCTTCCCGTTTTGGCAGCCGCAAGAATGTCCTTTCCTTGCAGAGCCGGCAGAATCGATTCCCGTTGAATTGCCGTAGGTTTTCGATATTGTCCTTGCGCCAACCCGCGGAGGGTTTTCTTCGAGAGGGGGAAATCATTGAAACTACTCGTTTCCTCGATTGTAGCCGTTAAATACGATTCCATCAATCGTCCAATTTCCGATTCTTCATCCTTCATCGAAAACTTGAACTTGGGCTTGCCTCCGTTTTGCTGCTTCGGTTTTCGCTTGAACTTATCTTTCACACGTTTCCCACTGTTGGGATGTTTCATTTTCGGCTTCACTTTTGCCATTTTGGAGGTCATTTAACTGACAAAACTGGAAAATTATCACTTTTTAGCGGAAAATCTATTTACAATCACCTACGGACACTGATCTGGTGTGGCCACAACACGCACGTGAAATGAAACGAAAATAATCGAAATTCGAAGTTTAATGTCAAAATAATTTGCTGCCGGCCGCGGCCCAGTGCAAAACGATCGTGCTCGGATCCTTATTTACTTCGAAAAGGTTTCGCACTCTCGCACCCAAGTATATAAAACAACCGAGTACACAACATACCGTTTGTTTTGATTCGCGTAAGCTCGTAGTACAGCCGAGTTTTTTAAATTTTCATTGATGTGATATTACGCAAAGTTCCGTTACTTTTATTCAGTGGCGATGATGGAAGAAGCATCCGAACATAATACGGCCGGTCAGCATTTTTGCGGATTGTGCCGGAAATCGGTAGATTCTGTGACGGATTGCAGCACATCTAGTTATCGATACCTAGTACCCCTGCACACAATGTTCGACGTTTTTCGGATACCCACCGTAAGTTATTAGGATATTTTCTACGTAAGTACCTACAGTGCCTAATGTTATTAAAGCTTCATTGAATTTCAAAGTCAGAGACGAATCAGTCACGCTCAACGTTCGCCAGATCACGCTCCACCTGGTCCGTTCATCGGGCTGTTTTCGCTCCACGCCTTCTTGTATCATCCGGATGATTAGCAAACACCAACTTTGCAGTGTTGTTGTTCGGCATTCTGGTTACATACCCTGCCCACCGTATCCGTAAGTCCACTTTCAGGATGTTGGGTTCACCGTAGTGCAGTGAGGTCGTGGATAATCCTTCGCCACCACACACCGTACTCCTGCACGCCGCCAAAAATCGTCCTTAGCACGCGTCAAAAACTCTAAAGCTGTGCTAGCAGGTCCTCCTCCAGCATGGTCTATGTCTCGTGTCCGTAGAAGACCAACGGTCATATTATTGTCTAGTACATGGTACATTTGGTGCGGGGTGAATCTTTTTTGACCGCAGTTTATTGTGGAGGCCGTAATAGGCATGGCACGACTTGCACTGATGATGCGCCTTCGTATTTCACGGCTCACGTTATTGTCAGTCGTTAAATAGAATTCTTCCTTCACAACACGAGCCTTTGATTTGAACAGCTTGCTATCATGGGCTTTCTTTTGATGAAGTTCATCCTTCTAAAAATTTTCCAGACATTCCTTCTGTCATTCCTCCAGAAGTCACTTTTGGGATTCATCCAAGAATTCAAGAAATTTCTTCTGGTCTAGGAGGTTACTTCTAGGTTCATCAAAAAGTTCCTTCTGGGATTTCTTCGGGATTTATTTCTAGGATTTATCCAGAAAGTCTTCCCGGGATATCTTCAGGACCTTCTTCCGTAATTCTGGAATGCTGTCCAAGATTCTTCTAGGAATTCCCTCCGGGATTCCTTTAGGAATTCCATCAGGAATTGCTCCAAGAATTCTCCAGGAATAGATCAATGGAGCAACGTTTGTTGGGTTTCGTCGCATGAAAACAAAAGTGCCACCGTATATGGACACTCAGGAAAATTGCCTCATACTTAATGGCAAATATCCATGTGCCAAACCACATCCAAAGTATATGCAACCAATACCCGATTACGCAGGCAAATGAATAGTATGTGCTCTAAATTGTATGAGTCAAAAGTATGAGTCGCACTAATGGAAAACATTTGTTTACCCCCATTGCAAAAACCCATGTCCACATAGAAGGAATGAAGATCTGTTTCCCAGTGGACTTTAACATTGTGACAGCAGCCGAGTTATTTCAAACACACAAGGCTACTGTGGCGCTACCTGTTTGTTCTCCACGCTATCCACGCTGCTGTGGCGCTATCCATTCCTTCCACGCTTTCTTCTGGATTTTTTTTCTCTTGGAATCATCTAACAAATTCAGTCATGCTGAACTTTTTTCGCGTTTCCCCCAGAATCTCTTTCCGGGATCCCCAAAGAACTTCTTCCGAGATTTCTCCAAGAATTCCAGAGGAATAACTCTGGATGTTCATATAGAAGTTCTGACAGGTGTTCCTGGTGCAAATTATCCAGAAGTTTGCCATTAATTTCCATATGGAATAACTTCATGATTGTCTTTTAGAATTTCTACTGGGGTACCTTGCAGAATCCCTTCCTACAATTTCCTAATGTTTTTTTTCTCTAGCAATTATGTAAACTAATCCCGCAGAATTTTCTGCAAGGTTTCCTCCAATAATGACTTCTGGGCTTCCTTCTGTGAGTGCATTCAAAAGCAACTGAAAATCCCTTTTGAAACTCCTAGAGTAATTCCAGAATGTATTCATAGAGAAATCCTAGAAAGAATCTCTGAAGGATTTCTAGAAGAACACTGGAAGAATCTCAGAAGGAATTCCTCGGGAAATCCCTGAAGGAGCTCCTGGAGAACCTACAGAAGCAATTTTGTTAGGAATTCTTGGAGGAATCCTAACGGAATTTTTGGAGGAATCTTGGAGCGAATGACTGCAAAAATCCCGGAAGCAATTCCTGGAGAACGACCGGAAGGAATTTCACAAGAAATCCCAGATCTCTATGAATTTCAGAAAAAAAAACTCGTGGAAAAATCCCAGAGAAATTTACGAAGGAATTCTAAATACACTCCTGGAAGTCTCGTAAGGAACTCCCTGACAAATTCCGTTAGGAACTCATAGAAAAATCTTGGAAGATATGTCTCGAAAATTCGTGGAGGAATCCCAGAAGACATTCTTGGAGGAATTCAACTGTATTACAGTCAACTTTCGCTCGTTGCACTAAGCTCTTAGCCCAGTTAGTGAAAGACTTTCACTAGGTGGGCTGAGTTTTGAGCTGTCAAATAATCTTTAACAATAGAGATTCAGGGCTACCAACCTTGACAAATCGTGCTTCACGTCAAAAAGTGACGTTTGACTTCGTTTTAACTGGGCTATAGCCCACCTAACGGGCGCCCAGTTAAAACGTAGCCCACCTAAACGTAGCCCAACGACCGAAAGTTGGTTGACTGTATCTACGTAGGGTGGGGCGGGGCAAGATGGGTCAGTACCATTTTTGGGCGCATTACTCATGTTTTGATTATGTTAATAATATTGTTAGATGACCAGCATGAATATACAAAAGTTTGGGGCATTGATTGAAAAATTATTCACTCTCATTGGAAATAAAAAATAAAATGGTCTTTAGGCATTTTTCTTATGCGATACATTCCATATAATCTCCATATAAACGGCCGCGGGGCAAGATGGGTCACCTTCAATTTTGAACGTATTTTTGGAGCATTCAAAAGTTATTTATTTTTTATTGCTAGACTATCTCATAAATGACTTCAATCAAGCGGAATGAACGCTCAAAATTATAACATAAAATTATGATATTTTTTTAGTGAAAACATCGATTTTCAAGTCGCCTTAGGACCGCTATTCCAAATAAATTTATAAAATGTTTACCAGTAGCTCTTGTTTACTCAGTATGGATATGGAGCATATATGAATGCGGAACAAATCTTATATTTTGACGTTTTTCGTTGAGAAAATGTGAATTACTTAAAAGGTGACCCATCTTGCCCCGCACTTTTTTCACGGCGCAAAATCGATCACTTTTTAAAACTGCTTGTTTAACATCATATTTTGTATTTAATGAACTTTTTATCGACTTTTAGCATAGCTAACTAGTGTTATTAAAGAGTAACGGATGAATACAAACCAATACGATTTGAATTTACAAAGTTATGGTGATCCATCCTTAGGTGACCCATCTTGCCCCGCCCCACCCTACATGTAGTAGCTTCCGGAGGACTGTAATATCTACCAACTGGTAGTAGCGTTCTAGTTTGTAACTTTATACCTGTTTTCTATATTAAAGAACCATTGAAAATGACAATTTTGTTTTTATTTTCATATTATCTTTTCTGTATTCCACAGAATTGTACTGCTCCACAATCTTTATGTGACGGATGTTCAGACAAGCTACATTCTGCCTACGATTTGTATCAGTTCATGCTTCTTCCTGTACATCGTGATCCACCATCTCTTTCTGATACTGATACATTGAACATCATTGAATCAAACAGTTCCCAGAAACCGCTCCATCCATGCGACACCTGTGATCTATCCTTTGAGGACGATCTGTCACTACAACGCCATCAAAAACTGGAACATATGAAGCTTAGTGCTCATCATTACTTTTGCCAGCATTGTACTAAAACTTTCAAAACTAAGCGAGGACTAGACCAGCACTTGACCTATTGCCACAAAACTGACGACGATCCATTCCGATGTGATCAGTGCTTCCGCGATTTCGCAACCAAGACAAGTTTTATAAACCACCTGGCGTATCACGTAGATTTTCTGTGTAAATTTTGTGATCATGGGTTTTTGAATGAAGTCAAATTACTAGAGCATGTAAGAAACAATCACGTCGATCGATTATTTCGATGCAAGCGTTGCACGAAGACTGAACCGCTCAGGAAAACCTTAAACAGACATTTGCGGTCAGCACACAACGTTCATCAAGATGAGTTCTATTGCGGTCACTGCTCGAATGGATCATCATTCGATGATCTTGTGGCACTAAACGATCATATGCAAGAGGTGCATAAAAGCCCACAAGCGATCGAAGGAGATTACGCGGAACTTTTGAACGAACCTTTCTTTGCCAAGGATATAGCTTTAGAACTAGAACTGGACAAATCGAGACTTGAGGAAAATAAGGAAGATTTTTTAAAGCAGTTCGATTTAGTGCGATCGAGAAATTCTGAAAAATCAAACACACTCAATCCAAACAAGATGATCTTGGAAGAGTTTTTGGACGAAGCTTTCGAAAATGATCAAGTGTGGGCAAAATATATCGAAGGTGGTGAGGAGTACCTGATCGACAATTACGATTTCTATTTGGAAGGCCCGACGTCGAACAAAGTCATATTTAGATACAAATGCCCCCAATGCGACGCTGGTTTCATGAAGCAAGTTGTTCTTACAATCCATTTGGCCGAAACGCACGGTGTTGCTTGCTTGGTGTGCAACGATTGTGGTGCCAATTTTCGAAAACTGGTTGAGTATAGAGATCATCGCCGGGAACATCTCAAAGACAATGCCAGATTTGTGGAGAACATTATCCCGGAAGCGGAAGAAGCCCTATCATTGGTGCAGCAGGAAGACAAGGAGTATACAGTTTGTGAAAAAGGAACAACTTATGTGTTCACCTGCAAGCTATGTGATCGTACGTTTGCAAAGAAAAGTAACTTTGAAAAACATAAATGTTCTTTTTACGCTAGTTCATCAAAATCGGAAGAAAAGGGTTCCGTTCTGAAATCGAACCCGCAGTTAGGCGGAGATCCCACATTGCCCGATAGTCTATTTTGCACCTTATGCGATAAAAAGTTCATCTCAATATCGGGCTTGAAATATCATCTCAAACGACACACTGACATCAAAGCATTTTCTTGTGTCTACTGCAGTAAAAAGTTTACCGCCAACTCCAATCTGAACGCTCACATACGCAACAAACACAGCGAAGACAAAAGCCATCCCTGCCCGGAATGTGAGCAATGCTTCGCCTGCAAGGATCATCTTTCGAAACACATTCGTTCCAGACATCGTCAGGAGCGGGCGTTCAAATGTCCGGAATGCACGAAATGCTACTTCCAAAAGTCTCACCTGAACGACCACGTGGCTGCGTCCCACCTGGGGTACAAGGCGTTCGTGTGTGAACTGTGCAACACATCGTACAGTTGCAGGGGTTCACTGAGAAGGCATCTGGCGAAAAGCCATAATCGTTAACGTTGAAAATAAATACCTGTTGTAAATTCGAAACGAGTGTTTCCTCTAACGAAAGAACTACCTAATACTAATGGTTAAAGCATTCGAGTTGAAACCGAAAGTGGAGTAGCTATTAACAAATTTAATATTTGTCTTTCTTCTGCTATTCTGCTATTATCAACACATCCCCTGGCTTTCGCCCATCTGCGTTGTCTTTTCACTAGGCAATACGTCTACCAATTAATGTTTATGGGCTTGCCGGACCAAGTCATGTAGCTAAGCCAAACACCCCACCTACAACTGTTGGGTAGGCACCATTGTCCCGCCCACTGGTCTTTTACAGCTAGTTGTAGGTGCATGTGTGCGTGTAAGTATTGGTATATGTGTGTTAGTGTTGATGTATTGTAGGCGCCAACTCGTTCTAATTCACTCTGATTGCTAACACCCTATTGAACCATTACCCTTAAATCTGTCAATCTATGAAATAGAATGAGTTAAGCGCCTGGACATAATAGTCAGTTAATCAAACAAGGAATATTAGTATTAAAGTGAAGATATAACGAAGCAACGCCCCGAACCTCGAGAGCACAAACCCCAAGAACCAAATGACAGGCTGCGCGAACAGTCGATCGACTGGTCACCACCAGTGAATAACCAATCGAGCAAACCCTCCAGCACAAACCGCCACCAGCTCTCCCGACCTACGCCCAACAAATCCGAGGCACAGCCCAGCCATAGCTTCACCTTAAAACCAAAATCTAGATTGCAGAGCGCAATACTTCCCAAGTAACCACGCAGCTCGGGCCACAAATCACGCACAACACGTCACAAATAAGACAAACACTACCCCGCCCGTACAACCGAAATCGATCTAGGGTAGAGAAGGGTCTCTTTCCACTCCAACCCACACACACTGCACTCATGCATCCATCACGACCAGAGCCGCACGGTCACCTGGGCTGCTTCTATCTGCATGACCTCACCCAACCCGTAACGCAGAGTTTAAATCCCTCTCTTGCATTACAAAGCAGTCCCTCTTCCCAAAGTTTGTGCGTGGAATAAATGAGATTATAAAGCTGAAGAAATCGTCACCAACTCAACCGCCAACAATGAGCACTCAATGGTGTCGGTAGAATCAATGACGACCTCCTCAGTCCCAAACCCAATTATCCTACACTACCCAAGTAACCACAATGCTGAAGCCGTACGCACTGCACGTACGAAGTACATACAGACCTACCCTGCCCCCACTCGCATAACAGTCCCATTTGCAAAAAGTGGGAATTGAGAAAACGGCAGTTGAAGTTTAAAAACTTGTTTCCATATAAAACTTTGAAAAATCGCCAAAATTTGAAAAATATTTCGATCATCTCGAAACTTTCACAGATTGCCTTGCACATGAATATATAACTGTAAAAAATATTACAATCACTACAAAGTTGTTCAGTTTTGTGTTACGTAACACAAAAATTCATGATGGGACTGTTATGCGGGTACTTTTGATATGGGACGCTCATAACTTGGTATTTTTTTTACACATTGACATTAAAATTCGTAATTTTTATTTTTGTTTTTGGAAGTACATCAAAAATGATGACTATTCATAACGTTAATATTGTATCTCAAGTTTGACTACATTATTTTTATAGTGTAAATGATGATTTCGATGATTGTTACGCAAGCGCAAATAGATGCGCAATCGGACGCGCAGGTGTTCTGGGAACACTGCCGTCATTCTATAAATGAAAATAAACGAACCGAGCAGGTTCTCTTTAGTGTTCGTACTTTCAACCAGTAAACACGCGTAGTGCTCATTATCAGAAGAAAACCCCCCCGAGTGTTAATATTACCTTTAAAGTAAATCATAATTCGGAAGTAGTCCGGTGGTTAAGTGGTTCGAGGAACGAGCTGGCCAATCCCGCCAATTTAGGACCGGATACTCAGAATTGTGCAGTGGCGACGAGGTAACAGGAGCGGCGGACAGTTTTCGGCGCATTGGAACGGTGACACCGAGCAACAGACCCCATCATCCGAAATCGCTGCGGCGGCGGCGGCGGAGCAAATTTAATCATAGGGTGAGAAAGGCCCGGTGCACAGCATCAACCCTAGCAAGGTAATAGTGACAGAAAGTGAGGGAAAAGTGTACAAAAAGTGATTTCGGTGAAAATTTGCACATTTTGGTGTTGTGAAACGCCATTTGCTTTTGGTGGCGTAGGCCGTGTAAAAGCATAAAGAACAATTACCATTGTTGGTTTTCTTTTTATTTGCTATTTTTTTTGTGGAACGCAACCATTTTGTATTGACTTAACATTAACAGTGCTTTCTCTTTCTATTTGGAGGATAAATCCACAGCGAGCGGCAATCCGGGTTGATTTCGGGTGCTGCAGGATCTTCGCTATAGCTGACGAGTGGCTGGTGATTCCCTTCCCGCTGGGTGGCGGACGGTTTGTTTTCTCCCCCCGCTGAGTGTTGGACGATTCATTTTCTCTTCCCGCCGGGTGGCGATCCTTACCTAGCCTGTAAATTGCGGTGAGCGTGACGTCGATCGGTGAGTAACCATTTTGTTTTTCTATCTGGTTTTATACATTAGACTGGTTCAATTTGTTTGCATATTTTTTTTGTGAAAAGTTTGAAAAGTTTTTAAAATTAGTGTTTTTTATTGTTTTTGCTTAGATTTTTGCAAAATGGCGTATGTAGTGGCTCCAAATATTGAACCCTACCGAAAAGGCCAATCTTTTGCGGGATGGATGCGTCGTTTAACGTTCCATTTCCGAGTGAATAAAGTACAGGACAATGATAAGAAAGATCAGATGTTCATGCTGGGCGGGGATTACCTGTTCAGCGTGACCGAAAAACTGTATCCAACGGAGGCACTTTTGGATGAAGTTGCCTACGATGAGCTAGTTCAAAAGCTCAAGGAACGTCTTGATAGAACTGATTCTGTTCTACTACATCGTTACCATTTTGGCTCAAAGCTGCAACAACCTGGTGAAACGGCAAGCGATTTTGTTTTTACTTTGAAGCTCCAAGCTGAGCATTGCGAGTTCGGCGACCAGAAGAACCGACTCATTTTGGATCGTCTTCTGGTTGGCTTGACGGATAACAATCTTAAGCATCGCCTCCTCACTGAGGACAGTGCCAAATTGACCCTTGCTCAAGCAGAAAAGATTATCGCTACCTGGGAAATGGCGGCGACTCATACTAGAGCTTTGGCGAACAACGATGGTGTCGGCTTGGTAGGTTTTGTGAACGATAGATATCCTGTGACTGGAGGAAGAGGAGCTGTTCTTCAACGAGTGAGGGACTTAGGCCAGAGTTACCGTGGCCCGGTGAAAAGCCGACTCGGTGCGCGGCCAGAAATCCGGCCGGCCGAGGATTCCCGTCGACAGGATTCCCGAGTTCGATTCCAGCGAGGTTCCCAAACGCAGCAGCACAGGCACCGAGATTCATCTGCTGGCCCATCTAATCGCAGAGTACAGCGAGGTGACGAGCAGTGGCCGGTAGATCAGCGCTATTGTAGCTACTGCAAGCGCAGGGGCCACGTACGCAGGAAGTGCTACAAGATGAAGAACGAGAGGAACAGCGAGGTCAACCACGTTGAAACCCAGGAGGTAGAGAGCAACACCGGAAGCTTGAGCCAGCTGGCCGAGCGACTGGACCGATGGAGATCCGGTAACTGGGATTCGGATGACAATGATTCAGGTGATTTACAATGTATGCATGTTACTTCTATTAATAAGATAAGTGATCCCTGTTTATTGAATGTTTCTATTGAAAATAACACTGTGCAAATGGAGGTTGACAGTGGCTCTTCCGTTACAGTGATGGGCAAAAATTTGTTCACTTCTAAATTTGACCTTCCTCTAGTCAAAAGTTCAAAGCAATTGATTGTGATAAATGGTTCCAGGTTAAAAGTTTCTGGTGAAGTTGGTGTTAGAGTTAAATATAATGGTAAATCAGCTAATTTGACGCTTTTAGTGCTTGACTGTGACTACCAGTTCATTCCTTTGCTGGGTCGACCATGGTTGGACGAATTCTTTCCCAACTGGAGAAACTTTTTTGGCAATTTGATGCCATTGAACAACATTTCATTGAATCAAAGTGAAGCACTAATAGCTGAAATTAAACTTAACTTTTCTGACGTTTTTGTCAAGGACTTTTCTAAGCCAATCAAACATTTTGAAGCTGATTTGGTTTTAAAAACTGACATGCCAATTTTTAAAAAGGCTTACGACGTTCCTTATCGTTTAAGGGAGAAAGTTTTAAAATATTTGGACAAACTTGAAGCAGAGAAAGTGATTACTCCTATTCAAACCAGTGAGTGGGCATCACCTGTAGTTGTTGTCATGAAGAAAAATAATGACATACGACTAGTAATTGACTGCAAGGTTTCTATTAATAAGCTCATCATTCCAAATACTTATCCTTTACCTGTTTCTCAGGATATTTTCGCTAGTTTGGCTGGATGCAAGGTTTTTTGTTCTCTTGATTTGGAGGGCGCATATACACAACTGTCTTTATCTAAGCGATCAAGGAAATTTATGGTAATTAACACAATCAAGGGACTTTTTACCTACAATAGATTGCCGCAAGGGGCTTCCTCTAGTGCATCTATTTTCCAGCAAGTTATGGATCAAGTATTGCAAGGTATTGACAACGTTTGCGTCTATTTGGATGATGTGCTTATTGCAGGAAAAGACTTAAATGATTGCAAAGCTAAACTTTATAAAGTTTTAGATAGATTGTCTAAAGTAAATATCAAGATTAACTGGGACAAATGCAAGTTTTTCGTAACTGAATTGGAGTATTTGGGTCATATGATAAGTGATAAAGGTTTAACACCATGTTCAAGCAAAATTGCAACAATACGGGAAGCAAAAGTTCCAACAAATGTGACTGAATTGAAGTCCTTTTTAGGACTTATCAATTATTATAACAAATTTATTCCCAATTTGTCTTCAAAGTTGTATTACTTGTACAATTTATTGAAGAACGACGTGAAATTTGTATGGGACAGTAATTGCAATGAAGCTTTTGAAAATTCTAAAAAATTGTTACTTGAAACTAACTTTCTTGAATTCTATGACCCTGAGAAACCAATTGTTGTAGTCACAGATGCATCTGGCTATGGTTTGGGTGGAATTATTGCTCATATTGTGGACGACGTTGAGAAACCCATTTGTTTCACGTCTTTTTCGTTAAATGCAGCACAGAAGAAATACCCCATATTACATTTAGAAGCACTTGCACTTGTATGCACAATTAAAAAATTCCATAAATATTTGTATGGTCAAAAATTTACAGTTTTTACCGACCACAAACCATTAGTGGGGATTTTTGGTAAAGAAGGCAGGCATTCAATATTTGTGACAAGAATACAACGCTACATTTTAGAACTATCAGTGTATGATTTTGACATACAGTACCGTCCTTCCGCAAAAATGGGCAATGCGGATTTCTGTTCGCGATTCCCATTGGAGGTGGCAGTTCCCAGTGCATATGATCAAGAATTTGTAAGAAGCATCAATTTTGGGGACAACTTGCCTATAGATTTTTCAGCTATTGCTGAAGAAACAGAAAAGGATACCAGTTTACAGAAAATTATGGGTTTTATGCTCAATGGTTGGCCTAAAAGGATAGACAAGCAATTTGTTGATATTTTTACGAATCGGAATGATTTGGAAGTCGTTGAGGAATGCTTGTTATTTCAAGAAAGGGTTGTAATACCACAGGTATTACAAGGCGACATTCTAAAGCTTTTACATGGCAACCATGCTGGTATCGTCAAAATGAAAAGATTAGCAAGGCAAACGGTGTACTGGTTTGGAATCAACACAAATATTGAAAAGTTTGTTGCTGCTTGTGACATCTGTGCAAGTATGGCAATCGTTCCAAAGCAGAACATAACTTCAAAATGGATACCTACCTTGCGACCTTTTAGCAGAGTTCACATCGACTTTTTCCATTTTGAGCATCGTACTTTCTTGCTGATGGTAGATAGTTTCTCTAAATGGTTGGAGGTAGAATGGATGAGGAAAGGTACAAACACTTCAGAGGTTTTGACGAAACTTATTGAGTTTTTTGCTCGCTTTGGATTGCCGGACGTCATAGTGTCGGACAATGGTCCTCCTTTCAACTCTCATACATTCAAAAGTTTTCTTCAAAAGCAAGGCATAAAGGTTTTGAACAGTCCTCCGTACAATCCTGCTAGTAATGGCCAGGCGGAGCGACTTGTTAGGACGGTGAAAGATGTGCTCAAGAAATTTCTTTTAGAGCCAGGAATGTTAGAGTTGAAGTTGGAAGATCAGATAAACTTATTTTTATTTAATTATAGAAACAATAACTTGACGTTGGAAGGTAGTTTCCCTTCTGAAAAGGTGTTTGCTTATACACCAAAAATGTTGATCGATTTGGTTAACCCAAAGAAACACTATAAGCAAATGCTTGTACCACATAACCCCAATGATGAAGCAAAAGCTAGTCAAAATGAAAATACCGATCAAACTGATCAGTTAGATGCACTGATGCCAGGGGATTTGGTGTGGTACAAGCATAACATTCCACATTTACGCGAAAAATGGATAAAAGCATCATTCTTAAAAAGGTTCTCTAAAAACTTATTACAGATCATGGTTGGAAACGAGGTGGCTACTACGGCGCATCCAACACAAATCCGGCTCGTTAAGGACGGCCATGGATCGGGTCAGCCAAGACGATCGGTGCGGGTGGTCGAGACTGGTCGGTCAATGCCGGCTACCGTCGAACCCGAGAGAGCGCCTGTGGAAGGAGTCGATGTCTGGCTGCTACCAGATCGGAACAGTGATACAGAAGATAGAGAACAAAGTGATGGATTAGCAGATAGAAGTAATAGAGAAATAGCAAGTGATGCATTCGGAGTTCATAGGAATAGGAAAAGAAAGTTTCCGTCGGAATCGGTAGTGCCTACTGGCCTACCCCGGCGATCGAAACGGATTAGGAAATCTAGATTAGACAATGAATTCGAATATTATTAAATGTTACTCCTTTATTTTGAATTACTGTTCGATCTTTTCATAAGGAGGAAGAGCTATTGTATCTCAAGTTTGACTACATTATTTTTATAGTGTAAATGATGATTTCGATGATTGTTACGCAAGCGCAAATAGATGCGCAATCGGACGCGCAGGTGTTCTGGGAACACTGCCGTCATTCTATAAATGAAAATAAACGAACCGAGCAGGTTCTCTTTAGTGTTCGTACTTTCAACCAGTAAACACGCGTAGTGCTCATTATCAGAAGAAAACCCCCCCGAGTGTTAATATTACCTTTAAAGTAAATCATAATTCGGAAGTAGTCCGGTGGTTAAGTGGTTCGAGGAACGAGCTGGCCAATCCCGCCAATTTAGGACCGGATACCCAGAATTGTGCAGTTAACTCAAAAGTGATGAAAAGTCAAATGGGACTGTTATGCGAGTGGGGGCAGTACCCGCACCACCTAAGCAAACCACCTAGGCCAAACGCAAGCGAAAAGCGGCGCCACCACTGTTAAACCACGACTATACCAGTAGGTATAATCGCAATTCAGCAATCGTAGATCCATTCCCCGCTCCTACTCAGCCCTAACGATCCATAGCAATGCTTGTCAATATATGCACCCCACACACGCAACCCCCACAACCCAACAGTATAGTCACTTGAGTATCCCTGGGATTTTGATTACATGATGGTCAGGGATCACAGCCATCAAAACGTTCCACACTTTGCCAGGGCTTGTGACCTGTAGTCATGATGATTTTCGCTATGGGAAACCATGATGGCTAGCGGTGTTAAATTTAATATTTGTTGTTCTTACACGTAAAATAAATCTACGCTAACGTGGGTCGATAACTATGACAAAAATCGATCGAAAGATTGTAGGTAGCATATCGTTTATCAAGACGAAATCCCAACACATCTACACTGTACCTACCTAGTGCATAATTGATCAGACAAACGCCGACTTTCATACAAAATGGCCAAGTTTGGGATGCTGTAACTTTGGCTGGCGTTGATGGATTGAGCTCAATTTTTGACACGGAACTACTAATATGCTGAATTTTACGAAGTACAAAATGTTTTCGTTCACAGGTTTGGGCGTGACAAGACGTTCAAAAGGTGCAAAAGTGATCGGACAGCGGCACACGTGTAAATCAAAGGGGAAACGCGTTACATTGGAACCCAGCAGAACATCGCAGCAGAGGCAGACCCAGAGGCTCATGGCGGCGTAGCCTTCATAACGAAATAAAGCAAGTCGACAGAAATTTGACCTGGCCATAGGTCAAGGCGATGGCTGAGATCTTTCAATTCGACTCTCTGCACCACCGTGGGTGCTCAGAACTGAAAGTAAGTAAGCAGTCGAAGTTAAGCAAACACAAGGGTCTTTATTCGAGGCGCAATGGCGTAGCCAGAAATTGTCTCTGGGAGGGGTTTAATGGTCAATGATACCTTTATTGATTTTACACTAACATTTCGTTAACAGCAATGAGCAATTCCCAGAATAAAAATTGCATCGCAGCCGAAAAATTTTTACGACACAAAGCGCTTTATACTGAAAATTTGTTCCACAAATTGTAGCTTCGCGGGGGGGTGGGGGGGGGGGGGTGGTGAACCCTTCCCCCCCCCCCTCCCACACTTTTAAGGATTTCTTTCGCATTCCGTTAATAAGGCACCATGTGAAGCACATATTTAGTCGCAAACTGGTTCATCGATCAGATGACTTTATTGGTTTCTCGATGAAATCAGATTCAAGAAAGAGGACCCACTATGCTGTGAGCGATTAATTCATATGTTTGTGTTTTGTATGTATATACACTAACAGGCATGCAGAAGTAACGATATGCCCTCGATAATATAATTAGCTGCTAGACGAGTACTATTCTTGCGTCACGGGTTGAAGCCTACATTGAAGCTAGAGAGAACCGAGATTTTGGTGATTGGCGGTGTGTGTGTGTAAATAATATTGTTCCTTATTCGAAGAAAAGCTTGTACGTTAAATGATTTCTTTCTATTATTGTTATCTTTGGCGTTGGCCAGAACTGAAGAAATGTTCAAAGTATGGTGCAAATTAAGACCTGGTTGGTGGCAATCAAGCAGCCATAAATCGAATGCTTAGAGTGCTGTCGACACTTAAATTATATGAAGGGGTGCACGTGTTTCTAGAATGTAAAGAGAGCGTTTTTATTCATTTATCGATTTGCAGCGGTTTGTCGTTTTGTTTCTTGTGAAGCGGTTTTTTAGTGATTGAAAATTGTCAAATATTTTTCGTTTTCGTTCTAATTTACTTTGTGAGTTTCCGTCTTACAGAACTAGATTTGTAGATGAAGTATAACGAGTTTACTTCCAAGATACACTAATTCAAATTGTAGATTCCGGTATTAAGTAGATCTTAACTATTGAGGTTATTGTTTCATTTTTATCTTTTCCTTTAATTAGTCATATTGAGAATGTTTACAGTGAAACCCAATCGGTATATACTGAATTGTGTGCAATAAAAAAGGAATGATATGGCCTGGAATTTTGTAAGCATTTGATAATAAAACATGACGATCTTACTTTGCTTGAGAAATAGAATGATAATATACCCTGTAAAACAATTTCGGAACAAAATGGACAGAAAGAGACGGGGAGAGAGAAAATCTCAACAAGTTGGTTTTTGTCAAATTCTACTTAACCGTTATGTGTCCGACAATTTTTTTGCTTTTTTCTACACCGTGCTTTTTAAATGGGCGCTGGGTACCCGGGTACCCTGTCGGCCACATAAGGGTTAATATTACGGGCAGATCAACTGTGTTTGTTTATTTGCTAAATATATAAAAATCTATGTTTTTCTCATGCGTTAGTAATATACGAGCTTCAGATTAGCCTAGCGTCACACGATTTGGTTTACATCAAATTGTAAATGCCTTCTCGTTGCGAATGCATTTCCAAGAACATCGAGCTTTTGAGAGACACTTCCAAGTGATCTTGTAAATATATTGTGTCAATCAATTAATAGCGAATAGAACAGCATAAATAGCTTAAATATATTTCGCAAAATATGGATCCGTTTGCTTGTGTTGCGTACGGGATTGCGATTCTGGGAAATAGTAATATATGTAAATGTTACAAAACGGAAGTAAATCCATTTGTGTTTACACGGCTCAACACTGATTTTGTTCAACTGCAAATTATACCATTGCATCGATTTTGATCAAAATTTCATATGTATCATCCTGCATTGCTTGCAAGACAAGTGGAAGAGAATTGAACGCAGAAGGGTGCTTTTGTTGCTTTAATAGTTGAGAACGAAAAAAATAAAAATGGTTCAAAAGTGAAAATATGATGTCCGTGTCATTGTTAAGAAAAGCAAGAATTTATCGCTTGAATTCAAGCGTTTATACTTAGTAGTTCTTTATATTGTATTCAAATGTTAGAAAGATTTCTGTTTCATTTGAACTATAATCATGAACATCCACCAAGGATAGCCGTTGCTGTTGCCGATGAAAATCTCACATATTTATGTGAAGCTCTCTAAATTGTGTTACGTAAGACGTAAGACTTGATCAGGTAAAATCATTGAATTGAAATTTGAAGTTTCTTTTCAAACCCTATCGGGAAGGTAACATTTGTAGCTGACCAAACTCAAGTTGGTTTTGTTGAGCCGTGCTGTAAATAGACTAGATGAACCTAATATGTAAATTAAAAATATATGATAAAAATGACTTCGTCTACAAACTGAATCAAAAATAAACACTATATTTAAAACTTTAAATAAAACAAAACAATATTTATGAAATGTGAGAACGGTGCAGATATTTGAAAGTATTTCCTATAGTGTAAGTTTGAACTGAAGTTAAACAAGTAGGTCTGTAACTTTTTATATCACAAATACACAATTACAACTTGACGCATAAATTATCTCAATATTCAAACTGTAGTTCCATAAGCAGCACTGAAAACGGCTCGTGAACTATCAGTATCTAGCGAGATATCTTCCGGGCTGGCCAAGTCCACCCTAATCTGCTCCAATTGAGCGTCATTCTGAGAGTTAGTGCTAGCGCTATTGATGTTTCCTGGTCCGCCGCTTGTGCTGCTGCTATAAGTGTAGCTGGTGTTACGTCGACGATTCACTTGCGCCTCCTGAGCTCCATTGCCTCCGCCCCAATTTCGCAAAGTCCAATGGAAATGGGTAGGAGCAGGTGGCGTTTCTTCCCCCGTGGCATCCTCGTTCTCATCGTCCGCGGCGGCATCCGGCTTGTCCACTTCACCCAGAATGGTCGATGGCATTATAATCGTTACCTCTCGGTTCGTGCAAGGTAACGTTTCACTAGCCCCGGCTATCATATCCATGCTGTCCTTGGTCCCAGAGTTGGAAGAGCTTGAATCCAACGAATCGATACTGGAATCGATTGCGGCTAATCCATCTACGCTTATGCCCACCGAACGATTTCCGTCCCCGCCGGATTCCCTAAAACGCACTATCGCTTCCAGATCGCCCTGACACTCTTCTATCGAACGCAGGATGTCCCAGCATATGTCCGATTCAATCGGAATGGGATGGTCCGAATCACGGTTGTAGATTGATATGGCTATATGAACGGGGTGCGGAATCGGAAGCGGAATCAGCAGCTTATCGGCGGCATGTGTTTTCACTTGTTTTCGCTTCCACGGTTTCCAGTTGTTGCGGGACTTTTGCGTCGGTATCGGAGACCGACGAGCCCTCACCCGTGGAGTGGTCAGGCCCGAGGAAGTGTCACTGTAGGTGGGTAAAAATCGAAAGGATGAATTGAATTATCTGTTTAAAATTAAAATAGAGAATTTTGACATTCTCTAAAGAAATCAAAAGAAGATTCTTGTTACATGGTAAATTGTGGGCATTTGCCTCTCCAAACTTAAGGTGCTTGAGGTTGAGCTTTATTTGATTGCCCATAGTTGCTACCCCAGTATCGCAAGATCATCAGATGTAGATTCTACACTAACACAAAGAACCAAAGAGATAATCTAGCAGTTATTTGGTTTGGTTCTCAGGTATCTTCAGTCTAAAGGTGTTGATGATTTTCAATATTATACGAGAATGGCGCCTGTAACGTCCGACTGCGGGTCATTGTGAGGCAGAAGTTGAAAAAGATGATGCAATCGCACACCCACGACAAACCGTGCATACCACTGCGTCTGCGCAAGTTCATGCGGATATTGAAATGTCTATTAAATGACTGCTAAGGCAGAAGTTCCTCTCGGAACGTAGATTGTCGTTTGAATGATGAGGCACAGTTCGCGGATTACCGAATTGTACGTCTCTGGTTCTAGCAATGGCTATGGACAGGGCATACGAATATACATGAATATACACATATATGTAGAGATGAAGAAGGAAGTAGAAGAAAATATAAAGTAGGAGGCAAGGGACGTGCCGGGAATTGAACCCAGGACTTTTTGCATACGAATCAAAAGCAGTAGCCATTAGACCAAGCAAATTGTTGAACGATTAGTACTGTAATTTGTTTCATCATTCATTTTCCCTGCATAATTCCGAGGTAGTACATACATATCTAGCGAACGCTCATTTTCAGCGTAGGTGCATTATAAATGTTTGTTTACAATGCAAAACTATCACTAAATGTGTACTTAACAACGCAGCGTAAAATATTCACCAGGACGCGGTCTGTTTTTATATCTGTGGGCCCACGCAATAAAAATCCACGCAACTAATTTTCGCGCAGGAGTCTAAACAGGTGGAATCTCCGCAATAATTCCCAATGAATTTCAATTCCATGCATTTTCTACGAGGAAAAATTAAAATATGTTTAGTCTAGAACCCAAATGTTGAACGAATCCTTCTTCTTATGATGATCGATTCACGCTCATTATTAAACGGTTGACTCCGGTAGTCGTAGTTTCGAAATATCTGTTGCAATTTTTGTCAGATGTTCATTTTCAAGTTTCAGAAAGCTTTCGGAGGGCTTCCCGTGGGTTAAAGGGGGCTTCAAGGCGTATCAAGGATTTTCAGAGAGTTTCAGAAGGCTTCTGGAGGGGTTTCCAGAGGATTCAGGAGGATTTTTATTGGGCTTTCAGTGAAGCTTTATGGGGTTTGCATAGGGTCATAGGGTCATTCGGGTTTCAATATCAACATTTTAAAAACAATACGCTCGAATTCTCGCATTTGTTGTTCGTAGACCACGAGAATGCAGGAAATCGACATTCTAAGCCAAAATAGGAGACATCGTTGTAACAGACGAACCCGGTTAGGGTAGTACTTCGAATGCAATTTGTCCTTTCATTCCACAGAATCGTAACTTGTTCTATGGCCCACTTGGTCAAAGCGCCGGACTAGCGATACAGAGTCGTGGTTCCGAGTCCCAATCAAAACCATTTGTTCACAAATTTATCTTTCAATGTGTCAATTGAATGCACTATGCCGTCAAACATTTCAAGCTTGTATGCCTGCTTTCAAAAAAGTTTTCAGAAATGTTTCCGAGGGGCACTATTTTAAGACGCTTCTGGGGGTTTCAGTGAGTAATTTCCATGAGATTTTCAAGGAATTATAATAGGGGTACCAAGGGCGTTACAATTAATTTCAGGAGGATTTGGATGTGGTTTTAAGGATGTTCCAGGTTGCTCTTAAGGAGGTTTTTTTAGATGTTTCAACGGAGCTTCAAAGCGTATTAACGCGTTTCAAGGGAGTTTTACAGGGGGTTCAAGAGAAGTTCCAGTTTCAGAGAAGTTCTGGAGCTCCGTGAAACCACTTGAAACAAAAGTCAACTGTTGTGTATTTTCGGTTCAGCATACTGACAGATTCCATCATGGATTCCATAATGCGTTTTTTTTTTGAGTATAATAAGCACAATCAACTGACACATTGAGACCGCAACGTTTAAGAATTGCGTGATAATGTTTCCGAACCTATGTTTCGAATCGATATACGTGATTTTACTGTGATTGTGTGATTTTTAATTGTACATATCAGGTGATAGGATAGTACGTTAACAACCACTATAAATTCCAAAAATCAATTCACTTACTTTCTCTTCTCGGCCCGTCTGGAGTTGATCATGACCCGCGAGCGAGGGTTGAAGGCGGAAACCTCCAAGTACGGCGAGTGAACTTGAATGTTACCACGCGGGGCGTACACGTTGCCCAAGAGATCCGGCCCATTGATGCCCATTATATCACTAGTGTTTTGTACCATTTCAGTGTAACGGGATAGATCTAGCTGCGAGTGAGGTTCCAGCTTGAACTGAGTGTCACTTTCCGACAGTGGAGTGAGAAAATCCAAACTGAATATATCGGCGTACAGCATTCCGGCTAGACCCGCCCAATCGGCCACGGAGAGACCCTGTAAATAGAGAACGTGAGGCGTTACGGGGCGGTTACTTGTGTGATGATTGACCTTTTGATAACTTACCTTGGCATCCCAAAATTCGTCCTCGCTGATAGACAGCCTTGCTATAACATGAGACGGATAGAATTTCTCCAGCATGTAAGCCGACTGCTGGATAACTATCTTCAGTTCCATTGTGTTCAGTTTGATCCTTGACTTGACAGCGGTCGTCAGCCCGGTTTGAAGATCTCTTCGACGTTTCTCCAGTTTTTCGTGCAAGGAAGCCATTAGGTCTTGTCCCTCGCGCTCCAGTTGACGGTAGGGACCGACGTTTTTCGATAGCTGTGCCGAGAACGGACCGAAGCAAGCTTCCACAAATTGGCTGAAATCCTTTTGTGGTTGGCATATGACGGTTTCCATCGAATGTTGATAAGCCTATAAAGAAACGTTCCTTTGTAGTGTATTTGTCTTTCTCATGTCTAGTAGTGCCACTAGTAGAGTAGTGTCCACAATAACCAACAATTGTAGAACAATCATCATAATTACCTGTAATTCGTCCAGCTCCATCTTGGCCTCGAACGCAGCCAGTGCTTGCTCGGGTTTTACTAAGAAGTAGTAATCCAAAGCCAAACCAGGTCCAGCAATACGTTTAACAGCAAAACTATCGCTAGCCGGAACGCGGCCACATTTCTTGATGAACAAATGAAACGTGATTGAGTCCCAAAAGAGACGAAGCCAGTACCGAGCAACTCCCACAAACAGAACCAAAACCGACACAACAGGACAGATGAACGAGGCTACTATCAGTGCCACAACGGGTTGTATCAATCCCTGCATTATAATGTTCCACCCAACGGCTTCCAGCAGGATGCAGTAACGATTCCGACGACTTTCATCCGGACAGTCCAGATCGTACACCATCATCATGTAAACGTGCAAAGTCACCGTAATAAAGGGCATCCACAGTGGGGCTGCGATGGCGAAAGCTATACTACTTATACTCACACTGATACAAAGCAACGGAAACAGGGTCATTATCAATAATGAGCCAAGAAAACCCTTTATGAAATAGTTATACAATCGATTGAGATGCCGTGTCATGCCTTTCCCTATAAAGCCCGTGTCCGGTTCTGTTTCAAAGTGCGTCCTAGCTTTCGAGATGTGTCGCCACAATTCCACCAGCCTTGAGCACATCGTTTGAGTAATGCTGGTTTTACGAGGGAACAGAGTACCATTGACCTGAGACAATTCCAGATCTGCCATAAACGGTTTCACGCAAAGTAGAGCTCGCAAACCCAGCGGACTGCACCAGGGCACAATGACGCCCAACAGGAACATCATGTTCCAAGTCCAGGTCCAGGTACGCTGGAAAAGATTCAACAAACGCCACATTGGCCATCGGGTGCTCGTGGAGCGTACCAGTTCCTTCTCCACTAGGAACACTGGCTGACTAGGATCCGACCGGGGGGTAACTATCGATGTGGCCTGCTGTGTTATGACCGTTGGTATCACTTCCGAGTGGCCCTGGAAGCTGCGCCGGATGATCCACGACTTTGGTGACCATATTCGGCAAGCCCACTGGAAGTTGCGCGTTGGTGTTTTGGCATTTTTCAGCTCCTTGAGCAGCACCGGCTCCCTCTGAGAATAAGAATTGCGTTGTAAAAATCTCCACTAACTGAATTTTGATATGTAAAGCTACGATTTTCATATGTTATTGGCAAACAAATTCAAAAATCATCGCGTTTCATGGTAAGTACTCGTTCCGAAACTTTTAAACTTACCTCCTTCATGAATGCCATATCGCGCGTCAGAAAATACACCGACTGGTGCAGGTTGTGCTTTTGGGCTATTATGAGTGCTTCCTCGTGGGCACCCCAAGTAATTTTCGAAATTTTGGATTGCTCTCCGGCCTCCAGCTTTGCCCGTAACCAGGGCCCGATGCGGGACAATACCGGATGTTGCTCCTGAAGAAGCTTCCGATGCTCGTCACGAGATTTCTTCAGCTCCTTTTGTATTTTGTCGACCGCCCTTAAAATGAGAGATAAGAATGTTAGAGATACTTTTCTTCATCCGGTAATAGTTAGCTTACTTGTGCATGATAACAACTGACTGTGCCTGTTGTACCAACAATTGTGGTATATTATCTCCTAGATCGGCTAAATCGCTATTCGACAGTATAGAAGTATAAACCCGCTGCAAGTATTCCTTCATGACGGCCTCGTTTACCTCCTCTTCAATTTCGGCATCGGTCATTTTGCGCTCCCGCAGCTCGGCTATCAAACGCTCGCGGAAATGCAGAAACCATCCGCGAGTTTCCTTTTCCAAAATTCCTACCAATATGGGCAGTGCTTTGCGCATAATATCTTTGGAAAACAGTCGCAAATCTATATCCTGCCCTTTGGGTGTTACGTACAGATACGGAACGGGCTGTGCCTGCTGACAATTAACGTCGAACTTTTCCATTGTGGCTCGGCGAAGTTGATGCCGGACGTAACTGCAAAGGGCATCCAAACAGTCTTCGTACTCACTCTGGAAAAAATAGGGTTGGAATTAGTCTGTTTTTCTGACTAACTTCATGCTTCTCAGTCCTTACTCTACAAACTAGCTCAGCTACCAAAAAACGGCATCGTTCTTCCTTAATCTTATTATCTAGATTTTGCGCCAACAACGATGGAACGCCTGTAAAAAAGCAAATGTGAAGAATTCATTCAATCAATGCATACACTCCAATCAACCTACCGATCACCATATCGACCAGCTTGATCAGCCCTTGCAGCAAGGCGTGCGCAGCATGAACCACCGAGAAGAAATGGCCAAACAGTCGCCCCTTGGCGCTAATGACTAGGAATCGCGCCGACATGGCCAGATCACCGAGCAGCGAATCACGCGTCCGTTCCGATCCTTTCTGCAGCAACTGCGACAGTCTCCAACGGTGCATTTGACCGGGAAAGTTCAGGCTGGGCACCTCGAACTCACTGAAAGGGCAATGAGGGTTAACTCTCTAAATTTCGGCAGGTCACCTAACGAAGAACGGCATCATTCTACGGAAATTTAAAAACTACACCAAATTCATGGCTACGTAAAACATACACACTAAAATTGACCATCAAGTGCTACCATTGTGTTCTCTAATCCACACATTCATTATTCACACGATCGAGTTTGTCATGAAAAAGTATGTACATTATTTTGAATGGTTTGAACTTAAACATGAATTTCGTTCATCAAACGCAAGTATCTTCAAAGCAAATACTTGCCACTAGGAAAAGCGGATATTTAACAAAAAAGGATGCATTGCCATTTATAACTAATGACTTGGTCAAATGTCCCGCCCCTGATCAACGTGACACATTGTATGAATATTGATGAACAATTTAAAAAAAAAGTTGTTTCAAAATCTACCAAGTCTACCAACGTCCAACACTGATTTTTTTTATCCTAAACTTGATGTTTTTAACGCTCACCAAATTAACCACAAAAAACCATGCAAGAATTGACTTATGATTTTACTCGTGGCTTTCAGTTCTTTTTAGTATAAGGATTTTAGAACAAGAAATGTATAAAAGATGGGCAACATGGTGGTGAGTCGACAGGTAGGAGCGTCCAACACAGCTCTAGTCTTGACAAGTTCCAACCTCTTGCCTTCACGGGCCAGTCGATGACAAAGACCGCCAGCTAAGAATTGTGCGCTTAGCAGAGAGTGAGTCGGCTAGTGGGCACTGATGTCCTTCTAACTTCAGCTACATCAATCTAGCTGAGGTGCGTATTGAGCCTCTGCTCATCAAAGATATGCGGCCCAAACAGCATCTGCTGTGTCATCCAGCGGTAGAATATGAAATGCTGTATCGCGCCAGCTATTAAAAAGGTCGGCTCCAGAGGCACGTCATCCTCCATTTGGTACATTTGGGCCAGATATTGGTTACAGCTCTTTCAGCACAATGTACGCAGCACGACCCCAGTCAGGTAGCTTGCTGAATACATTCAAATACCAAGAAAGGCAAAAATAGAGCAAACGGATTGCTTCAACGGCAACAGACCAGACAACTAATTAAGGCCAATGATTGGAAAGTCGAATCTTAAAACGTGAGAACTTTGAATGAGCCCACGCAAATTGAGTTCCTGGCTCTTGAGCTGCAGAACATCGGCACATTCAGTAGCTATCCAGGAAATACGCTGGCGGTTCTAACGCCAACACTAAATTCAAGTATCACATCTAATACAGCAGGTCTCCAGTTAGCCTAGTGGTTAAGGCTATGGATCGCCAATCCGGAGACGGCGGGTTCAATTCCCGTTCCGGTCGGGAAAATTTTCTCGATTCCCTGGGCATTGAGTATCATTGTACTTGCCTCACAGTATACAAATTCATGCAATGGCAGGCAAAGAAAGCCCTTCAATTGATAACTGTGCAGCAATAACCTATTGAAAACACCCGAGTGTGATTCTTGATGCATGATAGCGTGGATAGGAACGATATGTGGAGGTTTTATGAAGCTGTTAATGGCTCGCGGCAAAATACTGCGCGTATACCTGCCATGTGCAATGGCCGTGAAGGAAATTTGCTGACAGACACAGCAATGGTGGCGCCAGGTTGAAGGAGCAAGATTAGTAGAATAGTCAGAATGAAGGGGTTCTCAGGATCAGAATTATCATAAGTACACTGAATTCTTTTTTTACACGACTTTTTTTTAAGCGATTTTATTTTGCACGACTTTTTTACGCGATTTTCTCGAAGTTACGCGACTTTTTTTACGCGATTTTAATCATTTGCGGAGGACAAATCGCGTAAAAAAATTTCCTTTGGATTTTTTTGCGCGATTTCTCGAAGTTACGCGAACTCTTTTTACACGATCTTTTTTTGCGCGAACGCATCCATCGCGTAAAAACAGAATTTAGTGTAAAGTAGTAGGAACCACCAACACTGAATTAGGTTAACAAGGCCCTTAAGGAGCCGAAAACAGAAAGGCTGTTGAGAAGGATAAGATCCCGGTTGAATTTCATAAGCACCTAAGCAATCAGCTACATCAGCCAATCCATCAGATTCTTATAAAGATATGTGAGGATGAATAATTGCCCACCAGCTGGTTGGATGGTCGCGTCTCATTTATTTAATTATTTATATGAATCGCTTCAACTGACTTGATATCTCAATGAAGTTGGACAGGGGAAAGTCACATAAAAACCCTGTACCTTTAACCTTTACGCTGACATTTTGTCAATTTTTTTTAAGTCGCTCTCAATCGATCATAAACTGGTGCTAGTTTATTATACTCAAGTAGTCATGAAATATCCAGAACCATTCCGGGGATATTCCGGATTGTGTTGGGGTCAGGGGGTGGCCAAAAAGGCTAAACGAGATTATTTCGTTTGTTATTTTGTTTGAGCCTTCGTTTTTCAGCGAAATTTTTGTTACGAACAGTGAAACACAACTGCCATAGCCAGATTTGAATAAGTTGACCCATCCGGATGCCCGTGGCAGGTTCCGCGGGGCCTCATTGGGGACACTTCTGGTTTCTAATCTAAACATGCCGTGCGACATATTAATCTTCATCATTTCGAATGACTGAGTTAGAATCGATAGACTGAAGTCTGTATCAACTAAGATAGCCACCCCAGAACATCTAGCACAGGTTCATCGGGGACATTTCTGATTTGCAACCAAAACATGCCGTGCGCCGTATCTATCTTCATGATTTCGAGAGAATGGGGCAGTAAAAATTGACTGAAGCATGTAATAACTGATATGGCCGCTCCGTAACACCTGGAACAGGTTCCGCGGGGGCCTCTCAAACACAATAACACACGAAATAAACACATTTAGCCCTTTGGCAAAACATACTTCTCTCCCCCTGACCTCAGTACAATCCGGAATATTTCCGGAATGGTTCCGGATATTGCATGGCCACGTGAGTGTAATAAATTTTCACCAATTTATGATCGATTGAGGGCGATTTTAAAAATATCGGATTAAAATTGACGAAATGCCAGCATTTTGAAAATAACTTGTCAGAGTGTCGGGAACGTGAATGTAAAGGACAATAAAAACAAAGCGTGGTTTTTTGATTCCCATAGGGTTATTAGAAGTTCACATAAAAAATTAACCACGTTGGCTTGCATGCGGTGTCTTTCAAACCAACGGAGGTAGACGGTCCTTACTAAACTTAACTAACAGCAATGTCGTAATGCTAAAATATGAGAGCTTTTCAAATGAATTCCTATCATCGCTCATAATACTTTAAATCTATCTTACATTGCTAAAATAACCTAAAAATAGTCGATGAAGAGTAGACACTGGCAAGTTGTAGTCGTATAAATGAGACACTTCATTGAAGGTAGCCGACATAAACTGAACAGCATCGTGCTGCTCATAGAGACTATTCCACAATTCAAAAAAAAATCATGTTTCGTATTCATAAATGGCGCTCAGGAGCGTAGAAGCTGAACATTTCAAGCAGTGATGGATAGTCGACAATTCCGTTGAGGATTATGGTTACAAACAATAGTTCGGCGTATAACTTCCAAGGTATCCAATCCTAATAGTTGACAGCGTGTCACATAAGGGGTTGCATGCTGGCCTTCACGTCAGGGTAGATTCCGTAGAGTATATCGCACGAACTTCTTTTGAATGGACTAGAGCCGGTTGATCCACGTTGATTGGTACGGGCACCAAAGCACGCCAGCGAACCCCAAAATCGCCCGCACTAACTAACTTTTCTGTGCAAAGTGATCGCAGGCAGTGCGGGGCCTGAAATTCTTTGACAATTTTCATTGTGAAACCAGATTGTCTGTTAGCTTTGGATATGAATTCATCACGATGGTACCGGAATGTAAGTCGGTCGTCGAGCGTAACTTCCAAGTGGCACTTTTCGATGCTAAGTGTAAGGCAGTTTTCTACACACCATTTTTCAAAACGTTGAAGTAATCACTGAAGTGCAAAACAATCATCAAGACATTCTACGATCATATAAATTTTCGCATCATCATCATAGAGAAGTTTAACACCAGATGACAGGATCAGCGTCACATCGTTAATAAAAGGTAAGAACAATAACGGACGTAGATTGCTGCCCTGTGTTACGCCAGACAGATGACGAAAGTGGCAGAATAAACGGATTCGATTTTCACACGAAGAAATCTGCCGCTGCCCATCAAGTACGATATGAAACCAGTCAACACCTGCAGTAGATACGCCCAACTTTTCAAGTTTTTGCAATAGAATATAGTTATCAACTCTATCAAACGCGGCCTACGTCCACATAAACAGCGTCGACTTGCATTCCATTGCATTGTCAACTGCTTGTACGCCAGTAGAGATAAATTCGACCTGACTGACCATTTTGGAAAGAATCTGTGTTGGTCAGTAAATCTATACTGCTTGCAATTAGCAAATAACACGTTGTTGACAAAAATTTCGAAAACTTTCGAGCAGGCGGATTAAGTTGCTATTCCACAATAATTTTCGACATTACATTGATCTTCTTTCTTGTGTACTGGAAATAGATATGAAAACTTCAAGCTTTTCGGAATTAATCTTCTAATCAAAGGCTTCAGTAACGCGGGAGTACATCGGTTCAGCAATGCCGAAGGAATCCCATCTGGTCCAGCGGGAAAAGAGAGTTTGAGTTTACAAATAGCATTTGACACAGCTTCTTCACCAATGTCAAAATGATCAAAATCCAAAACGTTGGAAGTAGTATCTCGAATGATTCGGTGGTCTGAAAAGGTTGCGCTACAGAATCGTTGGAGGCAGATCTGCACTTGGTAGCAAAAAGTTCACACTTCTCTGTGGCGGTTTCAGCTGATAGATCTTCGTGCTTCATCACAATTGGCAGTCCATGTACGTTGCGTATGATTTCCACAAATGACCAAAACTTCTTGTTATTCGATCGCAAATTGCGCTGTGTATTGCTGATGAAGCGGGCATATAAATGTTGGTTATACTGCCTGTACCTACTGCTTGCGAGGACTTTTCAGCTTGTTGTTGGACCACGCTGGTTTTCTCGGGGGTATTTTAATCGGTACATGATCGATCAGCAATAGCATTGGCTACATCGGCGAAATAATCTACAGCATCATCAACATTTTGTAACGAATAAATTTGATTTCAATCAGCGGCAAGCAAAATACCATTAAGAGCAACGTAGTCGGCACCAGAAAAACGGGACCAGTCAAAGTCAATAATCGGAATTCCAGTATACCAAATCTACAAGAAAGAGCACAGATTTGAGTGTGCTATATACGCTGATTAAGTTCAGCGCACAAGATACCGTCGCGTATTCAGTTCAACAGACTAAGACCTCTTGAGGAGTCCTTCGTAGACTAAGCTCTTCACAAGACTGCTCCTCGGCCGACAATGGCGACACGTTAAGAACCTCTTCAATTTCCCGGAATTAGCAAATAACATTTTCCGCTACGCTGATAGCAGCGAGATTTGCATGTTGTACTGGTTCTTCGGTCGGAACGGCTTCTTGGCGTAACATCTCAACTGAGAAAAAACCCGCTCTTCAACAGTGTTCTACGGGCATTTCCACAGTTATTACTTGAGAGCTTCCACTGTCAATCACCATTTTGCATGTGTATATCTTGTGGCAGGCACGAAAATGAGGACACCCTCCCTAGGTGAGTGCTTCTCAGTTGCGGCATGTCCAGCAATAACGAGCACTTCAAACAGATTCAAGAACAAAGCGTAAATATATTAAATTTTCTACACTATCTAGATGCGTTTTATAACCATCTTTGACAACGAACGAGTCCCTTTCCTGGTTTTCAAAGGTTTTGTATTGTGGTAAATTCCATATCTACAGTATTGCGTTGGCTATATATCTAATGAGTTGGTGACTATCTGAACTTCAATGAAATGGAATGAAATTTACATGCCAGACGTGGAACAACTATTTGAGATACCAGAAAAAATAAACACCAGTACGGAATTTTTCTTTTAAAAAAACAACTGCCTATGATTGCAAAATTGCCCGCATGAATACGAAACCCAGCAAATATGGGACTGATATGCGATTATAGGCAAACAAAAACAAATCCCAATTAGTTACAAACGAAAATTTATAAATCGAAAACGACCATAATTCAGTGTACTTCATATTATAAGTGCAATTAATATGACAATTGATTTACGAAACAATCAAGCTAAGATCATACAAACAACACGCGTTTCTAATATTATATCTTTTTGTTATTCAGCAAATCCATCATTTCAGCATAGATCTCCGGCTGCACTGAATTATGGCACAAAAAATACAACGTTCGCATGCTACATTCGAAATTTATTTTACAAAATATAAAAACGGGGTTCAATAAACATAAACCATAACAGTTTTTGTTATACTAAGGTGTCGATCTGATAATAATAACAGCAAACCGAGTATATCGAAAAAAACTCCAAACGATAATAGCCAAACAAAATCGATGCTAATCTGGATCATTTACCCTGTCAACTGTATCGATTCCAATTGTTCCAAATTTAATTTCTTCGGTTTGCCAAATTTGTCCTTTTGTAAGCTTTACGTAAAATGTTTACACAAAATTGGTATGAAAAGTGTGTTATATTTGCCGCAGAAGATTGATTCGTAACTTAGAGGTTAATTAAAACAAATTATTATCCAATGGACAATTCAAATAATGTAAAGAAATCTATGAACGTAAAAAGGAATGCTTAAATTTTAAGAGAAGCATTTTTTGATTCGTTCCCAGTGTGGTATTTACATTTGAAATAAAATAAGTGCCAACTAAAACCTTTCCAATCGGCTAAACAGATCTAACGAACCAAACAAGTAACGAAACTGAGAGATTTTGAATGAAACGCATCGTGCCCAGTGATGAAACTTACCCTCTCTCACGCAACGAGCGCAGTTGAGTGTTGTTCAGTAGCCGCGGTTCACCCGTGCCATCTGCTGCAACTGCATCCAGTTCGTCGAACGGCGGCGCAATGAAAAGATCACGCAGATTGATCGGGCGTGACTTCCGATTGGTGCTGGTTGTATTGTTGTTGCTGGCAACGCCTATCCTGCCCACTGTGCCTCCCCCTCCTCCGCCTCCTCCATTGCCTACACCACCTCCCGGACTGGTCGAAAGAGGAGTAGGCAAGTCTGCAAAAAAAAAAACAGCAAGCCCAATTAATCAATTTGGATCACCGGTGTGTTTCGATAGATTACTCACTGATAGGGAAAGTTTTCCAGTGGTACAGAAATTGCTCTGCAACGGCCTTGATATGCTCGATCAGCTGTTCTACTTCTGGCGGTGCCCCAATAAGGTTGATTTGGAAATTCACCGGCTCTTTCTCGGGCGGCAGCAGTGTGTTTGGACGAACAAGGGCAGGTGTCGCAGTACCCATGGGTAGGGTGGCCGTATCACCAGTCTCCATCGTTACGATCTAGTTGGCAGGCGGCAGGTGTTTGCATCGCATAGTCACACTGTGAAACCTATACTTAGAGATCGGATATGCGCTATCTCGTGCTATACTAGATCACACCGGTCCTCCTCAAAGTTCTACGTTGCTTACTGTTCATCTCTAGGTCTGCCAGCAGACGTTAGCGATTTTTGTGTCATGCGGAATGCTGTGAATGAGATACAAAAATTGTAATTTTGTTATTAGATTCTAATTTGTCTTTTGTTAGAGTAAAATATCATTCAAGTTAGAATTTGAATTTGGAAACGACGGAATTAAATCCATTTTATCACAAACAGTGCTAGATGCAAAATAATGTTTGTTACGTTCACTGATTTTTTTTAGTTATTATTAAAATAATCTCTAGAGTTGTCCCGTAACGTGGTTAGATCACCTCAGAACGGTGCGTTACTGCGTAAGATCTACCACAAGTTTCAATCTTGCTGTTTTCCTACCCAAAGGGGGGGGGGGGGTTGCTGATTTAAAACTTATTTTTTTTTAGAGTTTTTTTGTAATGTTTGAGTCTTATTTTTATGTTTGACTTTTACTGCAGTCATGTCATGCGAACGGTTTTTTTAATTATTTATTTATTTTTTTCCTTGTCAAACTTGTGTTTGTCAAACCAATCAATGTTTGACCATTGTATAACCACCCACCACGTGTACAATCGCCTATGCTATGCTATGCTATTACTAAAATAATCTCTAGAGAATCTTAGAAAATCCTGGAGGAATTTTTAAAGGAATCCCAGGAGAAATCTAGAAATCTTTCTTCGACAGAAATCCCTTAAGAAATTCTGGACGAAATCTATAAAGGGATCGCGACAGAAATAAATAAAGGAATCCTAAGAAAAATCTTTAAAAGAAATGGAGGGAATCTTTGAAGAAATCCTTAGAAAAATCTCGGGAGAAATCCCTAAAGGAAACCCTGGAAGAATCAGTGAAAAAATCACAGAATAAATCATTAAAAGAAAATCCTCAATTGTATCGCGGGAGAATATATTCCTATACATATCAGAAAGAATCCCGTGAGAAATAAAAGAAGGAATCCCAGGAAAAATGATTCTTCCTGACAGGGAAGGGGGGGGTTTGCTTCGGTAAACCTGAGCGTCTGTTCTCCAGGAGGAGCGGCTCACAACAGCGTCTGATCCCCATGTTAGGGGCGGCTGATCTACGTCCGAGTGCCAGGGCAGGACTCTAAGCTCAACTGTGCACTATGGTCCTCCGGAAAGTAGGGGGTTGGTGTCAGGCCCTACGAGCCAGCCGTAAAAAAACCATTGTAACGGAAAATCAGCAACAGAATAATACGAACCGAGACCAACGGCAACGACTCCAGCGTACAAAAAGGACTTGCGATTGGAAACTCGGTACGTGGAACTGCCGATCTCTCAACTTCATTGGGAGCACCCGCATACTCACCGATATACTGAAGGACCGCGGGTTCGGCATCGTAGCGCTGCAGGAGGTGTGTTGGACAGGATCCATGGTGCGAACGTTTAGAGGTAATCATACCATCTACCAGAGCTGCGGCAACACACGCGAGCTGGGAACAGCTTTCATCGTGATGGGTGATATGCAGAGGCGCGTGATCGGTTGATAGCCGATCGACGAAAGAATGTGCAGGTTGAGGATCAAGGGCCGATTCTTCAACTTTAGCATAATAAACGTGCACAGCCCACACTCCGGAAGTACTGATGATGACAAGGACGCATTTTACGCGCAGCTCGAACGCGAGTACGACCGCTGCCCAAGCCACGACGTCAAGATCATCATAGGAGATTTGAACGCTCAGGTAGGCCAGGAGGAGGAATTCAGACCGACGATTGGTAAGTTTAGCGCCCACCAGCAAACGAACGAAAACGGCCTACGACTCATTGATTTCGCCGCCTCCAAAAATATGGCCATACGCAGCACCTTTTTCCAACACAGCCTCCCTTATCGTTACACCTGGAGATCACCACAGCAGACGGAATCTCAAATCGACCACGTTCTGATTGACGGACGGCACTTCTCCGACATTATCGACGTCAGGACCTATCGTGGCGCCAACATGGACTCCGACCACTATCTCGTGATGGTCAAACTGCGCCCAAAACTGTCCGTCATCAACCGTGGCTTCAGTAGCTCTAGGTTGTAACGTGGCGACCGCCACGTGCACTATGGTCCTCCGGAAAGTAGGGGGTTGGTGTCAGGCCCTACGAGCCAGCCGTAAAAAAACCATTGTAACGGAAAATCAGCAACAGAATAATACGAACCGAGACCAACGGCAACGACTCCAGCGTACAAAAAGGTACAACCTAGAGCGACTGAAGCAACCGGATGTCGCCTCAGCATACGCGCAGAATCTCGAGGCCGAGCTCGATGAGGCCCCTCTAGAGGACTGCTGGAGTACAGTGAAAGCAGCCATCAACGACGCAGCCGAGAGCACCATCGGGTACGTGGAACGGAATCGACGGAACGAATGGTTCGACGAAGAGTGCAGCACGGTTTTGGAGGAGAAGAATGCAGCGAGGGCGGTAATGCTGCAGCAAGGGACTCAACAGAACGTGGAACGTTATAAACAGAAGCGGAAACAGCAGACTCGCCTCTTTCGGGAGAATAAGCACCGCCTGGAAGAAGCGGAATGTGAAGAAATGGAACTGCTGTGCCGTTCCCAAGAAACACGGAAGTTCTATCAGAAGCTCAACGCATCCCGCAACGGCTTCGTGCCGCGAGCCGGACGGACGTGAGTTGATCGAAAGGTGGAAGCAGCACTTCGATCAGCACCTGAACGGCGTGGAGAACGTAGGCACGGGAGCCCACGGCAACGGAAGGAACGACGACGCCAGTGCAGCGGATGACGGAAATGAACCAACTCCCACGCTGAGGGAAGTTACGGATGCCATTCACCAGCTCAAAACCAACAAAGCAGCTGGTAAGAATGGTATCGCAGCTGAACTCATCAAGATGGGCCCAGAAAAGTAGGCCACCTGTCTGCATCGGCTGATAGTCAGGATCTGGGAAACCGAACAGCTACCGGAGGAGTGGAAGGAAGGGGTAATATGCCCCATTCACAAGAAAGGCGACCATTTGGAATGTGAGAACTTCAGGGCGATCACTATTTTGAATGTTGCCTACAAAGTGCTATCCCAGATCATCTTCCGTCGTCTGTCACCTAAAACAAATGAGTTCGTGGGAAGTTATCAAGCCGGCTTCATCGACGGCCGGCCGACAACGGACCAGATCTTCACCGTACGGCAAATCCTCCAGAAATGCCGTGAATACCAGGTCCCAACGCACCACCTGTTCATCGACTTCAAAGCGGCATACGATAGTATCTACCGCGCAGAGCTATGGAGAATCATGGACGAAAACGGCTTTCCTGGGAAGCTGACTAGACTGATTAAAGCAACGATGGACGGTGTGCAAAACTGCGTAAGGGTTTCGGGGGAACTATCCAGTTCATTCGTATCTCGCCGGGGACTGCGACAAGGTGACGGACTCTCATGTCTACTCTTCAACATCACGCTGGAAGGTGTGATGCGACGAGCCGGGCTCAACAGCCGGGGAGCGATTTTCACAAAATCCGGTCAATTTGTGTGCTTTGCGGACGACATGGACATTATCGCTAGAACATTTGGAACGGTGGCAGAACTGTACACCCGCCTGAAACGCGAAGCAGCAAAGGTCGGACTGGTGGTGAATGCCTCAAAAACAAAGTACATGCTGGTAGGCGGAACCGAACACGACCGGATCCGTCTGGGTAGTAATGTTACGATAGACGGGGATACTTTCGAGGTGGTGGAGGAATTCGTCTACCTCGGATCCTTACTGACGGCTGACAACAACGTGAGCCAAGAAATTCGGAGGCGCATCATCAGCGGAAGTCGGGCCTACTACGGGCTCCAGATGAAACTGCGGTCGAAAAAGATTCACCCACGCACCAAATGCACCATGTACAAAACGCTAATAAGACCGGTGATCCTCTACGGGCACGAGACATGGACCATGCTCGAGGAGGACCTACAAGCACTCGGAGTTTTCGAGCGACGCGTGCTAAGAACGATCTTCGGCGGTGCAGGAGAACGGTGTGTGACGGAGAAGGATGAACCACGAGCTCGTTGCACTTTACGGCGAACCCAGCATCCAGAAGGTGGCCAAAGCCGGAAGGATACGTTGGGCAGGGCATGTTGCAAGAATGCCGGACAACAACCCTGCAAAGCTGGTGTTTGCAACGGATCCGGTTGGCACAAGAAGGCGTGGAGCGCAGAGAGCACGATTGGCGGACCAGGTGGAGCGTGACTTGGCGAGCATTGGGCGCGACCGAGGATGGAGAGCGGCAGCCACAAACCGAGTATTGTGGCGTACTATTGTTGATTATGTCTTGTCTTAATGATGTTGAACAAATAAATGTATGTATGTATGTTCTGATATCAACATCGTGCTTCATAAATGTTTAAGTAGACAGTTTTTGAGTTTTTTCCTGAAAACCGAGTTCTACAGTTTAAAAAAATGAAATTTACTAAAATTCAAATATTTTGCGTTGCAGTCAACGCAGTTTTAATCTTTTTGCATAAACAGAAAGCTGAATATAATATGTTTCGATCATCTGAACATTATTTTTGCAACAAATAAGTGGGATTCGAGGTATTGCTTATTATATAGGCCAATCTACTTATATTTGAAGAAAATTTCTAAATAATAATGAAGATTTGTTTTTTTTTTTTCAGTAATAAAAAAAAACAATATAAAATCTTTCTCAACGTGACATTAGATGTTAGCCAGTTACAGCAAAAATTTCAGCATTGGTTACGGAAATAGAGATATATGAAGGGAAAAGCTTTGCTTAAAAATAGAACTAAATTCGATTTCAAATCGACAGCCTTGTATGGAATATCGAAAAAAATCCGCTCTACTGTAATTTTTTTCCTTCAAGTTTTCGAACTCAGGGCATGATTCTACACTAAAAATGATCATCAGCTTACCGAGTTTAAAAATGCTGTAAACTAGTGTCATTCGACTAAGACGAAGTACATGATTACAGGTAAAGACAGAGACGAAACTAGTGGTGTTAGTGCTGAAATAGTGATTAATGCTTTGATGTGTTTGAAGTTGCTAAAGAATTTGTTTGTCTTGGAACACTTGTGGCATGTGACAACGACGTTTCCCGTAAAGCGAAAGGGCATTGCATCTGCGAATACAGCCTTTTACGGATTGCGTAACCATATCCCGTAGCTTACTAACACAAATGCGAATAACGCAAACTAAATCAGCCGGTGTCATCGCAGGCGCATGGATTACGCAGGCGCATGGATTACGAATTTGATCAAGTTTGAAGCTAATATTTAAAAACGAATACAAAACGAGCGACTGGAAGGACTGGTCGCGTAGTGTAAACTCTGTAGAAAACCTGTTATTCTAAGAACTCTTTCAAGGATTAGGATTTCCTTCAAAGATTTGTTTGGAAACCTGCTATCCAGAATTGATTCCAAAATTTCTCCGAGAATTTCTTCCGATATGTTATACAGCATTCGTTCTTGAAATTCTTCAGACTTCTCTTTAGATTTTTACCGCATTTCCTCCTTCCATTTTTTTGCAGTTTTTTACGGAATCTCTCATTCTTTTCTTTTAATCTAAAATGGATTATTAATTATTCCAGGGAGTTTTTTTTTCTCTGGATTTCTCAAGGACTTTTCCCAAGATTCTGTCCAGCAGTTTTCCCGAGTTTACTCCACGAGTTACTTCCAAGATTTTTCTTACGTTTCTCCTAGGATTTCTGCAGGAGTTTTTCACGGTGTTTCTACAGGTGTGCCACCCGAGATTCCTTTCAGAGGTTTTCCGGGCATGCTCCCAGATTTTCATGCAGGATTCTTTCTAAAGCTTCTTCCAAAACATAACCAACATTTTTTTTTCAGGGATTCTCTTAGTGTTTTTTTCGGGACGGCTTTTCACCAGTTTTTATTTTTGCGAGATTGTTGTGAAAATTCATCCAGGAATTTCTTACAAATAATTGACCGCAACTTACAGGGGATGGCCAAAATGTTTGGGATAGGCAACTTTTTTTCTCTCACAAAAAAGTTCAACATGCTATAACTTTTCATAGAGTGCATCAAAAAATCTCAAATTTTGACTGTTTTTTAACCTATTATATGTGCATCATTGGTACAAAATTGGGCTCGATTGATCAATCTTTCGCAAAGTTAGAACGGTTCGGGTAAAGCACTATTTTTTAGACAACTCATTTTTGAGCTGTCATATCTCGGAAACCAGTGAACCGAATTGAATGAAATTTTGAACGTACACTAACAATATACAAATGCTTCACATTCTATTAAAACATAGATACTTTTTGAACGTTGAGCAAAGTTATCATGAATTGACACTTTTTGCATTATTCTCGGAAAAATGTAATTTTTTTACGTCAATGTCAATAAATTTTAGTGTTGATGTCCAAAGATTTCCCACTTCTGTTCTCAAGTTACCTTGATTCAGATATATTAGAGCCTATTTAGATTAAAGGAAGAACACATTTAGTAATTTTTGTGTGGTATTGTAAATTTAACTTATTTTCCTCTATATGGGTAAAAATTTCAACCCGATATAACTTAATTCGCCGTGAGAAAATATTACATTTTATAACGTTGTATTAAGTATCAATATATTGTTGATAAACGCTAAAAAATTCATTCAATTCGGTTCACTGTTTTCCGAGATATGACAGCTAAAAAATGAGTTGTTTAAAAAATAGTGTTTTATCTGAAAGGTTCTAACTTCGCGAAAAATTATTCAATCGAGCCCAAATTTGTACCAATGATGCACATATAACAGGTTGATAAACAGTCAAAATTTGAGATTTTTTGATGCACTTTATGAAAAGTTACAGCATGTTGAATTTTATTGTAAGAGAAAAAAAGTTGCCTATCCCAAACATTTTGGCCACCCCCTGTATATTAGATACCTTCTTGGATTTGCCCTGTAGTTCCTTTCTGAATTTCTTTTAGAGGTTTACAGAGTTCCTACCGAAATTTTCCTAACACTTCTTCCTTCAATTAATCCCTGAAAATTCCGAGAATTTATCGTTATTTGTCCAATAGTTTTCAGGTATTCTAAAAAAATACTCAAGAATCTCGGTAAGGATTTTCGGAAACAACTGATAAGCTGTTTTTTCATTAGTGTCAAACTGATGTTGTTTCTTGAGTTCTTCCCTTGTCAAATATTTGACCCTGTGTACTTCAGGCCTTGAAGAAATCCAAAACAAAAAACACTGAGAGACATCCGAAGCAACACCGGAGAGAAATTCCAGGTCAAACTTGAAAAGAAATCTTTAAGCAATATCCTTGAATTAATCATACGTAAATTTCACGCAGAAACAATAGGAGGCACTCCGCCCAAGTAACAATCAGCATGCCTTGAAGGTTTATTCATGTTTTATCCTGGTTTTAAACGAGCATGTCAAAAAGCTAGTTGTTCTAAATTAGTTTTATGTGGTAGGTTTTTACTTTGAACCTTTGGCGTTCCATAAAACTATCATATAACTTCTGCTATAAACATCTTCAGTTAAAGACTTGCAAGTAGACATGAATTGGTTTTATCACTTATTATATACCATTTCAATAAAACTTGCATTTGCGGTTGTTGTCGGAGAGATTTTTTTTGTAAGCAAATACACAAAACTGTGAAGCAATGCATAAAACAAACAAAAGATTTCGTGGCCGTAACATAAACCAAAAAAATGCTGTGATAAAATTGCTAGATCTATCATGAGCTCAGTTATGACTACCTCAGGAGGGTTAGCCCTATTGGAGGAATTATCAGGAACACAGAGTTTTACCAGAAAAATATGTCGCCTAGCCGCGATAATTTATGTAAATACAGAAAAATTATTACTCAATTTTATAATTTCGCGTACAGCTTAAGATCAAATTAAACCATACAACACGTTTCCGTCATTTTATTTTGTCAGAAAAATTACATAATGTCTTTTAAACTCTGCTGTATTGAAAAAACCTTATTTGCACCTAATTCCACCGAGTAAATTAAATGCATTTAACTTCCAAATTATGCATAGTTTGTGTGGCGCACTTAGTTTTTGTCATTATCACAGTCACATTCACCACAAATTTTCCGTGGCATGTCTCCTGACACGTATTAAATAGGAAAACAAATCTGAATTCCATATCTGCATTCTTTCCAATTGATGACTGGATAAACACTAGAAATCCTCTACATAGAGATGAGCGGAAGTTACACACGTCGATTCGGCAACGCTGTTTGTTTTGTTTACAACAGCTGCCAACACTTGCTACAAAGCTAGATGTTCAAACTTTGTGCGTGACTTCGTTGTGGTTCAAGTTGTTTTGTTTACATTTTCTAACTATGGTAGAATTTTTTTTCCAAAATTTTGTTGAAATAGCGGAGCAATCGAAGAAATCTGAAATTCATTGCAAAAGTGTTACGCTAATCATATCGGCAGAAGTGAAGCAAGAAGCAGCAATGTAAGTTTTTTCGACAAGTTCAGCAACAAAAGTGTCGTCATAAGCATGAGCTTTTGAAAGCAGAATTAATAAATTTTTATCTTTTTAATAAACATACATATGCCGCCAATTTCTCGATATTAAAAATAAATAATTTTTATTTATTTAGTTCCGATTGCAATACCGTTCAAAAGACGTCTTCCTACGGACGATAAGCATGTTCATTTGGCTCACACTTTGACAGTTCTCTCTGCACGATTGGCTCACAATGGCCGCCTCCGCAGATCTCTATAATGTAGGATTACTAATAAACACCAAGAATAATTTATTCTGACGATCGAACATTGAGAGTGAAAAATAATCAAAACAATTATTTGACAAGTCAGAAGATGGTTTTATTTAGAAGATTGATAAAACTATGATACAACCCGAAATCCTAAGCCGGTTTGGATACGAAGTCCTGTAGACCCTAATAAGACTGGGCCAACTAGCCAGAACGTGGGCTTATTGAGGCATACAAGAACTCGAGAGCATTTTCAAGTCGGCATCAATGGTTTTATGTTTAGGATTTTTGAATCGCTAAAAAACTTTGATAAAATTAAAATTGTAACTTATGGGCGGAGCAACTGCCGTGAGGACTTTGCTAGCAATGCAATAAAATCTCTTTACCATGGCAGGAACAGCTGCAGAAAACCGATAAAAAAATCCTGAAGAAATCCTAGGAAAAACGTCAACAGAAATCCCAAAAACAACTCCTGCAGAAACTCTGGGAGTCATTTCGCAAACATGTTTGGGAGAAATCCCGAGAAGACATCTCGGGAAAACTCCAAGAGACATTCCATGACAAAGTCTGAGCAATATCCTGAGAGAAACTCTGGCAGAAATCCTGGAAGGCAGGATCCCAGTGAAAAACTTTACAAGAATTCGGAACGATCGTTATAGAATCCCAGTACGCTAGTTTGAGATTTGTGCGCCTAAAATCCTGAATAGGTGCATGTGTCAAGTATTGTGACAGCCACCTTGGGATCTAGCGTGCTTGACCTTACAGATTCTAAATGAGCAGTTCTGAAAGAATTGCTAGAGGCTTGGAAAAATGCCGATAGGGTTCACAAAGTACCACCGGGAGTAATTCACAAAGGAATATCAAGACAAATTCCGTGGAAAACTACGGAAGAATCTTGTGAGAAATCCTGGAAGATGCTCCAAGAAATATCTCCAAAGGAGTTCCAGAAAGAAACCCTGGCCGAATTTCTGGATAAACCCTTATGAAGGAACGAATTGAATACAGTATGGCTCATGAGAAAATGCGAAAATCCTCCTTGTTCCTCTATTACGTTTCAGTTCTGAATAATCATTTGGGGGATCTTAAACTTTACAAAACTTTAAGCTTGATGAGATTAAAATAGACAATTAAAGAGCTGAAGAGCGTTGACACCCAGCTGAACACGGTAGTGAGCTAAACCGTACTCTGTAACCAATATGGAAAGATGAAGAACTAGCTGCAAGCAAGTTGGAGGGCCTCATTTGCTATTTTTACAAAAAGAGATAAATACTGGACTGCCCATATTCGCATAGTCGATGTAACCACCAACGTCTGCTCTGATGGGAAAACACGATTTTATAGATTTTTTTCCGGATTTACATTGCACCGACTATTTGAATGAAATAATCTGTCAGTTTCGGGGATTACAGCTACAAAAAGTGAGCCGCAATGATTTTAAGATGTTACATGTATTTTTTCCATATTTAAAACGTGTACGTCAGTTTATGCGACCATTCAGTCGTTTTGATGAATGATTACACGGATAAGTTGACGTAACAACCAGATTGCTATGACCGTTATGTTAGCTATTACGGTACCCGTTTTCTGAACTCGTGTTAGATTTTTTTTCCGGAATGTCCGCCTTCTTCTTCTTCTATATGGCTCTACGTCCCCACTGAGACTTGGCCTGCCTCACTTCAACTTAGTGTTCTTTGAGCACTTCCACAGTTATTAATTGAAGGGCTTTCTTTGCCTGTCATTGCTTGAGTTTTTGTATATTGTGAGGCAAGTACAATGATACACTATGTCCAGGGAGTCGAGAAAATCCTCCCGACCGAAACGGGAATCGAACCCGGGTCTCCGGCTGAATGTCCGTATTCGTGCGTTAAATACATTCTTTGTTGATAAGCAGCAGTTCCGACTCGAAAGACGATGTACTAACCATGGTTTCAGAAAAAAAGCTAACACGTCACATTCTGAAAATGTGAGCTATCGGATAGTGCGGTCGAGCGTATCATAAAGCGTGGGCATCATAGTAAGATTCACAGTTGGTCGGCTTTAAATCAGACCGGACCAACTGTTTTTCAATGATTATGGAAAAATGTCCTGCAAAAAATTGGGATATCAAAGCATGTGCATTATTTCTTGAAATACTATGATTCCTTGGCTTATCTTTACCTGTCCAAAAAATCGCCTAGTTTAATTTGACTTTACGCCGGCCAGTTTTCTTATTTCGTTTAATGTGTGCAAAATACCGGAATTAACATTAATCCCCAGGCTCTGCGATGGATCCTAACAGCTTCTTCCAATGCACCTTCCAATTAAGGCAGTCTATGTTGAAAAGGTTATTTTATGCCTTATCCTAAATATGGTGTTGTACGTAACTATTTATTAAGAAATACCTTAGTAATATTTACAATTGTTTTTTTGGATTTGCTTGATAAACTGAAACATTAAGTGTCACCCACGGGCCTCATTTAATTTTTCTCATATTCGACAAATTACGAAATGTTACGAAACTAATTTCATGTTAATAACATTGTACTATTCCTCTACACTAAGTTTTTACAATTAAATTAGTAAACATCAAAAGCTCATACACCCAACGCCTAATCAGATAGATATGGATTGAATTTATCTAAGTTTTGGAGGATATTTACGACTGGGAAGAATTGTTGAACTGTTGTGGCTTTCTCAGTCTAACAGGATTAAAACGGCTATGCCAAACTCCTGACCGTTTTACTTTTATTAGACTGAAAAGCCACAACAGTTCAGTAGTATTGTTTCAATGATGGTTTTGAAACAAAACGTAAAACTTATAATAGTTTTGCTGTGGAATGATTTTACTCGTCGCTAACCATGAGTTTACTATTTCATTAATCAATGAGGTGCCACAAAAACTCACGTTTCGGGTTTCAATGAGTTTGCTTCAAGCACTTAGTAAGTAGCTGAAAGGTGGTTTGATGAGTTTGTGTCGTAATTCAATGGAAGTGATAGAGATCTACCATAGGAGATTTGACAAACACCCATTTAAGAGTAATTTAAAGTAAGCACGTTAACTGCGAACAATACTCGCTGCTAACCAGGATCACGGCATATGGTGGCGTTGCATGAACTACGAATTGTACCAAGTATGTAAATAAACCGATACAGTATGAACCCAATTTTGTCAGCCCCACAAACTGTTTGCTCTCATTAACTTACGGTCAAACTTTAACTTATTCAATCATGTTCATCACTAAACTACTGCTTGAAAATCTATTAAGATATTTAAGGAGAACAAAAAATGTGTCCCCGAAACAGGCTGACAAAATCGGTTAACTGATGTATAATGAAGCGGATAAAACACGGCAGGCTGCGGTGGGCTGGGTACGTAGCTCGTATGCCAGAGAAATGACAAACTTATACCATATTAGCAGAGAACCAGGAAGGAGCCGTTGGCTTCGTGGTAGGGCGCGTACGTTGGCCTTTTAGGTATTCCTCAACTGCATTTTGCGGCCCTAAGGGGCTCCAAAATCTCAGGGCGACTGGAAGCGATTGATCCAGGACTAAGACCAGTGGAAACGATTACTTCAATCGGCGAAGACTCACCATTACGAGTTGTAGGCTATCAAGTACCAATTTGTTAAATTATTCGCATGTTGTTGTCAGAGCGTCATAAATGTTTCAGTATCTACATTGCATCCATAATAAGTATTAAACATAATTGATAATATTCACTATGAATGTTGTTGATATTGAAAATGATTTTCAGGCATCTGAAATCAAATAATTATATTTTGAATATAAATTATGTTTATGCCAATAAATTATGTTCAATCACGTTTTATGGGGAGATTTTAGTTTTCTTGTACGCAGACGTCAGTATTGCGACCACATGGTGGTTACGTCAAAACGTTCTTTTCAATATACTCACATGTTTTAGAACAAACACATTTTTTTAATAATTGGAGCATATGCTATACATGGTGTAGGATATGTTAAGCTAAAAAAGTGGATTTTGACCTATGTGGCGTTTACGTCACCTATGCGAATATGGGCAGTGGAGTACACCATTTACCGAGAAATAAAACTCCTCAAATCAGGCGCACAAAATCTCGTATGTTACGTACAGGGGATAGACAAAATGATGTAAGTAGTTCAACTAGTTGTGTATCAGTTGTCAAAATTCGGAAAAGATCGGACTATTCTGCACGAAGTTATAAGGAGTCTAGAAAAAGGTATAATTAGCCGATAGCCAACTTTGAGCTGTTATATTTCCGGATTCAACGAACCGAATGCAATGAAATTTTGACCATTTATGACTCATGTAATGAGCTATGAAAAACTTTTGACTCAACTTCAAATTCTTTACACGAAAGAAAATTATAACGTTTATATTATTTTTCTAATAAAACACAAAATTATTCAAATCTTCAACATCGTTTCAAAATTTAAGATGCTAATCATAGTTCACATAAATTTTCTCTAATTGACTTGAATGCAAGCTTGAATGTAAATGTGTTTTGAAGGAATGTAACAAAATTGTCGGCAATAAATTAACAAAAAATGGGATGCATATTGAAAATAGACCAATTTGCTAAACAGTTATAAAATAAATGAAATCGCTATAACTTTTTCTCTTGTTTACTATTTTAAGTTAAGTCAAACGTTTTCCAGAGGTCAATATACAAGTCATGAATGATCAATGATGATGAAAAATGATTTCATTGCATTCGGTTCATTGAATCCGAAGATATAACAGCTCAAAATTGGCCATCGAATAATTATAGCTTTAACTAGAATCTTTATAACTTCGTGCAGAATAGCCCGATCTTTTTTAAATTTCGACCACTGATACACAAGTAGTTGATCAACTTACAGGGGAAATTTGAAAATATTTGATGCACTTTTCGAAAAGTTACAGCTATTTGAACATTTTTTGGAATTTGGAATTTTACCTGTGCCGATCATTTTGTCTATCCCCTGTAAATATTCTGTTCAGCACATAGTGACCACTAGAGGAGTCTTCCGTCGGCGAATAACAAGCTGGTTTTTGTGAGGTCCGATCAACAAGGGGCAAAAGTTTACCCTGCGACAAATCCTACAAAAAATCGGGATTAGAGCTTGAAGACTCACTATATGTTTATTAGTTTCAACATGGCGTATGACGAGAGGTAGATAATTATTATTAAATATTAGCTTTATTAGGGAGATTTTCAGCCCGAGGCTGGTTCATCTCCAAAGGTAGATAATCGTAAAAATGGTCTTCCGACGAAACTTGCCTAGGTTCATTCGTGATACACCACATCAAACTCCCATGTTTTCATTGACAGTGGTTTTTTTGAGAGAAACTACACCTTCGGTACAACTACGGTTGCAACAACTGATTGCGTTTTTTTTGCGTCTATATACTTATGACTTGTGGTGTTACCTATTTTGAAATCATGAGTCGACCGATACAAAAATATCAAAACATGTGAATGATAACCTTGAACGCAAGAGGTCAGGCCGTTGACGAGTTATTTGCCCATATAGCCCCACAATCTCCGCATCAAAATTTGGTTAATACCTCTCCAGAAAGTAGAAAACACACCATCAAACATTCACGCGGAATGCATGCTGAATTTTAAATCGTCTATCGCTGTTTAGTAGCACGAAGTAGGAAAAAAATAATAATAAACCATCCCGCGTTCGCAGACGACCCAGCAACGCGGGCGTATGGAAGCGAATGGAAGAAACCGGCTGATCCCGCAGAGAGTGTTTTGAGAACACCTCCATAATGTTATACACGTCCCATTCAAAGTCCAACCGATCGGCGTCGTCGTCGTTGTTGCTCGGGCAGGAACGTTTATCGCATTCTTTGCACAGTTCACAGTCGGTGTTAGTTAGCAGATAGTTTGCATTAATTAACGGGATTATACTCTGTTTTCGGTGAGCAAACGGGACATGTAGGCCGAATTTACTTTAAACTGTCAATGTATATGGGACAGATTACCATATTGGCAACAGAGATTTGGGAATTCCAAAGCAATTATTGTTTTCAATAAGCGTCGGATCATGTGGCGATCCTTGAAGAAGTTGTTGGGCGTTGAATTTCCTGTAAGGTGAAAATATGACAAAACCATGCCTTGAATTTTCAAGAGCACAAATCTGAAGAACCAAATGACGGATTGCACTGGAAATTTTATCGATGGTCATCATCAGCGTAGTACCAATCCATGAACTTCAATGCAATACGTTGTTTGATTCTTCAGTATTCCCAATAGCATTTTTTTGTACCTGTATCAACGGAATTTTTATCCTTATACAGGCGTACCTCGATAGTACGTACCCTCGATAGTGCGTACCCTCGATAGTACGTACCCTCGATAGTACGTACATTTTGCCTCGATAGTACGTACACTAAAATTAATTTAATTTTTAATCTTTAAAAATGAGTTTGAATTATTAGTAGACGTATAGCAGAGACTCCGATACTATGAATCTGTGTTGTGCAGACTCCTATAACACGGATTTTAAGTAAACCATGGTTTCCCAAACTGTGGGTCACGACCCCCCCCAGTGGAGTCACCGGCCTTCATCGAGGGGGTCGCGAGGGTCAGTTGAATAATTTACTGTAACAGACAACAAATGAGGGAATTTCTATGGTGGGTCGCCGAAAGCACGTCAACTGGCAAAAGGAGGTCGCGCACCTAAAAGGTTTGGGAACCTATGAATTAAACAGTTTTAAAATGCAGCATGAAAATGAAAGGCATGAACAAATACGTTTGATGTAATGATTGCAGTATTCTTCGCTTTACAGAGATATTTTCTGCCAGTCATAGGCATCATCATTCTGGCGTTACATCCCAACTGAGGAGGACTGCTTCTCAGCTTAGTGGTCTATAAGCACTTGCAAAAGTATTAACTAAACTTGCACAAGTATTGACTAAACGCTTTCTTTACCAATAGAACGTTGTAATAAAATAAAAAGGCACATGATGGATCTATTTTGTGTGGTAATAAAAAAATACTAAATTTCTCGGCAAAGATTGCTCTCCAAAACATGAATCAAACCCTTCAAGTAACTTACCCAAAACCATTGATTTCAGTTCACTTACTAGTTATTTTTTTTTCGTTTTCCAACAATTAACTTTTTTTTGCGATACGTATAAAATGTTTGACAGTTTTTCATGAGTTCGGAAATTTAAACTACTTTGAGTACCGCAGGGCACTTCAAGCCGCGGTTGCTAAGGAAAATGTTCTTAGTTTTTGACGTTTCTTGGCTTTGTTGTTTACGATTCGGACTCTCGCAGCTCTTGCATTAAAAAAAATCGCCAGCTTATCATGAGTGGTTGGATTTAATTCAAAATGGAGGGTATGCGTACGTGTGCTGTTTTATAACTTGATGGTGGCTTGGAGTTCCTTCTGGGATTCCACAAGATTTTTTTTCCAGAGCTTTCTTCTGGGACTCCGTAAATTTTTAATGAAATTCTTCCGGAAGTTTATTTAGGATTCCTTCAGAAGTTCCTTCTGGGGTTTTCCCAGGATTTTTTCTGAGATTCCTTAAGAGGTTCCGCCTGGGACTCCGTCAAAAGCTCTTGCCAGGATTGTTCCAGGAAGTTCCCCGAGATTCTTCCAGAGATTCCTGGATTTCTGTAGAAATTAATTTCGAGATTCCTTCAGCATTACTTCTTTTAGGATTACCTTAATAATTTTTCCTGAATCTCTTCCAGGTATTCCTTCCGTGGTTTCTCCCCAAAACTTATTGTAGAATTCCTCTAGTAGGGAGCAATAACTTAGTTGCTTTTCCTGTGTTTATTCAAGAAAATCCTACAGAAACTACATGAGGAATTCCATAAACAAATTACTCCAAAAATTCATAATGAACTCCAGGAGGATTTCCATTACAAACATCTGAAAGAATTCCAGAAGGGTCTGCAGGAATTCCTGACGGAACCCTTGGTAGAAACCAAAAAAGAGTCCCTAGATGATTCCTGGAAAAAGTTCTCAAAGAAATCCCGGAATCAGTTTCTGAAAGAATTCCTAGAAGAAGCTCGAAGAATCTCTTATGAAATTCCAGGAATAAATCCTTACGGATTGTTGCAAGGAGTTTTTGAAGGAATCTCGGTAAGAATTTCTGATACAATTTCCGAAAGAACTCCTAGAGAAATTGTGGGTGAAGTTGCTAGAATTTCCAGGAATACTATCTGGAAGCCCAAAAAAATAAATCCAGAGACATTCTAGAAGAAACTATTCGGAGAATCTCAGATGAAATTTCTGGAGGATTCTGGGTGAACCCGAATTGTGAAATTCGGGGAAAGACATTTCGCATTCTCGTTTGCTTTAGTGATTTCTTCAAGTTTCAAGTTTCTCTCATTTCCGAAATTCCTCTAGGTGTTGGTTCTGACATTTCTCCAAAAATTCTTTCTGGGATTCCTTAGGGATTCTTCCAGGAGTTCCTTCTGCGAATCCTAATGAGATTCCAGGGTCTCTTTCAGTGATTTCTCCAGAGATTCCTTCCGAAACTTCACCAAGAATTACTCCTGTAATACTTTCGGAACTTCCACGTATTCTTCAGGAATTTCTTCTTGAATACCTCCAGGAATTTCGTTCCCGGATTACTCCATGAATTCATTCCAAGATTCCTCCAGAAATTCATTCCGAGATTCCTACAGAAATTCTTTCTAAGATTCATCAAATATTGTGAATACCTTGAATACCTCCAAGAATTCCGGGATTACTCCAAGAGCTCCGTAACTCTAGGAATCCCATCTCGTAAAAAAAATAAACTCTTGGAGGTGTCTTAGAAGGAGCAATGTTCAGAAGATTTTGAAAAAATCACGGCAATAAATGTTGCAGGAGAAAATACTTCTAGAATGTTTCTATAACAAGATATAACTGATCTAGATCGATTTAATTATATCTAGACCTGTTTGGATGGTTCTAAAAGATAATTCAAATAAAATCAATATAAGTTCCCATAGACGAGATGCCTCTACGAAGCATCCCCAGAGCACAAGAAGATTTTTACAATAAAGATAGGATCCTAAACAGGCAAAATTACGTAATTAATAAACGGACACTTAGGCCACATGTAATTTTTTGGCATTCCTGACGTTCTAGAAATAATATTCTTTGATTTGAAAATGAAATTTAAAATAAAAATTTGTGATTCGATAGTACGTACATTTCGATAGTACGTACACTAAACGAAGCGGTGGTGTACGTACTATCGAGGTATCTGATCTCAAAGAATAGTAATGTATGCAACAAGCTGGAAGATGAGCTTGAGCTTGATTGACCGCCCGTAGATGTTACTCCAGTATCGCCAGACCAGCTACATCCACACAAGGAACCAATGAGATTGATGATCTTCTAGTTTTTAGGCGATAATGGCACCTGACACGTCAAGTTGCAGGTCACTGTGGGGATCAGATCGAATATACCTCTACGTCTGCTTATGCGGATGTTGGTGTGTTGGTGAGATATGGTTGGCAGAGGGCTCACACATTGGTGCGTGGATGCCAGGCGTAAGGTGATAGATTAGTGCGAGTACATATTACTATGAAACTAAAGCGGCACAGTTCGCTTGATTGCATAACTTGTAGGCGTTATCTGATAGAATGCCACTGTGCTGGGAAAGTTGAAAGCAAGGGAAACGGCTTTTCAACCGTTTCTGGTTCTAGCTATGGCTATGAACATATGAATACACGTGAGTTATATATAGAGAGCAGAGTATAGAGAAAGTGGATAGACAGATACAAAGTAGAAGGAAAGGGACGGACCTGGGATTGAACCCAGGACCTTCTGCATATGAATCAGAAGCAGTAGCCACTACACCACCAAGCCCGTCTAATGTATGCAACAAGCTGGAAGATTTTCCAAATCCAGAATTGTACGTTTATATCTAACTCAAGCTTATCGATTTGGACAAATAAACAAATGAGTTGTTTATCAAGTTACATAGACAGTCTCATGCAATTTCTGTCATTTCTGTCTCGTGTTCCAATAGCGCTCACGAGCGTAGAAAACAAGTTTCCTTGAAAAAAACTTTTTTTTTCTACGGATATTCACGATAGGCATGCCGAATAATATCCGGATGAAGACAATCGTATCATTTTCACAACGTCATGCGTCAAATTTTCATTCATGAAACCAAAATGTCACGTAAAATGGATTATTTCATTCACTTGCTTATCAATCTTTCGATAGATAAGTAACGATGTTAAATGAAAGTATTTTCCGGAATGGTAATGTAGCCAGTTTGCATGATATTAGGGCATTGTTTGTGTATTGTTTTGTATAAGCATTATGTGTTTAAGTCTGCGTTTTATAATCATAAACAATATGCTTTGAGAAGAATGGAATGGTAATGTTTCTTATAACGTTTAATGGAAGATATAGTATAATGGACGTATAAGTGAACGTTCATAAATTACGTCATGTTTTGAAAATGGGCAATTTTTGCGTGACGTAATTTGTGGACGCTCCCTAATGGAAAATAACGTTGGGTCTCCAATTAGCCTAGTGATTAAGGCTATGGATCGCCAATCCGGAGACGGAGGGTTCGATTTCCGTTCCTGTCGGGAATATTTTCTCGACTGCCTGGGCATAATTTGTATAATTTTGCTTGCTTCACAATATACTGATTCATGCAATGGCAGGCAAAGAAAGCCCTCCAATTAATAACTCTGGAAGTGCTCAAAGAACACTAAGTTGGAGAGAGGCAGACGAAGTTCCAGTGAGAACGTAGAGCCACACATAAGAAGAAGAACATGGATATAAAAACTCAACTGCGACGTCCAAATGACCGTTAGCGGTTTCATCTACATAATACCAAACAAATCGATATCAACATAGAGTAAGGTGGGGCAAAAGTTCGACCTTAGTTGATAATTCAACCTATTTAAAAAAATCGAAGCAGATAAACATAAATAAATACCGTGTGGTGACTCTACCATCCATGAGTTAAAATTTTGCTGAACAAAGTAACGCCAAATGTCTTTTCAATTTTGAGTTACAACACTTTTTGTATGTGTGTGTTTTATTCGAACTCTTGCCCCACCACTGGGGCAAAAGTTCGAATCTAGTGTTTGTGGAATTTCGCTAACCGTAGCACACTATTTTGACACTTTGGTAATAGGAATACCTGAAACCACTTAATATTTCTTTATTCTTTATTCTTTATTGCATGATTAATTCAACGGACTTTTACAGTCTAATTGAATGATTAATACTAACACTACTTAAAATCAATTACAACATAAATAAACGCAACAATCCACATTAAAAATCGACGTCCCTCTAAAAGAAAATTAATTACATTGCAAACATCTCACAGTTCAAATCAACATCAAACGGAATCAATCAAAACGTTAACAGACAAGCAACCAAAAATACAACAAAACTCGATGCTAACTGCTAAACTACAAATCCTCTGGTTTCCATGTACAACGTTTTCTCACAAATTCACGATATTTTATATGTTCTGGCCATGTAGACGATCTTAATGCTAGAGGTTTCCATTTACGGTCTAAAATAACTTTAAAAGACACGTAGTCCAAGCAACTACTATCAATCCAACGCGATACAAGCTTTCTTACATTTTTACATTCATTTTCACCCATATCTAGGCAACGAGAAACCATTCGCTGAACTTGTTCTTCCGTAGCCCTTCCATCAATATTTGTCAAAAGCAATGCAAAGTCTTCATCGGTGTCTTTTTGATCGGGTGAGTGAAACGAATACTCAGTTATCAATGATGAACCGTTGTGTAGCACCGTCCCACCGGTGCCCATGCTGGTGTCACTTTCGAGATGAATTGATGAGCAAGGAGTCGAATGTCGTTCTCGAGGTCGTTCCACGGTACTCGACGAACTGTTCGCTAGTGTTGACATGATTGAGTCGACTTTTCGTTTCAATTCTTCGACATCGAGTTGCAATACAGATTTCGCTTCGGAAACGATCGTACTGGCTGTGTTCGTTCGATCCGTTCTCCACTTGATAAACTCGTCCATACATTCGTCGCACATCCAAGAGCTGTTTCTATGCGGCGGGGATACTGCAGCAAGCTGTTCTTTGTCTAGCCCAACACAACTAGCGTGATACGTTCGGCTACACAATCCATTGCACACAATGTATGACTGCTTTCTCGTTGTGACATGTAGACCACACTTCTCGCAGTCCATGGCGGTAATTATAATTACGGTTACCTGAGCAAAATATCGCTCGAATTGATTATGTTAACGGTTAATGAGCTTAAGCGTTACACAAATCGTTCTTTCACAAGCAATTAGCGAATTTGGAGTTTTGAATTCAACGTTAATCACGCAAAAACAGAAGCCAAGAAAAAGGCACGTCCGAATCCAATAACAACACACGACACTGCTATTTGATGTTAGAACTGGAATACACATTAAAATTCGATTTGGATTTTACCCAAATCAGGGTTAAATTTACTACACCAAAAATTAGTAGTTTTCCGCCAAATTCAAATAACACAACATTTTTTTTTCAACTTTAATCGAATTTTCTCACTAATTCCATCACTCTTAGAGATAATATGTACATTTTGCAGAATTTTAGGTTTATACCTAAAGTTGCCACATGACTCGAACTTTTGCCCCACAATTCGAACTTTTGCCCCAGTATGTGTAAAATACGATTTCCAAATCTTTTTTGCAAAAAGTTATACATGCTAGAGCATCTTCAATATATACCTAGTTACGCCCCAAAATAAAATATCGAATTCGATTTCATTTAAATTTCATTCCATGCGTTGGAAGGGCCATCGCATGTTACAATTTTTTGATCAAAAATCAACATTTTGTCATAACTTTTCGAAATATTGATCAATTTTCATAAATTTTGGAGTGAAAGACTCTTTTTCAGAAAGGGTTCGAACAACCTTAATACCCGAAAGAAATAATTTGAATTGAGCTCAAAAACTTCAAAAGAAACTCTTGCCCCACTCGAACTTTTGCCCCCCTTTACTCTATGCATGTGCAGTGCACATTTTATGTGCGTGTATACGCGTACAACTGTGGCAGCACTAGCAGTATCACACAGTACATAATATTACTCACTTGCAGTCAGTGGCAGCGAAGTGGCAGTGAAATCGAAAGTGAAAGGGTCACTTCACCCATTCGTCGAATTTCCTTATAGGTATCTTTGCCAGCCTAGCCACTTCCATATATGAGCATTGTTGGTAATGGGTTGGAAAAGATCTTCACAGGCAACGTGCGCCGAAATTAATACAACTATTATTTAGTATTGTTGCCGTGGGGCTTTTGGTATATCCGTAGGAAGTTTTTCATGACATAAGCGATCTGCGATAGCTGAACGTAAATTAAATAAAAGATTACCGTCAGTACCTTTGTAGCTGTTATGCAGATCCAACTGCAAGTACTAAACCACTGTACTCAATCACTGAGCCTCAATGTATTTTAATTTAGCTCACAGTGTAGGATTTTTTTAAAATAATTTCTCGGAGTTATATGTTCTCTTGTGGAAGTCGTTTGAGAAGCTATTCGATCTTATAGCCTAATAAATAACTTAAGGAAACATAACGCATCACTGAGCTTTCGAAGGAATCATTGACTTTTTGCTTTTCAATAATTGTTTGCCTCGCGTTTTTTTAAAGTGATAAAAACAGATAATTCTGCAGCAACATACAGCGGGTGGCCAAAAAAAATCCTATTATATGTGCATCATTGGTACAAATTCGATTGGTTAATCTTTCGCAAAGCTAGAACCGTTCGTGCAAAACACTATTTTTTGGACTAATTTTTAAACTGTCATACAGGGGATAGGGAATCGCGCCACTTGGGTGGTGGTTTCCATATTCGTCTATGTTCCACTATAACTCAGACAAATTTGAACCAATTGACACAACTTTTGGAATGTGGTGAGATAGGTATAGTATCTACCAGTGTACAACATTCCAAGTCAATTGGTTCAAAATTGACTGAGTTATAGTGGAAAACAGACGAATATAGAAGCCACCGCCCAAGTGGCGCGATACCCTATATAAAATGATCGGGACAGCCAAATTATTCAAATTTTCACTGTAAATTGATCAACTAGTTTTGTATTAGTTGTCTAAATTTGGAAAGATCGGGCTATTCTACACAAAGCTATAAATATTCTGGATAAAGGTATAATTATCCGATAACTAACTTTGAGCTGTTATATCTCCGGATTCAACCATTCAACTAACAGAATGCAATGAAATTTTGGCAATTTATGACTTATACATATAATGAACTAAGAAAAACTTTTGACTTAACTTAAAATTTTTAACACGGATGAAAATTATAAAAATTAGATTATTTTTCTAATATAACGCAAAATTGTTAAAAATTTCAACATCGTTTCAAAATTCAAAATGATAATTATAGTTCATTTGAATTCCCTCTTATTGACTGAAATATAAGTAAATATGTTTTAAGGAATGTAACAACATAGCCATCACTAAATTGAAAAAAGTAATGAGATACATATTAAGAATAGACCAATTTACTAAAAAACATCAAATAAAGGAAATCGTTATAATTTTTTCTCTTAATAATTTCAAGTTAAGTTAAAAGTTTTTCAAAGCGCATTATATAAGTCATCAACTGTCGAAATTTCATTGCATTCGGTTAATAGAATCCAGAGATATACCAGCTCAAAGTTTTTCGGATAATTATTCGTTTTTCTAGAATATTTATAATTTCGTGTAGAATTTGAGAATATTTAATGCACTTTTATAGTTATAGCTAGGTACTTAAACATGTTTTGAAAAGTGAAAATTTTACCTGTCCCGATCATTTTATCTATCCCTTGTGTTTCCGAAATCAGTGAATCAAATTAAATGAAATTCTGAGCATTCATCAACAATGTATTGCGAGAGAAAAAAAAGTTGATGATAATGGACCTGGGCGTGTTAGTGGAATACCTGTAAGATCGATGCAAATACAGGCATACCTCGATAGTACGTACACCACCGCTTCGTTTAGTGTACGTACTATCGAAACGTACGTACTATCGAATCACAAATTTTTATTTCAAATTTCATTTTCAAATCAAAGAATGTTATTTCTAGAACGTCAGGATTGTCAAAAAATTACATGTGACCTAAGGGTCCGTTTATTAATTACGTTATTTTGCTTGTTTAGGATCCTATCTTTATTGGAAAAATCTTTTTGTGCTCTGGGGATGCTTCGTAGAGGCATCTCGTGTCCGGGAACTTATATTCATTTTATTTGAATTATATTTTAGAACCATCCAAACTCATCTAGATATAATTAAATCGATCTAGATCAGTTTTATATGGTTATAGAAACATTCTAAAAGTATTTTCTCCTGCAATATTTATTGCCGTGGTATTTTAAAAACCTTCTGAACATTGCTCCTTCTAGGACACCTTAAAGAGTTTAATTTTATTACGAGAAGGGATTCCTAGAGGTATCCCGGAGCTCTTGGAGGAATCCCGGAATTCTTGGAGGAATTCAAGGAAAATTTATTTGATGAATATAAGAAAGAATTTCTGGAGTAATCTTGGAATGAATTCATGGAAAAATCCCGGAACGAAATTCCTGGAGGTATTCAGGAAGAACATGGCGAAACTTCGGATTCTTGCCAGGGGGTGCACTACAAACAAATATTCATTAGTTCATCCATTGATCTTTCATCGCCTCATATAGACGAGTGCACCGCCCGCGGAAAGTTCACTCGGGCAGCAAATTTTGACCCCACAGCGGGGTCGACTCTCAACAACTTCTACCCAGCTGAAAATTTGTGTAATTTATTGCATCTTGTTTTCACGATGAAGTTGCAAAAATATGAACTAGCGCATTAACTATATGCATATGCATCACTTCAAATGAAAATTCGTAAGAAATCAAAGAAGGAAAATATCAGCACATTTTGGTGATGCATCTCTGAGTAGAAGTTGTTCAGAGTTGACCCCGCTGTGGTGTCAAAAAATTTCAGGCTCAGTGAACTCAATGTTCATCGGTGCACTCGTCTATCTTACAGCCATGCATTCAGATTTAAGGCGGTGCCTGGCATCACCAGCACCCCCAGTAATTTCGTATGTATGAGGAACAAATTCCAGAAGAAATCCTGGAAGTCCCGAAAGTATTACAGAAGAAATTATTGGCGGAGTTTCGGATGGAATCTCTGGAGAAATCTCTAAAAGAGACCCTGGAATCGCAGAAGCAACTCCTGGATGAATCCTTAAGGAATCCCAGAAAGAATTCCTGGAGAAATATCAGAACCAAGACCTATAGGAATTTCGGAACTGAAAGAAACTCTAAGAAATCCCTAAAGCAAGCGAAAAAGCGAAATGTGTTTTCCCGAATCTAGCAATTCGGGTTCACCTAGAGACAATTGAATTGGTACAGCCTATAGGACAATGCAAGCCGCGGTTGCTAAAGATTTTTTTGAATGTTTGTGACCTTTTTGTTTACGTTCGGACTTCAAGAGATTTCTTCCAGAACTTCTCAAGAAGTCCCCGGAATCTTCCAGGAATTTCATCCGAGATTCTACGAGTAGTTTCTTCTAGGATGTCTCTGGATTTTTTTTTGGGCTTCCAGATGGTATTTCTGGAAATTCTAGCAACTTCACCCAGATTTTCTTTAGGATTTCTTTCGGAAATTGTATCAGAAATTCTTACAGAGACTCCTTTAAAAACTCCTTGCAACAATCCGTAAGGATTTATCCCTGGCATTTCATACGAGATTCTTCCCGGAGTATCTTCTGTGAATTCTTCAGGAATTCCTTCTGAAACCCTTCCAGAAATCCTAAAAGATCCCTGACAAGAACTTCTATCAGTATTCCTCTAAAAGCTTCTCCGAGATTCATCCAGGAACTTCTTCCGGTTTTTCCGGTTTTTTTTTTCCGGTTTTTGGGATTCCTACAATAATTTCACCAGATAATCTTTCTGGAATTTTTCCAGGTTTCTTTCGGAAATTCCTTCCGGGATTCCTCCGGGAATTTCTTCCGGGTGACTGCCAGGAATTTCTTTTCTGAAACTTCTTCCGGGAATCCTCTTAGAGCTTCTTCTAGAAATTCTTAAAGAAACTGATTCCGGGATTTCTTCGAGAACTTTTTCCAGGAATCATCTAGGGACTCTTATTTGGTTTCTACCTAGAGTTCCGTCAAGAATTCCTGCAGAGTGCAGACCCTTCTGGAATTCTTTCAGATGTTTGTAATGGAAATCCTCCTGGAGTTCCTTATAATTTTTTCTGGAGTATTTTGTCTATGGAATTCCTCATGTAGTTTCTGTAGGGTTTTCTTGAATAAACACAGGAAAAAGCAACTTAGTTATAGCTCCCTCCTAGAGGAATTCTAGAATAAGTTTGTGGAGAAACCACGGAAGGAATACCTGGAAGAGTATCAGAAAAAAATACTTAGGTAATGCTAGAAGGAGTAATGCTGAAGGAATCACGAAATTAATTTCTACAGAAATCCAGGAATCTCTGGAAGAATCTCGGGGAACTTCCTGGAACAATCCTGGCTAGAGCTTTTGACGGAACCCCAGGCGGAACCTTTTAAGAAAAAAAAAACTCCAGGGAAAACCCAAGAGGAAACTTCTGAAGAAATCCTAGATAAACTTCCGGAAGAATTTCATTAAGAGCTAACAAACAACAACAAATTTGTGGACAAACCACGAGGGGAGTCCCGGATAGTTTTCATGTGGAATCCCAGAAGGAACACCATGAGGTGAGCCACCAAGCCAGCTTCTAGTTTTAAAACAGCACACGCATCCCCCATTTTGAATTAAATCCAGCCACTCATGATAAGCTGACGATTTTTTTAATGCGAGAGCTGACGATTTTTTAAGTTCGAATCGTAAACAACAAAGCCACGAAACGTCAAAAACTAAGAACATTTTCCTTAGCATCCGCGGCTTGCAGTGCCCACACAAAATTGAACTATCATGTGCCTTATTGTTTTATTACAACTTTCTATTGGTATAGAAAGCGTTTAGTTAATAACTGTGCAAGTGCTTATAGACTACTAAGCTGAGAAGCAGTCCTCCCCTTGTTGGGATGTAACGCCAGAATAATGATGCCAGATAATATGACTGGCAGAAAATATCTTATCAGAAAATAAAGCGAAGAATACTGCAATCATTACATCAAACTTATTCGTTCATGCCTTTCATTGCGCTACATTTTAAAACTGTTTATTTACTGAAAATCCATGTTATAGGAGTCTGCATAACACAAATTCATAGTATCGGAGTCTCTGCTATACGTCTACCAATGATTAGAACTCATGTTTGTAGATTAAAAATTAACTAAATTTTGGTGTACGTACTATCGAGGCAAAATGTACGTACTATCGAGGGTACGTACTATCGAGGGTACGCACTATCGAGGGTACGTACTATCGAGGTACGCCTGTATGATTTTTCTTTTATGTCCGAGACCTCATATCGGGTATAAGGAGGAAGAAAATTAATAAGGAACAAGCAAAAAAAACTAACGGAAATTTTAAGATTATACCACTATAAAAATATTTTTCAACTATTGAAAAATAGTTGCTTGTTTACATTTTTTCTTTTGAACATAGAGTCATGGTTCGCCATGTTTTTTTTTCACCCCTTCAATATTTTGGGATTTTTGAAGGGGAGGGTGACTAAACAAATTAATATTTGCATCGGCCTAAGTAAAAAAAAAATCGGGTTTAGTACTGTTCCTTTTAACTCCACTAAGAATTTGCATTTTTTGACAGATTCGTTTTTCGACCTCAACAACCTTACACGCAGAAAAATGACGCTTGTTTGGAACAATAAAATGCTTGGTTGATTTTCAAACTGAGAATTTACTTATACCAAAGTTATATTTCTCTGTACTAACTTAGAGTTTATCGATCAAAACAACCAATCACCATTATTTTAAACAACGTTAGAAACTTCATTTGTTTCTACAAAATAGGGACCACAAGCATGGCCTGGAAGCACTCACACATCTTGGAAAAACTTACCCCAACTTCGCCACAACGAGGAAGGTGTAGCAAATTCATCACTGCAACTTCCAAGTGCAGTTTTGGCCGTGATGGATAACGCGCAGGTACTCAAGACAGCATTCGCAAAAAGTTGATCGGTTTCAACTTTTTGTCTCTTTTTATTCGATCTCCTTTCCATCCGCTTGCCGAGCGTCTAAAAATAGATTTCCGAGCTGCCGCAGGGGCTGCCGTCACAACCACAATCACATTCCAGCTTTGTTAATAGCAAAAGTGCAGTCGTTTGAAACAAACCGTTATTTTATATTGAATCTACCAAATCTCTGTTTGTTCTAACAAACTGTCAAAAATTTCGACAAATGAAAATATTTATATTATCAAACAATGGAACAGTTCAGTTTAAACTTGAAATTAGTTTGTCGCTATAGTAAACTGAAAAATTCGTTGATTTGAACTAGATTTTAATTGGGTTTACAATTTATTTCTCTGCGTGTACAGTCTTCAGTGGCTCGTACTTGACTCGACTCGAAAAAAGTTAAAACATTTTGGCCACCCCCGATACCTGAAAAAGTATCATCGCAATCACTGCGAGTGAACGTATATGATGATACTAAGAATATTCGCGCTTTCGTGACTGAGACTTATCACTTTGAAATTTCGAGCCACAATTCCAACATTACTGCCGATGCTGATGATTTTTAAAAGACACTACACCGTCTTCAACCAGAGGTTGCACAGACTGAACGAATACTAACATGAGACAACGGACAACACACGAAACACTCAATGGTCCAGTGGAGAATTTTCCGTTTGACGAAAAGTTTTCCCCGACTAGAGCGGGAATCGAACCCACACTCCGAGGCTTACGACACGGCTAGACGACTGACGCCTCTATCCGCACGGCCACGAAGCCCGTGATGCCGTGACAAGTCTGATAAAAGTCTTAATAATTGCTCACTCGAAGAAAAAAAAATCCCATACAAACTTTAAATGGATTTTTAAAAAAGTTGGAAATTTTGGGTTAAGATTTACAACATTATTTTGATATCAACCCGTCAGGCTCAAGTATCCGCCATCATTTTTTGGAAATTAGAATTAACTTTTGCAGAAAACCTAAAGAATAACCACGAAACTGAGCAAATAATGTTTTCAAAAACGTTAGGTTGGACAAAAACTAGTCTAATGTTTGATGATGATGATTTCCATGAATTGTTCAACGATAAATAATCTGATTAGGATAGAATAAATAAGTAAAAATGCATAACATCACACAGAAAAAATATGGTAAAACCAAACCAAACTAATGGGCAATTTATTCAGGACACCAATAGAAAAACTAGAAACTCAATTACCCCAAACGATCCAATCAAATGATTTATCCACTGACTAAGCTACCTGGAGACCTATTCTGGATAACTATTACAGTTTACCAGTTAGTTCAGACAACACTAGGTGGTAGAATCAAGTGTGGGTTGTGTTTGATTCCGCGTACAAAATCGGCACTTTCTGCAGCTGCCTTCAATCTTCCAGGGAGTTCAATCAGGAATTCTTCCTGTGATTTGTCAAATGATTTCCCCAGAAATTTCCTCTAGGGATTTTTCTAAAAAAATCCGCAATAGTTCTTCTAGTGATTTCTCTCAGATACTTTCAGATATTGCTCTCGGAATTTCCTCAGAAATTCCAACTGTGGTTCCAACGATTGCTTCTGCAATTTTTACAAGGATTCTTCCTAAAATTCTTCTAGAATTATCACTAGAAATTCTTGCTGAGATGGATTTTTTTTTCAGGTATTCAGTACTCCTACTGGAAATCCTCTTCAGATTGTTTTGGGAACTACTGCTGGGATTGCAACTGGATTGCTTCTGGGATCTCCCTAGTAATTTCTGGCAGGAATCTTCTTTGATTTTTCTGGATTTCCTACCTGCAGGGAACTATCTGGGGATTTCCGCAAGACTCTTAAAAGTAATAATTGGATATATTCCTGCTTAAAAATATTTGAGAAATCTAAGCAAGAATTCCCGATGATGTTTTAGTAGGATTTCCGGAAAGAATACCAGCAGTAATGACAGGAATACAAAGAACATTTCCTTGAAAAGTTCTTGACAAATTCTCTGAAGGATTATTAGCAAACATTACTGGAAGAATTACAAGAGATTCCCTTGAGGAATTCCAGGAGGAATTTTCAGAGGCACCCCAGCATTCATCCCAAGAAGATTTTCGAAAGCAATTGCTGGATAAATCTTTTGAGAAATCTTCTTGGAATTTCCCCAGAAATGTCTGATGGGATTCTGCTGGAAATTTATGGGATAACTCTATATGGATTTCACCAAGCATTCCTCCGGACATTGATCCGGTGATTATTTTCGGGATTTTTCCAAGGATTCTACGAGAAATTTCTCAAAATACCTTCAGGAACTACTGTAGGAATTTATTCATGAACTCTTACCAAGATTTTTCCATGCCTTCTTGCTGAAAATTGTCAAGTATTTTAGATGCTACTTCTGCAGTTCTTGCTGTTAGAAATCTCCCTTGAAGAATTCCAGCAACACTTCTTGTAGGATTTCCACCACGAAACCTTCAAAAATCCCAGCAGCATTCCAGAAAAACTTGCAGCAGTTATTCTCAACTGAATCTGAAAAGGATTTCCATAATACAAAGATAAATACCTAGAAGAATCTTTAGAGGATTTTTAAAGGATTATCTGCAAAAAATTCCCTGGGTGAGTTTGTGGAGAGTTCTTGGAGAATTTCATAAGAATTTCCTGGAGCTATCACATGAAGAACTCCTCGAGGAAACCCAGCATGCACTCTTCAAAAATTTTCAAGATGAATTTGTCGACGAATCTTTGAAAACAAATCCCTGTACTAGCAATTATAGAAGAAACTTCTGCAGAAATCACACTGGGTATCCTAGAAGATTCCTGAAGGAACTCTTGAAGAAATCCGTGAAAAATGCCAAGAGGAACTCTTGGGAAAATTCATGAAGAAATCTTTGGAAAAGTTCTCAAGGAATTCCTGCTGAAATTCTGAAATTATTGATGAGATTGCTCAAGAGATTTTTACAAATCCTTACTGTGATTTCTTCCGTGGCTTCTGTTGAAATTCATCTAGTGATTTTTCTACATTTCTCTTTTTAGAGCGTTGGCAGCTTCTCACTCCTCTTAATAAACACAAAAAAAGATGGAAGAGCGGGGACTTGCTCCTTCTTCATCCCGTTTTTCCCGTGTTTATCAAAGATAATTAGTGAAAAAGAATAGTTACGCTAGTGGCTGTAAGTGCATGAGGAATTCCTGCAGTAATATCAGTCTAAGAATTTCTATAATATTCCTCCCATGATTCCACCACGGATTTCTCCAAGGACTCTTCCAGAAAATCTATTTAGGATTTTAGTTAAGATGCAGGCTCTATTCCACTTGTTGCGTTATTCCAAGGAGAAGAAAGTGTATTTCATTACATAGAACAACAAAGTAGAACAAATGACTGCAACTTTGCAGAAGACACCAATGCCCTATCCTCATTCATGAAAAAAGTACTTTTAGGTGGATTAGTCAGAAAAGTGAAAATTCCAAAATAAAGAGAGAAGTATATAGAACAAATTCTTTTAAGACACTATACCGCAAAATTCAATACTTAGGACTGCACAAAATGGGTTATGGTTGTGTAATGAACGGTGGTTGAAGGATGGATTACGATCAACAATCTTGCAGGCAGTGTCGGCCTGAACTGGAAAGCATGCGGCCGCCTTTGTAGTTGCTCTGTTTGGTTTATATCAAGAGATAATAAGAAGTTATATTTTAAGCTATATTGAAGGTTCATCCCAGGACATCTCTAAGTAATTTTACAGATATTTTATTCGGATTTATCGGACATTTTCGAATTTCTTTTGTTTAGGTTTTGCTCTAAGGATTTTTTCCAAAACTTTTCTCAAAAATGCTTCAGAAGTTTTTCGCAGGATTACTTCCAGAGTTCGTTCTAGAACTTCTCTTTGGAAATATTGCAGCATTTATTAATTGAAAAAAAAAAACAAAAGCATGAATGTCAGGCTATGATAATTGATTGATGTTTGATAGAGGAGCTCTCAATTAATAACTGTGAAAGTGCTCATAAAACACTATGCTCAGAAGCAGGCTTTTCCCCAGTTGGGACTTTAATCAAGAAAAATAACATTTCGAATCAACCCTCAATGCGCCGAATTGTAAACTAGCTAATATAACTTCCTAATAACTTGCTTATTTTAGGTTCTACGTTCCTGCTGGAACCTGACCTGCTCCTGCTACGCTTCAATTTAGTATTCTGTAAGCACTTCCACAGTGTATTGATTGAATTAAGTGATTTCCTTCAAGGATGTTTTCGATCATCTGGCAATCATTTGACTCATTTGTCTATAACTCGGTTCAGAAGCGTAATATTAAAATGTAATGTCGACAAACTTGTAGATTATTGTTTTTCCTATAATTATCACCAAGGACGCCATATTCTAACTATTATATTTACGGCGTAAAAGTGTAAGTACCACCTACTCATACTAAAAGATCGGATTTTTCGATCATTTAGTATGAGTAGGTGGTACTAGCGCTCTCACGCCGTATATATGAGAGTTAGGATATGGCGTCCTTGGTGATAATTGTAGGAAAAACACTTATCTACATGTTTGCCGAACCCCCATTTCAATATAATGCTTCTGAACTGAGCTGTGGGTAAATGAGTCAAATGATTGCCAGGTGATCGAAAACATCCTTGATTTCCTTTCCTACCGTTGCATATATTTCTACATATTGATACACGCACGCAAAATAATTTTCCTATGTCCAGGAAAATAAACAAATATCAACATAACTTGCGCATTAAACTTGTTTTTCTAAATTCGGAATCCGTTGTCCAGATTTCTCCGGGAACTCCTCCAGATTCGGCAGTGATTTATCCTAAAGACTTTTTTACTATAAAAATATTTTTCAACTATTGAAAAATAGTTGCTTGTTTACATTTTTTCTTTTGAACATAGAGTCATGGTTCGCCATGTTTTTTTTTTCACCCCTTCAATATTTTGGGATTTTTGAAGGGGAGGGTGACTAAACAAATTAATATTTGCATCGGCCTAAGTAAAAAAAAAATCGGGTTTAGTACTGTTCCTTTTAACTCCACTAAGAATTTGCATTTTTTGACAGATTCGTTTTTCGACCTCAACAACCTTACACGCAGAAAAATGACGCTTGTTTGGAACAATAAAATGCTTGGTTGATTTTCAAACTGAGAATTTACTTATACCAAAGTTATATTTCTCTGTACTAACTTAGAGTTTATCGATCAAAACAACCAATCACCATTATTTTAAACAACGTTAGAAACTTCATTTGTTTCTACAAAATAGGGACCACAAGCATGGCCTGGAAGCACTCACACATCTTGGAAAAACTTACCCCAACTTCGCCACAACGAGGAAGGTGTAGCAAATTCATCACTGCAACTTCCAAGTGCAGTTTTGGCCGTGATGGATAACGCGCAGGTACTCAAGACAGCATTCGCAAAAAGTTGATCGGTTTCAACTTTTTGTCTCTTTTTATTCGATCTCCTTTCCATCCGCTTGCCGAGCGTCTAAAAATAGATTTCCGAGCTGCCGCAGGGGCTGCCGTCACAACCACAATCACATTCCAGCTTTGTTAATAGCAAAAGTGCAGTCGTTTGAAACAAACCGTTATTTTATATTGAATCTACCAAATCTCTGTTTGTTCTAACAAACTGTCAAAAATTTCGACAAATGAAAATATTTATATTATCAAACAATGGAACAGTTCAGTTTAAACTTGAAATTAGTTTGTCGCTATAGTAAACTGAAAAATTCGTTGATTTGAACTAGATTTTAATTGGGTTTACAATTTATTTCTCTGCGTGTACAGTCTTCAGTGGCTCGTACTTGACTCGACTCGAAAAAAGTTAAAACATTTTGGCCACCCCCGATACCTGAAAAAGTATCATCGCAATCACTGCGAGTGAACGTATATGATGATACTAAGAATATTCGCGCTTTCGTGACTGAGACTTATCACTTTGAAATTTCGAGCCACAATTCCAACATTACTGCCGATGCTGATGATTTTTAAAAGACACTACACCGTCTTCAACCAGAGGTTGCACAGACTGAACGAATACTAACATGAGACAACGGACAACACACGAAACACTCAATGGTCCAGTGGAGAATTTTCCGTTTGACGAAAAGTTTTCCCCGACTAGAGCGGGAATCGAACCCACACTCCGAGGCTTACGACACGGCTAGACGACTGACGCCTCTATCCGCACGGCCACGAAGCCCGTGATGCCGTGACAAGTCTGATAAAAGTCTTAATAATTGCTCACTCGAAGAAAAAAAAATCCCATACAAACTTTAAATGGATTTTTAAAAAAGTTGGAAATTTTGGGTTAAGATTTGGGTTTGATATCAACCCGTCAGGCTCAAGTATCCGCCATCATTTTTTGGAAATTAGAATTAACTTTTGCAGAAAACCTAAAGAATAACCACGAAACTGAGCAAATAATGTTTTCAAAAACGTTAGGTTGGACAAAAACTAGTCTAATGTTTGATGATGATGATTTCCATGAATTGTTCAACGATAAATAATCTGATTAGGATAGAATAAATAAGTAAAAATGCATAACATCACACAGAAAAAATATGGTAAAACCAAACCAAACTAATGGGCAATTTATTCAGGACACCAATAGAAAAACTAGAAACTCAATTACCCCAAACGATCCAATCAAATGATTTATCCACTGACTAAGCTACCTGGAGACCTATTCTGGATAACTATTACAGTTTACCAGTTAGTTCAGACAACACTAGGTGGTAGAATCAAGTGTGGGTTGTGTTTGATTCCGCGTACAAAATCGGCACTTTCTGCAGCTGCCTTCAATCTTCCAGGGAGTTCAATCAGGAATTCTTCCTGTGATTTGTCAAATGATTTCCCCAGAAATTTCCTCTAGGGATTTTTCTAAAAAATCCGCAATAGTTCTTCTAGTGATTTCTCTCAGATACTTTCAGATATTGCTCTCGGAATTTCCTCAGAAATTCCAACTGTGGTTCCAACGATTGCTTCTGCAATTTTTACAAGGATTCTTCCTAAAATTCTTCTAGAATTATCACTAGAAATTCTTGCTGAGATGGATTTTTTTTTCAGGTATTCAGTACTCCTACTGGAAATCCTCTTCAGATTGTTTTGGGAACTACTGCTGGGATTGCAACTGGATTGCTTCTGGGATCTCCCTAGTAATTTCTGGCAGGAATCTTCTTTGATTTTTCTGGATTTCCTACCTGCAGGGAACTATCTGGGGATTTCCGCAAGACTCTTAAAAGTAATAATTGGATATATTCCTGCTTAAAAATATTTGAGAAATCTAAGCAAGAATTCCCGATGATGTTTTAGTAGGATTTCCGGAAAGAATACCAGCAGTAATGACAGGAATACAAAGAACATTTCCTTGAAAAGTTCTTGACAAATTCTCTGAAGGATTATTAGCAAACATTACTGGAAGAATTACAAGAGATTCCCTTGAGGAATTCCAGGAGGAATTTTCAGAGGCACCCCAGCATTCATCCCAAGAAGATTTTCGAAAGCAATTGCTGGATAAATCTTTTGAGAAATCTTCTTGGAATTTCCCCAGAAATGTCTGATGGGATTCTGCTGGAAATTTATGGGATAACTCTATATGGATTTCACCAAGCATTCCTCCGGACATTGATCCGGTGATTATTTTCGGGATTTTTCCAAGGATTCTACGAGAAATTTCTCAAAATACCTTCAGGAACTACTGTAGGAATTTATTCATGAACTCTTACCAAGATTTTTCCATGCCTTCTTGCTGAAAATTGTCAAGTATTTTAGATGCTACTTCTGCAGTTCTTGCTGTTAGAAATCTCCCTTGAAGAATTCCAGCAACACTTCTTGTAGGATTTCCACCACGAAACCTTCAAAAATCCCAGCAGCATTCCAGAAAAACTTGCAGCAGTTATTCTCAACTGAATCTGAAAAGGATTTCCATAATACAAAGATAAATACCTAGAAGAATCTTTAGAGGATTTTTAAAGGATTATCTGCAAAAAATTCCCTGGGTGAGTTTGTGGAGAGTTCTTGGAGAATTTCATAAGAATTTCCTGGAGCTATCACATGAAGAACTCCTCGAGGAAACCCAGCATGCACTCTTCAAAAATTTTCAAGATGAATTTGTCGACGAATCTTTGAAAACAAATCCCTGTACTAGCAATTATAGAAGAAACTTCTGCAGAAATCACACTGGGTATCCTAGAAGATTCCTGAAGGAACTCTTGAAGAAATCCGTGAAAAATGCCAAGAGGAACTCTTGGGAAAATTCATGAAGAAATCTTTGGAAAAGTTCTCAAGGAATTCCTGCTGAAATTCTGAAATTATTGATGAGATTGCTCAAGAGATTTTTACAAATCCTTACTGTGATTTCTTCCGTGGCTTCTGTTGAAATTCATCTAGTGATTTTTCTACATTTCTCTTTTTAGAGCGTTGGCAGCTTCTCACTCCTCTTAATAAACACAAAAAAAGATGGAAGAGCGGGGACTTGCTCCTTCTTCATCCCGTTTTTCCCGTGTTTATCAAAGATAATTAGTGAAAAAGAATAGTTACGCTAGTGGCTGTAAGTGCATGAGGAATTCCTGCAGTAATATCAGTCTAAGAATTTCTATAATATTCCTCCCATGATTCCACCACGGATTTCTCCAAGGACTCTTCCAGAAAATCTATTTAGGATTTTAGTTAAGATACAGGCTCTATTCCACTTGTTGCGTTATTCCAAGGAGAAGAAAGTGTATTTCATTACATAGAACAACAAAGTAGAACAAATGACTGCAACTTTGCAGAAGACACCAATGCCCTATCCTCATTCATGAAAAAAGTACTTTTAGGTGGATTAGTCAGAAAAGTGAAAATTCCAAAATAAAGAGAGAAGTATATAGAACAAATTCTTTTAAGACACTATACCGCAAAATTCAATACTTAGGACTGCACAAAATGGGTTATGGTTGTGTAATGAACGGTGGTTGAAGGATGGATTACGATCAACAATCTTGCAGGCAGTGTCGGCCTGAACTGGAAAGCATGCGGCCGCCTTTGTAGTTGCTCTGTTTGGTTTATATCAAGAGATAATAAGAAGTTATATTTTAAGCTATATTGAAGGTTCATCCCAGGACATCTCTAAGTAATTTTACAGATATTTTATTCGGATTTATCGGACATTTTCGAATTTCTTTTGTTTAGGTTTTGCTCTAAGGATTTTTTCCAAAACTTTTCTCAAAAATGCTTCAGAAGTTTTTCGCAGGATTACTTCCAGAGTTCGTTCTAGAACTTCTCTTTGGAAATATTGCAGCATTTATTAATTGAAAAAAAAAAACAAAAGCATGAATGTCAGGCTATGATAATTGATTGATGTTTGATAGAGGAGCTCTCAATTAATAACTGTGAAAGTGCTCATAAAACACTATGCTCAGAAGCAGGCTTTTCCCCAGTTGGGACTTTAATCAAGAAAAATAACATTTCGAATCAACCCTCAATGCGCCGAATTGTAAACTAGCTAATATAACTTCCTAATAACTTGCTTATTTTAGGTTCTACGTTCCTGCTGGAACCTGACCTGCTCCTGCTACGCATCAATTTAGTATTCTGTAAGCACTTCCACAGTGTATTGATTGAATTAAGTGATTTCCTTCAAGGATGTTTTCGATCATCTGGCAATCATTTGACTCATTTGTCTATAACTCGGTTCAGAAGCGTAATATTAAAATGTAATGTCGACAAACTTGTAGATTATTGTTTTTCCTATAATTATCACCAAGGACGCCATATTCTAACTATTATATTTACGGCGTAAAAGTGTAAGTACCACCTACTCATACTAAAAGATCGGATTTTTCGATCATTTAGTATGAGTAGGTGGTACTAGCGCTCTCACGCCGTATATATGAGAGTTAGGATATGGCGTCCTTGGTGATAATTGTAGGAAAAACACTTATCTACATGTTTGCCGAACCCCCATTTCAATATAATGCTTCTGAACTGAGCTGTGGGTAAATGAGTCAAATGATTGCCAGGTGATCGAAAACATCCTTGATTTCCTTTCCTACCGTTGCATATATTTCTACATATTGATACACGCACGCAAAATAATTTTCCTATGTCCAGGAAAATAAACAAATATCAACATAACTTGCGCATTAAACTTGTTTTTCTAAATTCGGAATCCGTTGTCCAGATTTCTCCGGGAACTCCTCCAGATTCGGCAGTGATTTATCCTAAAGACTTTTTTTTCGCAATTTTCCGGTGATTCTTCGATGATTTTGACTGGGATTTTTGTGAAATTTTTCTCGGGAGTGAGATTTCCTTATCATTGGATTTGTTTTTGTAATCTTAAGAGATTCTGGAATCACTCCAAGAGTGTTTCTGGAATTACTACAGGATTTCTCTTGCTTCTCTGAATTCGCAAATTGGATTTTTCGTTGGTGTTAACGACACTGGCAGCACTGAATCGACGCCAGTCAAAAATGACATCGATGTGAAGTCTCTGACTGAGGAAACGTCACAACGGTCAAAACGAGATTAAAAACATTGTCTATTCGCATGTGATATGTATTCAGAACATTCGCAAGTATTGTATTTTACATCATAAATTAATTAATAAATATTTTGGAATTGTGCACGAGTGCCTCTATCTGAGTCATTTCGTTTATACCTCGTAAGAAGATTGAAATAGCTTAGTTAACTAGAAGTTAATCCTAAATTCATTTATATAGGCTAGCACAACCAAGCATTGCATCTCTATCCTCTGCTATATTAAGGAATCACAATTATTGTACCGTAAGTTCAGCTGAAACTATTTATCTGGATTGTTATCTTATTAGATACCTTCACTAGGCAAACTGCTCTTTAATCTTGCGAAGAACAGCGAGAAGTATAATTTGTTGGGCAAGACCGGAATTGAAAGACCAAATTGTGAGTAGTATTAACACCGGTCTCGAACTTACCATAGGGTGCGGGCACCGGTTTTGGCCAGTCTAAGGGAAATCATTTTTATTAAAATAACCAATAATCCTATGAAAACAACTAATGCGTCAAATGAAAGGTTTCAATCTATATTTTGAAGGAAAAATGCAGAAATCAAGCCAATACTTGATTTTTATTTTATTTTATTTTATTTTATTTTATTGATGCATAAGGGGGTCATGGGGCCAAGTCTCCAATGCAAGTCCAAGAACTCACATCGTCCATAATACACCATGGAATTTGGGAGTATGCATTGCAACCTCTTTACCCATGCGGATTTTAAGTTTTGCGTAGCCTTAAGGATGAGGACAGGTGGGAGATTGATTTTGCGTATTGAGCTGTGAAAGAATGTGTTATCAATTAAATGGTCAACGTAATTTACCTTTGCGTATTTTCACACAAAATGAACAAGTCTGACGATATGTTGCTTGATTTTCAGTGAACTATGATAAACAGCTCTTCTTGTAATTCTTGTTCTTGTGATTTCAATATTGGTTAATAATAATTTCAAAAAATAGAAGGACAAATTGCGTATCAACTTCCTTCCTGCAAATAGAAATCATATATATCAAAAACAACAAAAAAGGACCGTGACGCTTCTTCGTTTGATCACGAACAGTATCAGTTCTTGTTGGCACCACGAGTGTGCATCTTTCTCTGTAGGGCGCTGTCCATAAACTACGTAGACTTTTTTTCGGTCATCTCAGACACCCCCCCCCTCCCCCCTCGTAGACTTTTGTTCATACAAAATTTTCGAAATTTGTATGGAGCGTAGACTTCGGCCAGACCCCCCCGTCCCCCCCTTAGAGTCTACGTAGTTTATGGACAGGCCCTAGAGTTAAGATACATTTAAGCCCCGAGACCTGGCAGCAATCAAGCTGATCACAAGGTTGTGCCTTTGCCCAGGGAGAAATCAAGCCAATACTTGATTTTTGTATTAAAAGTGGCACTGGCCAAAATAGAAGCTCTGCCGCAGTTTTGGCCATATTCTTAAGTTTGGTTTCTATTTTGGCCAATCACGTGTATTTCTTATGGGAGTGGCCAAATTAGAAGCACCCTGGCCAAAATAGATATATGGAAGCAGATTTTTTAAGGAAATATATTTTTTTCTTCTAGTTTTTAATCACAATGTGTGGTTTTCACAGCTGTAATCATCATATTGTACTAGGATCTACTAGTAAAAATTAAATTTACGCCGATTTAGATCGCAACAGGCTCAATACCGCACTATGGCCAAAACTCCGGACTGGCCAAAACTGAAGCTTCTACCCTATTAATAAATTTTCCTTTCTTAGCTTTAAGAATACGGCACACCAAACACCGTGCGATTCTGTATCGAGGTCCGAAAGTCTACCCAACAGTTGGGATTCATCAAGTAATCTATTTCGAGATTCCTTTACGCAATCTCATGGTAGTCTTCAATGTTATCTATCGGGATTCTCTCAGGCATACTTTTATGATTTCTCAATGGATACCTTCTGGAATTTCTGTAAACAATATTGTACGGTTCTGCTTGGTTGATAAGCTTTTATTTGTCAATTCCTCCATGAGTTTTTTTTCTGAGATTCATTCAAGAATTCTTTATTCAGGTTTCCCCAGGGGTTATCTTCTGGAATTCCTTCAAGAATGTTTTAGGGATATTTGTTTGTAATCTTCAACCATTTAGCTTGTTAATCTTTTGGAATTTGATGAGAAGTTTTGCTTGGATATCTAGAACGGTTCTCGACTACTGAGATTCCTATATTAACCAAGATGTTTCTTCTAAAATTCAACGAGGGATTTGAGGGTTCATTCAGAAGTTCCTACGAGATTTCTACTATTTTTTTGAGAATCATCCAGAAGTTCCTTCTAATATATATTTAGAAGTTCTGTTTGGGGTTCCCCCAAAAGTAATACTTTAAAAGTAATAGATTTCCGGAATTCCTTTTGGGATTTTTCAAAGAGTTTCATCTAGCATTCTTCTGTAAAATCTCTGTGAGATTCGTCCAGGAGGTTTTGCATTATTCTCCAGAAGGAATTATCTGAAGAGCATGGATACATAGAAGGGTTCCTGATCCCTGCGATTTCTTCAATAGTTAATTTTGGAATTCCTTAAGGAGTTCATTTTCGGTTTCACTCAAGAGATCATCTTAAAATTTCTCCAGGAGTAGATACTCACCTAGATGTTTCTTCTGAAATTCTCCCAAGGCTTCCTTTGAGGCTTGCTTCAGAAATTCCTTCGGGAATCCTTGAGAATGTTTTTATTTTTAATTTCAAATGGTTTTGGATTCATCCAGACAATCTTTTTGGGGTTGCCCCAATAGTAATTCCTGAGGTTTCAAGAGTTTCTTTTTGGATTATGCAAAGAGTTCTATCTAGCATTCTTCCCGAGAATCTTTCTGAGATTCGTCCAGGAATATCCCTAGCAGAAATTATTGAAGGAATCTCCGGATGGTATTTGTGGAGCAATCCTGAGATGGAATACCTAGAGGCATCCTCGAATATTTTTTTTATCTGTATTAACGAGATTTTAAGCTAGTTCATCTCGGGTATCCTCGAATTAAATTTGTGTAGAAATCTCCAGGAATAATATGAAAGAAATTTCACAAATGGAATACTTGAAATAATCTTTAGATGAAGGTTCTGGGTTAATCTCCCGGATGAGTTTCTAGAGGAATTCATAAAGAAATCCCCAAATGGAGTTTGTGGAACAATCTCCACAAATAATTTTTGAAGTATCCCCCGATAGAATTCAATGGATCCCTAGAAGCACTTCTTTGAGGAATCACCAGAAGAAATTTCTGGAGGATCCACAGAAGAAGTTTCTGGAGGAATCTCCAGATGGCATTCCTGGAGTAATGCACAGCCCTGGAATAATCTTCAGAAAGTATTCATAGAGAAATCCCCAAATAAAAACCCTGTATGAATATCCAGAAGGATTCCTGAAGCATTTTTCGAACGAATTTCTGGGTGAATCGCCCGAAGGAGTTTCTGGTGGATGTACCAGATGGTATTCTTTGAATAATCCACTGATCAAGTTGCTAGAGCTATTCTCAGGAGTTGCTAGAAAAATCCCCAGAAGAAACGCCAGTGAAATTGCCCTCACAGGGAAGGTTTTTTTAGTCCCAGATAATAGCGTCCGGCCTATAATGAATTCGGAATAGTAGTGCGTAGTCAATTCGGAATAGTAGTAGTAGCGTCAATTCTGGCATTTGCATTCAAACTAATGCTGCAGAAGAGGTTGTTGGAATGTTGGTGATTTTTCTACGCCTTGTTGAAAAAATGTTTCGCATTTAACCCTATCAATGTTATGACTCAATCGATTTAAAGGTTTTCCCATAGTTTTTCCAAGCTTATAGTCAGTTTCCCAATTATCATTATTACAAATACATTAGGGGTACTTACTAAACATATTAAATTTGTAATTGCTGCGTAAGCCATGATTTTCTGCTTATTTGAAATGTTTCATGATTTTGCGAATGAAATAATCAAATATTGCCTTGGTGACCGCAACGTTTAATCAGTTTACGCTGTTAAGTGAATCCTCCTATTCTATTTGTCCCTAATTATAGTTCATACCATGGTTCATACCAAGTCTTGGCCGAGAAACAAACAACTCAATATAGAAACTTGAATGGTTCCAATAAGCATTTCATACAGACTTCTGAACGCAATTCATTTGCAGGCACATTAGCTGTTTGTTTTCAGCAGTTTTGTTAATCAATGATGAAAAAAAAAACAGGGAGCAGCGTTATGCTTACATACCCAGTGACCTATTAATTGCTTTCCATTGACGGCTGTTCGTAATCCTTCGTTTGCGATGAATCCAGCTGCAATTCCTTATCGTAATTGTATCCAAAATTGACACCACAACTCAATCGTCACTTTCTCCACTCAAGAACGCAAACAATTTTCACGAAAATCGAATTTTTCTTTTCGGGAAACGCAATGCACAATGATATACCTATTGGAACACAAGCAGGCTGCCAGCCAGCCAGCCAGCAGCTATCAAATTCCAAGCACTCATACACCGACAGAATCGAGAAGCAAACCAGCTGCCACCAACACACTTGTTTCACACGCAGCAAGCAAAGGGATCAAAGGCAGCCCAACGATTTTCCTCTTCCTTTTCTGGCAAACTGCTGCGGCATCATCACCACCAGATGTGCTTTCTCTTTTTCACTATTTTTTTATGCTTTTCACATTGGCTCTTCCATTATTTTCTCCAGTTGGATGGAAAATTTAGGAATTTTCAAATTCACTGCCCCCAACACTGACGGCGGTGACATAGTAGAGAGTTGCGTGAAGCGAAGCGCAATGCGACGCGTTTGCGTTCGAACAGTTGTTGTAAGCGCCAGTGCAAAACGCATGGTGAGGCGCGTTGACCAGTCAGAGTGAACGCGAATCACAGCGGCGGCAGCTGCGTCAAACCATTCCGTCGAGTGCTTTCACGCGCGTGCATGCACAAGTTGCTGTATGGGGAAATGATGGTTGCTAGGACCGTCTCATGATTCTGTGCGCCTGGTGTGTGGTGTGTGCTGTTTGAGTGAATTCGTCATGGCGGGGTTTAAGTCAGGTGTGAGTTTGGTCGTGGTTTGAGCGTTCTTATTATGCTGATGGTTGTGATTATGGTGCTGGGCATCGGTAATTTTGCTTCGGATACGCGTCACAAGGCGCGTCACTGTGTCATGCTTCGCGTTGCTCGACACGTGTATGAAAGCTGATCGACAAACGCGTTGCGCATCGCTTCACGCGCCGCCTTACTATGTCATCGGCCTGATTATGTTGCGCAAAAACTGCTACACCATGTCGGACCGAACCTCCGGTAAACGAATATCGCGGCGAAATTCTCTTTGCAAGGTTCTAATCACTGTAATTGCTGCACATTCCTATTCTAGACGATTAATCAATGGACGAAGATGAAGTGAAACAACTCCAGCTTTGATACGCGAGCGCTTTGTCATAAACACCATTCATCCCGCACGCACAACGTAGCACGACGAAGGAGAGACACGGACTGAATGAGAATCGGACAACACAGGCCTGCTCTGGACCGGAGCTAGGCACGGTTGAACAACGGATGCAATGAGAGAAACAGAGATGGGCTTTCATTTTTACGCAAATTTTGCGGTAAATCATGCCTTTGCGAAAAAAGGACAGTCATATATTTCTTCTGATTTAATCCAAAGTTAGGGCATCTCCATCACAAGGCCTTCAGACTTCAGTGCAATCATTTCAAAAGAAAAAAGAAATGGTCCTTTTGAATAGGTTCAATAAATTTAAAAATAAGTGTTCAATACTCTTTCGTGAATAATTGCACGTAGAAAAATAAGGCTTGTTTGAAACAATAAAACGCAAGGCTGAATTTCAAACTTAAAAATTTTATATTAATAATCATCCAAAAGTCTTGTACTTTTTTTTACTTATCGGCTGTTTGCAGCTCAGAAGGAATTTCTCGACCTATCGTGACGCATGGAAAAGTTTCTTGTCTGAATCATCCAAGAAAACATTTACGCAGTACGCAGCTGCGAAGAAACGACTATTTAAATTGCAGTCACTGTAGAATGTTTCTGACACGAATCGGTCAGGAAACATTTTGAGCGATTCTTTTCGAACACGAAACTGAGCTGTAGAGTTAATCGTTAAAACAATCAATTGCAATCATTCATTATTTCATAAAGTGTTAGAAGTTTCACCTGTTTCTACTAAAAGGAAACAACAAACATGGTCCGCAGCCACTCACACGGGTTCATTCAAATATTACGTAACGCAAAATTTGCCAATTTTAAACCCTCTCCCTCCCCCACGTAACAACTTGTGTATAGAAAATTTTGAAATTTTGTATGAAGCGTGACGCAGCGCTGGACCCCCTCCCTCCCCCCATAGCGTTACGTAATATTTGAACGAACCCCACTAGGATGGTCCAACTTCATAATGAAACCTTAGACTTTAAAACGTTCTAGCAAGGGATTTTTTTTAACTTTTGTTGCCCTTATAAATGTTGATTCATCATCATCATCAATCTAAGGGGATACTCGATGAGCTTGAAGTTTGTTTAAAAAAGGACAGTTGTCCAGCTGTCAAAAGGTGATTTTATAAAAATCTCTTTGAAATTGGATTGATGAAATTGATACCTAAATACCAAAACAAAGTTCTAAAAATCTGAAAAAAAATCATAGTGGCTCAGAAAAAGGTGCTCTTTTGAATAAAATTAAAAAATCAATACATTTTTGTAAACCCCCAATTAAAGTTAAAACCCCAATTAAAGTTAGTAAAATATTTAAATAGAAAAATTGATCTAAAACCAAGTCTAATGATCATTCCAAGCCGGTGACTGTATCTCGACTGTATTATGCTTTTGGTCGAAATACGAAGTGACTGAACGTGCGAAAATTAATTTTTAACCAACTTAGAAATGTCGCAACTCAATTTGGATAAGTGCATATTGTTGCACTTAATTAGCTTAATGATGCGCAATAGAAAAAAATAGCTTCAAATTTACTTCGCAGCTGCAACTTCGCATGTGCTTCTAGCGACGACTTCGATTTGGTGGTGCGACGATAATATATCTTTCATAAAAATTACCATCCATAATTCCCGGCAGCTCAGTCAGAAAAATCCTCAAAATCCCGGGAGGCGAACTCCGTATCTTTTGCAAATAAAAATGTCAAACCGATCTTGACCATATTTTTAACAGTGGGATGTTTTGCATTTTTCACTCATCGTCTGCTGTCACCATCAGCGAAGTTTTAATATGTCGATTGTGAGTTCGTGAAACTATTTCCACATAAAATTCCCTAAATATACGAGTTAAGCCTTCTAATTTCACCTGCTAAAATGGTAAGTTAGTGCATCCAATTCTTTGACAAACAAAACTTGTTAGGTTTTCGGTTAAAATTATCATAAAATGATAATATTTTGTTTTTTTTTTGAACGCAACTTTTTATTTTGATCATCGCTGAATTGATACTGAAAATTTTGCAATACCTAGGTACATTGTCACTCATTGCTAAATCCCAATTATCTTGCCATTTGCAGAACAAGCTCAAATTGAATCAAAAGGACAAGGTGAAGAAGTTCATATCACTCACCCAAACAGGGGAACAGACGGCAATCTATTGTTTGCAAAACAATGACTGGAAATTGGATCTGTCCTGCGATAACTACTTCCAGAACCCGGACGTCTACTATCGGGAGCTGGACCGGAAGAAAATCGAGCAGCTTTTCACGCAGTACCGCGATCCGGCCGATCCGAACAAAATCAACTCGGACGGGGTGGTCAAATTTCTGGACGATCTGTATCTCAGTCCGGAGTCGAAACTGGTGCTCATCATCGCCTGGAGGTTCAAGGCGGAAGCGCAGTGCGAGTTCAGCAAGGACGAGTTCATCAATGGCTTCGGGGACCTGGGCGTAGATAGCGTAGACAAACTGAAAGCCAAGCTGCCTCTGCTCGAGCAGGAGCTGAAGGATCCGATGAAGTTCAAAGACTTTTACCAGTTCACCTTCAACTACGCCAAGGATCCGGGCCAGAAGGGGCTGGACCTGGAGATGGCCATCGCCTACTGGAACATAGTACTTAAGGACAGGTTTAAGTTTTTGGATCTCTGGTGCAAGTTTCTTGTGGTGAGTACATTATTATACAAGTTGTTTTCGGGAATACTGGGGAGTTTAAGTTTTCAAAATTCCAACACTCTATGATTGTTGACCCACAGTTCCTGTGCTACTGCCAAGTCGAGGTATTCTTGCGAGAGAACGCCTGATTTTCCTCTAGTATATCGAAGAACATTAAACAACCTCCATTACACTATTTCGATGTTTTCCCCGCTTGTATACCATCTCTTATTGTTCCAGGAAAATCACAAACGATCCATCCCGAAAGACACGTGGAACCTGCTGCTAGACTTTGCAACCTACATCGACGACAGTATGTCCAACTACGACGCGGAGGGCGCCTGGCCCGTGCTGATCGACGACTTCGTGGAATGGTGCCAGCAGCAGAACAAAGTTAGCCATCCTTCGGTAATCACTTCCACCAGTAGTGCAGCCGCCGCGGGAGTCCATTTACCGTCCACGTCTTCGTCGTCCGTTTCGTCGCCATCATCATCGTCTACGGTCGCCAATCCGTACAGCGCCAGCAAAGGTAACCCTTACAGTAGCAACAATAGCAGCAGCAGCAGTACGGCGGCTAACATGTACTACTAACTAGATCGGTTCCCCGTTCTCGTTACCCTTAGTTTCGCTGTTTTTTGGTAAAGGAAAGAAGGAGCCGTCGCGTACTATTTTTAATGGATTGAATTGTTTTCTCCTTGATCTTGATCATTACTCTCTCTCTCTCTCTCACACATGCACCGAACGCGAACAAATTTATGCTGCTATCACTACAACAACAGATTTACCGCTCAGAATCGAAGATTTACAAAGTAGTTCAGACATGATTTTGCTTACATTATCTACACTGATGTTTTGCTGATAGTACGTTGCGTTGATAATCCGTAACTGATGGGACTTGATGAAGAGCGATTTGATTTCAATTTTGATTAAACTATAGAGCAATAATGGTTCTACCAAAACTATATACATACAAGTACTTGTTCTGCTCCAAACAAATCGAAGTATTTGGCACACGTATTCCTTCATTTAACAAGAAATGTGTATGCTGAAAACTTCAAAATTATTCGTGTTGCTTTATAGTTACTTTTGTAACTGATCTACGACAGTAAATTTCACTTACGTAGACAAATAGTCAATATTTGCGGGCCTATCCTGTTGAGTTTTTCAGTGTCTGCGTTCCCTGCACCATTCAGGTGTTCGTCGAAGTGTTGCTTCCACCTTTCGATCATCCCACGTTAATCCGTCAAGTGTCGAGTTTCATGGTGTAGCATGACTGCCCGTGATGCGTTCTTCTACTCCAAAATCTCGTTACACTCCTCGTTTAATAAAACGTTCCTTCGACTCTGTTTCACGTACCTACCCAACGGTGCTCTTGACTGCGTTCTCTAGAGTTTGGGCCTTGTTTAGCTCGCCTTTGTTCAGCAACGCTGTCTCGAGATTTGGCGCGTATGCTGAGGTGACATCCGGTTGCTTCAATTGCCATATGTCGTACCGTGGTGACCGTCGGTCGGATTGATCATCACCAGGTGGTCAGAGTCGATGTTAGCACGACGAGACGTCCTGACGTCGATAATGTCGGAAAAGTTCCGTTTATCAACAAGAACGTGGTCGATATAGGATTCCGTCTGCTGTGGTGATCTCCAGCTGTAACTATAAGGGAGCCTGTGTTGAAAGAAGGTTCTACGAATATCCATGTTCTTGAAGGCAGCGAAATCAATGAGTCGTAGATCGTTTTAGTTCATCATCTGGTGGGCGCTGAACTTTCCAATCGTCGAGATGAGTTTCACTTCCTGGTCTATATGAGCGTTTAGGTATCCTAAATGAAAGCTTAGGTATCCTAAACGACTTCGGGCTCCGTGGCAACGGTCGTACTCGCGTTCGAGCTGCGCGTAGAATGCGTCCTTGCTATCATCAGTGCTTTCGGAGAGTGGGCTGCGCACGTTGAGTATGCTGAAATTGATGAATCGGCTATTGATCCTCAACCTGCACATTTTTTCGTCGAACAGCCACCAACCGATCACGAGCCTGTGCATATCGCTCATCACGATGAAAGCTATTCCCATCTCGCGTGTTTTGCTGCCGCACTGGTAGATGCTATAGTTCGAACCATAGATCCAGTTCAACACACCTCTTGCAGCGCTACGATGACGAATCAAGATTCTTCTGTAGATCGGTGAGTATGCGGGTGCTCTCGATGAAGTTGAGAGATCGGCAGTTTCACGTACGAGTTTCCAATCGCAAGTCCTTTCGTTCTCTGGGGTCCTTGTCGTTGGTCTAGGTTCGTATTACTCTGTGGCTTACTTGCCGTTGCAGTTACCATAAAGGCTGGCTCATAGGACCACCACACACCCTAATTTTCCAGAGGACCAGGGTGCATAATTGATTTTATCGTCCTTCACTGACATTCGCACGTTCTTCAATCTCCCTAACATAGAAAACGGACGCTGTTGTGAGCCGCTCCTAACCTAGAGAACAGTTGCTCAGACTTGGCGAAGCAAACTCCTCTTCCCTGTCAGTCTACGACCAAAGTTTCCACCGGGGTTGATTACCCTATATTCTCTAAGATTGCACGCCACGAGGAAGTAGTGATAGGAGTTGCTAAGCGAGGTTATGATTTCAATGGGGTCTGTATTACACGTTACGTAGTCTTTATCGTACCATAGATGTCTAATATTGTTCCAATTTACCAAAAAGTATGGGAATATTGACTTCGGCCCAATTTTTCTTGCTAATACAAAATGAAAATGCAGTTTTCTTGTTATTCTTGAAACCCCTATATTGTGGCATTGTTTGTCGACAAAAAATTAAAAAAGCTCCCTCCCAACTAACATTTATTGTGAATGTAAACGTCAAAAAAGCGTCCTAAGGCTCGACGCTGAATTACTATGTTGTACATATGGACGGAAGCTTCTATGCAAGCCCTATACCAATGAATTTGGCGAACTTAATCCACATGTATATGCTCTGTTCGAGTAGCTTCTATGCCACCAAGTCATAGCTCTTTTCTCGGCTCCTATGTAACCACTAACTGAATAACATCTTGAGAAGGCACTTTGTCAGCCTTTTCACAATTGTTAAATAATAGTTATACGGCATCCCCAAATTAATCGATTAAATATAATTAGGTTATGGATTACCGTGACGCGATACATATGGAACTGGAATTCTCACTTTTAAAATTGAATAATTAAAGTACTTGCCGCTACTTGGAATTGAACTCCCGATCTCCGTATCCACTGGTCCCGATCATGTCCTCGCTGCCACACTGCTATATATAAATAGCACATAAAATAGACCGTTTTGTTTTACTCCAGACAAGGCTTCATAATTGTGCTACAAGGAACCTTACCCAACTTCATCTTGCTGCAAAAGCTTGTGAAATGTCAAACCCAAAAATTTTTACATTGAACAAGCTGTGTGCGCCAACAGGTTCTTCGTCACAGCTCCTAGCTGAAAGAGTGTTCTTTAAACAGCTACAAAGCGCTGCTGTTGTGTGTATTTGGCAACATTACAAAACGTACTGTATAAAAGCAGCTGTTGTATTGGCTGGGACTCTTACTCGATTTGTACATCTTCTGGCAAATCTTCCGGAGTTGGATTAAAGTGCAATAAAAGCAACCCAAATAATTTCACAGCACAGAGATGGATAGCTGTAAAGAATTTGTGTAGTTTCTATACTGCCCCCACTCGCAAAACAGTCCCGTATAAATAGGAAACTCAGCAAAGATGGGACTGTTATGCGAGTGGCGGCAGTATAGGTAGCTATATATCCCGCTCAAAGTTTGTTTTGACAATAATGTTTACATCCGACTAGCCGTGTTGGTAAACCAACAGTTTCTTTATTACAGCTTCTAGCTGTAATGAAATCGCATAACGGTCTTGAAAGCGCTGCTGGTTTGGGGATTTGTCAGTATAACGAATTGTACTGTATAGTAACAGCTGTTTTGTTAGTGGGGACTCCTATTCGATTTGTTCAAGTTTTCACATCTTCCGGGAAATCTCCCGGAGTTGGAATGGAGTGGAGTAAAGGCAAGTGATGGATTTCTGAAAACCGAGTTTGGTAGCTGTATGGTGCTTGTTTTGCAGTCGTGTATTAGCTTATGATTTATATTTGACTAGCTCCCCTTTTATTCAGCGTTGACTGCTTTTATTCGATGGTTACACATCAGAAAGCAAATGACTGAAGCTTATAGCGTTGAAAATGTTAGTTGGGCTGTTTTCGCTTATAAAATGTATGATCTATGAGATACGGTTTTTTTTTTTTCACTAGAATCAAATGACCTAGCTATGTGTTGCTCACACTTCAGTCCATTGGCCAAATCTTCGCAAATAAGCAGTCTGATAATGTAGCACAATCATGAACAATATACTCATAACTAAACGTTCTACGTCAATTGTCCCCTTTGTTCTCGGCACGCGAACTTACTTGCTTAGCAAACCTGGATTTTTTTCCGTTTCAGGTTCATAATCATCGTAAAAAAAAAAACGAGGAAGTCAGGCCATAGAAGACATTAAAAAGATCTAAGTGAATGTATAGAGAGCGGACACGTGAAATTTTATCCTAATTTACAGTAGACAAAGCGCAGCAGCAAACTCAGTTTGATCAATTAGAATAGTGTAATATACATTTCGTTTAAGAAGAAAAGAGAGAAAAACACAAGTCTTTGGTAGCGATGCAATTAACGAAAACTATTTGAATTCATTAAATGTTGAAAACGTATATATACTATGCTATTATTACTATTAGTACCATTAAATAATGATGTAATAAAACATCGTTTAGGCAAGATGGACCAACCCATGGTCTTAGCCTGACGAAAGAACAAAAAAAAAAAAAACATCGTTCCGGACCGTTCGGATCAAAAAGAACAAAAAAGAAAGCCATTCGGACGAACTAGTGATGTTATTACCAATTGGGAAACATAAATAATGTCTTTGACAATAACTTAAAAAAATGCTGCCTTGCTGCACACATCGGATTGACCCGGATCAGTGATGGTGCAATTGTCTTCTTTGGTGTATCACACGTGCGCTTAAGCGCAAACTATTTATTTTAAAAATCATACCTATTTGTAGCGTAAAAGATTATTATTATTATTATTTTTCTTTATTATCGAGATTTTCAGCCCTCGGCTGGTTCATCTCGTATTAACAGAAAAAGGGGATTGGTTGGGATAGTGGATACCTGATTTAGAATCAGGGGGAAAGGGGCTGACAATGTTCAGAAGTAAATCCAATTTTCTATTCTATTGATGCTTTCGAAAAAACTCTATCACTTTTCGATGTTCAGCGATGTCGATGTCCATGTCGGGGTCCTTTTGTTAAATCACTATATCGTATCATAAAGTTTGGCCTCTTTTAAAAAACTAAGTAACGCTGTTTGTTTGATTTTGTCCTGGCTGAGTGCTGTCTGAATGCAGGTTATACCGTGTTTCGTCCGCAGTTGCTCTAGAGTAGGGCAGTTGACTATAAAATGTTCCACGGAATTATGGACGCTGCACGTGTCACATGAGATTCTGAACTCGCCTCGTCCGGCCATATTATGAGAGAGTCTGGTGTGACCCGTGCGTAGTCGAGAGAGGACTACTTGGTCTCTTCTGGATGGTAAGTCTTCCCAGCGCTCAACGATCGATTTGATTTTTCTGGTGAAGCTTGTTCGATCTCGAAGCCAACAGTGGGACCAGGTATCCCATATCAACTTTTTAACCCACATTCTTACGTCATCTGCCGGCGTTTTTGGAGTTAGCAGGCGACTTTGTCTCCCGCGATCTGCTAGTAAATCCGCTTCCTCATTACCCACTATACCACAATGACCTGGTACCCACATAAAGGTTATGTCCCTTCCTGGCTCGTCCAAAGTTCGTTGAATCGATTGTATGAAGGGATGTTTGTTTGTTGGGGATTTGATGGCTTCCAATGCACTAGCTGAATCAGTTACCACCAATATTGGAGTTGAGCTCGTTTCAGTTACTGCTCGGAAGATAGCTGCTGCCTCAGCCGTAAAAACGGAACAGATGTTTGGGAGTTTGTGTGATTCGATGATACTCTTTCCGTAGATTCCAGCACCCACCAGGTTATCCTTCTTCGATCCATCCGTAAACCTAACGTCCGCACGAGCATATTTTGTTCGGATGCGTGCTTTGAAACAGGCCTGTACTTGGTAAGGAGTGGCATTTTTCCTAAATTGGTTTTTGATATAATTGTCAATGTATGGATCCCTTGCCATCCAGCTTCTTGGCCCGACGCGGTGGACCCTGGCCACCGGGGGAAGCCGGGAATTGGCCACCGTTTCTAGGATCCGATTGGCTTGCTCAGGAAGGAAGCCAGCGAACCCGTTACGTGAGTTGCGTTCCAGAAAACCAATTGCTCGGTTGCAAAGTATAGAGGCTAGCTTGAAAACGAGAGGCAGTATTCCTGCTTCCGAGCATGCTGCATGAGCTGGCGTAGAAGGTAACAATCCTGAGACTATTCTGATGCTTTTGTTGAAAATCGGTTCTAGTATTCGGAGAAGTTCGTCAGACGCGCGGCTGGTGATTTCGATTCCGTACAGGATTCTGCTTCCTATGATAGCGTCGGCCACACGGATCATCGTAGTCCGATCACTTCGTGTTCGTCGTCCAGATATTGCTCTGATTAAACCCAATCTATTTTCGCAGTTTTCTTTGACATTTTTGAAATGTTTTTGGAAATTGAGTTTGCGATCTAACGTAACTCCTAGTACTTTCAGAGTCATTCGCATTGGTATTGGGATCCCATTGATTATCACCGGGTTTCTTGGTGGTTTATGGTTGGACTTACAAATGTGCAATCGTGCACACTTCTCTGCTGCTATGTCAAAGCCATTTCTAGATGCCCACCTGGCGACCGCGGATACGGCCGCTTGTAATTTTCTGCGGATCAACTTTGGGTGCTTCCCCACTACCAACAACAATATGTCGTCGGCATACACCAGAATGAAAACGCCCGCTGGTAGCCCCACAAAGACATCATTCATAGCGACGAGAAACAATGTCACGGCTACAACGGAACCCTGTGGTACTCCGGTTTCTTCATGGACCGTCTTTGACCGGTGATTCCCGATAGCGACCTGAAAAGTGCGACCCGATAGGTAATTCCGCAAGAATTGTAGCATATTGCCGGTGATGTTCCAGTCAGCCAATTGTCTGAGTACACCGGGCATCCAGGCCCTATTGTATGCTTTGGCCAAGTCTAAGGACGCTAGTTCAACGTGTAGATCCTGCTTCAGAGCATCGTCCAATATCTGTCCCAATGCTGTCAGGTACGTGCCGGTGCCGTAGCCGGGTCTAAACGCATGTTGCCGAGGATCAAGCTTCTTACCAGTGTTGAGAAATTCGACCAGTCGACGGTTTACCAAGCGTTCCATCACTTTAGCTAAACAACTGGTCAGGGTAATTGGCCGGAAGTTGTTTACCGTATTGGTTGATCCGGAACCTTTCGGAATTGGAACTACTAATCCATGTTTCCATTCTTCTGGGAAAGATCCATTGGTCCATTCCTTATTAATAGCTGCGAGAAGGTGACGCTTACCACATAACGACAGATTCTTCAGCATTGGGTATCCTATGTCGTCGGGACCCGCTGATTTTCCTCTGGCTTTTCGGAGAGCAAATACGAGTTCTTTCATTGAAAAAGGAATGTTGAAGTCTTGTCCCTGGTCTGGTGGTATGCTGAAATTTTCGATTGCAGTTGCAGCAAACGGATGTCGATCTAGGAAGGTTTTATTGTAGCGCTCCATGGACGAAGCGTCCTTGAAATAATCAGCCAAGGCATCTGCGATGATTACTGGATCTCTCGTGACGGTGTTATTGACTTTCAGAGCAATGCCCTTAGGCCTCCTCTTACCTTGCAGACTGTTGAATCTGCTCCAAATCTCAGTCGCAGATTGGTTGTCGTTGATTCCGTCCAGGAACTTACTCCAGGATTTCTCTTTTTCCTCCCGTATCACTTGACGACAGCTATTACGGGCCTCGTGATACCGGTTTATGGCATCTTTTTTTTTTGGACTTTCATCGGGAGTTCGTTTGCAGGCTCTGAGCGCTTTGCGGCGCATTTTGATCGCTTTTTTGGCTTCGTCCGACCACCAATGTAAAGCTCGTCGTCCAGCATTAGGGCTAGTTCTTGGTATCGAGTTCGTCGCCGCACTATTAAGTATGGAGGTGAGGTTCGCTGTATCCGATGAGGAAGATTCGTTGAGCTTATCATCTACTATTTCTTGAAAGTTCGTCCAGTTCGCTTCATCATATTTCCATCTAGGGCGTCTTGACGTTTCCGGTGAAATGCTGCCGGTGAGAGACAACCGTATTGGGTAGTGGTCGCTTCCATGCAGATCTGAATCCACAGCCCAGAAGAATCGGTTGCCGTGGCGCGACGAAATCAATGAGATGTCGATGGCCGATACAGTTTTCCCGCGCATGAAAGTGGGTGAACCATCATTGAGCAGAAGTAGCTGATGTTTATTAGCGACGTTCAGGATGTTTGAGCCACGAGAGCAATTTTTACTACTTCCCCAAGCATGGTGGTGGCTATTGGCGTCACCCATGAGCACCATCGGTTCTGGGATTGCTGCAACTATCTTTTCCAGTTCCATTTTAAAGTTTGTCAATTTTCCGTTCGGCAAGTAGAAGGATACGACCGACACAGGAAACGGCCATGACAAGCGTACAGCTATGACTGGTAGTTCGGAGTCGAGATGGATCTCATCGGCTGGTATTTCTGTTGCTATTCCCAAAGCAACAGATCGGTAAGAGTTGGTACCTCCTTTTGTATACCATCTGAATCTATTTCCAAGGGTCTTATTCATTGCGTCTGGTGTTGCTCGGTGAATTTCCTGCAGGGCAAGGACTGTTGGGTTTAGTTTGCGAACCAGCATCTCTAAGCCTGGGAGGTTGTGGAAAAAACCATTCATATTCCACTGTACAGCAAAAATTTGGTCACCGACCACCGGTGCCGGGGATGCACGATTTGCAGAAACAGGCCCCATCAAGGACCCATTGAACGAAGGTTCCGGTGAAGGGTTCGCCACTGGCAGAGATGATAGTGTTGCGTTAAGGACAGGATTTTGATGCTGTACGTTCGTAGGATTTTCCGGGGCAGTTTGACAGCCGTTTGCCGATTTTGTCAGAGCTCCACCAAGCAATGGGACCGGCAAGGATATCGTATTCGGTAGGGAGTTGGCTAGTCTGGAACTAGCGCATGATGAGCATCCGGGCAGTATAACGGCGCGGGTGCCGTAGCGTTTACGATGCAAGATGTCATAAAGATGCGCATTCGTAGCCTCCAGGCCAAGCGGAGGAAAGAAAGGATTTTCTCCCACTGGGATGTTGACTACGTTTTGTTTAGATGTTGCCGTTCTAGGACTTTCTGGTACAAAAAAGGGGCCGGGTGCGGACCCCAACAGAGCTCCACCAGGCACAGGTCCCGGTGTGGGACCCAGGCAAGGCAGAGATGAAGAAGCCGCAGGCTTACGATTCCGGAGTTTCGGAGTTACCATGCTGGCAGATGATCTAGGCTGCACACGGAAGCGACAAGATCTTGCTGGGTTTCGTCTGGGTGGTTTCTTGGTTCCATCGTTGTCCTTCGGGGAATCTGGCGTCCCGATCTTCACCCCCTGTGCACTAGCAGGACTAGAGTGTCCGGTATCCAAAATCTTGCTTCCCTCGTTGTCCTTAGGGGAATAGGATGTGAGTCCCTTTTGCGTCCCTCTTCCAACCCTGGCCGAGCGCCAGAGGTTGTTCGCTGGTTCCGGTACGACCAAGGCTTCCGCACCAACGGGGCCCTGGCTACTCGGACAGTATGTTGGGAATCCCGGGGAATAGGTGCTATAACCCTTGTGCGTCCCGGCAACAACAGTTACGCCAGAATGCCGGAGGTTATCCGCTAGTTCCGGTTGGGGTGTAACGTCCGCACTAACGGGGCCCCGACTATTCATGGCCCCTGTTGTCGTTGTGTTCTGCGGGTTTTCTTCTTCTGGAGGTTCTGTAGTAGTTATCGTGGTTTGCTCAGTCAACTCTTGGTTTTCCACTGACTCAACGCTATATTGCGGAGTGAAAATGGTAATAGAAGATGAATCTCAATTTGATTAGGTCGTTAGGACTGAGGAGAACTGAGCATGAGCGTTTTTATTTCACTATGTACTTCGTTGGCCTCCTCTCTTGCGGTTTTTATTTTTCCGTTTGGAGTCGGTGGCTGGGCTGTTGGAGTCACCTGATTGGCAACTGTGATCCGAGGCTGAATGGACCCTTTTGGTAGGGTTGGAGTTGTGAGTAACGTTCGATGTTTCTGTCTTCTTGGAAAGGGCCGAGGTCATGCTGTGGTCTGATAGATTACCGTCGTTCAACTGGTCGTTCGTCGGTTGTCTTTGGTTCTTCGATGCTACGTTGGATATCCAATTTGTGACCCGTTCGGCGACTTTGGGATCTAGGTTCGGCGATTTTGTGGCAGAGTGCTCCGAGGAGGATTGGGAGGCTGTTGTTTCAATTTGTTCATGCGCTTCGGTATGATCGACGACCGTTGGTGTGTCCTGTTCGCTGGGTGCTTTCTGGCTGCCACGGAGCTGAGAAATGATACGACTTTGCCGTAGAATGTGCCTGTCTTTAACTGCAAGTGCATCTTGCAGGTTTTTCACCGTCTCAGTGAGGGCAGCAACCTGTTTGATGAGCTCCCCAATGGTGCCATGCTCTTTCACCGTTTCGATGCGATTGCTCATGGTGTAATTCTGCAGAGCTTGTTCCATTTCAGCCATCCTTGTTTCTCTCGCTTCGGCATCTGTCTGTAGCTTCTTGATTGTATCTTGCAGTTCTGCAATTTCGGTGTCCTTGCTGGCATTGACGACTCCAGAGAAGGTACCACTGCTTCGGCTGGCTCCTTGGTGGGCTTCGTATTCTCTACGGGCTTGCGGGTACGAGATGTCCATGTCCACTCGAATTTGCTGAATGGCCATTTCTTTTTCGTACACCGGACACTTGCGACTCGAAACAGGATGGTCGGCTGTCCGACAATGTTTGCAGGATGGTGCCTCTGTGCATTGGTATCTAGGTCTCTGACCGATGTCATCAGTCCTTTTTTCCGGGTTTCCTCCATCAGCATTAGCAGCTTCTTGATCTTCCGGGTGGGCTTTGCTGCAGCGACCACATATTCGTTGCGAACTGGTGCACCGTTTACCACTGTGCCCGTATTCCCAACAGCGGAAGCATAACATTGGAGACGGATAATATTTACGGGTTTTGCACCGAGACCATCCAAAATCAACATGATCCGGAATAACGGTGCCCCTTATCGTAAGTACTATTGTGGCTGTATTCTCACGCTTGCCATCCGGAGTACGGCGAGTAATCCTTTTCACTTCCTTGACTCCCTGGTTTGCAAGTTGTTCAACTAGGTAGCTATCGGTCAGTCCTGTGGAGTCGTGATTTGTCACAACGCACTTCCTCTGGTTCAGAAAGGGGTGTTCTGTGATCCGGATTGGAGTGCTGTCCTGTAGCTGTGTCATACGGAGCAATCGATTCACTTGTTCCTGACTCCTTACTTTCAACACGTAGGACAAGCCTCTGTTCTCTTTGAAGGCCCCAAAAATGGGACCTCCAATAGCCTTTTCGACAGATAGGCGGAGAAGAAAGGGGTCTTGTGGCATCACACCAGCGGTTGACTCCATTTTCAGGTACTGAAGTTGGCCTGCGGTACCTGTCGGGTCCATGTAATCCGGTAATAATGGACCTGTGTAGTCGCCATTCATTCGATTTCCCATACTGCCAAGACCACCACCGGGGCCCCCTGGATCCCCTGGATGGAGTGGTCGGCCATTAGCCAGCATTATGCCGGCTGGCCAGGGAAAAACAGTTCACGTTTTTTGGTCTGTCGCGCACCGGTTGGGAAACACTGATGTATACTTGGAGAAAAAAACGTCACTTCAGCTACTTCAACACCTCGATTTTTTTTTTACTGTTCGGTAAAAACTGTTTGTTCTTTTTTAGTCACTGGTTTCTATTCGGGTTACCACACACAACGGCGAAGGCCAACGCCAAACAATGCGATGATGGTTTGTTGGTATCAGCGAAGCCGCACGTGAGAAGCACTTCAGACACTGTTTTTGCAAATTTTTCACCGAATTTGATCGGACTTTCAGTGCAGACACTAGCCCACCTTAATCACTGAACGATTGATTCACTTTCCGGGAAAAAAGATCGCGAAAGAACACTATAGATATCGATATCTCGAGCGCGCACGATGTTGGTACTATTACCAAAGGTGACCCGAGCAAAACTAGCGTAAAAGATCATCAGATTGAACTACAGCAGAGTTTCTTAACTGTGACTTGTGCTTGGGTTTCATTGACCGGCCATAGTTGCTACTCTAGTATCGCCAGATCACTCACACAAAGAACCAATGAGATAGCTGTTTGGAATACTAAGCCTCTAAGGTTGCTAGTCAATGTGGAAAAGGACGCGGAAGTGATTATGCAATTCGCTTGTCCACGGCAGAACTCATGCATACTTTTCGATTAGGAAACACTGCTGTAGGTAGTAAATTCATTCAATTTATTAAATTCGATTCACTCGTCAAGCTCAACTTCCGTTCACGGTACTTCGTCAGACCGGCTCGCAAAAGTTCGCGATTTTCAAAGCTCCACGTGAGCAGTGTCAGCCCGGTGCACAGCACGCCTACCAAAAGGTGATAAAAAATTGATCGTCCAAAGAAGTAAGACTCACTGATTTTGCAAGCAAAACCACCGAGTGCCAGCACAGTTATAAACAGTGGTCCCGGCAGGAAGCTCCGCAGCGGACTCCGTCCGATGTCTTTGTACTGATTCCGGATGTAGTACAAACTGTAACTAATGCGAAAACTCATGTTGCAAACATTGGCCAGCACGAACCCGACTGGGCCCAACCAGTTCGTCAGCTGATAGGACAAAAGCAGGAAGGCCACTGAGAAAAACGCCATGTAGTAGTTGTAGGTATCGATCTGCTTGGAGGTGTTCGTTGCAAACATGTATCCCTCGGTAATACCATTCATAGCCAAAAGCACAATCGCCAAGCAGTGCCATCGGAGCAACAGTTCCGGAAGACCGCCTTCGACGAATTCCGATCCTCCGTACAACAGTAACAACGTACCGGCATAGCTCTGCCCGAACACAAATCCAACCAGCCCGATAGACGTAACCGTCTTGCAAACATACGACAACACCTGGCAAGCTTCGTTCACCTTCTCGCGCTTCTGATCCACAAGTTTCAAATCTCGAGCTATCGTCTGCGTAAAGTAGAAATAGCTGCTATCCTCGATGGGCCGGAAGATGAATCGGGCGGCCAGGCTACCCATATTGTTGACAACATCGTACGTGGCCTGCTCACTGAAGGTCAACACGGGACTGACCGACATAACGTACTTCTCGCCCTCCGTTAGGACCTGCTTGAGTATACCCTGCTTGGCAAAGCTGAGGACCAGCTTCTGGAGATCGGTGTTGAAAGTGGAGCCCTGAAAAAAAAATATTTGTATTATTTGACGTAAAGTCGTTTAACTGTTAAGATAGTTGATCATTTTGGAATGATGAATGAACGAATGGCATAAAGAAAGGATCTACAGGGGATACTCAAAATAACTGGGACAGGTAAAATTTTCACTTTTCAAAAAATATTCAACTAGCTGTAACTTTTCGAAAAAGGCATCAAATTTTCTCAAATTTTTTACTGTAAGTTCATCAATTAGGTGTGTATTAGTGGTCCAATTTTGGGAAAGATCGGGCTATTCTTCACAAAGTTAGGAAGATTCCAGAAAAAGGTATAATTATCCTATAGCCAACTTTGAGCTGTTATATCTCCGGATTCAATGAACCGAATGCAATGAAATTTTGATCATTTATGACTCATACAATGAGCTATTAAAAACTTCCGTCTAAACTAAAAATTCTTTACACGAAAAAAAATGATAACGATTAGATTATTTTTCTAATATAACACCAATTTATCCAAAACTTCATCATCGTTTCAAAATTCGAGATAGTAATTATAGTTCATTTAAATTTCCTCTAATTGACTTTAATATATTTATGTTTCGAAGAAAAGCAACCAAATGGCCGGCATCAAATTGAAAAAGTAATGGGATGCACATGAAAAATAGATAAATTTACTAAAAAACATAGAATAAATGAAATCGCTATAACTTTTTTTTCTTAATAATAATTTCAAATTAAGTCGAATGTTTTTCAAAGTTCATTATATGAGTCATGAATAATCAAAATTTCATTGCATTCGGTTCATTGAATCCGGAGATATAACAGCTCAAAGTTGGCTATAGGATAATTATACCTTTTTCTATAGAATCTTCCTAACTTCGTGAAGAATAGCCCGATCTTTTACAAAATTGGACCACTGATACACACTTACAGTAAAAATTTGAGAAAATTTGATGCCCTTTTCAAAAAGTTACAGCTAGTTGAACATTTTTTGAAAAGTGAAATTTTTACTTGTCCCAGTTATTTTGAGTATCCCCTGTATTTGGATTATGCCAAATATCTCGTTCCGTTCGTAATAATTACAACTCACCGAATTGGGAAGAGCTCCGGGCAGCATTTCCCTCACGGACGAAAACGGGAAATCTTCCATATTTTCGTAATACTTCCCGAACGTCTTTCGCAGCTCGTACTTGTCGTCTACCCGTTTCATCTCGTTGCGGTACTGCTTCAACCGCGGTATGTACAGATGGAAGAACGCATAGTTACCCACGATGATCGTGACGGCACTGATGATTTGTGCAATTCCAAACGCATAGATGGTTATGCTTTTGTTTAGCAGGACCAGCACTATGAAGACAAACGAACGGATGAAGATATGGCCGGTGTCCATCACCACCTTAAGCTTTACGAAGCAGAACACCTGCGACACAAAGATGGGAGCCTCCGCAGTTAGTTCTATGATGCATGCGAATGCAATTGCAAAACAGCCAAAACGATACTGGACGTAGTACTGCTCATCCACTGTCGATAACCAGTTGAGCCAGATGTAGAGACACGGCATCGACAGAACCAAACATATCGGGACCCTGAAAAGAGTAAAATGATAACAAATATTTATTTATTTATCGCCGTCTTCGACAATTAAGTCGTACAGACTGCACTAAGTCTAGATAATCTTAAAACTAAACAGATCTCATAATATAATACTTAAAACTAGTTTTGGACATGGTAAAATTAAATACATGATTAGATACTTCGTTAAAATGTCTAATACAAGAGTACAGCGAATTATTCGAATTATTATAACCGTAGTTTGTCCTGTGATACGGAACTGCTAGTAGTTTGGAATACCGGAAGAGTCGAGGAGGAACATTGAAAGATATACGGACGAGAAGGTCTGGGCAGTCTACCATTCCTTTTATGATGTCGAAGATGAACAAACGTTCACGGAGAAATCAAACTACCTAATTTGTGGGTTGATTTTACTCAAAGCTGAGTATATCGAATAAACTAGTTACCCAAAATTAGGTTGTTTTCCCTCTTTCCCTCACCGATGTTGTCAAAAACAAACAGAGATGCATCTACCCAACGGGGGTCCTTGAGCCCAATAAGCCAATTTTGGGTAAATGCAGGTTTACTCAAATTTGGGTTGAATGAGGGGGGGTCTTGGGTTGAATTTACCTACTCTTAAGTAAATGTTTTTGCTGGAGGTGAAGGCAATTTACCTAGTGTGAGTTTAATCGATTTACTCAAATTTGGCTTATTGGGCCGAACTAAGGGATTGCGTCAAAAGAACTCAATTTTGGGTAGTTTGGCGGTTCCGTGTTGATGATTTACACGTCTGGACCAATCAATTTTCACCGATCTAAATATGCAGGAAGGTTAATTGGATCGTTCCACGAAAGTTTGAGCGAAGAGAGAATCAAGCTCAAATCATCCACGAAGATATTGAATAGTAGTGGACCCATTACACTCCCCTGGGGTACTCCAAACGTGATATGGAAAGAGCGAGAGCGTGTTGAGTTGACTGCTGCGTATGATGTACGATCGGCTGAGGATGAAGCAATCCCCGCGGTAATCCAGTCTGGAAATCCAATGTGCTGAAGTTTATTGGCCGCCTAAAGTGAGGTTAAGTTTTGTGAAATCCCGTTTCGTATTTTAGTGATTGAGTCGTTTCAGATAAAATTTAATGTGGGATCGGGGTAGAAAAAATCATTTTATCGATAAATTTACCAAAAAAATAATGTTTAAACTGATGGGGAACTGGTATTTCCCTTTCAAACTTCCAAATTTTCACGACATAACCTCAACTTTTAATCGCCAATCAACGATCAGACTGTGTGGTACAGTGTCAAAGGCTTTTGCGAAATCAATACACACCGCATCGATTTGTCTCCTCTTTTCCATTTCACTCGATAGGGTTATGACGTAACACATTAAGTTTGTTGTAGTCGAACGATGTTTCATAAAACCGTGCTGACTGTCCGTGATGATGGGTGACACAATAGTGTAAATAACGTTGTGTTCGAGTTTCTCGAAAACTTTACTAATGCAGCAGAGTATGGAAACACCTCGATAACTCTCCACACGATTGATGTTTCCGGACTTTTGAATTGGAACGATTTGGGATTTGGGAGTTACTCTTGATGCTATGTTACGGTTCAATGAGCACGTGCGAATTACTACCGCTAAAGCCTTCTCAGTGCTAGGGCTAATCTGGCGTCATGCCTCTGAGTTCACTGACATCTACGCCTTGAAAACACTCTATTGCAGTTTAGTGCGAAGCATCCTCGAGTATGCTGCCCCTGTCTGGTCTCCTTAGGGAGCGTCCATAAATTACGTCACGCAAAAATTGCCCATGTTCAACCCCCCTCCCCCCTATGTCACACTTTTTGTATGGGACCTCTGAATTTTTTGTATGGGTTGTCACACTTTGCTGAACCCCCCCTCCCCCCTAAAAGCGAGACGTAATTTATGGACGTTCCCTTATTACGCCGCACCGAAACTATCCATTGAACGCGTGCAGAAAAAAATCATTCGTTTTGCGCTACGCTTACTCCCTTGGAATGACCCGAACAATCTCCCTGACTACCCAGATCGTTGTAAATTGATTAGCTTGGAACTGCTGTCGGTTAAGCGTGTAGAGTTGCAACGTCTTCTTGTCTTTGACATTCTAACCGGTACCATCGATTGTCCTACTCTTCTAGAACAAATTCCTTTTTACGTTCCTCCGCGGCAACTTCGACATGTCCCCATGTTCGTTGTCCCTTTCCACCACTCTAATTATGGTTATAATAATCCGATTGTTTCTTGTATTCGCGCATTCAATGTTGTTTCTGATGAATTCGACTTCGGTATGTCCAAAACTGTTTTTAAAAATCGAATAAGAATAGTTGTTTAGTTTTAAGTAATTGTAAATTAGTATTAAGTAGTTCAGCCTGTACGATTTTTTTTTTCGAAGACGGTGAATAATAATAATAATAATAATAATAATAATAAACGCTGTTTTCCCAGCAGCTGCAAAAATCCCTTCTCGTAACGAACGGTTGAAGATAGTTGCGATAGGGGCTGCTAATTCACTATAACAGTTTTTCAGGAATACTGGAGGGATGCCATCAGATCCAGATCCTTTTTAAGTATCAAGGTCGTTGATTGCGATCAGCACTTCATTCGATGTGAACTGTATAACAGGCAGGCTAATGTTGTGCGAGGGAATATGGTCAAAGTGATCTTGACGAGACTTGGGGACACTTTACTGAATACACTCTCGAAGAACAGTGAGAAGAAATCGGCTGCCTCGGAATTAGAACTAGCTGGGGTTTTGTTGTAACTCACGTTGCAAGGAATGCGCGCTGCTGATTTTTGTTTCCTTACAAAGTCCCAGAAGCATGACGGGTTCAGCTTAACATTGTTCTAGACATCTTCTATATAGGACTCGTATATAATCAACAAAATTGACTTGTACGTTCCCTCAATCTCGCGGAGAGTTGTTTGGTCGTTTTCAGATTTGGTGAGGAAGAAAAGACGCCGTGCTTTTCTCAACACGTTTCAAAGATGTCGAAGCTCACTGATCCACCAAGGTTTGTTAGAGGTTGAGCTGAACACACGTCTTTTGCGAGGCGCAGAATCGTTAAAATTGCACAAAGCTTGCTGTATAAAGCGGATACTGCATCATCGGTAGTTTCGATTGCCAAACGATAATCCCACTCAGCCTCGCCGAGCGTGCGTTTCAACTGGTCGTAGTCGCACCTGTTGAAATCGTAAGAAACGAAGCATTCCAAAGTGCTTACAGGAGCCATCCAATCATCTCCGCTCATATCAATCAGTAGTATTATGTTTCCAGTTCAAAACCGAATTAGCGACATTTTTTCTTTGACTTCCGCTGCTTTTGCCTTGCGTTAAACACAATGTCGGAAGTGGGGCGCTGTATAGAGCACCAGGTGTACAATACAGCGCCCCACTTCCGACATTGTGTTTAACGCAAGGCAAAAGCAGCGGAAGTCAAAGAAAAAATGTCGCTAATTCGGTTTTGAACTGGAAACATAATACGATGGGTGTGTGATGATCGTCAACAGGCAGCAGTGATGTAGGAGCAGCAAAAATGTCCATTTGCTTCGATAGGCTTACGAATACGAGGTCGAGAAGATTTTCGTTTTTGCTCACAAAAGAATTGATTTGCCTCAGACCAGTGGCAAACATGGTTTCTAGGAGAAACTGCTCTTTCTCGGACGAGATGTTTGAAGGAATGTAGCCATTAATGTCGTCGTCTAATCCCAGCACAGTTTTGGAAGGTTAAAGTCACCCATAGACTGAACAATGTTCGCTTCAGACGCTTGGCTGGCGATATGCTGAACTGCATTAGCATGAGTAGTGTATAGATCGAGATTGATATATTATGGGAAGTGACAATTTCGGCGGCAGTTTTTTCATACCATTCTATGTCAATGGTGAATTCAATCGTTGAGTTCTAATTGTTTCCGTAAAGACGCATTATACACCAGTGCATCGTTCTGTAGAAGAAGAAGACCTGAAGACACCCTTGACGGTGCGACCATACGGAAAAGTGTGTTGTGCTCAGGATAACACGAGAACGTTCCAATGTAAGACTGTACCTGGACCAGCAGCATTTTTTAGAAGGCTTATTGCATCTGAAAGTCGCCCTAATTCAGAGACCGTACGGATTCTTAGTAGTATGTATTACTGATCAGAGCGTTCATGATTAACAAATATTTTAATCATGATTAATCATTGGTGATTAAAATTCAAATTTCGGTGATTATTGATTATGATTAATGATTAATTTGATTTTTGGGATGATTAATGATTATGATTAATGATTAAAATTGATTTTATCTGTGATTATTGATTATGATTAATGATTAAAATTGGCTCATTGATTAAAAATCATGATTAATCATGATTAATCAATCACAAAAAACAGGAAATGATTAAAATATAATTATTGTTTAAAATATTTTTGAAGTTCCAAAAGTAAAAGGTAACTCTGTCTGGGAGATTATTGAAAAAATAATCAAGAAGAACAGCATTTGAACCAATTCAAATTGGATCATATATTTTATATGGTGAAAAATTTTTGGTGATGAATGATTAATGATTGATTATTTTTTTTTTCTTATGATTATGATTACTGATTAATGATTAAATTGCGAAATCAGTGTGATTAAGATTAATGATTAATGATTAAATGAAAAATTTTGGTGATTATGATTACTGATTTTTGATTAATCTTAATCATTAATCACAGAGCGTTAATGATTAATCATAAATTTAATCATGATTAATGATTAGGATTAATCAAAAATCAGCAATCATAATCACCAAAATTTCTCATTTAATCATTAATCATTTATCTCAATCACACTGATTTCGCAATTTAATCATTAATCAGTAATCATAATCACAAGAAAAAAAATTAATCAATCATTAATCATTCATCACCAAAAATTTTTCATCATATAAAATATATGATCCAATATGAATTGGTTCAAATGCTGTTCTTCTTGATTATTTTTTCAATAATCTCCCAGACAGAGTTACCTTTTACTTTTGGAACTTCAAAAATATTTTAAACAATAATATATATTTCAATCATTTCCTGTTTTTTGTGATTGATTAATCATGATTAATCATGATTTTTAATCAATGAGCCATTTTTAATCATTAATCATAATCAATAATCACAGATAAAATCAATTTTAATCATTAATCATAATCATTAATCATCCCAAAAATCAAATTAATCATTAATCATAATCAATAATCACCGAAATTTGAATTTTAATCACCAATGATTGATCATGATTAAAATATTTGTTAATCATAAACGCTCTGATTAATCATTAATCATGATTAAATTTATGATTAATCATTAACGCTCTGTTACTGATTTTCTACAAACGCGAAAAACCAAGTGACGAATCGTAAATATGATGCAACAGCTATTAGAATGGTTGTAACCTCATCAGGGTCATCTAGAATATATTTCTTCCAATACGTCGCAATGGAAGGGTAAAAGAGAACATATGAGCATTAAGAATACGTTCTTTCTCCCTGGCACTATAACCCAAATAGGACTAAGCCTGTATTTAGATGTTCTGTTCACTGCTAGATGTTATATGCGCATCTACCAGGTAAATATCAAAATGATTTATTATGTAGACCTTTTCCTCGATATGTTATCCTCGCATCAAAATATTTGCTTGCTGAAGCAGAATCATCAAGACACACATCATATTATCAGGAAACCAACATGAGAAAATAAGACCAAACGCTATTTGCTATGACCGACCTAAACACTGTTATATCTATAAACATAATCATATGTCGCTATACGTACGTGATCCACAACTGGTTAATCAACTGAGCCCATGTGCAAAGTTTGTTGTGCCTAGAGCTCAAGGCGGCCCTGGTTATTGCCTCTTTGGACAGAAATAGCAGTGTGCTTTCCAGCAGGAGCAATCGAACGTTGGTGATTCCCAGCACATCTCGACCGACACTTCTCACGATGAATGCATTTATCGCAAATGTGATACACCGGCAGAATATCTGGAATTTATAGAATAAACTGTATAGTGTTTGTTACTCAGCTCCGTAAATAGCAATGACCTTGTTCTACTACTGCACCTTACCTGAAATACGATGCTGAAGGATGCATTTTGCAAACTGCTTGCCAGAATATTTCTTCCCATTTTTAGCTTTTTCCTGGTTTCCCTTTCGTCGTGCGTCGTACAATTTTTGATTGATTTATTAAAACTTCCTATATACACATACTGAACGAGAGATTCGAAATACCATCTCAGGACATATTTAGGTTCAATCACAGATGCATGCACTCAATATAAAACTAAAATTGCACTTTTGCTGGTCCAATTTTTTTTTCTACCTGAGCGAACAGCAGTCAGCTGTACTGTGTCGGTCGAGCTATATCAGCCGAATGCTAGATTGTAAATAAACACAGTGACTAATGTGTGATAATGTCAGATGCGACAACGTCAGCGATTCAAACGTATATCGAAAGTGTTGCCAAAGTTATGAAAATGATAAATACAATTAATTAGTAACAAATTTTGAAAACGACGTTTAATCAATACTACACCATTGATTATACGTCGTTTTCAAAATTTGTTACTGAATTAATGTATTATTTTTTATTAATTATTATATTATTATACAGCGCAACATTTTTTTGTCTCAAGAGCAAACTTATGTGTCTCCGAAGGATTTTGGGCCGCTGAATCCACATCCGGGCTCAGATTTGCTCCAACACGTCACAATTTTAAGCTATACCTTAATTTATAGGGCAAAATATGCGATTTTGGGCTTTTTTGACTGCAAGCCATTAAGCATGGAAATATTTTTTTTAAGCAATCAAAAGGTAAATTGGTCAATTAACATCTAAATTAACGACTCATGCAAAATATTTCGTTTTACCTAATCAAATTTGATAGATTTAAGCATTTTATGTAAGTATGAATATCGTAATATCGAATATCGGAAATATCGTACCTAACATAAATCGCTTAAAACTGTCAAATTCGATTTGGTAAAACGAAAAATTTAGCATGAGTCGTTAATTTAGATGTTTATTGACCAATTAACCTTTTGATTGATTAAAAAAATATTTCCATGCTTAATAACTTGCAGTCAAAAAAGCCCAAAATCGCATATTTTGCCCTATAAATTGAGGTATAGCTCAAAATTGTGACGTGTTGGAGCAAATCTGAGCCCGGATTCCGATTCAGCGGCCCAAAATCTGCCAGAGACACATAAGTTTGCTCTTGAGACAGACCAAAAGTTAATTTTTGTTACGCTGTGCCAGATCACGCCAGATTGTTTGCAATCAATTTTAGAAATAAATAATTCTTCTAGGCGTACCTCCCTAACGGGGCAGAGTCTATTAAATAGGCATTAAATTTTCTCAGTTTTGAAAGTGCTCAGAACACTAATATGAACAGTAACTGAGAGTCGATCAGGATCATAAAGGGCAGACATTCTTGCCATTACTTACTAAATGGCCCATCAAGCCACAAAAGTTCAGCTTATTGGACACTGTGGCTTAATTTCCCCAACAGTGGAAGAAAAATGCTTGAAGGGCTAGAACTCCTAAACTACGCCGAATGAAGCATTATTCATCTCCACGGGTCTCGGTTCTGGCCCAATCGTTTCCAGTCGTCCTTTAAATTTCTTAGGCCCTCCTCAACTGCAAAGTCAACGGCGTGGCCTTCTATGAAAACAACGGCCCACATGGATTCCTGCAGAATATAGTTTGAGCTTGTACACTATAGTCACAGACAAACAGACGTCTCACTCTACCAATTTCTCATCGTTTCCCTTTTTAACGGACTATTCAAATATTCTGTGGATCGCAAAATCTCTCGCTCATGGCGCTCGCATCGTTTGACGTGTGCTCACTACCGCCATCTACTCAGTGGGTTTGCAAAACACAGCGGAATTAGAATTGCGCGATTATGTTTTTGTGGCGATGATTTCAATCGCAGTTTATTCCAAGTGATACGTCTGTTTGTCTGTGCTATAGTGTTATTTATCTAAAAGTTTACCGAATAAGGCAAGTATCGCACACGAATGCCAAAGTTGCGAGAGAGCTATGGAGGCACTCTACACGCGGTGCAACATGTGCGACCTTTTCTTTGTACGACAAACTTTTAGATAAAACTCGTCCATACACTATTTTTTGATATTAGCTGGGAGCATAGTGGTTTCTGCTTTTAGTGGTGTTGCGTGTACGTACACGTTGCATTACACAAACACTACCTGAGTTACTGGTTGAAAATAGTAAACAAAAATCAGCTGTTCCCGGCAAAATCAAATGGGCATATTTTCAACCAGTAGATTTGCATTAGTGTTTGTGACGCTGCGCTGCGAAACCACTATAGCAAGTGAGTGTAACTTTTTAAAAGCGAGTGTTCCCATCCCTGGCTGTACGAAGGATTGCATCTACGAATGGCATCGTAAATTTCAAGCATAACTTTTCAATCCGACGTAACTCGAGAATGTAAACAAATCCGAGTTAACTGCTGCATGCATCATTCATAAAGCAAATTGAAGTATCCACATCACTGTTTGATGATTATTGCTTAATTTGTTTAACTAAGCATTTTTTTTCGAAACGACGTATCTAACTATTTTGATGTTTACAACTTTACTATATACACCGTTTGATATATGAGAAAACCAAACGACGTATCTAGCCAAAATCAAAAGTAACAGATACACCAAACTGGCACCATACAAAAGCGACGTATCTGGCATGACGTATCTCTAACCAACCCGGTGTATGTGTATTTTTGTCAAAATTCATTGTGAAAATGATATGGAATGCAGGGATGGGAACACTCACTTGCGAAGAGTTACACTCACTTGCTGTTTTCTCAGCTCAGAAGCGTGCTATCAAGAAACAATGTTGGGACGACTTTTGCCTTTTGGTTTTGTCTAAAAGTTTGCCGAACAAAGTATGGGTCGCACACGCATATCGAAGACGTGAGGGAGCTGCGAAGGCAACTCTCCACGAGGTGAATGTAAATTACACTCACCTCGTGGAGAGTCGCTTTCGCAGCTCTGTCACGACTTAGGTATGGGTTTGCGACCCGTACTCTATTCGACAAACTTTTAGACAAAACCACAGGCCAAAAGTCGTCCATACATCGTTTCTTGATAGCACGCTTCTGAGCTGAGAAAACAGCAAGTGAGTGTAACTCTTCGCAAGTGAGTGTTCCCATCCCTGATGGAATGAGTAGGTTTTGTTTCTTACCTAGTGCGTGCTATATCCCTCGTGATGTTAAGCACGAAAAAACTTATGAAAAGTCTTTTTATAAAAACTATTTTAGTGAAATGGTCGTCCACATTGACCATGAATTTACTCAGATCAGTGAAAAAGTTAGATACGTCGATTTGAAAAATTATGCTTGACTTGGACGGACATTACAATAATGCCATTCGTGATGCTGCAGAAGCTATACGTGAATTGGAGTGCCAAGAGCTAACGAGTGTTATCGATGATCGGCATATTGATCGTTAGTTGAAATAGGACGGTGAACGGAATGGACTTTCGCTATTGAGGAGAAGCATTGACAAAATATGTCCAGAACACAATACTTGAAGTTTGGCACGGGATTAAGCCGAATTTGAATCACTGCCAATCTTTGAATTACTAACCAGTGGGCTTCGTGGCCGAGCGGTTAGCGGCGTCGGTTGTTTAAGTGTCTCGTAAGCCTCGGAGTGTGGGTTCGATTCCCGCTCCAGTCGATGGAAACTTTTCGTCAAAACGAAAAATTCATCACTGGGCCACTGGGTGTTCTGTGTATTGTCCGTTGTCTAGTGTAATGGCTAGTTTCCACTTCGTACGTACTGTGTAAAAAGATAGGACAAGTAATGGTCAAGTATTGATTCCGCTTCAAAATTACTTGTGCAGTTCGCAGATGGCAAGTAAGGAAAAAAGTGTAACACTCGTAACGCCTCCCGTGCGAATCAAATGGAGCTGTCACTTTTCCTTGCGGAAAAATTGTCCGCGCTATTATTCCGTAAGGAAAAGTAACGTTTCTCTCCATACTGGATCAGTTGTCAAAATTTGCGGAAAAAGGTGGAAGTTTACTTGAGCGCTCTACTTGGCAACACGAAACTTAGCTTAAGTACCTAATGTGTTCAGTCTGTGCAGCCTCTGGCTGAAGACGGTGTGAATTGTCTTTTCTTTGTTTTTTCAACTAACCACAGACTAACAGACGCAACATTTCGAACATGTTTCGATTTAAATCATAATCACGATAAAGTTTCGCCCAATACTGAAACGACTGAGTTTAGCCGATCATGAACTAAGTGGCGGTAGAGAACGTCAAACTCGAACAAAAACGATGCGAGCGCCACGGATAGACAGTTGGGCAACTATTAAATTGTTGAATAGTCCGTTAAATGGCACGATGGGTACGATGATACGATGTACGTTGCGAATTATGTTACGTATGTTTGTCTGTAAACTAACCATTTTTGGGATATTCATCAACAGAAGCGTGCAAGAGCAGGTGCTAAATGATCTGGAAAACGTTGGACGCGGCCGAGGATAGAGGAGTGCTGCCACAGACCGAGTGTTATGGCGAGGAATTGTAGATTCAATTTAATCACAGACAAACAGACGTATCACTCGGTACAAATTGCGATTAAAATCATCGTCACGAAATGACGACCGTCAACGGCTATCGCAAACCGTCAAGTAGGTGGCGATAGTGAGCAAACGTCAAACAGGAGCAAAATCGATGCGAGCGCTGTGAGCGAGTAGTTTGCGTACTACAGATTATTTGAATTAACCGTTAAAAAAAGATGGGAAGTGAGTAAAGTGAGACGTCTGTCCGTGGTTTTATCATAATACGTAATGATGTAATACTGAATGAATGAATATTCATAATCCATAATCATATGATGGAATGCAATGAATGTGATGGAATGCAATGAATGTAAAAACGATTCAGAAACGACTAGTTTAGTTAGGAGTGACGGATGAGATAAACGTTGTCAGAAACCGGATATTAATGTCTGGCAGAAAAGATAGCGGAACAAGAAAAAAGGAGTACACGAGGAAACAATTCATCGCAAAAATAAGACGCAGTATGAGGAGAATGCCATTACTGAAGCACAAAACAGTAACAAAGCAATATGAGAAAATTTTACGAAATTGCTAATAGTGTGCGAAAGGAAACAATACGCTGTCTCTTGCTATAGGTATGCAATGATCGTAAAGATAACGTGCTGACAGATAAAGCTATGGTAGTTACTAGGAGGAGAAAGCACTTTGAGACTTTGTTGAATGGAGAGAACGTAGGCACCTCGACGAACAAAACAAGCCTCCGGATGCTAGATGAGCTACCAAAGAGCTAAGGAACAGTAAGGCTGCTGAAAAGGACGAACTCCCGGCTAAACTTAGAACCTATTCAAATCGAACGCCAGATTTGTCCTCTTTAGAAAAAGGGACACAAATTGAAGGCACAGACCAACAGACGTAACACTTCGCACATTTTTCAATTTTCGCCCAATTCCAAAAGGACTGAGCTTGGCGGTAGTAGGTAAACGTCAAACTCGTGCAAAAACGATGCGAGCGGCACAGGTGGGCAGTTGGCCAGCTATCATATTGGGAAATAGACCCTAAAATTAGAGGTTCCATTTCCCGACCATTTTGGTTGTCCCGGGATTCGGGATAAAATTTGTTGCTTATCCCGGGAAATCCCGGGATCCCGGGAAATTTTTCAATGTGCTTAAAACGCATATTTGCGATCAGGAATATGTTTTATTCATCAATTAAAAAAAAGTCAATGGTTCAAAACAAGTAACTGGTCTTATCAATTTTAATTCGTTCTCTGAAAATACAACTTCAAGAAGCAAATGTTAATTATGATTTCATCGGACAGTGAGGGTTGCTTTTTAGAACAGATATTTCCGGAGTTCGTTTTTACGGGCTCAACTTACCATGTAGCTCAAAAAGTGACAGCTCTTTCGCAATTACTTTTGAAAAATCAATCATTGCCGAATCAGTCTAAGACGGGTTGGCATATTACTTCATAGCCTGTTAGCCATAGCCATAGCCATAGCCATAGCCTGTAGATTCCTGTTATTTACGCATGTTCGATGGTGTTATGCATAAGGACAATCCAGCATTCAACTCGGCAGCATCGGCCTGTCTTTGGCAGTCTCGTAACAATCGAACTCTCATCTCAGTTCCTTGATGAACATTTGAGTTTTCGATGAGCTTTTTAATTCTGCTGACGACGGAAGACCTTGCAGGAACTTTATCGCTGTTATTATTTCCTTTTGGCGCCGTTTGTTGATTCTCTTCATTGACCAATCCAAATTCCTGTGTGGTAGTGGTTTGTGTTCAGAATTCCCGTGTTAATCTATCTGTAAGAACTTTGTAAACATTTTTTGTTCTCACGTATATGGATAGGCTTGCATTAGGTTTCGTGAGACAATTTTTGGACAACTCAATGATTGCATGGAACAGGTCGTTTCCAACTTTGGAGTTACTTTTCGAATACATGAAACTCAAGCTGCCTTCCGCAGACAGTAAACTCGTCTTCCCAATGCTTCCGAAGCGAGTCTGATTGGCCGAAGAGCTTCCTGAAGTTTTTTTTTTTGCAATTTCAAAATCATTGTCCAACATAAGTCTAGAAAGACCTATTTCGAAAAAAGTTCTCCTTAATGCATTCACAATCGTGAATAAAGTGCTCCAGCATCGTTTCAGTCGAGTTCCAACGAGTTTTGATGTCCACATACAGATGAAGTGGTTTATGTAACATTTTCGTAATTTTTTGTTGAAGGCGATTTTCGAAAAAAAAATCTTGAATTCAGAGACTCTCCAAATTCAAATCAAAGCGAAAAAATGTGTAAGAAATGTGTGTCCCAGGAATCCCGGGATTTTCGGGACGGTGAAAAATTTTATCCCGGGATTCGGGAAATCCCGAATTTTTCAAGATCCCGGGATTTTTTGTCCCGGGATATCCCGGGTTGGAACCTCTACCTAAAATTGATGTACGATGGGAATTATCACAGTGTTACGTCTGTTGGTCTGTGCTGAAGGTGTCCCAATTATCGAGGAATAACACTCCGTGGCGTACAAAATTATGTTACGTATTCTGATTGAGAGTCCATTGGAGGTGTCCATCATCAGGGAATACCTCACTGTTCGTGGTGGGTTTGATCGGACCAAAGACGGATCAAATGTTTACTCTGCGACAAATCCTAGATAAGTTCCAGGAGTCCAATTTGCAGACCCACTATGTGTTTATTGATTTTAATGCAGCATAAGATTCAGTGAAAAGAAATGACGTATGCCAGATAATGGTAGAACACGGTTTTCTGACGAAACTGATTGGGCTGATTCGTGCAATGCTTGATGAATCGAAATCTATTCTGGCGTTCGATTTGAATAGGTCGAATCCACATAGGAAAAACAGCAAACCCATTAAAATCGAACGCCTGCATTCGGTGCGGGCGAGATTTCGATGTTCTGCGCTACCATGTGCAGCATAGTAGTCCATAGTATGTCAAAATTCCACTAGTGTGTTCCAATAGCATATAGTATCTTTAAGAATCCCTATTAACATGGGACAACTATGCTGCACACGGAAAAGCTTATCGTAGACGCAAAATCGTAGAGATTGGAATCGGAGTATCGGATACGATAATTGGAGTATTGTAGAGATTAAAGGATGTTTTCGAAGAAAATTAACCTGAATATTTTCTGGACGATAAATAAGCAAAGTTTATTTTGCGTACTGTAAGGATAACTGCAAATTAATTAATTATAATGCCTGTTTTCGTCAAACAAGAACTAGAATTATACCAAATAAAATAGGAATATATTGAATTTAAAGCACTACATAGATTTTTAATCCAGTCTATCGATAACATACCCCATATTATTAGTGATTGGACAGCAAACATGGTGTCTCGAGTTCAATCATATGACAACGCATTCGAACCAAGGTGTTGTGATCAGTCTGGATCTGGATTTATCGGATGTCGTGCATTACATAATCAATTATTTTGAAATGCTTTACCTAGCTGTTCAGGATTTTAAACAAGCATTGTACATTTCTGATACCCATGGTGACTGAAACGTAGGGCTGCACGATTGTTTATTTGGAATAGTCAAGTTTCAAACATAATTTATGTTGGATAGATTTTCCAGTTCTTCAAAGTATAATTTGCAATCCTTAATATTTTTTCACGAGATAAAGTAGGTATACAACACAAAAGTAAACTTTGGCTGGCAGAACACCAGTGCAATCAAAATAAGTAAATGAATAAAGAATCTATCACTACTGCAGTCAGAGAAGAGACATACAACTTACGGAATCACCGCTGCGGGGCCGGTTTCGGCTTTGGCATCTTCTCCAGCAGGCCCTGGATTTCCTTTTCGTCGTAGCTTTTCCACAGTTCGAAGACATTCAGAATGGCCCGGGCAATCTCCTGCACTTTCTCCATGTCCACATTCAGCTCGGCGAACCAAGCCTTCAGTTCCTTCTGTAGAATCACACATGCAATCTGCAGGCAGCCAATGGCGATCTGAAAGAAATAAAAATGTAGGTTGAAAGGCAATCCAAGGGTATCCTAATCAAACGCAACTTTATGTTCAAATAGTCATCTAACAAAGGAAAGTAGGCAATCAAATAGGGTTTCAATGGAAAGTCAAATATATAGGACGCGCATACCTGATATGGTGGATACAGTAGACTAACATCCGTCCGAAGGGAATCGTTGATCAAACGCCAGGTAAGCGTCAGCAGTTGATCCTCCTGGCCAATGTCCTGGATCAGTTGTAGCAGCGGGCGGTAAGGCTGATACACAATCAAACAGCAGTCCAGATTTTCCAGCAAGTAGAACTCACACTCCAGGATGTGGTTGGTCCGGTAGGGAAACTCCTGCTGATAGGCGTAGCTAAATTTATTTTTGATCACCGTTTGGCAAGTGGTGATCAGCCGCGAGTTGGAGATGACTCCGAACTCTTCCACTTTGGACGCCAGAAGGATGCACGTCGGCGCCAGCAGCAGCGGGTCGATGCATTTGAGCGAATTGCGGGCGTAGAACCGCTTAAAATACACCGTGGCAGTGGCAATGACTTGCTGGCGGAGCTTCAGCTGCTCGCCGAGTACTTGAATAACGTTCGCAAAGAACATGAAGATCTTTTGGTACTCCTCTTCGGTGAGATTTTTCAAGTCGTGCTGCCTCTCGCGAATGAGGTCCTGCTTGTCCAATATCCATTGTTGATGGTGGGAGCTTTGCCAAAAGTTTCCGGCCATTCTTTACTTAACTGGTTGATCTGAATCACTAATTAAATACAATTTAAATAAAAAAAACTAGTCGCAAGTGAAAAGAAAATGCCAGTAGATGCGGTTTCTGTTTGTTTTGTTTTGGTGAATGATAGGGTTACCAGCGTCTTTCAAAAAAATAAGTTGATTGTCAAACGCATGCAAATATCTTGTGGTGGGAATTGAATTAAACTTGAGGGGGCGACACTGCAGAGAAAATCTGAGAATCCCACAGGATCCCACCTTTCGCGAATCCTCCATGAGTTCACAGACAAACAGACGTAACACTCTTCAAAACGGCTTGGCACATGCATTTAACAATCAATTCAAATTTCATTTGATTTGCGCGATCGTTCCACCAGATGCGCTAGTGGTCGATCGCTTTGACGTTTGCCAGTGTACACGTTGCTGAATGATGCAAACGAAATTTACAGGCAATTTTTGTTTATGTTGCAAGAAATGGAGAAAACAACAACACTGTTGCCCAAAGTTTTGCTCAAACAGCATCAAATTAGACAAGGAATCATAATACCCACGCTTTCTGCACCATTTCATTGCAGAAACGGAGAATAAGGCTATCCATGAGACATATGCGATCAGCTGATTTCTTTTGTTTACCATGTATTTTTGACATACGATGATCGGGGTGACAGTTGAACACAAAGGAATTTGTTAAGCACCGACGACACTTGACGAAACTTTGGTAAGTTGTACTCACACTATGTTTACATTTTTCGCGAAAAGTCGTCATGGATTGCCTTATTGACCTTCTCTCCATACTAAAATTCAGCTCATTACTACAAATCTAGTACTTCACCGATCTGTCCTATTACAATTCTGAGTTTCCTCTGGAGTCAAGAAGCTTGTCTAGAAGATCCTTTCGTAATAGGCTCCTAAAGGCCTATCTCAATTTCTGCATATTTCGATCAAGCATTGATTGAAACGACATGTTTACTCATTTTTTAAGTTTTCCTATTAGTTAAAGCCCATAAAAAATATTTTCAAAAAATTTAATAATTTTTGCAATACTCCTTGTTTAGCACTCAATTTTGGGTAAATTGTGTTTACCGTGTATGTCAAACATGAACATTTGTTGTCAAAAGTGAGCCAATGTGATGTCTTTTGCAACCCGCCGTTTCACTTTCGTTACGTCAAGGTTGACCTCGAATGTCAAACATGACCTGCTCATCATTATCTTATTTTCGAGTTTATTCACTATTCTGTCATTGTTTAAGTTCGGAAAAAATACTATTGAGATCAGAACAGCATGCTCCTTCGTGTTATGCAGCAAAACCATGAAAATATTTTTCATTTTAGGACCCTATTCATCTATATAGAGTAAACATAGATCCGCGGACATCGCTGAATAAAATGTTTCAAGCGTGTGAATAGTATTTTTCAAGAGTGCGACGGTTGAAATGACGTCATGCGCTCCATTGGTGTTGTTGGAATCATGACGTCATGCTCGTTTGGATACAGGTTTTGACAGTTCGTTTGGATACAGCGGATTCATCACCACTAGTAATCCTACATTATAGAGATCTGCGGAGGCGGCCATTGTGAGCCAATCGTGCAGAGAGAATTGTCAAAGTGTGAGCCAAATGAACATGCTTATCGTTCGTAGAAAGGCATCGTTTGAACGGTATTGCAATCGGAACTAAATAAATAAAAATTATTTATTTTCAATATCGAGAAATTGGCGGCATATGTATGTTTAGTAAAAAGATAAAAATTTATTAATTCTGCTTTCAGCTCATGCTTATACCCGGATAAAAAATACAATAGAAAAACATAGGATTCTTATGTAACAGTACCATTGAAAACCATACTCTCACAATAGAATTCAATGTTAAAATAACAGTAGAAAAACAATAGAATCAAATGTTTCTAACAATAGAATCAAATGTGAATGAGCATTTCACATTGAATTGTATAGGTTGTTAAGTATCGTAACAATAGAAAAAATGACTTTTTTCCATACAAGTTTTTTCGCAAAACAGAAGATTCTAATGTAAATGAAATGTTGTTAATGCATATACGGGGAATCAAATATACCGTAGATTTTTATGTATTTGTATTGTTTTGAACTGTTAAATATGCCATGAACTGTCTATTTTGAACTGTGATCTTACATTAGATTCAATGGTTTGGGGATGGTTTTCTATTGTGAAACAGAAGATTCTTACACTCAGCGAAAAAAACTAGCGAAATTCATCGAAATACCTTATGAAAATTTGCTATAACTAATTCTTATGGATGACATAAGAATACCTTATGAAAATTGATCGTGCTTGCTATGACAAATTTCATAAGATAGATTTATGAAAAGAACAAAAAAATCTTAAAATGATGAAGACTGGATTCGATCCATGAACGTCGGGATCACCAAGCCCGTGTTTGATCCACACGGCTACCGACGCTTGAGATTACCATGTTGCTAAACATGAATAAAAGCCAAGCCGTGAGACGATTTTACGTCATAGAGTGACCTTATGAAATTTATCAGAATCATTATGAATTATTTAAAGGCCGTTTCATAAGTTGGGGCTTATGGAAATCTTAAGGTTATTTGGCTGAGTGTATGTTTTCGAATTGTTCCAAAAAGTGAATTGCACGGTAAACGTATTGTTTTGGGTAGTGATTTTATTTATGGTTCCACATTTGATTCAATTGTTTTGGAATTGTTTTCTATTGTGAAACAGAACATACTGTTTGTACTGTATTTACATTGAATTCAATGGTTTGGGTATCGTTTTCTATTGTGATACCTTGTGTGATACAGAAGATTCTAATGTTTTCGAATTGTTTCAAACAGTGAATTGCACGGTTAACGTATTGTTTTGAGTAGTAATTTTATTACTGATTCCACATTTCATTCAATGGTTTGGGAATTGTTATCTATTGTGATACACAAGATTCTTATGTTTTCATATTGTTCTTTGAGCACTGACTTAATTACACATTAGATTCTATTGTTCTGGAATTGCTTTCAATTGTGATTACGGAACATACTGTTTTGCCCTATCCAAAGGTTTGGGAATTGTTTTCTATTGTGAAACAGAAAATTCTAATGTTTTGGAATAGTTTTATTTTACAAGCGATTATAAACATTTTGGCATGATTTGATCTATTTCTGCTTTTTACTTTTGTTACTGATTGCTTGAGAAAATTCTGAAAAACAGTGAATCTGAACTATCTTTATGCATTTGGACTAGAAGCTTGTATATTTTATGCTACATTCAGGGCTACATTTTAAGAACACAGATCGAACAATTATCTAATATTTGGATCAATCATGTCGTAAATCGAGTAATGTTTAATTGCATTAATGATTGAAGCTTGGGCTCCCATGCCCCACCAGCCAGATAACTGGGTTTAGCAGACTAAGCATTATATGTGGCAACACTATAAGCGGCATGATGGAACCGTGCCTAAGCGCGCTAAGTGTTATTAGACCACTAATGTAGTTGCATTTAGTGGGTGATGAGGTACAAAAGTAACATTACAGCGTGCTTAACCATTATTGTAGCACTAAAAAAAACTCGATATACTACAACTTGAACCTATACTTAAACATCATTCGAAGCGTTGAAATGCAAGATATTGCATAGATTAAGTTCGCTAAATGTTGACTTTACACAAGCTTCTATGTTGTTTGAAAAGTTCTTCAAATATTCGAATCGCTCATATTATTGTTCAATAAACGTCTAATTGCATTAATGGATGAAGCTTGGGCTCCCATGTCCCACCAGCCAGATAACTGGGTTTAGCAAACTAAGCATTATATGTGGCAACTCTATAAGCGGCATGATGGAACCGTGCCGAAGCGCGCTAAGTGTTATTAGACCACTAATGTAGTTGCATTTAGTGGGTGATGAGGTACAAAAGTAACATTACAGCGTGCTTAACCATTATTGTAGCATTTATGGACATTTGATGAACTACAGCTTGTGGAATACAGCATACAATATAGAATTTGATTCAAAGGCATGCATGTGTTCCAAGTTTAAAGAGCGAACCTATATTTAAAAACCTTGCAAAGCTACCGAATGCAAAAGATGGTTCTACGGTTCTACTCAGTAATATGTTTCACATTTGATTTCACGAAAAAAAGTTTGATGATGAAACTATTGCAGTCAAGATTGCAGTCAAATTAAAGGAAGGGTAAATTAGTATTTTTATAATAAGTCCGTTGGCCCTCATGCAGATCTTGCTTAGATCGGCATTCAACAAGCTCTGGGTTGATTGCTTCTGCACCGCGCATCAGCTTGACGTCCTTGTCACTGTTGAGAGATGAGAAGGGGTTATTAATAACGAAACGTGGGTTCAAATATAATTTAGAATTTTATGTACAGTGCCGATTCGTTCGTTGGGGGCTCATGAGATGGGCTGCCTCGATGGTTAGATGTTTGCAGATTGGGGCAAAACCCAGCTAAAAAGTAGTGTCCGAGGTACTGTCAATGTCAAAATCGAAGGCGCTGTCGCATCGCAGGTCCTGTATACAGAACGTTTGTGCAAGTATATTAAGTCAATAATCAATAATTTTTAAATGCCAGTATTTTCTCTGTGCGTTGATACATACTTTCTGGGGCGGTCTTTAAATTAGAAAATCATGATGCAACCTTTATCAAAAGCTCGCAAATTTTTCTTGCTATATTTCCTTTTTTTTTTCAATATTTTCTTAATACTGGTACAATAAAATTAGCCCTTTTCAAATGTTAGTTTAGAAAACTTTAAAAAAATCTTAAATATAGGTAAAAAGTACTAATTAGATGATTTTATTATATTATGAAAAAGGTCGAACCAACCCTGGGAATTTTTCTGGGAAAGTGTGATTCGCTACCAGCCCTACCCTGTCAACTCAACTTCTCGCCTCTCGGCTCTCGCAAAAGCGCAAACAAAACACATACAAACCTGTTGAAATGCCGCAACTGTTGAATGATTCAGCACTGCACCACACACTATATTTTCTCCCGTGAGGAAAATGCGGAAAATTCACGCAGCTGTGCGTGAATTTGCCACATTTTCCGCACACAAAACTGCTATTCGGAATTTTTTACCGCTGACGACCGAGCTACAACAAAACTTGGCTGTCATCGATACACACTGTTTCGGAATTACTCAAAAACCCAAGCAAAACCCCTTTTTTTCAAACGTCCAGACCATTGAAAAACAGTACATTTCAATGTTACTGATACATTCTATTGTAAACTAATGGTTTGAACGCTGAATCCAACAGTAACAAAGAATTCAAATGTTAATCTATTGTTTGGGTATGTAACCATGGAAACTAATGTAAATCTTTTGTAATCATTAAAAAGAATCAAATTTTGAAAATACTGTACAATACATTCACAATAGAAAGCAATGTTAACATAAGAATCTGTGGTTTTTCAATTGTTTTTCCCATAGCCTTAATTGTTCGTTTTTATCCGGGTAACGACACTTTTGTTGCTGAACTTGTCGAAAAAACTTCCATTGCTGCTTCTTGCTTCACTTCTGCCGATATGATTAGCGTAACACTTTTGCAATGAATTTCAGATTTCTTCGATTGCTCCGCTATTTCAACAAAATTTTGGAAAAAAAAATCTACCATAGTTAGAAAATGTATACAAATCAACTTGAACCACAACGAAGTCACGCACAAAGTTTAAACATCTAGCTTTGTAGCAAGTGTTGGCAGCTGTTGTAAACAAAACAAACAGCGTTGCCGAATCGACGTATGTAACTTCCGCTCATCTCTATGTAGAGGATTTCTAATCACCACGGATCTATGTTTACTCTTCTATCTATAATATTGCGCTGTTCCCACCCAACTGGACCCCTTTCGCAGTTAGTATAAGTGCGGGATCGTGAATAAAACTGCGATTTTGCATCGAATCGTTTCGGTGTCTTCTGCGCACTTATCCAGCACTTTGTAATGCATAAGTGCGCAGAAGACACCGACACGATTCGATGCAAAATCGCAGTTTTATTCATGATCCCGCACTTATAGTGGAGCCTCGTAGCCGTGCGGTTAGGGTCACCAAGCTTATAATCGCACCATCACAGACAAACAGACGTAACACTTCGAACATTTTTCGATTCAAATCATAGTCACGGAAACATATTCGCCCAATGCTAAAAGGACTATGGTTGGCCGACCACCAACTAGGTGGCGGTAGTGAGCAAACGTCAAACTCGAACAAAAACTAAGCGAGCGCCACGGTTGGGCAGTTGGCCAACTATCAAATTTTGAAAAAGACCGTTAAATCGGTGTACGATGGGAATTATCAGAGTGTTACGTCTGTTTGTCTGTGGCACCATGCTATGGGGTGAGGGTTCGATTCCCGCTTCGGGCGTTGAAACTTTTCATGAGAATAGTTTCTTCCCCGTTTCCACTGGTGCATGCTCCGTTGTCCGTCGTCTAATGTTAAGTTTAAAACAGTCTGTACAGCCGAAAGCTGAAGACGTTGTCCGTGTCTTTAATTTATACTAACTGCGAAAGGGGTCCAGTGGGGTGGGAAATGCGCAATAAATACCAAGCCCTTCTGGCGCTCACAGTGATGAACTAGCCTGAAGTGTTAAAAATCACTTAAATAAAGAAAAAAATACCATGCATAGTCCATTTACGAGCCAATTTTATGAATTTTGACAGCAGGTAGCGTCCAATAACCCGTGAAAATCAATATCATCATCAATATTGTTGTCACTTCGTAAAATGGCTCATAGAGCTTGCTGACGTTTATTCACCCTTCTCTTTCAAACATGCAGGCGGAATAGGATTTGTTGTCATCAGGAAAGGTTTCCTGATGAAAACAAATCCTCCCGCCCAAGGTATTTACATATTCTAAGGTAGTCTTAGATGTCAAAACTGGCTGAGCGGCCATTATTTTTTCACCGTGAGAAATTCTGAAAACAAACACCCCCCCTCAGCAAATTCCTTTGAAATTTGGCTTCCTCTGCTTTTCTCCACAAACTGAACGTCCTGCTTAACCTTCCATTATATAAAAACCTTGCTCCCGCCTACATGCTTGAAAGAGAGAGGTGAATAAACGTCAGCAAGCTCTATTCGACCTAATCAAATCGAACTCACGGCCAATCTGACTTCCCACCCTTTGCTTAACAACCTTGTGCTGTCGCCGCATAGGCCCTTTACAAAACGAATCGGACATTTCAGTAACAATTTTTGAAAACGACGTATAATCAATAGTGTAGCATTGATTAGGGTTCATTCAAATATTACGTAACGCAAAAATTAGCAATTCTAGACCCCCTCCCTCCCCCACGTAACAACTTTTGTATGGGAAATTTTAGAATTTTGTATGAAGCATAACACAGCGCTAGACCCCCTCCCTCCCCTCTTAGCGTTACGTAATATTTGAACGAACCCTTATACGTCGTTTTCAAAATTTGTTACTGATTTAAACTAATTTTCGCCCGTTCCGTTTTTGGTTTTTTTCGCCGGCTTACCAACACACTCGCCGCCGCACTCCCGTCAGAAGTTTGTCGGTCGTTCGTCAGTTGTAAAGCCCGCAAAAGTTTGTGCTTTTCCTCCATCATTGCTCTGCGGTGAAGATTATAGGGAAATCTCTAGTGTGGTGCCGATTGTTTGCTACAGTTTCTTCCGGTATTTCCAAGTTCCTTCCGTGGTCAATCAGTTGAGTGAACTCGCGGCGCCGTAAGCTTTGGTGAATCGCCAAAAATTCCAAAAATAGTTTCGCGTTGTGCCGGTTTCAGGCTGCTCCTGCTCGTTTCCCGACTAGAGAGCCCCACGAGAATCTTTTGTTCTGCGGCTCTTTTTTGAAAGTTCAACGGTCATCGGAACAGTAATTTTCGATTTTCTCCCGGTGACCTTATCAATGAATATCGGCTTTATCAAAATAAACGATTCATTAGGATTGATTTTGCCATTCCGTTCAGGTGAAGAAAGTTCGGTTGGTTTATATTTTCGACCGTTTACGCCGGGCTGTCAATTTTGAATTTGTTGCGGGAAGAACGAGCCGGCAAGAAAAAGAAGAAAGCAGTGTTTAGTGTCGCGAAAAACCGGAATAAGGACAGTAGGGAGAAGTAAAAGCGAAGATCAAGATCCTATTCTGTAGCTGGAGTCGGTTTCGGTTGATTTATCGTCGCTTCCTTTACGTTATTTGTTGAAAATTAAGCTGTGCCTGGAATCAACCGGAATCGGGAATCGCGACGGGAGAAAAGCAGTTTCAAAATGAGTTCGATCAAACCTGATGATAAGTCGTCGGACATCCCGGAGAAATTGTACGACGCCACAGCCCGAAGGACCTACAAAAGGCTGCGGTTTTTCGGCAAGGTAAGTCATGCATGTTTAATTTTTAGTCTGGTTTGCAGTTTTACAAATTATTTTAGGATTTGGACTAAAATCTTAAACTAGCAATGTCCTAATTAAGAAGTTATTTGCACACGCAAAACAATTATCTTCAAGGATAACAAGACCCAAAAGTTGTTTATGATGTCTAACCTCAATTTCAATATTAATTAGCTTGCTGGCTTGTCGCTTATGTTGTTTCTAAGGAGATTAAATTTTGTCCATCTCAGACTCTCAGACCGTCTCTCCGGTTCCTCCCCACATGTCTTGTCAAAACATAAACCTTGAAAAGGTCCTATTTAAATTCCTTCCATTTGTCAAAACGTTTATATGATTTATGAATGGACGCAGTAGTGTCGAATGATCGAGCTAGAAATTAAATTGTGATTTCAACAAAGGGTTCTTGGAATCCATCAAGAAATAAATTTGAAATTTGTATGGTTAGAAATTAGTATTAGCAAGATCCCCTCCCCCACAAAGTCTACGTGGTTTATGAACGGCTTCAGGTTGTTATCTGACATCCCGATGACGTGACCCGCCCACCGTAGTCTTCCGATTTTCGCGGTGTGGACAATGGTTCGTTCTCTCAGCAGTTGATGCAACTCCTGGTACGCAACATCTTCCGTTCGAAAACTCCAAAAGTGCGTTGACCCTTTGCACGTAAAGTCCCGAATTTTATTCAGTCGTAGAGTTCTGCGAACGGCGAAGTCCCAAAGTAAGCTCGATTACTTGCCACATCTGTTCCTCTGCTGGTGTCGTCGTCGGTCACCAGTACCGTGCCATGCCCTAATACCGTGACCTTAAGGATGCTCTTCACTTCAAAGAGCCCTGTAAAAATCAATAATGTATGTTTCTTGATCTTTCAAACGCTATATTATTGTGTGTATTATGTATAATAAATATGTATAATGGAATTCCAAATGTTTAATCCATTCATTGTTAAAATCAAAATTGTAAAACATAGCATTGGTCCTAATACCGTGTATGTGACCCGCATACATTGGTGGTCCTTTGAATCATCACTATATCAATCATACTAAGTCCATACTTAAAAGAACCTATGCGTCAAACGTCGTCTCAAATTTGCGAACTATAATATAAATATCATCGGTGAAACCAAACAGCTGAACGGATCCGTGAAAATCGTTCCACTCGTGTTTATCCCCGGTCTCCTTATTACACTCTCTACTAAAGCAATGTTGAACAGCAAGCATGAAAGACTGTCACCTTGCCGTAACCCTCTGCGAGATTCGAAGGGACTCGGGAGTCGAGACTATCCCTGATACTCAAACTATGGCACATTACTCGATCCATCTTCGCCTTGATCAATCGTTCACAATCTGCAAACTTGACTACGGAAAGAATCGCGACCATGACGCCGCTGGTGGGCACGTTGTATTCGCGGCATTTCTTAAACACCTGGCGGATGGCGAATACATGGTCCGTTGTAGCGCGTTCAACCATGAATCCAGCCTGATCCGAACTGAATCCGGCATAAAATTTACGAGATAGCGCCCAGTAATGTGTGATAGGCACAATTCAACTTGTTGCCTTTTTTGTATGTAGATGGGACACACGATATCTTTCACCCATTCTTCCGGTAATATTTCTTCCTCCCAAATCCTGGTAATGACCCAGTGTAGTGCTCTCACCAGTGCTTCTGCACCGTATTATAGAAGCATGCTTGGTAGTTGATCTGCACCAGCGGCTTTGTTGTTTTTTAATCGGCCAACCTCCTCTCCAATCTTTTGGAGATTAGAGGCTGGAAGTTTTTCGTCCTGCGCGCGTAATCCTACATCTGTTCCCACGCTACCTTCTGTGCTTGCAACGTCGTCATCAAGGTGCTCATCGTAATGCTGCCGCCAGCTCACGACCATCTCACGTTCGCTCGTGAGAAGATTCCCGTGATTGTCTCATCACATGTCGGCTTGTGACACAAGGCCTCTGCGCAAGCGGTTCTGCTTCTTGTAGAGCTTCCGTTAAGATCAAAAATTGAAAAGGCTGCATCAACATTTTATAAACAAACACGTTTCTGTCGAGTTAGGGCATATTGGGAATCAATCCCACATCCCACGCATATCACAACCACTACCAGAAAGCTTGATGTTTACGCTTTCTGTGAGTGGTGTGGATGTGTGTGGGTTGAGCTGTTTTGTCGGGCTATTCGGGCTCGTTTGGAAGTTGACCATCAATGTTAACTTCTTTTCCCAATAGACCACCTCACGGCGAAATTCTATCTCTTTCGCTCTTTCAGAGAGTTTGAAAAAACAACAGGACCAGTGCCTGTCAAATTTGACAGGTGTTGGTCCTGTTGTTTTCTAATTTCCCGTAGGAGAGAAAGAGAGCGATTTCTTGATGACGTCACCGTGCAATGGAGTATAAGCCTAGATAGCTGCCTGTGTAGAGTTGGTAGCGATCGTCTCAATTGGCTAAGAATAACACTACGGACTTCCTGTTCCTATGGTAAAAATCCACTAAACAGGTGACCCCTAATTCATGGTGTAATGCGGCTACCGCGCCAATGACTGAATGGTTAGGGAGGTCTAAAAAGCGTTAGAAGGGTAAAAAGCGTGTGTAGCTAAAGCGGCTTCTAATCAAAAAGTTAATTTTCGTAGGGTAACTTCAGATTACCTTGTGAACCCAGTTTTGCTTATTTTATTATAAATGAGCGTCCACTCTTCGATAGCTTACACTGGAATCTCTAACGCGTCTCATTCGCCCTCGTAATGTTGTTGCAACATTCTCGGCCATGCAATGCTGCATTCTTCTTGTTGTGTAACAGTTCACATTCGCCGTCGTACCAGTCGTTTCTGTGATTCGGAGTCGCGGTGTCTCGATGCTCGATGTTAAGCCGCGGCGGCATTCGATATCAATGTGTGGTATTGCGGCGCTCATAATAAATCCACATTGGGCGGCGGCGATATGCCCGCGAGGAGATTCCCGCGATACAGACGCAATGTCAAAATCGAACAGATACTGTCACCCACCCAGCAGCATCGCAGCAGCCTTCAGGCCGTTCATATCAAAACAAAAGTTAACACAATGGCAACTCAGGTGGCCAGAAATCGTATTTAATAATATTTATTTATCGCGACATTGATTCATTATAAGCATACGCATCACCTCGTCGGCTTTGTGTTTAATAATCGGGATGTTATTTAGTGATGCTGCAGGGGGATGCGGCTGCATCTTTTCCATTTCCACATTGCGTCTGTATCGCGTGCATCTCCTCGCGGCTATATCGCCGCAGCCTCATGTGGATTTGATATAAGCGCCGCATGCAGTTTTTCTGACCATCAGGTCGCTCATAGTGGTGCGGTCATATTTTTGCAACTTGATGGAAAAGAAGGAGACAAACGCGTTTCGCGGATTTATCTTGCAAGGCACAATAATAACCGTCGAAAGTTTTAACCGCATGCATAGTGCGCCGACTAAGCCGAGTTCCAAATTTATATTCGCACTGTGATATGTGCGGACATTGGTTATACATATTCTAAAAAAACTATCGAACGTGGTCGATTTGGTTTTCTGTTTGTTGGTCGGATGATCTCCAGGTGGCTTTAAGGATATCTTTCGGGGGAAAACAGTGCTTCGGACTACCATACCACGGGAGGCTGCAAAGTTTGCGCATCGTTGACCGTTATCATTCGTTACGGCGTACAGGTACAGGCTGTTTAGCCTAGAAATCCTCTACATAGAGATGAGCGGAAGTTACATACGTCGATTCGGCAACGCTGTTTGTTTTGTTTACAACAGCTGCCAACACTTGCTACAAAGCTAGATGTTCAAACTTTGTGCGTGACTCCATTGTGGTTCAAGTTGTTTTGTTTACATTTTCTAATTATAATAGATTTTTTTTTTCAAAATTTTGTTGAAATAGCGGAGCAATCGAAGAAATCTGAAATTCAATGCAAAAGTGTTACGCTAATCATATCGGCAGAAGTGAAGCAAGAAGCAGCAACGGAAGTTTTTTCGACAAGTGCAGCAACAAAAGTGTCGTCATAAGCTTGAGCTTTTGAAAGCAGAATTAATAAATTTTTATCTTTTTACTAAACATAGATATGCCGCCAATATCTCGATATTAAAAATAAATAATTTTAATTTATTTAGTTTCGATTGCAATACCGTTCGAACGACGCGTTCCTACAAACGATAAGCATGTTCATTTGGCTCACACTTTGACAGTTCTCTCTGCACGATTGGCTCACAATGGCCGCCTCCGCAGATCTCTATAAGGCTATCTGACGTTTGATCACCTTTCTCTGTTTCGCTCCCGAAGAGGATAGGTTTGTTTTCATACGGAAACGTTTCCGTATGAAAATATTAAACAAAAAATTGCTATCTTCTGTGTCTGCTTGAGAGAGAAGGGTGATGAACGCTAGATTGCCTTATAATGTAGGATTACTAGTTTAGCCAATAGAGTTAATAAACTATAGAGGACGAATGTCGCTGCTGTTCCCTTTGTTCTCGCTCGCAAACATGTCGGGTATCTATCTGTCAAACTGCATACTTTTTCGCTTTGACACTTATACAGTGTATACACTTATACAGACATTCGTTTAGCCGAGACCAAAAAAAGTGTCAGGAAACTCATACAAAAGATTTTATGATAAATCTTTTTTTATCGTAGTGATAGTATATCTAGTACTGTTTTATAAAAATGTGATACATTAAACTTACATATACACTGAAACAAAACCGAGGGTAAAAATCCTTCAAATGTCATGTTTTGCCTAGACATTCGTTTAGCCGAGGTAAATGAAAAATTGGTTTTCAATAGTTTTTTTTTGCAATTTCGTGATTATATTTCGAGGATAAACTCCAAGGCATTTAGTTTATGACGTGTTAGCAAAATAATTGACCTTAAAAGTTTATTTATTTGTTAAATTCAGAGAAATATTATAAAAAAATGTCCTGATAAGGAGAAGCGACGATAAACAAATTTATTTTAAAAAAATGATTTCTGTAAACACTCAAACGTAAGCTAGATTAGCAGTTTTGAAAATATGGCACAGAATTATTGTTAAAAATGTTCAAATTATTGCATAAAATGTCATGAAAAAATTAAGTATATTGGTTTTTGGTTGGTTAAACTTTAAAATGGGATTGATAAAAGCTAAAATAAATAGTTCTGCGTTAAAAAAAAGACGTGTCGTAATGCCTATGGAGTATACCTGTTTGATACTAGCATTACCAAATGAGTTGGAAGACTGCAAAGTGAAAGAACTGCAATAAGTGTCAGATTTTTTGTACCCTGTTTATTCAAAAGCAGATGCTCATACAAAAATGCAAGATATGGTCAAACAATTGGCTTATTTCATTCAATCTGAAGAAATATATTATAAATGAGTCTAAGTTGTAAGCCACATTCATTTTTAACATGATTTATTTGAAAAGAATGTCTAAATTATGAAACAAGTAGTTCATGCTTAAAATTTGAATACTTTCGGTGCCATTTCTCGAAATATGAGCCGTCCAATGTATATTATTTCAGCCAGAATACAGTCTAGAAGATATTGGGAGCTATTAGAAGACGTAATAGTAGTAAACGCTGTGATTTATGCAAGTGAAACCATCATTTTTCATCAAAACAATACTTAAATACGTGATTTTTTATAGTTTGCGTTATTTTTTTTCTGTTAAAAACATTGTTTTTCGTAAATTTTCATCCTGCTTAGGTCATGAAACTTCCATTAGATTCAAATCTCAATTTAGAAACATTTACAATATTATGACATATTTATATGAGATGCATGCAAAATTAATATGGCAACACTTCCAAAAACGATCTAATTCATGATTTACAAGTTGATCTATAATACAGATCACCACACAAAATGACTTTGTTGGATATTTTTTGAAATTTGATGGTTTTTATTATGGAATCCTAAAAATTGTACAATTCGGCTAAACGAATGTCTAGGCAAAAAATGACATTTGAAGGGTTTTTACCCTCGTTTTTGTTTCAGTGTATATGTAAGTGTGATGTATCACATTTTTATAAAACAGTACTAGATATACTATCACTACGATAAAAAAGTTTTATCATAAAATCTTTTGTATGAGTTTCCTGTCACTTTTTTGAAAATTTTTTAGCCTCGGCTAAACGAATGTCTATCACTGTAGCCCGGCCTATCTCCGCCAGCAAGAGATGTTTCGGCAGCGACGCCAGCGACATTCTTCCTCTATAGTTTATTACCTCTATTGTTTAGCCCGATAACCGGTCTATAGGGTGGGGCGGGGCAAGATGGGTCACCTAAGGATGGATCACCATAACTTTGTAAATACAAATCGTATTGGTTTGTATTCGTCCGCTACTCTTTAATACACTAGTTAGCTATGCTAAAAGTCGATGAAAGGTTCATTAAATACAAAATATGATGTTAAACAAGCAGTTTTAACCCTTTAGGGGCCGTTCATAAACCACGTAGACTTTTTGGGGGGAGGGGGGGGGGTCTGACCAAAGTCTACGCTCCATACAAATTTCAAAATTTTTGTATGGACAAAAGTCTACGAGGGGGGAGGGGGGGGGGGTCTGAGATGGCCAAATTTTGGTCTACGTGGTTTATGAACAGCCCCTTATAAGGCAGTGGTAACTATATTGCCACACATATTTTTTTCTGTTCGTTTAGAAAACTTTTACAACTTCTGTTTCAACTGATGGACACATTAGGCCTTTGTGAACACTCATGATTTTTTTGAGCCATAACAAATATGAATGGGCTTTTTTAGATCAAAATGTCGGTCCAAAAACTGCCATTTTGGGTGCATAAAGGTTTATAAGCTCGAACTTCTGTTGTGGTGAGCGAATCGAAAATCAAATGATGGGGAATAAAAGGCCTATGTTCCTTATACTTGTGGACAACATTTCAACTTGATTGCTTCATTACTTTTAGGACCTCAGCCTTTTGAAAAAATGTACAATTATAAATGGGCATGTACAGGTCGGACTCGATTATCCGGAGTCAGAATCACATGCTTCTCAAACATATATCTGGCGAAGGGAATGCTCTATAAAGCTGAAATTTTGACAGTTTGTCTAGCCAACTTTGATATGTGATCAGTAAAAATTTCAGCTTCTTACAGCATTCCGTTTGCGAGATATTATTTTGTGAAGTGCCAGAACCCGACTCCGGATAATCGAGTCCGACCTGTACTAAAATTGCCATATCGTCCAAAATGATTGACCAATCGAGTTCAAATCCACACATATAGGGGTAGGCGGGGCAATATGGACACCCGGGGCAGAATGGACACCCTCAATATTTTGAAATATGCGAACTTTTTTGAACTTTTAATGAATGGAGAATATAGTCCATTTGTCTAAAACGTAGTTTCAGGAAAGAAACATTCGAAATTAAAATTATACTTGATTTTACACGAAAAAGTTGCGTCCTCCGTTTTTTGTGCATGGAAATTATAATTTTCATACTATCTAAAATAAGATTTAGTGATTAATTTATTGCAAGGTCGATTAAAACTTGATATTTCTAGAACACATGCAAGTAGTTTTGCTGTATCTACATGCTTTCTTTCTTTCTTTCTTGTTGGCTACAAAGTAACTTTACTCCAATGCCGAGCGTATAGTAGAGCACCATCTTCGTCGGTCTTGGGCGATGTTCCTCCAGTTTCCCCGAACGTGTAGGGATCGTAGATCTTCTTCAACCGCGTGCAGCCAGCGAGTTCGCGGCCGCCCACGAAGCCGCCTACCTCTACCGGGTTCTCTGCTGAATATTGTTTTCGCTATTCTTTCTTCCGACATTCGCACTACGTGTCCAGCCCACTGAAGTCTGCCGTATTTTATACGTTTCACAATATTCGCATCTTCGTACACTTGGTACAACTCGTGATTCATGCGTCTGCGCCACACTCCATTTTCTTGTTTCCCACCGAGAATTGTCCGCAGCACTTTGCGCTCAAAAACTCCAAAAGCTTTTCGGTCTACCTCCTTTAACGTCCACGCTTCGTGACCGTAGAGGGCAACCGGAAGAATCAGCGTCTTATACAGAGCGAATTTTGTTTGCGTTTGCAAGTTACGGGACCTAAGCTGGCTACGCAATCCGTAAAAGGCCCTATTCGCAGCTGCAATACGCCTTTTCACTTCACGGGAAACGTCATTGTCACATGTCACAAGTGTTCCAAGATAAACAAATTCTTCAACAACTTCAAACACTTCCCCATCAATCACTACCTCAGCACTAACACCACTAGGCCTGCTTCTGTCTCTACCCGCTATCATGTACTTCGTCTTGGTAGAGTTAATCGTCAAGCCTATCCTCGCTGTCTCTCTCTTCAGAGGAGCATAAGCTTCCTCCACTGCCCTACGATCGATGCCGATGAGATCAATATCGTCCGCAAAACCGAGGAGCATGTGCGACCGTGTGATGATAGAGCCATTCCTCTGCACGCCTGACCTCCTAATCGCTCCTTCGAGTGCAATGTTGAACAATAAATTTGAAAGAGCATCCCCCTGCTTCAATCCATCCAAGGTCACAAACGACGTAGACACTTCGTCCGCGATCCGAATACTTGATTTTGATCCATCCAGCGTTGCGCGTATCAGCCTAATTAGTTTCGCCGGAAAACCATGTTCTGACATTATCTGCCAAAGCTCATTTCTTTTCACTGAATCGTACGCTGCTTTAAAATCAATGAACAGATGGTGAGTCTGCAAGTTATATTCCCGAAATTTATCTAGGATCATCCGCAGGGTAAACATTTGATCCGTCGTTGATCGGCCCTCACGAAAACCAGCCTGGTATTCGCCGACGAAGGACTCCTCAAGAGGTCGCAGTCTGTTGAACAGGACACGCGACAGTATCTTATACGCCGAATTTAAAAGGGTAATCCCTCTGTAATTGGCACACTCCAGTCTGTGCCCTTTCTTGTAGATTGGGCATATGAGGCCATCCAACCAACTAGTGGGCAATTCTTCATCCTCCCAAATCTTTATAATAATCTGATGGATTGATTGATGTAGCTGCTCGCTTCCGTGCTTAAGAAGTTCGACCGGGATCTCGTCCTTCCCAGCAGCCTTGCTGTTTTTCAGCTCCTTAAGGGCCTTTTTAACCTCATCCAGTGTTGGTGGTTCCACTGCTTGACTGTCATCCATTATGTTTATCCTGTTCCTGGGTGCTCCTTCGCTGCTACCATTCAACAAATCTTCGAAGTGCTCCTTCCACCTGGCTGCCACCATTGTTTTGTCTGTCAGCAAATTTCCTTCCCGGTCATTGCACATGGCGGGCACTGGCGCAGTCTTGTGCCGCGCGCCATTGACAGTTGCATAAAATCTCCGCATATTGTTCCTGTCCATACTTTCCTGCGCTTCAGCAATAACACTCTCTTCGTGTTGCCGTTTTTTCCTGCGGTGGATTCGTTTCTCTTCTGCTCTTGCAACCCTGTACCGCTCTCTGTTCTGCCGGGTACCGGCCACTAGCATTCGACTTCTGGCGGCATTCTTTTCGTTCGTCGCTCGTTGGCAGTCCTCGTCAAACCAACCATTACGTTGGCGTCGCTGAGCGGTACCAATCACCTCTTGCGCTGTTGTTGTCACTGCTTCGTGGATACTTCCCCACAAGCTGTTGACATCTCCAGATCCGTTGGTCTCTCCTATCCTCTCGTCTAGCTTCTGATGGTACTGTGCAGCAACCCCTTCGGCTGACAAGCGCTGGATATTGAAACGCATCGTCCTGTTGTTTCTTGAACTCGTGACGCTGGATAATCGCGCCCGAATTTTAGCGGCTACAAGATAATGATCCGAGTCGATGTTCGGGCCTCTGTAGGACCTCACATCTATGACGTCCGAGAAATGTCGCCCGTCGACCAGCACGTGGTCTATCTGGGAGCAAGTGTCACCACTCGGGTGTCGCCAGGTGTGTTTTCGGATATTCTTACGTGCGAAGTAGGTACTGCTGATTGCCATCCCTCTAGCAGCAGCGAATGTCACAAGGCGCAGACCATTATCATTGGTAACAGAATGAAGGCTTTCCGTTCCAATGACAGGCCGAAAGAAACTTTCTCTGCCGATCTGCGCATTTGCATCTCCGATGACTATTTTGACATCTTGTTTTGGGCACTCTCCGTAGGCCTTATCAAGGCTCTCATAGAACTCATCCTTCATGTCATCGGGTTTGTCGTTCGTTGGCGCATAGATGCTGATCAGGCTGTAGTTGAAGAACTTGCCCTTCATCCTCAACACACAGATTCGGTCGCTTATCGGCTTCCACCGAATAACTCGCTTCATCTGCTTCCCGATCACTATAAAGCCAACTCCACGTTCTGCCTTATCGCCGCCGCTGTAGTAGATGTGGTACTTGAATGAAGTGTTGGCGATGGGATCCACCGCTCGGAATTCGCGTTCTCCAGTTTTGGGCCAGCGTATCTCCTGGATCTACATGCTTAACATGTTTATATTTTCTTCTTTATTATATCAAAAATCAAATATGGAAATATCTTTTGCTGCCGGGGCAAAATGGACACCTTTTTGAAAGAAGCGGCAAGGGAAAAATATAACCTAAATCACAAACCAACCAAATTCTTTGATTTCAGTATATTTTCGGTTAAATGTTCACTATAGTAGACATAGGGTGAAACAAATTGGTCAAAAAACGACAGCAGTGGAAAATAGCTGTTCTAGGCACAGCTGTACATGTCGACAAAAGCGAAGCTTTATCCAAAACAGCCTGAATTTAAATTAACTGAACAAAAAAGAAATACTTCGGTGTATTATTGATCCATAATAGTTGTTTTGTAATGAAATTACTTTAGGTATAGGTGTAAATAATGTACGAAATTCGTAAAAGTCTCATGGTGTCCATATTGCCCCATGGGGGTGTCCATTCTGCCCCGTATGCTTGAAGACGGTCATGAAAAACTAACATTTTCCAAAACATTTTTTGAAGTGGATAAATCATTTTTCTTCGTGAGCATTCTTATGCAATAGATGCTAAATATGTTTTAAAAGGATACTTGTATCAAAAAACTAAACTCTTTTGACATCTTGCCAGCTAAAGTTGGCAAAAACCTTAGGGTGTCGTCCATATTGTCCCGCCAACCCCTAACTCATGAATATTGGGGCAACTTATCAAAAAATCAGCATGATTGATAAACGCATCACAAAATAACAACATTTTAAACTTTGTTGACAAAAAATTGAAATTTAGACCAATTTTTTCATACAAAATCGACCATCGAATTTTTTGAAAATAAAATCGTTTTTGTTCATCACACCACATGTACTTTATATTCCAATGTAGAACGGAATCCAGCCTGGTTTTCTCGGCCTTATAAAGGGTTAAAAAGTGATCGATTTTGCGCCGTGAAAAAAGTGCAGGGCAAGATGGGTCACCTTTTAAATAATTCACATTTTCTCAACGAAAAACGTCAAAAAATAAGATTTGTTCTGCATTCATATATGCTCCATATCCATACTGAGTAAACAAAAGCTACTAGTAAACATTTTATAAATTTATTTGGAATATAAAAAACTTTACGATTTAAGTGGTCCTAAGGCGACTTGAAAATCAATGTTTTCACTAAAAAAAATATCATAATTTTATGTTATAATTTTGAGCTTTCATTCCGCCTGATTGAAGTCATTTATGAGATAGTCTTGTAATAAAAAATAAATAACTTTTGAATGTTCCAAAAATACGCAATTGAAGGTGCTCCATCTTGCCCCGCGGTCGTTTATATGGAATGTATCGCATAAGAAAAATGGCTAAAAACCATTTTATTTTTGTATAAACTTTTGTATATTCATGCTGGTCATCTAACAAAATTATTAACATAATCAAAACATGAGTAATGCGCTCAAAAATGGCACTGACCCACCTTGCCCCGCGACCCATCTTGCCCGCCCTACCCTACATTTCTTCCTTTCCTCTTTGCGCGTTCATGTCGCCGACTACGATTTTCACGTCACGTGGTGAGCAACCATCGTATGTCTGCTCTAACTGCGCGTAGAACGTTTCTTTCTCGTCATCAGGTCTCCCTTCATATGAGCAGCGCGAGTTGATGATGCTAGTAGTTATAGAAAAAGCTCTTCATTAAAAAATCCCTGCGTTGATTGGCTCCCACCCGATCAAACGTTGTTGTATCAACACTATTCTGTTCCCAGTTCATTGGTGGTGCCACAGCTTTGATAGAAGGTAGCCATTCGATGCCCGCTTTTCCACACCTTCTGTCCAGTCTTACAAAGTGCCTGCAGCGCCACGATGTCGAAGTTGTGGGGATGTAATTCATCGTAGATTATCCAATTGACTTGCAATTCAGTAATCACTTTACATACTAGATTTAATTTTCGTTAAATGTGACTGCAATGCTAATACATTGTCATATGTCCATCTTTTTCTATAGGGTGGATTCGCAAAATGCTACGAAATCATGGATGTCGTGACGGGCGAAGTGTACGCCGGCAAGATCGTGTCGAAAAAGCTGATGATGAAGCACAACCAGAAGGAGAAGATGACACAGGAAATCACGATTCACAAATCGTTGAACCATCGCAACATTGTGGGCTTCCATAGCTTTTTCGACGACCCGCTCAACATCTACATCGTGCTAGAACTCTGCAAGAAGCGAGTAAGTAACCATCGGAGTTTAAATGTGGTAGAAAACCGCACATTATTTTTTCAATCGTTATCGTTACCTTGCAGTCAATGATGGAATTGCACAAACGTCGAAAAGTAATTACCGATTACGAGTGCCGCTACTACATCCACCAGGTGCTCACGGGTGTAAAGTATCTGCATGACCGGCACATTATCCATCGCGATTTGAAGCTCGGCAACCTGTTCCTGAATGATGATTTACATGTAAAGATTGGTGACTTCGGTCTGGCCACCAAGATAGAGTTCGAAGGTGAACGCAAGAAGACTCTTTGCGGAACACCGAACTACATTGCCCCGGAGATCCTTAACAAGAAGGGGCACAGCTACGAGGTGGACGTTTGGTCCATAGGATGTGTGATGTTCACGCTGCTCGTCGGGCAGCCGCCATTTGAAACGAAAAGTCTGAAAGATACTTACACCAAGATTAGAAAGTGCGACTACCGGCTTCCCTCTACTGTTCGTACCAATGCGGCCGAAATGATTTGTTCCATGCTTCAGTCGGATCCGCTCAAACGGCCCAGCGTAACGCAAATGTTTGATTTCGATTTTATGTGCAGCGCGCACATTCCAGCGTCGCTCCCGATCTCTTGTCTCACGATGGCTCCCCGTGCCGACCAGTTGGAGAACGTCGATCGTATGGGTAGGAAACCACTTTCAGAAGTTAACGGTAGGCATGGGACGAAAGTTTTTATTTTGCACGGTGATAAATTTCTAATTGTTATTAGCGAAAACATTGCGCCATCAAAACATCAAACGTTGAAAAAAACCAAAGATTCAGAGTAACACTTACTTTTGATGTTTTGATCGCATATCATTTCGGACCGTGTTCAAACCCCGGCTAAGAAACTCACTCACTTTTTGCCCTTCGCTTGCAGATGACACCCGGTTGGAATCGTCCTTCCTCAAAAACAACCTCCACGATGCCATCACGGCGTCTGGTACCATGTCGCGACACAACGAAGGCTACCGGACTGATATTGAAAATCTGTACAAGCAGTTGAGCACGCTGATCGCGTCCAAGCCACCAAAACTGGCGACCAATTTGGACGATGAAAATACCGATCCGGCGGTGCAGCCACTCTTCTGGGTCTCGAAATGGGTTGACTACAGCGACAAGTACGGATTCGGCTATCAGCTCTGCGACGAGGGTATGGGAGTGATGTTTAACGATACCACCAAGCTGATTATGCTAGCAAACGGCCTGTAAGTTATCACATGGAAATGCCTACAGCAGTCACTAAACTAAACGATTTCCGTTTTCCTTCGCAGCAATGTGCACTTTATCGACAAGGAAGGCGTCGAAACGTACATGGATATTCACAACTATCCACCTCAGATGGAGAAAAAGATGAAGCTGCTGTCGTACTTCAAGCGCTACATGACGGAGCATTTGGTTAAGGCTGGCGCGGGGGCAGTCAACATCGAAAGCGATCAGCTTTCCCGTATTCCCCACTTGCACACGTGGTTCCGCACGATGTGCGCCGTCGTGATGCATCTGACAAACGGCACCGTGCAGGTAAGTCATAGATACATAAGTTGTACTATATTTTTGATCGGGTTAGGTTGAGTTTTAATTCAAAAAGGGGCCAAGTCTCATCATAACCATAGGAGACCGCTAAGGTACTTTACTCACGGAAAGTACGCCTCCCTAAATACCTCGTCGTTGAAGTGTAATCTCTTCCACTTACGAGGGCTTGGCCTTGGTCTAGCCGCCTCTTCCTCTACCCACAGCCAGTTGTTGTTTTCGATACTGTAGCGAACCGCCATGTGATCGCTGTGAGTGTAGCCATCGGCCTGCTCCCTGTCAGCACGGTCGTAATACAGTTCAGCATTTGCGTAAACTGCTCTATCGACCTCTACGGAGGCGCATAACAGCTACAGAAGAATACCCCGTATACTTTGGCGACCACGAAGCCCTTGTAGGTAGTAGACACCAATTCCTGAACGGGGTATTTATCCGTCGTCCATATCGCCGCCATTTTTTGAACCTATCCTCGACCCAATTGCCGGCGGGTACTCGGTATGAGTCCGCTATGATGGCAATATCCGTCCCCAACTCAGAAACCGCCTGACAAAGCAGTTGTTGAGCTACGTTGCAGTTACCTGCACTTTAATTTGTCAGTTGCGGCTCTTTTGAAAACCGGGCACCTTGGACCTCCCGTTAGGTTCTTGCTGTTCAACACAGCTTGCTCCTGTCAGGGCCTTTACAGTACCATGACTTGTGAACGCACCTGACTCCTATTTTCCTTGGTCTTCGATAGCAGCATGCAATCGGGTCAGGTCCGACATCGACCAGTTGTGTGTAGGGGGACGAGGGGATCCAGAGGAGACCAATCCAGTGGTCTAGCGATCAAATCCTAGCTCGATGTTTCTGGGGTTCCTGGTGCTGGTACGTGGATTTCCAGTTCACAATTTAAAAAACACGCGCGATTTACAGAAACACTACTTAATAAAACCACATTTATTCGGACACTAACATCTTTATACTTAAAACTACATTGGAGCTTAAAAACTAACAAATTAAAATTTCGCGTGGGCTCGGTGCCCAGTTATCTGTCCGGCGACCCAATTTCGACTGGTTTTGATGATGATCACGGTCAAGGTTCAGTGCACTGCAGTGGTCCATCGATGAGTCGAGAGCGAGGATCTCACTCTCATTCCGCCGTTATCAGTTCGGCTGCCGTCCCGATGCTAGCAGTTGATGATGGCAACAGATCTGCTATTGGAAGCCTATTGTTGTTAGAGACTGACCAGTAAACATACTGCTATAGCAGTTTCGCAGGTAGCTGTTCGGTCGATGGTGATATAACCACTGCAGTTGTGACTCAGGGATGTAGTCTGGGGTAGGTGGGATTCATTGGTCTCAGACATCCTCACCCACCCAGAAATGCCATATTTCTGAAAAGAGAAAAAAACAGGAATATCCTCTTCGACAGGGTGGGGGAATGGAACGAAAATTACGTTTGCTTGCTGGATGAACTGTCCTCGAGGTCTTCTTCGGAATTGCAGTCTGGTATCGGCAAAATGCACAACTTCTCTACCGGACGAGTAAGCATGCCAGAAGCTGTCCTTATTGTAACGACCCGAACCACGTTATCTTCTCCTGGATGTAACCTTGTTATTCGCCCCATTCTCCAGCGCATTGGGGGAACCCTTTCGTCTTGGATAACGACCAATTTTTCCGACTTCCACCTGTACCGGTGGTTTCCATCGTTTTGTCCTGGCTTGGAGTTGGCATAAATACTCCCGGCGCCACCTTCGCCAGAAATCTTGGAGTTTTCGTTGCATCACTTGGTACTTGTCGAGACGATTCATGGGGATGTCTTCGAGGTTGGGCTCGGGTAATGCTTGGAGTGACGTGCCGACAAGGAAATGCGAGGGAGTCAACGGTTCCAGATCGTCCGGATCCTCCGTCAAGGGCGTGAGCGGTCGGGAATTCAAGCACCCTTCTACTTGAACAAGCAGCGTTGCGAAATCTTCTGGAGAAACTGGATCTTCACCGATGACTTTCAAGAGGTGTTTCTTTGCCGAGCACACGGCGGCCTCCCAGAGACCTCCGAAGTGAGGGGCGCTTGGTGGAGAAAAATGCCACTGAATTCCTTGCATGGCACAGTCCTTGGAAACGATTTCTCTGTGGGTTTGATCCTTCAGCAGATTCAGAAACTCCTGTAATTTTCTCCGAGCGCCAACGAAATTGGTTCCGTTGTCGGAGTAGATGTCGCTACATTTTCCCCGTCTAGCCACGAAACGATGCAGAGCTTGGAGGAACCGGTCAGTCGATAGGTCTGTAACTAATTCGAGGTGCACCGCCTTCGTGCATAAACAGATGAAAAGTGCGACGTAAGCCTTCACCGCCGGACGACGAGGGGCTGGCCGGATATAGATGGGTCCAAAATAGTCAACACCTGCTCGAGAAAATGGCCGAGAGATGGTGACTCGTGCTGCTGGTAGATCTCCCATATATTGCTGGATTGGTGTTGGTCTCGAGCGATAACATTTGAGGCAATTGTGGACTATTTGTTTAGCGACACTTCGTCCTCCCAGTGGCAGAAACCGTAGTTTTACTACAGCCAGCAGAAGCTGCGTACCGGCATGTAATAGCTTTTCATGGTAATGTTGCAGAAGTTTGCGGGTGAAGGCGTGGCGAGCTGGCAAAGGAATGGGATGTTTGCTGTCTTCCGCTTCCTGGGATTTGCTCAAACGGCCGCCCACCTTCATGATTCCATCCTTGGAGATCGTAGGATTATACCACCGTAACGGAGAGTTCGATGGAAGAACGGCCTGGTTTACGATCGCCTTCCATTCCTTACTAAAAGCTTCCTTCTGTACTCGTCTAATCAGAACGTTCTCTGCCACTCGTAATTCCGCAGTAGTCAGGAATGATCCATTCTTCCTGTCACTTGTAGGTTTGCGTAGCAATTCCATCAATCGTAGCCAATAAGCAGTTCGGCGGATCATGTCGGTATAGGTAGCGAATTTACTGATGTATTCTTCGTTGAATTCAGCATACGACGAAGCTACGGTTGCTGCAACAGTACGACGTCTTTCATCCTCACCTTCTTCTCCAAGTCCTTGCTGAAGTTTTGGCCATCCTTCAGGATCACCTTCCAACCAACTTGGCCCTTGCCACCAGAAACGATTATCTACGATATCTTTCGGTGAAATTCCTCTCGATATGAGGTCTGCAGGGTTTTCAACACCAGGTACGTGTCCCCAGAGTCCCTTTTCAGTGATGGCCTGGATCTTCGACACCCGGTTTGCAACGTACGTCGTCCATGCTGTAGGAGTAGCGTTTATCCAGCGTAGAACACATGTCGAATCAGTCCAAAAAAATGTCTTCATCGTGCGCTTCAAGGATGATTGGACCTTTTCAAACAGTTCAGCGGAAAGCAGTGCTCCGCAAAGCTCTAATCGCGGAATCGATTGACATTTTAAGGGTGCTACTCGGGACTTCGAGGTAAGAAGCCTCACCATCACCTTCCCAACGGCGTCTACACTCCTCAGGTAGACACAAGCACCAAAGGCCTTCTCCGAGGCATCTGAGAAGCAGTGTATTTCCACCGAAACCGCTCCTGGAACGATGACGCAACGGTCGATCTTGATTTGGTTGAACGCTGATAGTTGGTTGCGCAGGTTGAGCCATGCCTCACCCACCGTGGGAGGAAGTGGCTGATCCCAATCCAGTTTTTGACCTTTCTCGTCCTGAACTGACCACAGCTGCTGCATGAAAATCTTTGCGGTGGTAATAGCAGCTCCCAGTAGACCCAAAGGGTCAAAAAGTGTGGCAATTATGGACAAAACTCGACGTTTAGTGAGCTGTTCTGCCGCGTCTAACGCTGGGATTTCGAATTGGAATTTCAACTCGTCGGTTTTGGGCACCCATGTCAGACCTAGAGTTTTTATGGACGGATCGGTCCCAAAATTGATTTCTGCTGCTTGTTTAATGGCAAGGTCTTCTGGTGGTACGCCTTCCAATACCTGGGAGCAGTTAGACGCCCACTTTCTCAACCGGAAACCTCCTTTAGACATCATGTGGTCAAGTTGTTCTCGGAGAATCAGTGCCGTTTCGACGTCGTCCGCTCCTGTGATGACATCGTCCATGTAGACGTCCTCGCTGGCTGCTTGTGCTGCCATGGGATACTGTGTAGCTTCATCTTCCACCAGTTGCTTTACCGTCCTGGTAGCCAAAAAGGGAGCTGGTTTGGTACCGTATGTCACGGTGTTCAGCTCATACACGCCAACCTCTTCTATCGGCGTAGATCTCCACAGGATACATTGGAGCGGTCGATCCTCTTCGCAGATGTTGATCTGGCGGAACATTTTTTCCACGTCTGATACCAGCATGATTTGGCGTGTGCGACACCGTAGAACAATCGACCTTAGATCCTCCTGAATCACTGGCCCCACCAATAAAACATCGTTCAACGACACTCCTGATGCCGTTTTACAGGAAGCATCGAACACTACTCGTACCTTAGTGGTGGTGCTTGCCTCCTTGACCACCGGATGATGCGGCAAATAGCATCGTTGGACCGTCTCCTGAGTAGTTTGGTCGACCTTCCGCATGTGTCCCATTGCTAGATACTCGTCCATGAACGCGACATATTGCTCTCGCAAACTGGCATCCCTCGCCAGCCTACGTTCCGTTCCTTGAAGCCGACGAAATGCAATCTCTCGGGACTCGCCCAAGTGTAGAGGTGTTTCGTTGTGTTTCGGGAGAGCGACGGTGTACCGACCATCCTGCTCTCGACGAACTGTTTGCTGGTAGAGCTCTTCACAGCGTCGCTCCTCTGGAGAAAATGCTCTTTCCGATTCTAGTTCTTCACACTCCCAAAACCGCTCCAATAGTAGGTCCAGCCTTCCGGAAGTTGAAGTGTTGCAACTGATTTGCAGAGAGTTGATGGAAGTCGATGCGCCTCCACAAACGACCCATCCGAATACCGAGTCATTTAGGGTTGGTAACCCTTCGCCTAATGAGATTCGCCTGCCTGTTTCGAAAAAGTCGAAGAACGACTCGATGCCGAGTACGATGTCCACTCCCTTCGACTCAAAAAATGCCGGATCTGCCAATTCGATACCGCTTGGAATGGTCCAACCATCAATATTGACTGAGGTTGTCGGAAGATTAACAGTCACCTTGGGTAGAATAAGGAAATCCAATTCCCGCGAAAACGGAGATAATCGCGAGCGTACCACCGCTCGGATTCGTTGCTTAACCCTTGTTGAAGCTTGTCCGATGCCTAAAACCGAAATGTCCACCTTATCTCGGGTCACTCTCATCCGTTGGCACAACCGTTCGGTTATGAAATTGCTCTCGGAGCCGGAATCCAAAAGAGCACGAGCAGGATGTCTATTTCCATCGCCGTCCACCATCACGATGATCGCTGTTGCAAGGAGAACTTGCGAAGAGTATTGGTGCGCTGCATTTGAGACCGTTGTATCAGTGGCTGCCGCATTAGCCACTTGAGAGGAACTGGGTTGTGAAGCTCCTTGTGATTCCTTGTCGGAGGATAGATTGTTGCCCCTTGCAACCGTGGAAACCTTATTTCCACCACCCTTTTCTGACTTGAAGCAGACCATGGAATGGTGGCGACCCTTGCAATTCCTGCACGAGTACTTGGATGGACATTCCCGAGCCTGATGACCCGGCCTGAGACAGTTTCGGCAGAGGGAATGAGTTCTCAGCAGGCCGTCCCTGTCTGAAACCGACAGCCGTTGGAATGTGCTGCATTGGAACAGCGGATGATTCCCCGAACAGCATATGCAACGCATCCCCGACGCTTGCGATGTGGTGAAGCTGGTCCTTGTGAAGGATGACTTCTGCTTCGGCTGTGGTTGAGGCTGATGGACACCCCTAGTGTCCGTGGATTTGGGTGGCAGTGATTCCAATACGTGCACTCGCCGATTGAGGAACTCCCTAAGTTCATCTAGAGTATCGTTTTCCTTTGACGAAGAATACTCTTCCCATCCCCTACGCGTCACTGGATCCAAGCGTGACGTGAGGATGTTCACCAGCAGTAAATCCTTATAATCGGCTGGCTGGACTATCTGATCGAGGGTTTGCACTATCCGTTCAAAACCTTCCAAAAGTGTGTGCAATTCCCCGACGGATTCCTTGGAGAGCGCTGGCAACGACAGCAGTGACTGAATTTGCCTCTTCTTCAATTGCTTACTGTTGTTATAACGCTTCAGCAGCATATCCCATGCTACCTGGTAGTTTGCCTTGGTTATCTTCAATGGATCGATCAGGCTCCGTGGTTCCCCTTGAAGACAACCCTTCAGGTAGTGGAATTTTTCCACTTCCGGAAGATCAGGTTTCCAATGTATAAGAGAGGTGAACAGGTCCCGGAAACCTAACCACTCGTCGATATCTCCATTGAAGCTTTGAAGCTTGATTTGCGGCAAGCGTACATTATCAAGCACGCCATGCATTGACGCATCGGTAGTTCTCACACTTTGGTCTAACGACGATGGTTCCCTCAACTCCTTAACTTGATCCACAAGGAAAGATTTCGCCTCATAATAATGATTGTTGAACTCCCGCCTTTCCTTGTCATAAGTCTCCTCCCCGTTATAATCGTCGTGAGATTTAATCTCAACTAACGTCTCGGAAAATTTCTCCCATATCTCTTCCAACTTCTCCAGACGAACCTCCACTTGAGAAAGTTTTGTATCCTCCTTGAAATCCTCAATGAATTCCAAAATGTCCCGAAGTGAGGACTGTGTTCCCGCATGCCTTGCAGTTAGTTGCTTCAGCGAAACTTTCTTAGTGGATGATCCAGCAGGCGGCATAGTTGACGTCACAAATCACCGGCAACAGAATAGAGAGATGGTGGTGTAATATTCCGCGTATACGCCTAGCTTGGCTGGCATATACTATCGTGTTCACTAACCTGACAAAACAGGCGGTTCCGCCCAACGATAATCGACAATCCAAATAGCAAATCACGATCAGTGCAGTGTGATTTCTCAACGTCAACCAGTTCGTCTCAGCAATAACGATAAGTAGAGGAATGAAGAGGAGGGAGATACGATGTAGTATTCAAAATAAATGCCACGGCTGGACATATACTGTGGTGGCTTACCCAGACAACCAACAGCGGTGCAAGTCCAGCGTGCAATTCACTCAAATGTCCAAGGCGGATGATCAACGTTCACGAAAGGCATTCAACAGACCCAGCCGGGTCCACAGGGCTCACGTGTGTAAATAAGGAGTCGAAGAGGATACGAATTTCGATCAACAGGTGTATTTACTGTAGGCCTAGCCTCGGCAACATATACTCTAATAAGGTGTATTTACCTGGACAAATATCCGTTGACGCTGCCTCTTCTCGTCCACACATGCCCCGATGGTAGTATCGATCCTTCCGTGGTGATCGGTATCGTCAACCAGATGAATGGCGGATGAATGGTCAGGTAGTGAATGTATCACCACCTCTGAGGCGATCTTCCTAGGAGATGAAATAGCACCCTGTTGCCACGAATAGTCTCGTCGTTCGCACAGCACCACAGAATACAAGGCCGTTTCCGAAGCCACCTGACGGTCCTGTCCAGCTTGGCTCCGTTGAGAATGATCCAGAATGGTCGAAATTTGGGTGTAAGTAAAACGAAAGGCACACTTCGGCTGGACATATACTCGTTCTTTAACATTTACCTGTGAGACAAGTTTCGGTGCTAGTCCAGTGAGTGTCCTCCGGTGTTGTAGCAATCGTTCTCCTTGGGTTGGTGTCCTCCTCCACTTGGAACCATGCAATTCAAATGGCAGTGAATGGTAATCGTGTCCAGTTCCAGCCACACGATGGGAACCAGTATCCAGGAAATTTCCAAAAGGTCCGAATCTCGTTGATATCGCGCATGCAGAATTGTGGAAAACACAGGTGTTAGGATGCGATAGTAGCCTAGTGTCGGCTGGACATATAGTAAGCGGTGTTCACTAACCTGACAGAAAATACCGCGCAGCGAATGTCCAAGCCAAGCGACGCTAATTCCAAAGGATGATGGTGGATATCCTTTATTCCCTCAAATGCATTGATCCTTTGTCGCAGGCAATCCTTTCTTGCACGACAACAATTGCAGCATACAATCCTGAATAGCTGGCAAGATGGCACCTAACAGCGTTCGTTCGTCGACTCCGTGTCAACTGTATCCAATTCGAGCTCCCGTTGATCCTTCTCTAGTCCTAATCCGCTTCGAAGGACCACAATGAACGCACCTGACTCCTATTTTCCTTGGTCTTCGATAGCAGCATGCAATCGGGTCAGGTCCGACATCGACCAGTTGTGTGTAGGGGGACGAGGGGATCCAGAGGAGACCAATCCAGTGGTCTAGCGATCAAATCCTAGCTCGATGTTTCTGGGGTTCCTGGTGCTGGTACGTGGATTTCCAGTTCACAATTTAAAAAACACGCGCGATTTACAGAAACACTACTTAATAAAACCACATTTATTCGGACACTAACATCTTTATACTTAAAACTACATTGGAGCTTAAAAACTAACAAATTAAAATTTCGCGTGGGCTCGGTGCCCAGTTATCTGTCCGGCGACCCAATTTCGACTGGTTTTGATGATGATCACGGTCAAGGTTCAGTGCACTGCAGTGGTCCATCGATGAGTCGAGAGCGAGGATCTCACTCTCATTCCGCCGTTATCAGTTCGGCTGCCGTCCCGATGCTAGCAGTTGATGATGGCAACAGATCTGCTATTGGAAGCCTATTGTTGTTAGAGACTGACCAGTAAACATACTGCTATAGCAGTTTCGCAGGTAGCTGTTCGGTCGATGGTGATATAACCACTGCAGTTGTGACTCAGGGATGTAGTCTGGGGTAGGTGGGATTCATTGGTCTCAGACAACTTGTGTCCTGATTCCAGACACCTGAAGCAAACATCCGGTGGCTCGTGCAGGTCCGTTGGCATACTGACCAGCTCACCTTACGTTTCCCTTGGCAACCGGCACCTTGCACTGTTGTCGCAGTGGCGAGATAAGCTTTTTTGCGTTACAGTTTTTTTATCTACTGAGTCGCCTCCGCCGTAAAAGGTCTCACCTCAACGCCCTCGCCAAGGACATCTTCCATCAGACATTTGTAGACGGCGCCCTTGCGTGCCTTGAGCTCGAGGATCAATTCACCTGTATGAGTACATCTAATACTGGAAACGTCGGCTCCCAGATCCATAAGCTTAGCGTCGTTTTTGATCACCTTCAAGACTTCCGATTATTTGGACTGTTCAGTCTTGATGACGAGTGCGTCGCCCTTCATGCGCTCGGCACCTGCCCTCCTACGTTTTCTAGGCCTGGTGTCCCTACGCTCCTGTATCGTTTGCGATTTGTTCTTCTCTGCTTCCAAATGGCGTCCTCTCCCTGACCAGCCCTTTCTTGTAGTTGCTGAGGACCAATCAGTGCACGCAACCCCCTGTTCCCTATGATCCGGGATGGGCCGACCTTTTCAGGCCCACCCTTTCGTCTTTCCGGGATGCCTGGCTGGGGTTCGCCTTGCCGACTTTGCTACCCGCCTTCGAAGTTAATAGCCACCTAGCCTTGCGGGTGCCGCCTGGTAGCTTCTCACGTATGGCTTCTGCGAATGCTTGTCGTATGCAATAGCATCCGCCACACCTTTTGGGGCTACTCGTGAAAGCGAAGACCTTCGTCTGGGTAGACATCGTAACATTTGACTTCGCGAGTTCTGCAACTGCCGTAGTTCCCACGAGTTTCTCGTGGACCTGCCTGGCCACCATCATTAACTTCTGAAGTTTAATAATGGCCTGCTTGAGGTACTAGGACCGCGAATTCGCGGACGCAAAGTCCATGATAGAGTCAAGGCTGCGCAGCCACCTCTATCGGAGAGGGCCCTTCTTGTAGATAGCCCTCATTTACCAGTAACCACGCTAACAGTCCCATGTTTGCTGGGTTTCCTATTCATGGGACTGTTGTGCGAATGGGGGTAGCGAAGGTATCCCACAGGCTCCGTTAACTATCGAGCATTTTTTTCATCCAATCGATCACTCATTGCTCGGTACTGTGACACCTTGAATTGGAGTTAGTAGTCTGTGTCATTTGGCATAAGGTCACTTGGCATAACGGTCATTTGGCATAAGGACAGGCATAATAAAGAAGGGTGCATCTCGATTATTCCAAATGACCGTTATGCCAAATGACCTTATGCCAAACGAATTTATGCCAAAGGTCCCGCTCCCGTTGGTCAGAGTAAACGAAACATTCATGGATGTGATAATTTTCGGTAGTTTAGAAGTGTTGATGCTATCGAACGCCTGGCATGGATCTAGTAAAGTCAGAATAGGAAGTTTTTCCGTTATATTGCATTCAAAAATCACCTCCCTTATTATCATTTCATTAAAAAACATACCTAATCCTCACCTTTTTTCCTCTCTTCAAACAGCTCAACTTCTCCGACCATCAGAAGATCATCCTCTGTCCCCTGATGCGAGCCGTGACGCTAATGGACAACAACAAAAACTTCCGGACGTACCGCTTCTCCACGATCCAGGAGCAGGGCTGTTCGAGCGATCTCTACCAGAAGATCCGATATGCGCACGAGAAGCTCAAGAAACTGCTGGAGAAGTTGTCGTGAGAGGAGAACGCGCATCATCGGAACACATTCCCTTTGATTATTTCGGTAGTACAGTAGCGAGAACTTTCAACGCCGGCGGCCGGTCGTGCTCAGTGACGTAGCCAGAAATTTGCTCTGGGAGCGGTTTTCGACGATCGACGAATGACACGTTTTTACTTTATTTTTACTTATTTGACGTTCACGTTTCGTAAACAACAATAAATAATCTGGCCATTTACATTTGATTTGAGTCGTAGCTTCAAAGCAGTGGCACAGCCGACAAATTTCTCACCGTAAAGCGTTTTATTCTGAAAATTTGTTCCACAAATTTTGCCTCTGGGAGGGGTTTTAATCGTACACACCACCCACCCTACGTGGCTACGCCACTGGTCGAGCTTTATTCGTTGATCATATTGCGTTAGAGTTTGGCGCAGTTTTGAGCGGCAAACTAACGCAACATGATCAACGAATAGAGCACGACCGACCGCCAGCGTTGACAGTTCGCTACTGTACTTTTCCTTAGAAATTTACGAATAGTTTCTAAGTTTAAGTAGCACGTGACCAACAAGTACCACCTTATTGAACTGAAAACATGCAATTTTGTTTTACAGGGCAAGATTAATGCGTCGTATTTTTCAGTATTTTAAAGTGAAAATAATTTTCCAACACTGCAGTAGTTTGTGCCTTACTGATTTATTACGGCACGTCCATCGGTGAAAAAAATGGAGGCCATCCGTGGTTAGGTAATCAAAAAAACAAGACTATGAACTAATCCAGAAGCAGTTGCGTTTCACTTGAATGTTTCCTCTAAACTGCAACGTACATTGCTATGTAGTACAACATACAATTCCGGGACAACGATAAGAAAAAGGTGTCCATCTTCTATGCTAAACTGAGTACAGAGCAAATAGCTACGGATAGGATCTTTTAGACCGATAAGTTTAATGTTGTAGATATAATTTGGAATAAATAAGGCGTTTTTTAGGATAACATGTGTTGCATTTTTTTTTCTTTGAAATTTCGGTATTAATTCTTTTCGCCCTTGTTACACCCATAAAACTGTCGATCCGAGGCCCGAAGAGCCGTGTCTCATAAGACGAAATAAGAGGAAAAATCTGTATTACATTGTACCTATTTGTGTTAGCATATGCAATATCGAACATTACCCGCAATACCCAATGATGTTGAATCATGGTAGACCATGCATTTTTGAATTGCACCATCTAGTTAATAAACTCATTCTTTTTCGTTTCAACCGTTAGTCAAAGTAGTTCGGTCATCGGCTCACGCATACCAGGAACCTACATATTATCGAACTTGCATGAACCTAAAATCTTTTTCCATAGGGTTTCAGCTTATGGTCTTACCTTTCAGAAAAGCCTTTGTTCAAAATATTCTATCGGTAAAAATTGAAATAAATCAAGTTTGAAGATTTTCTATCAAATGAGGTATATTCAGAGCATAATTTTGTTGATCATCCCGAACTGCAAACAACAAGGCATCGTGCGTGACCTGTCACATACCCGATGGTCTCTTCTTAGTTTTATAAACACTATATTCAATTGTCATTTTTCCGGCATCTGTGTTATATGATCAGCCCAAGGGGGTCTGCCGTGGTTAATAAGTTCATTTTTTTTCTATTTTGTGGGCTTCGTGGTCATGCGGTTAGTGGTGGTAAACGTTTAGGTGTATATGTAGTAAGTCATGGAGTGAGACTCGGAAAAAAACTTCGTGAAACGAAAAATTCCTAACTAGCTTCTGTGTGTTGTCGGTTATATGATGATAGTAAAATTCAGTCTATTCAGCGTCTGGCTGAAGACGGTGTGAATTGCCATATTTGTTTAATATTTTAAATAACATGAACATTCGCCGGTGCGATTTCCACACCAGACATCTTCTTTACCCCTACCGCAATATCGCAGCTTTTTCCATCAGACTTTATTTACGTGGTTAGCTTAAGTTATGCCATCGTCCTGCTAACAATTGGGTGGAAAACAACTAAGAAGCATTAACGAGGGCAGCAATGTGTGTGAGGTGAGGCACAAGGTATACCAGAAGACGAGGCACGCTATTTAACAATGTAAACTTCAATTTTGGACGTCAACTTGTGACCTCATCCTTATCGTCTTTTTACCTGGATGAAATTGATGTGGAGCAATTGATCGTTCAAAAAGTAATTTTGAATATATTATTTTCAAAAACCCGTATTTTAGTGAAAAATCGAAGTTGCTTTATGAAAATTGCACTGCAACGTCAGAAAATATAGGAAATGATGTGGTCGGAATTTGAATAATTGTAATCCAGTGATTTAGGCCACAACCATCGTTAAAGTTGAAGTACTTAGAGCACCTTTAACGGTGCGCTTCTATACCCCGTTTGGCAGCCCTCCATCATTGCAGCAAACTTTACCGGTCGCTGCTGGATGCGCTCGCAAAATAGTAGCGCTATGGGTGGGTGACCAAATATAGTAGCGGGACAGTTGCGCTGCTAAAAATTCTATGGGAATATGACAGCCCTCCCGATACGAACCAGGGCGATTAATTTGATTGCTACCGGTGTGGAAAAGGGTGGTTAAGTCAAAATGGTAGCGCTGCGCGGGTTGCTCGAATAGTAGCCGCCGTTAATGTTGCTCTTATTTGGATGCCCACAGTTTTCACTCCGTATTGACCATAATGAAGCACCAGTGCAGCAGAATAGCCGACGTCAATTCTTTCCATTCCATGTTCAGTTCTAAGTTTTTAAAAAACAATTAATATTGTATGACGCGTTTACTTAAATTTTCGTATATTAGTTATGTATGATATGACATCCCACTCGTAACACATAGTGTGTTACGCGTAATCCGTTACAAACATATGTCAATGAATAGACAAATGTCTATAATTGTCAACTTAAGTTTTGTGAATGAATTTCAAATGTTGGCTACTGTAAAAACTTTACTGTAAGCAAACAAGTGATGTTACACGCGTTACATACGTTACCAAGTGATGCCCATCAACTTGCTTACAATAAGGTACACTGGATGAAAATTGGATCCTATATTTTCTGATGCTGCAGCGAAATTTTCATAAAGCTACTTCAATTTTTCACTAAAATACGGATTTCTTCAATAGTAATTTTTTTCACATAACTTATCACAATTCAAAATATGAAATTTCTATTAATTTGAAATTTTGACCATAGATTGTCAATTGAAATTGATATAAACTGATGATGAAGTGTTGAATTTTCAGTCAAAAATATTGATAATTGCCAAAGTTACAAAAGATTGAACTTGACGGATTTTGGGAGGAAAACTCGACTCGTTTTTTTTTTGCTACTGAGTACTTGGAGATCTTGCAGGCGATATGCTAAGCTCATTCATGTATCTGAGAGCTTGCGCGGGCTGCATCAGTCGTACTCGTATTAGTGAAGGACGCCGAGCGAAAGTGCTTCATCTACACATTTTTGGCGGAGGAAGTCCTTGCACTAGCGTGTGCAGGCAACTTGCAATGGGGGGGGTTGGGGAATTAGGTCACTAAATGATGGTGTAATATATGATCATGGTGCGAAATAGAATCAGAATTAAAAAGCTTTTATAAATTGACAAGTTGATTATTATCGAGCCCTGAAGAAGGTCCGATCCGAGGACCGAAACGTCGGCGAAGATAAGAAACAATCAACGCTAAAACCAAAGACTGCCTAAGCCGAAATCCGAAATTGTAAATCGCCAAGTACTTACCATTGGGATTCTGGAGGAGGCTTTGATAAACGTATCGTATAACTGACAGTTTGAGTGTTCGACTCTTTGGATGCACTGAATGTTGAATTTTTCGGCTAAGCAGTCAACAAACTCTTTCAACAAATCATTTGGTTAGTTCAACAGACACAGAACGAACAAAGATTTTTCCTTTGAAGATGACAAGAAACATTGCCGAAACGTAAAGAAACGCACACCAGGAACCTAAGTATTATCAAACTTGCATGAACCTAAACTCTTTTTTTGGCATTTCACACCGTCTTCTGCCAGACGCTGAACAGACTGAATACCACCATATAACCACCATATAACAGACAACACATAGAAGCTAGTTAGGAATTTTTCGTTTCACGGAAAGTTTTTTTTTTCGAGTCTCACTCCATGACTTACTACATATACACCTAAACGTTTACCACCACTAACCGCATGACCACGAAGCCCACAAAATAGAAAAAAAAATGAACTTATTAACCACGGCAGACCCCCTTGGGCTGATCATATAACACAGATGCCGGAGAAATGGCAAGTGAATATAATATTTATAAAACTAAGAAGAGACCATCGGGTATGTGACAGGTCACGCACGATGCCTTGTTGTTTGCAGTTCGGAATGATCAACAAAATTATGCTCTGAATATACCTCATTTGATAGAAAATCTTCAAACTTGATTTATTTCAATTTTTACCGATAGAATATTTTGAACAAAGGCTTTTCTGAAAGGTAAGACCATAAGCTGAAACCCTATGGAAAAAGATTTTAGGTTCATGCAAGTTCGATAATATGTAGGTTCCTGGTATGCGTGCGGCTCGCTCCCCATTTTCCAATAGGGCACTGCATGAAATTCTCTCCTTCTCTTTCACTCTCACAGAAATTTTGTAAACAACAAGGCCAAGAAACGTCAAAATCCCATACAAAATCAAAACAGTGCGGTGCCCTATAGGTTATAGGGCACTGCATTGTTTTGATTTTGTATGAGATTTTGACGTTTCTTGGCCTTGTTGTTTACAAGACTTCTGTAAGAGTGAAAGGGAAGGAGAGAACTTCGTGCAGTGCCCTATGGGCCAGAATTATAGCTATTTTTTTCTCGAAAAGTAATTAGCGAATTTTGTCCGAAGGATGAACGCGCCAGGAAGTTCCTAGCAGGTTGGTGATGGTGTTGCTGCTCAGTGGTGTCGTGACCGCTGCGGCTATTCTTACAGCCACAACACCGACCGCAGAGAGGAAACTCTTTAAAACCCAAGGGGTTGGGCACTCGGCACATTGTGCCCGGCACACATGCCGGCACATCTCGGCACACATGCCGGCACAATCCGGCACACATGGGCACAACATAGAAATCCAACTTTGCGGTATGGAATCAAACTGTCATTATACTTACGATTGCAAAAAATCCCTTCATACAGATTCTAGACAAGTGTTCTGGGTGGAATTTTGTCGGTAAACACCGACTAGACCAATAACATTCGCCAAAAATAGACAGGATTATAATTAGCGCAAAAACATTCTAAGAAAATATTCCACTGGGCACATTCGGCACACCTCCGGCACGTTCGGCACACACTGAAAAACAACCGGCACAGTTTAGGCACATATTGGCGCACGCTCAAAAATCACGGCACAAATGAAGTGTGCTGAATGACCAACCCCTTGTTAAAACCTCTCTGTGGTGGACTGCTGTGTACTGCAAATGCCATTGCTGCTGCCTTTTTGGTGCGTCCGTTCGTATCCACTTCCACTATCGTCTATCAACTGAATTGAATCCACGATGCGCAGCTCTTTTTGTATGTTCGCTTTTGTTGTTCATTCTAGCTTTCCACTGAGTCGGCCAATCAGAAGGCGCATGTTTTTCGCTTCAATCATTCTCTTCTCTGTCTCTATTACTACAAGTGGGTGATTCATGGGATGCACAGTTCAACGAGTCTACTGTCGATCGAGCTTCTAGTGGGATGAGAAAGTTGGTCCACGTGCAAGTTTGCGGTTCAGACGTTTCTCAAACTGGAAGACCTGTGGGAAGCAGTCAAGCCGACGCCGAATGCGGACGGATCGGATCCTGCCGTCGACCCGTTGAAGGACAGAAGAGCGCGGGGGGAAATTATTCTGCTGCTGGACCCGGTCAACTACGCCCACATGCGTGAAGCGAAAACAGCCAAGCAAGCGTGGTCCAAGCTGGAATCGGCGTTTGAAGACACGGGGCTCACGCGAAAAGTTGGTTTGCTGCGCAAATTAATCACGGCGTCCCTAGCAACCAACGGGTCCATGAAAACGGATGTCATCACGATCGTAGTAACCGCCCACTAGTTGCGTGGCATCGGGTACGACATCAGCGAGGAATGGATCGGCACTCTCCAACTGGCGGGCCTGCCAGAAGAGTATCGGCTGATGTAATGGCACTGGAGAATTTCGGAACAACAATTACCGGTGACATCGTCAAAACGAAGATGCTCCATCGTCGTCAGCGGCGGGTGCTGCGTTTTCAAGCAACAAGCACCACGGCCGACAACCGTAACAAGCTGATTCAGCGCCTCATGGTAAGGGACCCAAGTGCCGACGGTGTCAAAAGTATACTTTATACCGTATACGGCCACATCGCCCGAGAATGTCCTCAGAAGAATCACAGGAAAGGCAACGCGTGGTGCACGGTTCTTTCTGCGATTTCCGAAGATTATGGCAACTGACACTTAGACTCCGGTGCATCGAACCATTTCTCAAGAACGGAAAGTTCGCTAGATCACGTTCGGGCATGGTGGCGCGGTGGTCGCTGCCAACCAAGGTTCGATACAAGTTGTTGCGAATGAAAGCATGGAGCTGAGACCTGAATCGAGGTGCACAAAGTCCATGTGGTTCCGAAGCTGCTATCCGTGAATCAAATCGTGCAACGAGGGCACACCGTCACGTTCACCATCGACGGTGTCACAATGTGAAAAATCCAGAGGGACACGTCATTACTACCGGAAGTAGAACGAATGGTCATTCAAGCTGGACCAACTCCCGCCTACGAAAGCACTGGCATGTGCGCCGGTGGTCACCGCTGGTCTGTGCACAGAAGGATGGATCACATCAATTTCAACAGTCTGCAGTCCTGAGAGGCGGCCTGGCGTCGGACCTCGCAAGATTTCCGCGTCAGGTAAGCTTTCTCGTTTGCCTTTTAGCAATGCCGGTTCAAGAGCGACGGAGCTTTTAGAACTGGTACACTCCGACATCTGTGGACCAATGGAGACGTAGGAGCGGCAGCAATGGCTGTGTACCTAGTGAATCGTTCTCCGACGAAGGGGCACAATAAGACACCGGAGGAAATGTGGAGCGGTAAGAAACCGAGTCTTGCACACGTCTGTGTTTTTGGGTCGTCGGTGATGGCCCACATACTGCCGTAATTTTGCAAAGTAGCGTAAGTGCCATTCAAAATGTCGATATTTTTGGTATATTTTATATAATATCTGATGTAAAAATAACTTTGTGGTATGCCTGCTGTATTAAAGTGCAAGATCTAGTCGTAATCTATCATCTATGGAAAGAAACTTAGGGGATGAGCAAGAGCTTTATGCTTAATAATTAAAAAATGGGCCAAAACTATCAATGTCGCTTGCGTCACTTTGCAGAATTACGGCAGCATAGGAGTGTAAGAAGTGGGATGCAAAGGCACACAAATTCATTCTCACTGGGTTCGATGAAGACACCAAAGGGGATTTTTTTAATTATCGAACAAATTGGACCGAAGGGTCTCATATTTTCATGAAACTTTTTCCACAGGCAGGGCTCATGGATATATGAACAAAAAAAAATAGAAACATTCAGGGAAAACAATTGAGAAAAATTCCCTCATGCTAAATAAAGATTAGTCAAATGCCTTAATGCCAAGAGACCTTATCCTAAACGTCTCGCTCCCTATACTGCCGTGAATCGCAAGTCAGTCCCATCTGCATTTTGGGCAAAATTGAGTTAATGGCAGTTTTCGATCTTTCTTCGGATGATCTTTCAGCTGCGTGAATAAAAATATATAGTTAGTTCAGTAAAATCGAAAAACAACACCAAGTCAGATTGTCCCATAATGAAAAGTAATCGCAAGTCAGTCCCATTATCAGCTTGTGTACCCTGCAGTGCAAAACCGAACACTGTTTTATTTAGATTAATATTTTTCTCAGTAACGTTTTCACATTTGAAACAATTTGTGAAAGTTTGATGATGATCACAGAAGTTTTCAAATCATGACGATTTTTTAAAGTTTCACAAGGTTTCACATAGAAGTCGAATTTGAAAACTTCAGAGTCCATTTTCTCAATGCCTGCTTTTTACATATGGGACTGACTTGCGATTCACGGCAGTATAGGAGGCAATCAGTGAAGTACTAGATTGAAAGTAGTGATATAACCCACGCTGTTTGCTCCATTTCATTGCAGAAATGAAGAATTGATCATCTCACCATACTAAAATCCAGCTCACTACTTTCAATCTAGTACTTCACTGATTGCCTCCTATTGATCACTGCCAGAGGTACTTCCGTGCACCTGGCATTGCGATTGTTACTCACTGAACCTTTACTTGCGACGAATCACATGTAAAATAATGACTTCCAGTGCATTAACAAACACTCCACGATTTTTAGGGGCTATTGGCAACTACCGAAAGCCCTCAGGGAAGTTGACTTGGGGTGAAAAAGATGTGCAATAATGATTCATGTGTACAGGGCATTCGTTCTAAATAGAATAAAAAATTGTTTTTACAATAATTTATTGTAGTTTATCAAAGTGTCATAATTGGTGAGAAGGGATTGATTTTTTTTACCAATATCTTCTTAACCTACGATCGGTTCATTAAACAGAGATACAGATAAAAAAGCTTAAACTTTACAACTAAAATGAACAAAAAATACCCCAATACTGGCAGATTCAGATGACCAGCCCGCATACCGAGGATAGAACTATTTGATTAATAGTAGCAACTATATCCAGTTTGTACTAAGCCTATAAATACTTGGATGCCCCACTGGAGAACCGTGTATCCAAAAGCTGTGCCTTTTTGAAAATGGCCTTCTTCTGCGCCTCGTCAAACCGGTTGGCATGCAGATCGATGTTGCGGTCAAATGGTCTGCGCGTTGGTTCGTCCGGATCTCTCTCGGAGTCTTTTTTCTTCTGCAATTGAAAAAAAAAAGGGAATAAACAATGTGCATGGGCGATGTAGGTATGGTAACGAACCTTTTCTTTTTTAGCCTTCTTCTGGTGCAACTCGAGTAACGATTTGTCGCGCTTGTGCTTCTTCTTGTGGCGCTTGATCATGTCCTCCTGCTGTCGGTCACGTTCGGCTACTCTTCTGCGCTCATCCTCCTGCTCACGTTCACGGGCCACATCTTTCGACGAGTGTCCACTCGTCTTTTTCCGTTCTCGCTCGGAGGGGGTGTCCGTCCAAACGGAACGATCGCCAATTTCCAGTTTTTCCCGCGTTCGAAACTGCCTGGCCCCCAGTCCCATGTCGGGCACCTTTCTTATATCGGGCAGTTCGAGCATCCAATCCTCTCGCGATTGAGCGGCGGATGATTTCGGATCATACCGATCGCTATCCAAGTGGCGAAGCTTCAGTTCTAGAGCACGTTGTTCCAGCTCTAGCTGAGTTCGGGAACTGGTAGAAGCACCGGGCATAGGACCTATGAAATCATCGTCTTCTTCTGCGGCCGATGGTTCCTCTTCCGAGAATGGCGACAGCTCTGATTCAGAGCTTGCATCCTTTGCTTCTGGCGGTGATTGTAGATTTGTTGGTAATGTTGGTCCAATAACTCGGCTGGTTTGATCCTCTTCGTGGTTATTTTTTACTAAATGAGGGGGAAGTGAGGGACCAATTACACCCGTATCTGCTTCGTCGGCTGATCCTGTATCCTTACTAGCTTGTTGGATCACAGCCGGGGGAAGTGCAGGGCCGAAATAATCAGCCGTATTGTCTTCTTTTTCAATCGCTTCCTCCTGTGAAGACAGGGAGGAAACCGAAATATCTAAAATTTTATTGGATTCTATTTTGGAGGGTTCCACCACAGTTGAGCTGGATGGTTTCAAATCTACAATTTCAGCGTTCCGGCTGTGATTCTTATCCTCAGCGCTTGGCTCATCTCTCACGCGCCTACTACTCGGGCGAGGAGATTTTCTGGATCTACTGCGCGATCGCGATCGTGACCTGCTACGATGGCTTCGCCGGTCTCTTTCCCTACGTTTCCGACGCTCTCTGCTGCGACTACGACTTCGGCTTCTACTGTGGTGACTGCGGCTTCGGTCCAAACTGCTTCTCCGTCGGTCTCGCCCTCGATCGCGATCACGATCACGATCGCGGTCGCGATCTCGACTCCTCCGATTGTTGCTTCTGTTGCTGGAGGAGGTTGTTGAACGACTGGATTTGGAGGACGATGAGTGCTTGCCGAGGCTCTCCGATTTGTAACGGGTGGACGTGGTTTTGAAACGTATTCCTGAGTCAGAATCAGTCGTTTCTGAATCTGACATTTTGGTTTCTGCAAAATAAAATAACATGTATATATTAATTTCAACGCATGAACCTTAAATCAACGGCGACCAATTAATGTACATATTTTGATTTACTGTTTTTATTTAAATAACTGCTTACTGATTAAAACTATCCTAAAAATATTACTGGGATCGAACAATTACAGGCTCGAACAATCCGCCCGAGAATGGAACCAGAGAGCATCGATGCAGCCTTGCAGAAAATGTGTTTCGTTGCATCACCAGCAGACCCATGCCTGTGCAGGCGGAAGGGTAACATGATTGCCTACATACTACTCTACAGAGAGAGAATTCAAGGTTATATACCAAGCACTACAACAGCACTTCAACTAAACGAGATCGAGAGGGATTGTAACGAACGGACTCCCACTGAATCATGACTGATACATGCTACTGACGATCTTAGAACAGTTCGGTCTGGAGAACGCCAAACCATCGAAAATAGCTTTGGAGCAGAAGGAACTACGTTTGCCGAACAACTACTCTCCAATGCATGTATCTCATCGATTGGTTCGGCCATACAATTGGGCATCACGCTGACAAACCTGTGTGACACAAAGTTGTTGGTTTTGGTCATGGTCAAAGCACATCGCAACAACTTCAAATCTGCCAATTGAAGTAGTTTGGTCTCTGGCTCTTTGTCTACCAAAACTATTGTTAGGAGCCGTGGACAAATTGCTGCTACAATCTCTGCCTGTTACACAATATACGAATGCAAAATAATCAATTGGCAAAAAGTCCTAGTTATACAAGGAACTAATGTGATATTGCTCTGCATACCACTTTGTATTATTTGCTAACATCTTTTATTCCAACTCAAACAATACCAGTGCTACCGTGACTAGTGTTAAACTGACAATAAACTTAAATGCAGTGACTTGTAGCTAGTCATTTTGTCTTTCCTAGTTGAACGTCTTCAGTGCTTTGTCCCAGCTGTATCGAACGGATTTCATCATCCCCGCCGACGGTATGTTCTTGATGGACTGCTTCACGCTGCTCTGCCACACAATCGCACGCAAACAGTGGCTGACAATCTCCCGATAGTTTGTCGACTTGGACACATCCGTTAATATGTCTTCGGTGTCCTGACGATAGCGTCCCTTTGTTTGCTTCTGTACGATCCGTCGAATTGGCCACTTCGGGAGGTTATTCAGGTGGTGCAGAATAGTTTTCTCCGATTGATCTTGGATGCAAATGGAATTGTCGCTGTTCTGCGGGGGAAGTTGCAGAACGAGTCCTAAATGGTCCAAAGTTGGCGCATAAAGATTCCGGAAGTTTTCCAACTGGGGCCGTACGATGTTGTTCACTTTGTCCTTGTTTTCGCCGAATATCATCCGGAAGTCTCCCGCATAACTGATGTTGGAGATCGCTCGATATAGCTCAAACTCGGTAAACTTTTCCGGTAGCAAGAGCAATGCCGCATGAACCGCCGCTCGCAGATTGGCATCGATTGCATTCTGGATCTTGGAACCACTTGCAGGCCGGATAATTTCAACTGGTTTATGGAGGCGTCCGGCCAAGTACAAATTCGACCAAGTCGTTAGGTCATCCAAGAGGTCCCGGGTGCATACGACTCCATACTTGATTACAACGTCCTCGTCCGGAATCGGGATCAGCGTATTGAAGAAAACCTTCGCTCCAAACGATTCCTGATACTTGGCGATAAAGTTGCTTCCCAAATGCTTCAGTCCGGAATAATGATCCGGATTGCGCTCCAAGTTACTAGCGTGCCACCGGTGCGCATTGTCCACCGTGAAAATCATATCAATCATGTTCTTTTTCTTCTGGACCGCATCCTGCCCCAGCTGCTGCTTCACGCCGGAACCGTAAGCAAAACAAAACGTAATGTTCGGCGGAAATCGAGACAGTATTCGATAGAACATCGGAGCCGTGTTGCCTTTGGTGAGCATTCTGCTATTGATATAATTTTTAACTCCTGTTCATTGTTCACTACAGCACTAATTTAACACAAAACTTTCAGCTTGAAATCACTTTATAATCCAGAAAAAAATATTGATTTACGCTACACAACACACGCGTTGTTTCGGTCGTACCGCCGACGAAAAAAGAGAACGACCTGTCAAAAGTTACAAGAAATCGCTGCGCTGAAGCACCAGCCAGCCGGATCATATAACAGCCACTTTTAACCGCTAATCTGCAGCATTCGCATCGACTTACCTAACTTCCGGTCGTATTTGATAAGCGGATTATAGCCGTGCAATCTTCTTCACAATAAATTTTCACTTTTGGGAGACACTTTCCGCATCGAAAACAAAAAAAAAACTACTGGTAACGAACGAACACCAAAAGCGCAAAATGTTTTGTTTGGGGTAAAACTTTGAGGTTACATCGAGTTATCTGTCAGCTTGATGTAATCGATGAACGACGAAAGTCGATCAACCGACGGGGGAAAGGACATTGCTAAAAAAATCAAGGCTTTTGTTGAATGGTTAGAATCAAGGTTTATAGAATTTGATTTAAAGTGACGTTGCGTTAACGGCACGGCGTATTGTGCGTTTAGCACTAAATTGATTTCCGAAAAAAACTTCATTGACTTCCGCTGCCTTTCCTATGCGTTAAACATTACGTCGGAAGTAGTGCGCTGTATAGCAAACCAGATTTACTGTACAGCGCACTACTTCCGACGTTATGTTTAACGCATAGGAAAGGCAGCGGAAGTCAATGAAGTTTTTTCGGAAATCAATTTAGTGCTAAACGCACAATAATAACCGAGGCGTAAAGGGCCTTCACTACAAATCCAATCCTCGATCTAATCCAAATCCATTCCAAATTCAATCCAAATCCAATCCAAATCCAATCCAAATCCAATCAAAATCCAATCTAAATCCAATCTAAATCCAATCCAAATTCAATCCAAATTCAATCCAAATCCAATCCAAATCCAATCCAAACCCAATCCAAATCCAATCCAAATCCAATCCAAATCCAATCCAAATCCAAATCCAATCCAAATCCAATCGAAATCCAATCCAAATCCAATCCAAATCCAATCTAAATCCAATCCTGTTGGGAGTATCGCACAGTGGACAACACAACAGCGGACGGAAAACGAACGCGGACGAAAGTAAAACACCGGTGTACTTCTTAACAGTACTCGAACGAATGATTTCTAGATTGAGTTTAAATAAGGGCGAAAGTAACATGAGAGAGTTCTCTTCATCGACTCTCTCTTCTTCAAATTAAAGTGACAAGATGCAAGTATGGTTGCACTTTTTGGTCATAAATCGCTACACTCAAATTAATCGACTGATAGATTCTATGTGCGCTAACCACATAGACTGCGGGCGAGAGAGAGAATCACTAGTCTAAGTGCAAGTAATAAAATCTATAAGTAAGGCATATGAACAACATTTTTACCTAAATAGATTCCAAGTGTTGTAGCATAACACTTAAACTTGTGCTCATTAAATTTAAAAGTAAGCATAAACGGAAGAAAACATAATGGAGCGCAAGGAGACGGATATTTTGCACTAAAATGTGCTGTTGAAAATTGAATTTATCGGTCGATATATTGGAAGGTTGCAAAGGTAAATAAATACATAAATCGTTCTTTTTATTGTTAAATGTTCACACACAGCTAATCATATTGTAGGTGATCGATTCCAAATCACTTCAACATCGTCGCAGAACTGAACCGAGAAGTATCGAGCATCCGGATGGAAATACGAACGGGACGGATTGTGTGACCGAAGCTCTTTCCAGATGGGCATCAATACAAGCTAGCGGTGGAGATGGACGAGCTTTTGGCAGCGCAGCGGACACATGCCAGCTCAAATGTACGGCCAATGAGACGTTCCCCCAAGTGCTGAAGAAACTAGCAAAGACGGCGACGGGATCACTCCATCTTCTTCCTTTACAATAGTTTTAGTACCTAATCTTGTACCTAGTGCTGTATTCAACAAATAAAAGCAGCATGGACGTAGATTTTTTTCATTTTTTTCCAATTTTGCACTTATTTACATTTGGAAACCAATCCCGTGGCCAATCCCCCGTAAAAATGGCTGTATTATTTGGTCAAATATAAACTATGCGCTGTACGATTGAAATTCATATGCGGCGCACATAAATTCTATCATGATTGAATGGACAAAGATTTGATAGCGCCGCACATACTTTTCAAGTGTAAAAGCAACTGGTCACAATCTAAGTGCAGAACTTTTGAATTCAATATGTTTTTTATTCTGAGTGTAGGTTGCGATGCAATCTAGCGTTTAAGTGTAAAAAAGTTTAATTGAATTTGCATCTTGTCACTTTAATTTGCAGAAGAGAGAGTCGATGAAGAGAACTCTCTCATGTTACTTTCGCCCTTATTTAAACTCAATCTAGATTTATTCACTATATTTACAATATGGCAATCCATGACGACTTTTCGCGATGGGGGTGACAGCCAAAAATGTAAACATAGTGTGAGTACAAGTGTCGTCGGTGCTTAACAAATTCCTTTGTGTTCAACCACAGACAAACAGACGTAACACTCTGATAATTCTCATCGTACATCGATTTAACGACCTTTTTCAAAATTGGATAGGTGGCCAACTGCCCACCCGTGGCGCTTCCATCGTTTTTGTTCGAGTTTGACGTTTGCTCACTACCGCCATCTAGATGATGGTCGGCTAAACTTAGTCCTTTTAGCATTGGGCGAATATGTTTCCGCGAGTATGATTTGAATCGAAAATGGTTCGAAGTGTTACGTCTGTTTGTCTGTGGTTCAACTGTCACCCCGATCATCGTATGTCAAAAATAGATGGTAAACAAAAGAAATCAGCTGATCGCATCTGTCTCATGGATAGCCTTATAACAATAACAACATTCGACAACACACAATCACGGTGTATCTACATTACATAAAGGTCGTGTCGATATGAGGGTTGTCTGATTGGAACATAATACACATTCAACACGCCCCCTCAAGTCGACAACCCGAGTACTAATCACAGTCTCTATATCACAGATCTATCAATGACAGTCCAACACAAAAACAAAAAAAAATCGATAACTTGGTCTTCCACAAGTTCTTCGCATCATCTGACCTTCAGTCTTGTCAAGTTCTACAAAACAGACCACCGCTTCCAAAACACATTTACGGCATCAAACATCTAAAAAACAATTCTTCTTCACTCGGTCGTTTCTGCTCTATCCGTCATCTTCCTTCATGCAGGCTAGCAGGCCCGGATTAACGATTGTGGGGGCCCGGGGCCCGAGTGGATGTGGAGGCCCCTCGGAGAGATGACCAAAAATGTTTTTCCTTATTTTCGAACAGTACTTGAGCAATATGAAAAATAAAGTTAATGTTAGCAACCAAAAAATGTTTTTGTGGGGGCCCCTAAAATGTGGGGGCCCGGGCCCCCCCGGCCCCCCCTTAGATCCGGCCCTGCAGGCTAGCATGGCAGCAACCTCATCATCTTTTCACTAACACGAAACGTCCAACACATATTGTTTACCGTTATGCTGTCCAACGGCCATCACCATCCCGTTTTTCACTATGTGTGTCCTGTTGCCGACGAACCTAACCTCCAATCCTGCTCTTGTCACTCGGTTCACTGACAGTATGTTACAGTTCAATCCGGGGAGGTACAACACAATTCGAACTTCACATTTCTTCTTCTTATTTCCTACTGTCGCGTACATGACCACATCACCACAATAGTCTGCTTTCAGCTTTTCGCCGTTCGCTACCAGCACTTCCACAGATCGTTCCAGCCGGCGCATCTCACTAAATATGCTGGAATCCTTCGGCATGTGGTTCGTCGCTCCGGAATCCAGGATCCACTCCGCATTCCCCAGCACTTTTTCTTCCTTTGACGCCAAAAACACAACATCCGCACGATCCGAGCGGCGGTCCTCTTCATCTGCTATATTCGCTTCACTGTTTCCAAATTTTCTCCGCCTATGCTCACTCGGATCGGGATCCGCTAACAGCCGCACACGACAATCGGCACGCTTGTGTCCGAATTTGCCACACCGAAAACACGTAATCTTCCTCCTGGTGTGCCTGCTCACCATGGCAACGCCGTCACCATCGCCATCATTCTCCACAAGATTTCTTCTTTTTAAGTCTACATCTAGTAACCGCTTCTTTACGAAAGCCATCGTAACACCACCAGGAAGCGTCTCAATCGCGGTCACCACCGAATCGAACGACGACGGGAGGGTCAACAACAAGTGACAAATCGCATCCGAGTCTTCTACTGCTGCACCACTTTCTTTCAACTCGCGAATCAGCCTATCGAATTGCAACAAGTGTTCCGGCAAACTAACACCCGCCCCCTCAACGTAACGCAAGGTGAGGAGCTGTTTTCTCACAAAAAGTTGCCCGGCAACACCGCGACGCTCAAACACTGCTCTAAGCGTATCCCATATTCGCTTCGGGGTGGCGCAATCCTTCACCAGCTCGAGCTGATTATCAGCGATGGCCGAAATTATTAGCGCCTTGCACTTTTTCTCAGCACCAGTTCGCACAACCATTTGCTTTTTCTTCGCTGCTTTCACTTCAACCGTATCGGTAGCCATCACTTGCAAATCTTCCATTTCGGCAATTTCCCGGTGCACACAATCCAGCAAATCGTACGTGTCCAACACGGTCTCCATCCGGAACTTCCAATTGTGGAAGCCGGTACCGTCGGACGCGGCGATTTTCATTTTCTCGTCCATGTCTGGGACCCACAACCTGTTGGGAGTATCGCACAGTGGACAACACAACAGCGGACGGAAAACGAACGCGGACGAAAGTAAAACACCGGTGTACTTCTTAACAGTACTCGAACGAATGATTTATTCACTATATTTACAATAACAATAACAACATTCGACAACACACAATCACGGTGTATCTACATTACATAAAGGTCGTCTCGATATGAAGGTTGTCTGATTGGAACATAACCCGGATAAAAACTAACCATAGGGTGTATGGTGAAAACCATTTCTGCACCATACAGTGTACCAGCTACAATAAAGTGTATTGTGATGAAATGGTTCGCTATACTATACATTTACATTGCATTTTTATGTAACAATATATTATACTGTTTTTCTTACGTTTGAACCATTCACTTTTCCGAACCATTTTTCCGTGAATTTTTAATTATTTCTGGTGTTCAATTTGAATAGGTCGTATGTTTGCTGTGATTCATATGCAGATTCGACCTATTCAAATCGAACACCAGATTTATTTAGTTTAACATTTTTTCCGTGCTTTGTTTTGTTGATGTTTGTGACTTTTTTGATGCAAAGGAAAGCTTTCATAGGAAAGAGAAAAAAGTGAATAAGTTGAAACATCAATTGAAAATCAATAACATGTTTAAATCAGTGGTAAACCAAATGTCCTATTCTAAGAACTGCAGGTCCAAGCAGGGGTCCAAGAGATATGGCGGGCTAGGTGTGTAGAGTGCGATGAGAGAAATACGAATGTAGGCCAACCCGGAATGATGCAGGTCAGATTATCGTAAATCAGTGGATGAGTTCAACACTATTATTTCTGTATTTGCATTTAGGGGAATTTTCTCCTCTTCTCTCATGTGAACTTGCCTTCGACCACAATCGAATCAAATGCGATTGACAAACTTTATCTTTGACGTAGAGCCATCTTTAACACATGGACTGGACTGAACACTGAAATGACTTTTAATATAGGTTAGTCTGCGGGTTCGCTTTTTAACCTAACTTGTACTTGAATCGAACTTGACAGTTTTCTCATGAGTTGTTATGTATTTCCGTGTATTTCAAACTTTAGTCAAACTGGAGCCTCAATATTGCAATAACGGTTAAGCACGCTGTAATGATACTTATGTACCTCGTCACCCACTTCATGCAACTACATTACCCAAGTAACACAACTTGTTTTATATTAGTTTAAAATTCACGATTCATACCTAATCGACTGTTTTTTTCGTGGATTATTGACTTTATGTCGTACACTTATATCATCAAAACAGCGCAAAAAATGGCGGCTTATAAAACATCTTTCATGTTATATAAGATGTATCACAATACACCAATTATACTCCCAAGGTACGTTCTAACCTACTCTATAATATTGATGGGTTGAAACCAAGTTATTTGATGATTGTAAAACTTGCAGAATACGCTTGTAACACAGTCACATTCTAAGGTTAGAATCAAGATAATTTCAAGATATTCAACCTGTAAAAAACGTTAATATTGCGTTTCATTTTAACTTTTGCTATTAGTTTTTTTTTAATGTTATATAACTTGAAAAATCCACTTATACTACCTGTTAGTAAGCCTGACGGTGTAAAGTGAAAAATTTGACAGAAAAAAACAACAACAAATTATTTTTTTTCTTTCGGATGAATACAGTTATCTTCTGAATCATAAAAGGCTTTCCAAGTGATCGAGTCATGGATGAAGTCGATATCTTATTTTTAAAATTCGGACAACAAACTAAGTAATGGGTTATTCCTAGTGGCGTTGGTACTGTGTTATGTGCGCTTCAAGATTTATGGAGAAACCTACAATTTTACTCATATATAATTCATGCGCCATTAGGTTGAATTAAAAACAGTGGCCTAAATCAGATATTTGATGCCGTTTTCATGATTTTTTTCATAATGCACGCAAAAATGCAATATGGCAGATGATTGATGAAGCTTACAGTGCTGTTCAAAATACTTTGAATAATATTCAATCTTCAAAATTATCATTAAATCTATGGTTTATTACTGACTGAATACGGTTCATGGAAAGTCGTGTATTGTGGAGCAAAAAGCAGTTTTCCATAAGATGATTACTGAATGTAAATTATAAGAATGTTATTTAGTTTGTGACACAATATTGATTGTGTACTCATTTATTTAGTCGGTACTGTAATTTATCTAATTTTTATAATGAGGCGAAGCATTTCAAGAATTTTTTCAAGAAAGTTAGTTGAAATTGCTTCGAAATTATGTCTTCTGAGCAGCTCTACAACAGTTTGTGCAAGTAATGTTTTGAGATGTTAATAATACGTCTTGATAACATCTTTTCTACATACTTCCATATTAGCGCATTTTGCGATCATAATTACAACGTCAAAATAACTACATTACAACAGGTTTCTTGGCCTGGCTTTATCTGTCACAACGTCAAAATTCTATCAACAGTAAATAAAAACAAATCGCTCTGCTGATGGTCCAGAATTTCATTATAGATTCCGCGGGATTGCAAATTCAAAGTGAACGGCTATAATCTACTATCTCATGTCCGGTACAATTGTTGATCCGCGAATCTGTTCGGGTGTTGGAAGAATTAATCTGTCGATCGGCAACGCAAAAAAAAAAATGACAGACAACGATTCACACAGGATTGGTGCTTTGGAAGTCTCGGTGGTTGACGTGCGTAGATTCGTCGAATGATTCCTGGTTGATGATTTGTGATTGCTAATGGAGCGTAGCACTGGTGTAAGTCGACCGTTCGGATGTTTCCAGATTTGTGAATGTTGAGTTCATCATCGGAATAGGACGTTTTACATGAGAATGGCGCGTGAGAAAGGGATATGATGGGAAGGTGAACCGGGCGAAATCGCTACCGCAGCTTTTGGCGGGGCCTTCGGTTATTCTTGGAAACTTTATCAGATATCGCGTTAAAACTGAACTCAAATCATGCTGTAGGCATGTTTATTCTCACATTATTACGGTGGCCTTCCTGAATGTAACATACATCCGTAGTTCGATCATCGCATCATCAAACCACAAAGTTCTCATGAAGTGGGTACATAAACATTGGCTGATGTCAAAAGTTAAGGCTGATTGATGGCTAATGCTCTAAAAGTGTGAAATAATTGTATTATCAACATATTTCTTTACAGTACAAATCTATTGATACTTGTTTGTTCTTTGTCATTGGCCAACATTTAAAAATCTTTAAAATAACACAAGATGTTTTCTGATGCACTTATAATGCAATTATATAGCTTATTTTGATGCATTGATTTCTGAAGATGTTTTCTGTGTTACTTGGGTAGTGGTCTAATAATACTTAGCGCGCTCGGCATAGTTCCATCATGCCGCTCAAAGTGTTGCCGCAAATAATGCTTAGTTTGCGAAACCCAGTTATCTGGCTGGTGGGGCATGGGAGCCTAAGCTTCAACTGTTAATGCAATCAGAGACTACTCAGACCTCGACTCAGACTTAGACGTGGGCGATCTAATATGAAGGGTTATCCAAAACCGCTCTGGAGAATTCCCAAAGCGCATTCTCATAATGCTAGTAAGCCTAAGATACCATTAACAGGAGGAAAATGACAAGATAATGTAACATTATATGGTTTATGTAATGTAAACCAATACAACATAACAAAAGAGAACCATTCCAAAACCATTTAATTAAATGTATAACCAGTAGTGAAACTACAATTGAAAACAATATATTTACGGTACATTTTATTGTTTGAAACCATATGTGTACCATACAATGTACGGTTTATTAAAACCCACGTATCAGTATTCATAACCATTCATTTACAATATAATGTATGGTTTTGCAAAAAAAATATATATGGAGAAAAATATTTTTTTATATTGTTACGATACTTAACCACCCGTATAGTATATTGTAAAAATCTTATTTACAATATACTGTATTGGGTTCTACATTACATTTTATTGTTTTTGTATTTTTATTTTTACAGTGGTGTCTATTGTAAAAATATGGTTTTAAATAGTAATGTTACAATACAACGTTCGGTTTTTCTACTGTATTTTTTATTCGGGAATACACATTCAACAAATCCAAATCCAATCCAAATCCAATCCAAATCCAATCCAAATCCAATCCAAATCCAATCCAAATCCAATCCAAATCCAATCCAAATCCAATCCAAATCCAATCCAAATCCAATCCAAATCCAATCCAAATCCAATCCAAATCCAATCCAAATCCAATCCAAATCCAATCCAAATCCAATCCAAATCCAATCCAAATCCAATCCAAATCCAATCCAAATCCAATCCAAATCCAATCCAAATCCAATCCAAATCCAATCCAAATCCAATCCAAATCCAATCCAAATCCAATCGAAATCCAATCCAAATCCAATCGAAATCCAATCCAAATCCAATCCAAATCCAATCTAAATCCAATCCAAATCCAATCCAAATCCAATCCAAATCCAATCCAAATCCAATCCAAATCCAATCCAAATACAATCCAAATCCAAATCCAAATCCAAATCCAAATCAAAATCCAAATCCAAATTCAAATCCAAATCCAAATCCAAATCCAAATCCAAATCCGAATCCAATCCAAATCCAATCCAAATCCAATCCAAATCCAATCCAAATCCAATCCAAATCCAATCCAAATCCAATCCAAATCCAATCCAAATCCAATCCAAATCCAATCCAAATCCAATCCAAATCCAATCCAAATCCAATCCAAATCCAATCCAAATCCAATCCAAATCCAATCCAAATCCAATCCAAATCCAATCCAAATCCAATCCAAATCCAATCCAAATCCAATCCAAATCCAATCCAAATCCAATCCAAATCCAATCCAAATCCAATCCAAATCCAATCCAAATCCAATCCAAATCCAATCCAAATCCAATCCAAATCCAATCCAAATCCAATCCAAATCCAATCCAAATCCAATCCAAATCCAATCCAAATCCAATCCAAATCCAATCCAAATCCAATCCAAATCCAATCCAAATCAAATCCAAATCCAATCCAAATCCAATCCAAATCCAATCCAAATCCAATCCAAATCCAATCCAAATCCAATCCAAATCCAATCCAAATCCAATCCAAATCCAATCCAAATCCAATCCAAATCCAATCCAAATCCAATCCAAATCCAATCCAAATCCAATCCAAATCCAATCCAAATCCAATCCAAATCCAATCCAAATCCAATCCAAATCCAATCCAAATCCAATCCAAATCCAATCCAAATCCAATCCAAATCCAATCCAAATCCAATCCAAATCCCATCCAAATCCAATCCAAATCCAATCCAAATCCAATCCAAATCCAATCCAAATCCAATCCAAATCCAATCCAAATCCAATCCAAATCCAATCCAAATCCAATCCAAATCCAATCCAAATCCAATCCAAATCCAATCCAAAACCAATCCAAATCCAAATCCGAATCTAATCCAAATCCAATCCAAATCTAATCCAAATCCAATCCAAATCCAATCCAAATCCAATCCAAATCCAATCCAAATCCAATCCAAATCCAATCCAAATCCAATCCAAATCCAATCCAAATCCAATCCAAATCCAATCCAAATCCAATCCAAATCCAATCCAAATCCAATCCAAATCCAATCCAAATCCAATCCAAATCCAATCCAAATCCAATCCAAATCCAATCCAAATCCCATCCAAATCCAATCCAAATCCAATCCAAATCCAATCCAAATCCAATCCAAATCCAATCCAAATCCAATCCAAATCCAATCCAAATCCAATCCAAATCCAATCCAAATCCAATCCAAATCCAATCCAAATCCAATCCAAATCCAATCCAAATCCAATCCAAATCCAATCCAAATCCAATCCAAATCCAATCCAAATCCAATCCAAATCCAATCCAAATCCAATCCAAATCCAATCCAAATCTAAATCCAATTCAAATCCAAATCCAAATCCAATCCAAATCCAATCCAAATCCAAATCCAATCCAAATCCAATCCAAATCCAATCCAAATCCAATCCAAATCCAATCCAAATCCAATCCAAATCCAATCCAAATCCAATCCAAATCCAATCCAAATCCAATCCAAATCCAATCCAAATCCAATCCAAATCCAATCCAAATCCAATCCAAATCCAATCCAAATCCAATCCAAATCCAATCCAAATCCAATCCAAATCCAATCCAAATCCAATCCAAATCCAATCCAAATCCAATCCAAATCCAATCCAAATCCAATCCAAATCCAATCCAAATCCAATCCAAATCCAATCCAAATCCAATCCAAATCCAATCCAAATCCAATCCAAATCCAATCCAAATCCAATCCAAATCCAATCCAAATCCAATCCAAATCCAATCCAAATCCAATCCAAATCCAATCCAAATCCAATCCAAATCCAATCCAAATCCAATCCAAATCCAATCCAAATCCAATCCAAATCCAATCGAAATCCAATCCAAATCCAATCCAAATCCAATCTAAATCCAATCCAAATCCAATCCAAATCCAATCCAAATCCAATCCAAATCCAATCCAAATCCAATCCAAATACAATCCAAATCCAAATCCAAATCCAAATCCAAATCCAAATCAAAATCCAAATCCAAATTCAAATCCAAATCCAAATCCAAATCCAAATCCAAATCCGAATCCAATCCAAATCCAATCCAAATCCAATCCAAATCCAATCCAAATCCAATCCAAATCCAATCCAAATCCAATCCAAATCCAATCCAAATCCAATCCAAATCCAATCCAAATCCAATCCAAATCCAATCCAAATCCAATCCAAATCCAATCCAAATCCAATCCAAATCCAATCCAAATCCAATCCAAATCCAATCCAAATCCAATCCAAATCCAATCCAAATCCAATCCAAATCCAATCCAAATCCAATCCAAATCCAATCCAAATCCAATCCAAATCCAATCCAAATCCAATCCAAATCCAATCCAAATCCAATCCAAATCCAATCCAAATCCAATCCAAATCCAATCCAAATCCAATCCAAATCCAATCCAAATCCAATCCAAATCCAATCCAAATCCAATCCAAATCCAATCCAAATCCAATCCAAATCCAATCCAAATCCAATCCAAATCCAATCCAAATCCAATCCAAATCCAATCCAAATCCAATCCAAATCCAATCCAAATCCAATCCAAATCCAATCCAAATCCAATCCAAATCCAATCCAAATCCAATCCAAATCCAATCCAAATCCAATCCAAATCCAATCCAAATCCAATCCAAATCCAATCCAAATCCAATCCAAATCCAATCCAAATCCAATCCAAATCCAATCCAAATCCAATCCAAATCCAATCCAAATCCAATCCAAATCCAATCCAAATCCAATCCAAATCCAATCCAAATCCAATCCAAATCCAATCCAAATCCAATCCAAATCCAATCCAAATCCAATCCAAATCCAATCCAAATCCAATCCAAATCCAATCCAAATCCAATCCAAATCCAATCCAAATCCAATCCAAATCCAATCCAAATCCAATCCAAATCCAATCCAAATCCAAATCCAATACAAATCCAATCCAAATCCAATCCAAGTCCAATCCAAATCCAATTCAAATCCAATCCAAATCCAATCCAAATCCAATCCAAATCCAATCCAAATCCAATCCAAATCCAATCCAAATCCAATCCAAATCCAATCCAAATCCAATCCAAATCCAATCCAAATCCAATCCAAATCCAATCCAAATCCAATCCAAATCCAATCCAAATCCAATCCAAATCCAATCCAAATCCAATCCAAATCCAATCCAAATCCAATCCAAATCCAATCCAAATCCAATCCAAATCCAATCCAAATCCAATCCAAATCCAATCCAAATCCAATCCAAATCCAATCCAAATCCAATCCAAATCCAATCCAAATCCAATCCAAATCCAATCCAAATCCAATCCAAATCCAATCCAAATCCAATCCAAATCCAATCCAAATCCAATCCAAATCCAATCCAAATCCAATCCAAATCCAATCCAAATCCAATCCAAATTCAATCCAAATCCAATCCAAATCCAATCGAAGCCCAATTCAAATCCATTTCAAATCCAATTCAAATCCATATCCAATCCAAGTCTAATCCAAATCCAGTCAAATCAAAATCCAAATCATGAGCCAAATCCAATCCGTCGTCGAAGATCGACAGTGTGCAGGAGAACGACGTGTGATCCCGAAGGTACATGCTTGCTGCACTCTATATTGTGTCCTGCATCCAGAAGTTAACTAAAGGCGGAAGGATACGCAGTAGCCTGGGATAGAAAACAAATTTGCTACTGTGCACAGCGGATCTGATCCTCTATCTTCTAGCGCACTATGCCTAACGTATACGTGTGACGCACGGTTTTGCAGGAAAATGGATTTTCGCGTGTCCAAATTCCGATTTTCAACTGTACGAGCAATAGGCCCCAATTGTATCTATTGGAATTCATTTCGCCATTCCACACTCTACGGCTTGTGTGCCCCAAAATCATGCTGCACCATTTATTTTGTGAGTATAGGTATTACTCTGCGACTTCCTTTTTTCATTCCGAGTCACATGCATCTCAAGAGCGAAGATGCATACAAACGTCCAACGGTGCCTTGCCTATGCATACATAGAGATAAATAGGTGGAAATGCATTTTCACACGCGGAGCATCGTCATCTATCCGTGTTTTCCTTTTTCTGTCTGCGCTCGCGATCGCGAGGTACCGTTGCTTGGTGCGCTGCTGCTGCCTTGGAAGCTTGGAAAACGGCGGAGGTGCGTTTTCTGAGCGTAAGCGTGTCTCTCGGTTTTCCTCGAGGATTAGTTTTCACTTTCGATCCGTAGACGCAACATCGCGATCGCGGTCCCAGGCTGGCGATGGTGCTTTGGGATGAGTCGGGTTTTATTTATAACAAAATGTAGCGCCCCGTCGCCGTGCAATTTGGATGCGAAGGAATTTGTCGGTCGCGAAAAGATTCCTGAGATCTACTGCTAACAGTGCACAGTGTACGCGATTGTGAATATTTTATTAAATTCAAATGTTTATTGTGCAAGTGCGTGTGATTCGATTTGATTGGAGGTGATATGTTCTAAAAGATAGTCGGAGAAATGCGGATTCATATCAGGATGTGCTAAAAGATTCAGTGAGTTCTTGAAATGAAGTCGATCGTTAAGATGATGATCATTAAGTTTGGGTGAAACATAGCACAGAGGATTATCTTAAAAAAATACTTTGTAATAAATACGTTCAGGTTAGTAGCTCTCTTATTACATCCGTTGCTTCAAAATAAAAAGTCAATCTTGTAGTGTAAGTTAATAAAACTGAATAGGTACATTGTTTGAGACACATTCAGGAAGCTATGTATGTCGAAAACAAGACCACGTCGATTCCAGTTTCCATGAAACTGCCAAATTCGTCGATTCTCAAAAAATAATATTTTTATTGTTGTTTTCAAATTTTAATTTCTTCTTCAAAAATACAAAATTTTGACGTTTAGGGGCTCTTACAGCTGGCAATCAACTAAGCACAGTTAGTCAGCCTTTCAGGAAAACCGCACTGAAAGTGTTTGAGATTGATTCCGGAATTTCAAATTATTCTCTTTTTCTTCTTCTTTATGGCTTTACTGGGACTTGGCCTGCCTCGCTTCAACTTAGTGGTCTTTGAGCACATCAACAGTTATTGTTTGAAGGGCTTTCTTTGCCTGCCATTGCATGAATTTGTATATTATGAGGCCAGTACAATGATACCTACCTAGAATTTCCTGGTTCCTGTAAGTGTCCTTTTTAAATTATCTACTATTGGAAGATTTTTTCCAGAAAATCTTGAAATAATTAAAAAATCATCAGGTAATCCTGGAGAAGTTCTTGGGTACATCCCTGAAAAAATGTTAGAAGGATTTCGGAAATTTCCGAAGGAACCCTGAATGAATTTTTCCAGGAAAACCTGAGAGGAATTTCTGAAAAAAATGTTTGAGGAATTTCTGGAACAATCCCTGGAAGAATTCCCGGAGCAATCTCTGGAAGACTTCCTGGATAAATCCATGAAGTAACAACATCTAGATGAATCCCTGTTGCAATTTCTACAGGAATGCCTGGAGGATGCCCTGTAAAATCCGTGGAGGAATTCCCGGAGGACTTCCCGGAGGAATCTCAGGATGAATTTCTAAAAAAAATACCTGGAGGAATTCCTGTTTAAATTATGAGACGAATACCTAGAGAAATATCTGGAGAGATCTCATGAGGAATATCTCATCAATCCTAGGAGAAATCCTAGATAAATTTTTGGAGAATGCCTTGTAGGAAATTCTGGAGAAATTCCTGGAGGAATTCTGGGAGATATCCTTAGAAAAATTTCAAAAGGAATCCATGGATGAATTCTTGAAGAAATCCCTGAAGGAATTCCTGGAGGAATCCCTGAAGCAATTCCTTGGAAAATCTCTAGAGAGAATCCTGGAGAAATGCCTGGAGAAACTTCTGAACAAATTTCTGGCGTAAACAATTTTGGAGCACTCCTTGGAAAAATTCCTGGAGAAATCTCCAAAGGATTTCTGGGTGGAATTACTGGAGAAATTTCTGAAAAAAATCCCTTGAGAAATTCCAGGAGGATATCCTGGAAGAACCCTTGGAGGAATTTCTGCAGGATTCCCTGAAGGAATCTCTGGGAATATCCCTGGAGTAATTCGTGGAGAAATCCCTGCAGGAATCTCTAAAGCAAATCCAGGACGAATCTCTGGTGGGATTTCTGGAGGAAAGCTGGAAAAATTCCTGAAAGTATTCATGGAGAATTTCCTAGAAGAATCTCTGAAGAAATTCTCGTAGGAATTCTTGACATAATTTCTGAAGGATTTCCAGGAGCAATTCCTGGAGAAATTCCTATAGGAATTCCTGATGCAATTCCAGAGGTATTTCGTGGAAAAAGATCCTGGAGGAATTCCTAGAGATATTTCTGCGGAAATTGCTGGAATAATCTCTAGAGGATTTCTTGAAAGAATTACTGTACAAATTTCTAGAGGAATCTACTGAGGGATTCTGGAAGATTTCTATTTCTTTTTCTGTTATTTATCTATTTCTGAAAAAACTCATTGAGAAATTTCTGGAGGAATTTTTAGCGGAATTCCTGAAGAAATCCTCGAAGGAATCCCTAGATGAATTCTTGAAGAAATTTGTGGAGAAATCCCTGGAGGAATAGCTGGAGGAACCCATGATAAATTCATTAAGATATTCCTGGAGAACTTCCTTGAAGAATTTCCGAAGAAATACATAGCGAATTTCCTGGAAGAATGTTTGGAGGAACTTCTGCAGGATTTCCTGGAGGAATCCATGGAAAAAATCCCTGGAGATATTCGTATAGAAATCTTTGGAGGAATTCCTGCAGCAATTCTTGACGGAATCTCAAGAGAAATTGCTGGAGGAATCCCTAGACAAATTGCTAACATAGTTTCTGAAGGATGTCCAGGAGTCATTCCTGGAGAAATTCCTGGAGGAATTCCCGAAGAAATTCCTGGGGTAACTCCTAGAGGAATTCCTGGAGGAGTTCCTGGAGAAATTTCTGGATTAAATTCTGGAGGAATGCCTGGAAGAATTCCTAGAGGTAATCCTTTTGGAATTGCTGGAGGGATCCATGATGAAATTTCTGGAGGAATATCTAGAGAATATCTTGATAGAATAACTGGATAAAATTTTAGAGGAATCTCCAGAGAAATTCTGGGAGATTTATATTATTTTAATATTTCTGAAAAATCCCTTCAGAAAATCCTGGAGGAATTTCTAGCGAAATTTATGGAGAAACTCCTGGAGAAATCCTCGAAGGAATTCCTGAAGGAGTCCTTGGAGAAATTTGTGAAGAAATCCCTGAAGGAATCTCTAGAGGAATTTCTGGATGAATCCCTGAAAAACTCCTTAAAGTATTCCTGGCGAAATCCCTAGAGGATTTGCTGGAAGAATCCTTAGAGGAACTTCTAAAGGATTTCCTGGAATAATCTTCGAAGGATTTTCTGGAGGGATTCCTGGGAAAATCCTTGGAGAAAATCGTGGGGAAATTCCTAGAAAAATCCCTGAAGCAATTCATGTAGGAATCTCAGGAGAAATTTCTAGAGATTTGCCTGGAGAAATTCCTGAAAGTAATCCTGTAGAGTTTCCCCAAAAGATTTTCTGGAAAAAATCCTAACATATTTTCTGAAGGAGCAATTCCTGGATGAATTCCTAGAGAAATTGCTGGAGGAATTCCTGAAGAAATTCTTGGGGTATTTCCTGAAGAATTTCCTAGAGGAGTTCATAGAGAAATAGGGTCCTAAAATTAAAGACGAAATCTCGCTTATATTGAATAATACGATCAAGCATGGTATTCTAATCGAAATTGTACTTTACTCGAACTTGAAAAACAAAGGAATAATGAGAAAATTTGAAATAAGTAATATGGTAAATAGTTCTGGAGCTCGATTTGAATAGGTCGTATGTGCTTTTGTCGATTAAAAATTCGATCAGTTGGAATCGCTTATTACAGCGAAAACCGTTGAAAGTGAGCAAAGTTTATACATACAGCAGAATCCTCATAAAACAGGCTTTCTGTTCCATCATTAAAAGTTTGCAAAATAACTGCCATATTGCTACAATGACTAAAATAAACTGATCGAATTTTATATCGACAAAAGCACATACGACCTATTCAAATCAAGCTCCAGAGTTCTACTTTGACATTTGAGGTCAACCTTGTGTGACTGAGCTCGACATTTTTCGCACTGGGATTTCAAAATTTTCCTATCTGACATACACGGTGAAAAAAAATCACTCAAAATATGTGTTATAAGCTAGGGACGAGACAAAAGGCTAAAAAATAAAAATAATATATTTTCAACTACGGTTAATAAAAACGTCAAAAAATGAGTAAATATGTACTCTTGAACCATATATTGTGGTTTAAAACAAGAATCCCGATAGGACTTTAGGAGCCTATTCCTGGATAAAATCGTGGAGGAATGCCTGGAGGAATTCCTGGAGGTTTTCTTTTGGGAATTCCTGGAGGAATCTTTGGAGAAATTCTTGCAACAATGACTGCGTAAATTGCTGGGGGAATCTCTAGATGAAACCTGGGAGAAATTCTGAAAAAAAAAAATCACCTGAGAAATTCCTGAAAGAATTTCTAGAGAAGTTTCTGGAGGAATTCCTGGAGAAATCCTCGAAGGAATTTGTGAAGGAATCCCTGGAGCAATCCTTGGAGAAATACGTGGAGAAATCCCTGAAAAAATCCCTGAAGAAGTTCCTGGAGGAATTATTAGCGGAATTCCTAGAGGAATTCCTGCATTAATTCTTGGAGGAAAATCTGAAAGAATTCATGGATGATTTCTTGAAAAAACTCTAGAAGGTATTCCTACAGTAAATCTTCGAAGAATTTCTGAAGGATTTCCTTGAGAAATTCCTGAATGAATTGCTCACATAATTTATAACGGAATTCCTTGATTACTTCCTGGTGAAATTCCTGGAGGAATCCCTGAAGAAATTCCTGGAGAAATTCCAGTGATTAAATCCCAAGAATAATTCTTGAAGCAATCCCAGTAGAAACTCCTGGAAAAAAATTGGAGGAATTTCTGAAGGAGTCCCTGAAGCAATTACTGGAGGAATATCTGGTGGAATTCCTGTAGGAGCCTCTGAAAAAAATCCTTGAAGGAATCCCTTGAAGGTTTCCTGGATAAAATTCTCTAGAATTCCTGGTGTAATTCTTGGAAGAACCTCGGAAGCAATTACTAAAGGAATGCATGGAGGAAGTCCTGAAAAAATGCATTGAGGATACCCAGGAGGATTTTTTGGAGGAATCACTGAAAAAAAATATTGTAGGTATTCTTAAGGCTCAAATAACCATCAGTCATCATCAATCATCAAGTTTTCAAAAGCAGTTTTCTTCCTCTAAGTCACAAAATCGTCATTGAAAATTATTTCACAGTTATTCAGATAGTGGCCAGAGTACAGTGATAAATTTTCATTACCATTGGTTGAGATTTCAGCGAGAAAACTGCTTTTGTAATTTTGCTAAACGATGATGGTTTGTTTCCTCTTAACCCTTATGTGGCCGACAGGGTACCCGAGTTCGGGTACCCAGCGCCCATTTAAAAAGCATGGTGTAGAAAAAAGAAAAAAGTTTGTCAGACACATAACGGTTAAAGGGATTCCTGGAGGATATCCTAGAGAAATGCCTAAAGGAATACCGTGATTTCGGGTGAAATTGATCGATGAGAGGTCCATTTTTATTTGTGAAAAATAACGTTTTAAACTTAAAACAATTTGCGGAAAATGGCCATCGCCTGGCTCAACGGTTATTGAATGATGAGTTAACATGTTTTACAGCCAATTAGTCACATATTTCGGTATGAAATTCAATAATTTCCGAAACTGCGTGTTCGGCGATCTTCATAGACACTTTCAAACTTTTGTTACCGTAGTTGTATCGCACATGTAATGAATATTCGAATGAATGTTTAAAGCTGCCAAGTATTCGCTAAACCCAATTTCATCATCAAAAGTTCTAAATATTGTAATTTATGTATAAAATTGTAATTTTTCGGAAGTACAATATTGATACACATAATTAGTGAGAAAATTGCATACTTTCAGGCGTTTTCTTTGGATTTATGAAACTTTAAACTTAATTATAAAAATATTTAGTCAGTTTCGCATAGCTTTTCGCATTCTAGGGTGGTTGATTCAGATGGGAAAAATATTTCCAGCACTTACAAAGGCATTTCACTGACTGATCAATTTCAACCCGAATTTTTTTTTATTCAAAATGATATTTATTATAATAAAATGATTTGCTGTAAAATTTTCAACCTCGTTGACTGATGAAAACCATGGTCGTACTTGATTTAAAGCATTGAATTTAACCATATCGACAAATATTCAAAAATGAGGTGCCAAAAACTGCGAAAAATGATCAATTTCACCCGAAATTACGGTACCCGAAGGAATCTCCACAGGAACTTTTGGAGAAATCTGTGGAAGAGTTTCTTGCGTAATTTATTGAGGAATCTCTAGATGAATTCCTGGAGGAATTTTTAGAAAAATCCCTACAGAAATTCCCAAAGCAATCGCTGGAAAATTCCTAGAGCAATTCATTACGAATTTCTTGGAGGAATCCATGGATGTATCCCTGGAGGATATCCTGGATATGCCTGTAGTGATTAACATAGGCATCTCTAGAAATACTAATGGAGCAAACTCTAGAAGCATTCATGGAGAAATTTCTGGAGGAATCTCTAGAGGCATTTCTGAAGGAATCTCTGGATGAGTTTTTAAGGGAATTCCTGCAGCGATTTCCAGAGGAATCTCAGGAATAATTCTTGGAGGAATCGCTGAAGAAATTCGAGGAGGAATCTCTTGAGAAATTCCTGGAGGAATTCCAGGAAGAATTCCTGAAGAAATTGCAGGTGGAATCCTTGGAATCCCGGAAGCGATTTCTAGAGGCGTTCTATAGAGAATCCCTAAACAGTCCCTGTAGAAAGGACTGGATTAATACCTGGAAGAGTTCCTGAAAGAATTCCAAGAGGAACTTCTGAAGGAACTCTAAAAAGTGTTCCTGAGCGAATCCTTGGAGGAATTTTTGAAATAATTCCTGGAGTTCCTCCTGAGAAAAACACAGTTGAAATTCCCAGATGAGCCCCTGGAGGAATTCATGAACGAAAACCTGGAGGAATTTCTGAAAAAATCCCATGAGGAATCCCAGGAAAACTTTCATAACAAATTCCTGGAAGAATTTCTGTAGGAAAAAAAAATATGAAATCCATGTCTGCAATAATTTTTGGGCGAAAATTCCTGGAAGAATTTCTGTAGGAAAAAAAAATATGAAATCCATGTCTGCAATAATTTTTGGGCGAATTTCTGTTGACGGGAATCCCTGGAGAAATTCTTGGAGGAATTATTAAAAGCACTGGAACAATCACTGTAAGAACCTCTATAAATATCCCCCCGGAAGAATGTCTGGTGAAACCCATAGAGGAATTCTTGACAAATTCTCTGGAGCAATCATTGATGGAATCACTGAAGAAAGCTTTGGAAAAAAAAATCCAGGAGGAATTCGTCGATACATCCTTGCAGAAGTATCTGTAAAAAAATCTGAAGAAATCGTGGGATGAATTCTTGAAGCATTTCTTGGAACAAACCTTTCAATCATCACTATCGGAACCCTGCAAGATGTCCATGGAAGAATTCACGAAGGAGAACCTCCTAGAGAAGTACCTTGTGGAATTGCTGAAATAATTCCTTAGAAGTTCCAGAATAAATGCCCCAAGGAATTTCTGAAGCTGTTATTGAAATAATTCCTAAAGAAATTCCAGGTATTTTGCTCTTAGCATGACGTTTGTTTGAATTGAATACTAGTGAAAATTCGTATAGCAGTAGCACATAACTGCACTCTATAGCAACCTACATATGGTTCTAAAAAGCCGTACCGGAACCGGTTCCGCTATATCAGGAAAATTTCGCATGCTGTTTTTGTATTCCATGAATAAACATCACAAAATTTAGCCACTCAACTAAGTTTGTTATTTGGTTAAATTCTATGATAAGATAGAAGAGGATCTCTTGGAGAAATTTCCTGTAGTTCTCGAGTAAAAAAGGTTTGATAATTGTGAATAAAAAAATCTAATTATTAGAATAGTTTATTTCTTGCGATACTTTTTCTGGAACTCTGATTTTTTTCGATTATCTTTGAGTTGGCTCGATTTCAAAAAAACAAATCTAGCGGCCAGGGGGGGCCACGCCCCCCCCCCCTGCCCCTTCTGGCTACGCCCATGGCCTCTTCCAAACTTCTGGGAAAACTCCCCCGCTCAGGCATTCCTGCATAGCAGACCTAAACATCTCGGGAGCCTCTGCAATGTTTAGCTACTTTTAAGGCCACGTTCGGAACTCCGTCCAGACCTGGGGCTTTACCTACGCTGAGGGACTTTGGCAACCCCACAAGTTTCACATTGGTGACACTCTCCTCATCGCCAGCCCCAGTCTTCGGCTGTCCTACGTAAGGAAACCAAGGGCTAGGATCATGACATTTCTTGACTTTTCCGCTTCGGACAATTCATTTCTAAAATATTGGAGAACCCAAATGATGCCGGTGATCCTTTGACACCACATCACATCACACAGCCGCCGACCCCCTATTGTAGTTTTACCGGAACATCACAGTAATTCGTCAATCATCAACCTTACTTCCGGCTCTCCATTATCGCCTTGGTGCAGCACAACACTGCCTGTACATTAGTTAGACAAATATTTTCCCTCAAATTGTTTCACTGCTACGATTTAATCATTCTCGCATTTACGATGACAGACCTTTCTCCCCTTGTTTTGAAGATTTTGTATGAAATACACTGCTGTTCTAAGCAATGTACGAGATGATTAATGATTCAAGTATTTAAGCAAAACTGTTCTGCAGCACTGTTTTGAATCATAAACTTCTTTGTGTGCTCCACTTCACACTTTACGCAACAGCTTTGTGCTTACAATAATTCGCCTAAGACAATTACTTACTTTTTTGCCAAACTTTGTTCGTTACTTCCCAATATTATCATCTTCATTTTACGAATGAAATTTTCCGTAGAACCGGAAGCACCCAGTCAACGACTCTGGACGTGCTCAATTGCAATAATCTTACGTGGTTTCCAGTTACCTATAAAAACTGATACTGGGAAACATGTTCCATGTGGAGTTCCCCGAAAAGGCGGATCCCCTCGGGTGTCTGTCTGTCCACAGCGTTGTTGGCGCCCTTTCTTGACTGGCAAGCAACCATCGGTGGTGACGAAGACACCCACCGCGGGCAAAATGGAACATTTTAAAACATCAATACAATTTTATTTAGTCGTAAAGCACCATCGCCTGCCAAATCACACTCCCCGAGGTATGTACCTTCCTACCTATATCGGGCTGCGGCACGGCGTTCCGTCGCAATACAACAACACACCCCAACCGAATTCGGTGTAGCTATGATGATGATAGTAATATTTTTTTACCACGTGAGTAGTGAGTGAGTGGCTTACGCCTCACAGTACATCAAGGAAGAAACGCATCAGAGCCGAATCATGAAGATGGTTGTTGACCTCCTTCGCGCGCTTCACTCATGCACGGGGAATGTTCAAAGTCAGTGACTCCTGATGGGTATAGGTAAAGGTAATAACAACATACAGCCACCACAAACTAAACGAACTGCCAGTGAGGAATACCGAGAAAACTCCTCCGCCGCCGTACACACTGACTAATCCTGCTGCGGTGCGGCAAGGAGGGTTCAAAGATCTCTGTGCGTTTTCCCTAGTGTTTAGAATACGGAGGTAAAGTTTTCCTCCCTTTGAGACACGTGTTGTCTCCGTTCGTTCGTAGGCGCAGCTCATCTCTCGCTCTCTGTGGCGCACCACGTTGAAGTCACTTTTCTGCTTCGTTTCTGTTTTGACCCGCGCGCGCTTTAAATCAACTATCGGGATATCGACTTCGGGGTGCGATACAAACAAGGAGGAAAGGTGCTACTAAAATGTTCAACATGTGTTAGATGGAAAATGAAAACGCCGTTAGTTAACCATTGTGGCACATAGGTATATAGCCAGCGAGTATATCAAAGATTATCATAAATTGATATGAACTTTCTCAGATACATGCGTTATCGTTACATCAGTTTTCCGATTGAAGGAACGTGGGTGGATTCGGGCCCAATTGATTCGATTCCCATTCTAGGTTCTTTACTGGTGGTGAATCCCTAGGCACAGTGTAGACTGGAACCGTTTTTTATGCACATGGCTGGGGGTGCATAAATTAAAATAGGCATATTAAGAGGGAACTTTGTGAATGAATTAAATTTGGGCTTCAATTAGGGAATGTAGTTCGCAAGGGGTCTCCAGTTAGTCTAGTGGTTAAGGCTATGGATCGCCAATCCGGAGACGGCGGGTTCGATTCCCGTTCCGGTCGGGAAAATTTTCTCGACTCCCTGGGCATAGCGTATCATTGTACTTGCATCACAATATACAAATTCATGCAATGGCAGGCAAAGAAAGCCCTTCAATTAATAACTGTGGAAGTGCTCTAAGAACACTAATAAGTTGAAGCGAGGCAGGCCAAGTCCCAATGAGGCCGTAGAACCATAAAGAAGAAGACGAAGAAGAAGTTCGCAAGAACAGGTCTTACTCCTCGTCCGGCATTTGAGATGGGGCCAACGGGGAGTTCCTGAAAGTTTCCAGAGGCTTAAGGGGTGTTTCAATGGATCTCAGGAGCCTTTAAAGGGCGTTACAAGGGGTTTGAAGGGCGCTTCAAGGCATTTCAGAGAGTTTCAGGGGTTTCAGGAACATTATAAGGGCGTTCCTAGAGGTTCAGGTCAGGGCCGTATCAGGGGGTTCCTAAAACACCCTTATTTTCCGTGTCGAGCATTTCCATCACTGCGACCAGTTTCAAGATCTTAAATTTAGAACACCTTCAAATCAAACCGCACTTTAGGGGCATTTCAAAAGATATTGTGATGGGGTCTCTGAAAATCTTATAAAACTTCCTGAAATGCCTCCAACATCCCCCTAAAACCCGCATAAATTCCATGTAACGCACCTGAGGCACTCCGAAACCACCGAAAACGCCTCCGTAACTCCTTTGAAACCTACTTAAAATGCTCTGAAAATCCCTGATATCCGCCTAAAAACGCCTCAACCCCATGTAACGTACCCAAGACCCTCTAAAACCCCCAAAAACGCATGATTTACGCCACTAAAATCCGCCGAAGATTCTCCGAAACTTCCTCTGCCTCTGAGACCCCTCGGACCCATAACGTACCTGATTCACTCCGAAACCCACAAAAACGCCTCCGTAACGCCTCTGAATCCCGCCGAAAATGCTCTCAAACTTTCTGAAATGTCGCCAAAATCCCCCTGAAACCCCCTCGGACCCCATGTAACCCACCTGACAATCTCCGGAGCCCTCAAAAACACTTCCGTAATACCTCTAAAACCAGCCGAAAAATGCGATGAGATTTCCTGAAATGCCTTCGAAGCCCCTTTCTCAGATCCATGTAACTCCTTCGGACCTCTGGTAACGCATCTGATACGTTCCGAAAATGCCCTGAAACTAACTGAAATGTTTATAAATCCCCCTGAAACCTCCTCGGACCCCATGTGACGCACCTGTGAACCTTCAGAACCCCTGAAAACGCCTCCGTAACGCCTTTAAAACGTACCTGTAATGCCTCCAAAGTCTTGCGAAAATGCTCTGAAACTCTCTGCAATGCCCCCTCAGACCCCCCAAAACCCCCTGAGATGTCCTGATACTCCGCTGAAATCTCTTGGAACTCATTTCTTTTATTTAGTTCAACATCAAATTCATGATGTCGGTCACGCCCAACGCTCGCCCGATCACGCTCCACCTGGTTCGCCCATCGTGCTCTCTGTGCTTCACGCCTTTTTGTACCAACCGGATGGTTAGCGTATCCGTCCAGCTTTAGCCACTTTCAGGATGTTGGGTTCACCGTAGAGTGCAGCGAGTTCGTGGTTCATCCTTCGCCGCCACACACCTTTCTCCTTACTTACCTTACCGGTCAGGCTAAGGCCGGGGTGGCCTCTGCTGTACATAGTAGCCGCCTCCATTCCACTCGGTCCATGGCTGTTTGTCTCCAGTTCCGCACTCTGCGTAGGGCCCGCAGATCGTCCTCCACTTGGTCGACCCACCTAGCTCGCTGCGCTCCACGTCTTCTTGTACCGGTCGGATGACTCTCGAGAACCATTTTAGTCGGGTTGCTATACGACATCCTGATGACGTGACCCGCCCACCGTAGCCTCCCGATTTTCGCGGTATGGACGATGGTTGGTTCTCTCAGCAGCTGATGCAGCTCGTGGTTCATTCGCTTTCTCCAAGTCCCGTCTTCCATCTGCACTCCGCCGTAGATGGTATGCAACACCTTCCGTTCGAAAACTCCAAGGGCGAGTTGGTCCTCTGCACGTAGGGTCCATGTTTCGTGCCCATAGAGGACGACCGGTCTAATCAACGTTTTGTAGATGGTTAACTTCGTGTTACGGCGAACTTTATTCGATCGTAGAGTTCTGCGGAGTCCAAAGTAGGCACGATTTCCTGCCACAATGCGCCTCTGAATTTCTTTGCTGGTGTCGTTGTCGTCGGTCACCAGCGAGCCCAAGTACACGAATTCTTCAACCGCCTCGATTTCATCACCGTCGATATGAATTCGGGGTGGCGGGCGCGGTGGTTCCTCCCTGGAGCCCTTTGCCATCATGTACTTTGTCTTCGACACATTAATGACTAATCCGATTCGCCTGGCTTCACTCTTTAGTCGGATGTACGTTTCCGCCATCGTCTCAAATTTACGAGCAATAATATCAATATCATCGGCGAAACCAAGCAGCTGAACGGACTTCGTGAAAATCGTCCCACTCGTGTTTATCCCCGCTCTTCAAAGACCATCACCTTGCCGTAACCCTCTGCGAGATTCGAAGGGACTCGAGAGTGTCCCTGATACTCGAACTACGCACATCACTCGATCCATCGTCACCTTGTTCAACCGTATCAGTTTATCCGGGAATCCGTATTCGTGCATAATCTGCCATAGATGTTCTCGATCGATTGTATCATACGCCGATTTGAAATCGATGAACAAGTGATGTGTGGGCACGTTGTATTCGCGGCATTTCTGCAACACCTGGCGGATGGCGAACATCTGGTCCGTTGTAGCGCGTTCACCCATAAATTCAGCCTGATATTGCCCCACGAACTCTCTTGCAATCGGTGATAGACGGCGGCATAAAATTTGAGAGAGTATCTTGTAGGCAGCGCTCAGTAGTGTGATCGCGCGGTAGTTCCCGCAATCCAACTTGTCGCCCTTTTTGTAGATGGGACACACGATACCTTCCATCCATTCTTCCGGTAATACTTCCTCCTCCCAAATCTTGGTAATGACCCAGTGTAGTGCTCTCGCCAGTGCTTCTCCACCGTATTTTAGAAGCTCGCTTGGTAGTTGATCTGCTCCAGCGGCTTTGTTGTTTTTCAACCGGCCAACCTTCTCCTCAATCTCTTGAAGGTCAGGGGCCGGAAGTCTTTCGTCCTGTGCACATACTCCTAGATCTGTTACCACGCCACCTTCGGTACTTGCAACGTCGCCATTGATGTGCTCATCGTAATGCTGCCGCCACCTCTCGACCACCTCACGCTCGCTCGTGAGAATATTCCCGTGATTATCTCGGCACATGTCGGCTTGTGGCACAAAGCCTTTGTGCGAGCGGTTCAGCTTCTCGTAGAACTTTCGTGTGTCCTTAGCGCGGTACAGCTCTTCCATCGCTTCGCGATCTCGTTCTTCCTGCTGGCACTTCTTCATCCGGAAGACTGAGTTCTGCCTGTTACGCGCCTGTTTGTAACGTGCCTCATTCGCTCTCGTACGGTGTTGCAGCATTCTCGCCCCTGCTGCATTCTTCTCGTTTTTCAACTGTTCACATTCGCCGTCGTACCAGTCGTTTCTGTGATTCGGAGTCGCGAAGCCTAGTGCTGTAACCGAGGTACTACCTATGGCGGATCGGATGTCCCTCCAGCCATCTTCAAGTGTAGCTGCGCCAAGCTGCTCTTCCGTTGGTAGGGCCACTGCTAACTGCTGCGCGTAGTCTTAAGTCACTTCTACGTTACGAAGTTGCTCGATGTTGAGCCGCGGCGTTCGACTTCGACGCGTGGTGAGCGCATGCATACAGCGACTAAGTAGTGATCCGAATCTATATTCGCACTGCGGTATGTGCGGACGTTGGTTATATCTGAGAAGAATTTACCGTCGATTAGAACGTGGTCGATTTGGTTTTCTGTTTGACGGTCGGGTGATCTCCAGGTGGCTTTGTGGATATCTTTGCGAGGGAAGAAGGTGCTTCGGACTACCATACCACGGGAGGTTGCAAAGTTTACGCATCGCTGGCCGTTATCATTCGATACGGCGTGCAGGCTGTTTCGCCCGATTACCGGTCTGTACATTTCCTCCCTTCCTACCTGCGCGTTCATGTCGCCGACAACAATTTTCACGTCACGCGGCGAGCAACCATCGTATGTTTGCTCTAACTGCGCGTAGAACGCTTCTTTCTCGTCATCGGGTCTCCCTTCGTGTGGGCAGTGGACGTTGATGATACTGTAGTTGAAGAAACGGCCCTTAACTCTCAACATGCACATCCTTGCGTTGATCGGCTGCCACCCGATCACACGTTGTCGCATCTTGCCCAACACTATAAATCCTGTTCCCAGTTCATTGGTGGTGCCACAGCTTTGGTAGAAGGTAGCCGCTCGATGCCCGCTTTTCCACACTTTCTGTCCAGTCCAACAAAGTTCCTGCAACGCCACAATGTCGAAGTTGCGGGGATGTAGTTCGTCGTAGATTATCCTGTCACATCCTGCGAAACCTAGTGACTTGCAATTCCATGTTCCAAGTTTTCAATCGTAGTCCTTATTTCGTCGCGTGGGTCTTTGCCGATTGTATCGAGTCGTATTTTCTCCTATGTTATTCGAAATGGGGATTTTTACGGGTGGCTTATTGGGCCTACGCCAACACTCCTGTCGTGGGGCAGCGTTTCTTACTCAGCCGCTGGATGCCAGAACAGACGCTGTTTGAGCCGCACCTCCTTGGTGAACAGACACTCGGATCGTACCTCCTCAATCTAGCTGAAGTCAGAAGGACAACAGTGCCCAGGCTGCACTACCAGCTAAGCACACAACTCTTAGCTGGCGGTCTTTGTCATCGCTTGACCCGTGGAAGCATGAGGTAGGAACTTGTGAGGACCAGAGCTATATTGGACGCTCTCCTTATCGACTCACCGTTTTGCACCGTTCTCCTGCACATCGCCAAAGATCATCCTTAGCACGCGTCGCTCGAAAACTCCAAGTGCTTGCAGGTCCTCCTCGAGCATCGTCCATGTCTCGTGTCCGTAGAGGACCACTGGTCTTATTAGCGTCTTGTACATGGTACATTTGGTGCGGGGGTGAATCTTTTTTGACCGCAGTTTTTTTCTGGAGCCCGTGGTAGGTACGAGTTCCACTGATGATACGCCTTCGTATTTCACGGCTCACGTTATTGTCAGCCATTAGCAAGGAACCGAGGTAGACGAATTCTTCTGCCACCTCGAAAGTATCCCCGTCTACCGTAACATCGCTGCCAAGGCTTGAGCTGTCTCGCTCAGTCCAACCTATGTACCAGCAAGTAACTTTGTCTTAGACGAATTCACTACCAGTCCGACCTTTGCTGCTACACGTTTCAGGCAGGTGTACAGTTCTGCCACCGTTCCAAATGTTCTAGCAATAATATCCATATCATAAAACAGACAAATTGGCCGGATTTCGTGAAAATCGTACCCCGGCTGTTGAGCCCGACTCGTCGTATAACACCTTCCAGGGCGATGTTGAATAGTAGGCAGGAAAGTCCATCATCTTGTCGTAGTCCCCGTCGAGATTCGAATGAACTGGATAACTCGACCGGCCACCGATGAAACCCTCATGGTAACTTCCCACGAACTCATTCACTTTAGGTGAAAGACGACGGAAGATGATCTGGGTCGGTAACACTTCTTCCTGCTAAATCTTGGTAAATACCCAGTGTGTGCTCTTACCAGTGCATCTCCACCATATGTTAAAAACTCGCTTGGTAGTGGATCTGCTCCAGCGGCTTCGTTGTTTTTCAACCGGCCAACCTCCTCTTCAATCTCATGGAGGTCAGTTTTTCATCCTCTGCACGTACTTCTAGATCTGTTATTGCTAATTTAGAGAAACTTTTCCACTATCGCAACTATCGCTGCTGTCAGGCTGATGATTTTCACCAAGGTATCATCAATCAGTCCAAGGATACCTTGGATCGAGCCTTCAATACGACGCCGATGATTATTTTTTGTTTTTGCTTTTTAGAACATTTCACTTTGCAAGCATGCTTTGATTTGGCCAAACTTTTCAATAATACGATCATTTTCATGGCTGCGGTAGAACTCGGCGGTTACCGCAGACTGGAAAATTTTCTAAAAATCCGCTTTACCTCACGTCTTCACTAGACAGAAATGTCTTGCCATTTTGCTACCAGAAAGAGAAACCATAACATAAATGCTCAACACAGCTACTTTCGTTGCAAACGGAGAGAGAATGTTTCTGTTTTGACACATCTGTCCGAAAAAAAGCAAGACATTTTTGACTACTAGAGACGTCGCGTTACCATGACATCTTGGCTGCTTGCAACGTCGCCATTAATCGTAGTGCTGTGACTAACTCTCGACCACCTCGCGCTCGCTCGTGGCAAGACTCCCGTGATTGTCTCGGCACATGTCGGCTTGTGGCACAAAGCACGTGAGCGAGCGGTTCTGCTTCTCATACAACTTTCGTGTGTTCTTAGCGCGGTACAGCGCTTCAATCGCTTCGCGATCTCGTCGTTCCTTCTGGAGCTTCTTCCTTCGGAAAACTGAGTTCTGCCCTAGGTTCTGCCTGTCCGCGCCGTCATACCAATTGTTTCTGTGATTCGGGATCGCGGAGCCAAGTGCTGCAGCCGAGGTACTATTTACCTATGGCGTATCCGATGTCCCTCCAGCCATTTTCAAGTGTAGCTGCGCGAAGTTGCTCTTCCGTTGATATGGCCACTGCTACTTGCTGCGCGTAGTTTTGAGCAACTTCTACGTTCCACAGCTGCTTGATATTGAGCCGTGGCGTTCGACTTTGACGTGTGGTAGTACCCGTCGAAAGTTTTGAGCGCATGCATACAGCGACTAGGTACCGTTGATTAGAACATGGTCACATACTGGAGTAAGCTAATTACTGAGGGATTCCTCCTCTAAATTCGGTGTACAAGCTGCTGTCATATTGGTACGGATTGGAAGGAGCAAGAAGGCAACTCTCATATAATAGCGGTCTTGATCTGTGTACCAACGCTACTCGTCGCTTATAATTTTTCACTATGTACATTTTTACAACTTATTTGGGTTGCATAATGTGAAAATGTTCATAATATAGCTCTTTTTCATTATTTCAGTTGCATAATGAACCATTGCGGAAAAGTTAGTATAATACCGAAATAAGTTATTAAATAGAAATTATGATATTGGATTGCAGAAATAAAATTTATGTAAATAAAATTTTTGCAAATAAAATTTATGTAAATAGGAAATAATGTCTACATCACTCGCACATTGCAATGTGTGTTCATCCTTTCGAAGCACTGCAAGACCGTTGGCGACAGCTTGGCTATGGGTTTAAAAGTAGCAAGTAAGCTATAGCAGACGCTTATTACGGGGCGCGCACTTTTGCTTTCTAAAGATCAATGTCAAGAAGACAGACGTTCTCTACCGCAGCCGCCGTCGTCGGCCGGTCGCGTGGTCACCATAGGGCACTGCATAAAATTATCTTCTTCTCTTTCACTCTTACAGAAATTTTGTAAACAACAAGGCCAAGAAACGTCAAAATTCCATACAAAATCAAAACAGTGCAGTGCCCTATAACGAGACATAACCAGCAGCGTGGTAGGCGTTACTTTGTTTCTTCTACACGACGACGATGACGATCGGCATGCATACATCTGTCGGGGACACAAATGGGATGCTGTTGATCTGACGCAGTTTGCCTATGGAGTGGAGGTGGGAAACGGATGCATCTAGAAGTGGCAATATCGTTTCAACCGTTGCGTCGTCGTCGTCGCCGACACTCGACCGGCAAAATTCGCGCGGTTTGCTTTATTTTTGCTCTCAGACATCGGAGAGGAAATATTTTCAAATATTGTGCTACATTTCGCAAAATCATGTTGTTTTCATTTTCTTCCACTTGATAACAAAATACGGTACAAAAGTGGTGCCGGCAAAAAATTTACGAGTATAAATCAGCGGAACAATTACTTCCTTCTGTTGTCGTCGTTCATCGTTTTCTCTCGGGTGCAGACTAGATGGGTGATCTGAGCAGTAGGAAGTCGCTAAGGCCACGATTACTCATGAATCATCTGGGTCAACGACTGCAGTTGGTTGCTTCTGAGAGACTTCAAATAATCCGAGAAAAGGGAATTTCAGAGCCAGAATATAGAATGCAACCTACCGAACACTGTGGTCTAGAAGTCGAGATTTTGTGACAAAATCATTTTAATTCTTTGAGGCCTAGAGAGTTTATTCGCCTCTGAGTGTGTTTTGGATGTGCTACGTCATCCAAACTACCTTGAGTAAATACTATGAATTCTACGTGAGTAATGGTAACTTTTTACACACATAGTAGAAAAAAAAAGACACGGACAACGTCTTCAGCTTTCGGCTGTACAGACTGTTTTAAACTTAACATTAGACAACGGACAACGGAGCATGCACCAGTGGAAACGGGGAAGAAACTATTCTCACGAAAAGTTTCAACGCCCGAAGCGGGAATCGAACCCTCACCCCATAGCATGGTGCGATTATAAGCTTGGTGACCCTAACCGCACGGCTACGAGGCTCCACAAAGTTCAGAAATTTAACGGGGTCCAGTAAATTCTGAAAGTTCAGCAAACATTATAGGATCAGGAGGAATAACGGAAATGAATAACGAAATTATAACCGATTGAGTTATCATTTCAAAATAAAATTCTCTGGTTAGGTGTTAAAAAAAAAATTGGCCTATCCATATTAGCGTGGGTCATTGGAACCGTTTTCTCAGATCAAAGCTTTTTTGGTTCCGTTTCGGGTCCTGAGTATCTGTGCAAAATTTGAGCACGATCGGTTGCGTCTACACTTTGCGCATTGCAATTGAAATTCGCATGGGATTTGTATGGGAAAACATACTTTTTTTTTGTCATAAGTTGAAAAAGTTTGTCTGAAACTTTTTAACCGATACTGTAAAATGATAGCCTAGGATGTTCTGAAAAACTTTGTTGAAGACCGCAAAACGATCCGATGCTTGTAAAAATAGTTATAACCAACGAACCACATACATGTGTTTATGTTTTACCATGTAAAGGAATAACAATAGCAACAAAATCATGCTGTTTTGGCAAGCAATGCCAACGCTATAACTTTTTTCATAAGCATCAGATCACTTCGCGGTCTTCGAAAAAGTTTTTCAAGACACCCTAGGGTATGTTTTCACTTCATCGGTTACATGGTTTTAGGAAAAATCGAGCTTGTCATGAGAGAAATGCAAAAAAAGTATGTTTTCACATGTAAAATCCCATACAAACTTCAAACGCGATGCGCAAAACGTAGACATAATCGATCGTGCCCAAATTTTGCACACTTATTTGGGTCCTGAAATGGGATCAAAAAAACTTTGATCTGATGGGATAACATTGAATTTTTCATTTTTCCATATAAACGATGACCCACTCTAATCCATATCATAATTATAACAGGTCTTGATACAATTTTAACAAGCTTATAACAAATTGAGTAAATAATTGGACGAAATTTGAAGAAATTTTCAAAACATTCCATTATAACATTCCAAAAAGGAGGAATTCCGGAGGCCAGAAGGAATTTCTGGAAGAATTTCTGAAGGAATTCTTTGAGGAGTTTCAAAAGGATAAGGATTCCTGAATTCCTGAAGGAACCCGTGGAGGAAATCCTCAGGAATTCCTTGGAATAGTTCCTGGAATAATCCTTGAAGAAGATTCTGAGGCCAAAGTTGCCACTGAAGGCATTTCTTAAGTGAACTTTGGGGGAATTCTTGGAAAAAATACAAAAGAATATTTTAGAAAGAATCCTTGAGGGAGCTTCCGAAGTTCCCTGGGGGGAGTACCTGAATAAATCAAGCGCAGATCTTTTTAAAGTAATTGGCATAACGTCCCAACTGGGACAAAGCCTATTTCTAAACTTTTTTTTTGCTGTTAAAAAACCCAGATTAATCCATCTAGTGGTGATACTGCCTTTCTCGTCAAATATGTACTCATGAACTTTTCGTCGACGTTAGCCAAAATGTTCCTGAATGCTGAAAACACTTCATATAGAAAAGCAACAATTTTAACAAAGCCATCATCGATTTTCGAAACTTATTGATGATACATATTCCGATGTTATGTTCAACAGCAAAACAGCGCTGAAAAATATCAGACCTCTCAGTTGACTACTTGACCACCTTAACCCTAGTCGTGTATTGGGGTCATTATGACCCCATTCCATCCACTACGGCAGCGGGGTGAGCGTCAATTATGCATGAAGAAGGTTAACTTTATACACAATCACAGAGCACTTTCTGATCTTCGCAAATGTTCATTTCAGCACACCTTAGGCTACATTTTATTATCATTGGTAACATGATTCATGTAAAATTTGACCTTCCTGCGAGAAAAATGCATTCAAATTCTTGAATTTTATTTCCATTCAAATTTCAATCGCAATAAGAAAAGGGAGGGCTCAACCAGCCGCACCCAAATTGTGAGCAGTAATTTTAGAAGCATAAGGAGATTGAAGATTGAAAAACTGTATAAGGTGTTGATGCGATTAAAATATATTTTTCCATAAAACGTTGATCCATCCTACTATACATTTACACTGCAGGTGTGATTTGAAGTGATCGCTTCCCAAGCAACACACATGTTATAATAGAGTTACGACAGCGCAAGTTTTGGTTATATAGAAGATTATTTTACGTAATTCTAACATTGTGTTGAAATAACGTAAAATAAACTTCTATACAACCAAAATTTGCGCTGTCGTAACTTTTATATAACATGTGTGTTACTTGGGTTTTGTCACGATTTTGTTCTCTTGCATATATGAAGACTTTGACCATTTCTTCACTTATAATTTTACCCAACATTTACATGCTATCAAAAAAGCCACAATTTGATTTATCGCTTTGACATTTATTTTGTTCACCTTTATAATTCCGCTATTTGATGTGCAGCTTGCATGGGTTTTGTTAAATTTTGCGTTTGACCACTTCTGGCGGGACACCTGCAACCGATTCCGGTTGTCTCAAATATGGCCTGAGACTATGTTTTTGTCAACTGTTCATTGGGTTACCTGAAAAGCCGAAATTTAATGTGATCTGAGGCTATTTTCTTGCTAACCGTTCGGCAAATTTTTGAAAAAGCTGCGATTTTATGTATCGCATGCGTGATAGAAGTTACTTAACCTAACTGTGGCCAGCCACTTGAATAGTGAATGAATTCTAGTAAGCAAGCATATTAAATACTATGTACAAATCTTAAAACTACACTTAAACTAAATAAAAAAAAAAATCATTACAAACAATTCAATTTTTAATTCATACATTTTCGAACACATATTTTTTTAATTTTTTCTTATAAACTGTCAGACGTTCTTCGGTTTTCAAGTAATTAGGGAGCGCATTAAATTGAGTCACACCAGTGTAGAAGAAGTGCTTTAAAGCGAGCTCAGTTCGTGGTCTTGAAACAAAAAAGTTTTGCCTTGCTCTAGTTTCGTGAGCGTGTATATTTTGAAATTCAATTAAACGTATGTTGGAGTCCACTAAGTTATGTTTTATTTTATAAACAAAAAGCAGGCAGTTGTATTTATGCAATAAATCTAACGGCAATATTTCAGGTGAATACAAAGCTGCAGTAGGAGAAAATAGTGGAAGTTTGCGAATATATTTAATTGCTCTATTTTGCAAAACTTTCAGTACATTCAGATGCGTTACTCCTGCTGAACCCCAAATTGTATTCATGTAAGTCAGATGCGGTAAAATGAAAGCATTATACAATTGCCAACAGCTTTGAATACTTAGACAATGCCTAGCTTTCTTTAGAGCAAATATTATGGGCATTATTTTATTTTTTACGAGTCTAATATGTCTCTTCCAATTGAGATTCTCGTCTATTGCTAGACCTAAATAATCTACCTCAGTAACTTGAGCTAAATTTTCGTTATTTATAGTCAGTTCAAATCGTGGGTTTGGATTTTTTAGTGAAAAAATTATGAAGTTTGATTTTTTACTATTTATTTGCATTTTATTGGCAGAAAACCAACTGGGAAGTAGATGAAGATCATATTGCATCATATTTTGAAGTGATTCTAAGTCTTTTGCTTTATATTTACAGACGGCATCGTCTGCGTAGCATTGCAGTGTTCCCTTGAGTGGCACGTTAAATATGTCATTTACAAAAAGATTGAACAATATAGGGCCAACAATGGACCCTTGTGGCACACCAGATTTTATAAGAAGCGGCTCACTCAGAACTCCATTGACACAACATTGCTGTTTCCTGTTCGAGAGGTAGGATTTCAGTAAACTAACTGCTGATGGAGTGAATCCATAGAAACTCAGTTTAGCAATTAATAAATCATGAGGAATACAGTCAAATGCTTTACATAAGTCTATAAATATGCATCCAACATACTCTCCTTCATCTAAACCTTTTACAATAAAATTCAATAGTTCTAAGGAAGCCGATTCGGTGCTTTTTTTGGGTAGGAAACCGAACTGATTTTTATTCAAAAGATTATTTTGTAATAAATAGCATTTGATTTGTTCATTTATAATGTACTCTGGAATTTTAGAGAGGGCTGGCAAAATTGAAACAGGTCTATAGTTAGTTTTTGTAAACTTATCACCAGATTTATAGAGTGGAACTATTTTTGCAATTTTCAAACAATCTTCAAAGTGTGAGGACTGAATCATATTGTTGACTGCCTGTGTCAGTTTAGGAGTTATGAAAGAAGAACATTTTTGAAGAAACCTCGTAGAAATTTTATCCAATCCGACAGCAGCACTAGCATTTAATGATTTTAACACAGTAGTAACTTTTTCATCATTGACCACAGAGAAAGAGAACAAAACATCTGGTTGTGGACTCATAAACACTATAAAATTGCTATTCGCTGAACTTATTCTTTGGAGTATACTGTTGTTTTGAACCAATAATCCAATATTAACAAAGTATTCATTGAAACAATTAGCTATCAAAGCATCGGTTGGAATAATTTCATTGTTCTCCTTGAGTGACAGCACTTCTGCATTTGATTTTGAACAACTTCTCTGGAAAATTATTTCCCTCAGTATACTCCAAGTTTTTCTGTAATCCTTTGCATTTTGGCACAATTTGCGCCCATAATGTTGCTCCTTAGAGTATTTGATCTTGTTTTTTAATGCATTACGCATTCTTACATACACTTGGTAAAACTCATTTTTTAGACGATCTGTTGTAGCATTTTTGTATTGTTTATAAACTTCATTTTTTTGTCTAATTTCAACTAATAACTCATTGTTTATGTATGGCTTCCTAATTCTCATGGACTTTTTCCTAAATGATATTTCTGTTTTGTTTTCATTTATAATTGCATTCAGTTTTTCAGAAATATCACTAAAATGTGTGCTAGAATGGAAAGTTGTTTGTGATACTGATCTGAGAATATTATCATAGTTAATATATGTTTTCTTTTGCACAAACTCATCGTTCATTAGTTTTGATGTCTTAATTGATAATACAAGAGTCTTGTGGTCCGATATGCATCGTTCAGTATCTCTAATGTGTAAATGCATTTTGCAATCAAATATATCTGTAATAAAATGATCAATTACTGTACAAATAGTATTTGAAATACGCGTTGCATAGCGGGAGTCTATTTTGTTCAGAATAATGTATCCAAGAGATTGAATTTTATGTTTATATTGATAAACAAATTCATTTGTAGCATCCAACAAGTTTATATTAAAATCACCACAAATAACCATTCTTTTAAATTTATGCATAATTTGTTCAAGTTGGTCTAGAAACAAAGGAACTAACCTACCAGGATTATAAACGCCCATGATTTTTATTCTTGAATCAATCAATTCAATAATCAAAAAGTTGCTATCATTTTCACTTATTTCCAACAATAATTGGCTTCTTAAGGTTGAAAGGACAAAAATAGATACACCACCCCCTCTCCCGTCTCTGCAGCTGTGGTACGCATCGTATCCCCTGAGGTTGAAAATTTCATTCTTATGCAACCACGTTTCAGCGAAAACAACAACATGAATACTACTACGAAACTCATTGATAAGCAAGCAGAGTTGTTCTTCTTTATTTCGGCAGCTTCTAGTATTTAAATATAAAACGTTAAGATTATCATTATAAAGCTGTATCTCTTCAAGGGAAAATTCAATATTCAATTCGTTAATAAGCTCTATTTCACAATCCATGACTATTATAATAATTGTTATTGTCAGTTGACATACTCAGAAGAGAAAAAGAAAATTATTCTATTGACGATAAAACACTAACATCAGACACACGAATTGCTCTAGTGGTCTCATCTTTGCGGAGAAAAATATCTCCGTTGGAGTACCAAACAAATTTGAAATTTTTGGTTCGTTTCAATTTTCGAGCTTCGTTAAACAAGAAACGATTCGCATTTGTTAAGCGGTGATTGAAATAGATTCGCTGCTTGACCCCTAGACCAATTGACTCACAAGTGATGGGATTATCGCGGGCGGCCTTCATTATTCGCTCCTTGATGCAATTGTTGGAGAAACGGACCAGAATGGGTTGCAACCCTCCTCTGTTAGATGATGATAATCTTGCCATTCCTTGTACGTCTTCCGGCCGACATTCCACGCTCAGCTGAGCCAGGATGTTGCGGAAAACATCCTCAAGCTTTTCATCCGTAGTCCTGATGACGTTGCATATCAGCAAATGCCCTTCCATGGTAATTTGACGAAGACTGTTGACCTCGTAGTTCAGCTCCTGAATATGTTTTTCATTGGCCGTACACATACCGTTTATGCTATCAGGTATCAGAAGGTATCAGAAGGCCGGCTCCAGAGGCACGTTATCCTCCATTTGGGACATTTGTGCCATCGCCAAAATAACAGCCTATTTCATCATCTACCTGAGGGAAAAGGAAGGAAAAAGGATTTGGATGGGGATAGGGACAGGTAGGGAAATAGGAAAAATACCCTGGAAGAGGGTACTAACGCACAAGCGTACCACAATGGGTTCAAACAGCGCCCTGAAAAGGGCACTGTAATAACGCATAAAGCGAAAGAGAGCCTATAGCTCTTTACCACAGCGGGTTAAGAACAACAGAATATCCTGAAGATTCAGGTTTCTGAAGTCAGTTTCACTTAATAAGTGTTTACCGAATACTCGGAAACGCAGTTGCGCGAAAACTGGACAGTTACATATCAAATGATACGAAGTTCCATAATCGGATTCACAGCTATCACAGGCAAATGAATCAGCTTGCTGAATATTCGCCATGTGATAGCTGAGTCGGCAGTGGCCAGTCAATGCTTTGACCAGCATGCTGCAATTCTGCTTAGACAGATTAGTTAGATACTTCGCCACCCGTAGAGATGGCTCAGCACTATACAATTTGGTTTGACGACATGACTCCAAACTATTCCAATATTGTCTGTGTTGAGTGACAGCCCAGGTGTGAATCTGAAGCTTAATCCAACACTTCGATATCGGAATAGCTGGCTCAGGGCCAATGAAGTCATGTGATGCTCCAGAGCGAGCTAACTCATCAGCCAATTCATTTCCAGCGATGGAAGAATGACCAGGTACCCATAGAAGGTGAACAGCGTTTGCTGAATTCAGCTCCTCGATTTGAGTTCGACAAGCGATAACTATCTTCGACCTGGAGTTGGCCGAAGCAAGTGCTTTAATAGCAGCCTGGCTATCTGAACAGAAGTATATTACTTTGCCCATTACATGCTGCTGAAGTGCTGATTGCACTCCGCACATAAGAGCAAAGATTTCGGCCTGAAAAACGGTACAGTGTCTACCAAGTGAGTAAGACTGATACAGCCTTAGCTCACGAGAATAAACACCAGCACCTGCTCGACCTTCGAGAAGGGAGCCATCAGTGTAACATACGATGCCGTCTGAAATACTTCTTTCCAGATAACCAGATGTCCACTCTTCCCGGGAAGGGAATTTCGTGGAAAATGTCCTATATGGAAAATTACAAGCAATTGTAAGATCACTTGGAGCAAGGACAATTTTGTCCCAATTCACCAAAAGTGGAAACAACGAGGTGTGTGTTGAACTGCGGTTCACAGGAGTTTCCTCTAGTAGACCGAGTACCCGTAACCGGTAAGTGCAAGAAAGGGCTTCTTGTTTGAGATGAATGTGTAGTGGGGCAACGTCAAAGAGAACTTCTAGCGCTGCCGTAGGAGTTGAAGAGAACGCTCCAGACATCGCCATTAAGCACATCCTTTGGAGATGGCCTAATTTTGATTGGACCGTTCTCACTTCACCCTTTTGCCACCACACAAGACATCCATAAGCCAATATTGGCCGAACCACAGTTGTGTAAATCCATTTGATATACTTGGGTTTGAGACCCCAAGTTGTACCAAAAGTACGCCGGCATTGCCCGAAGGCCATACAAGCTTTCTTGATTCTGAACTCAATGTGAGGTGTCCAGGAAAGCTTGGAATCAAGAATGAGTCCAACGTACTTTACCTGTTCAGTCACATCGATTTCAGAATCAAAGAGACGCAAAGGTCGAACGCCATTACGGTTTCGCCTTTCCGTGAAAAGAACAATAGATGTTTTACTCGGATTAACCGAAAGGCCATATTGGCGACACCAACCCTCAACTACCTGAAGGGCGTTTTGCATCAGGTCGAAAAGGGTGCTGATGCACATACCTACTAACAATGTTAGGTAGTCGTCGGCAAAACCATAAGTAGGAAAACCGCTATTATTGAGTTGCCTCAATAGCGTATCTGCTACGAGATTCCACAAAAGCGGTGATAAGACTCCCCCTTGGGGGCATCCACAAACACTCAATTTCCTAATCCCTGCTAGACGCAATGTCGAGAAGAGATATCGGTTTTTGAGCATTTGGTGAATCCAATTGGAAATCATTGGAGATATACCATGACTCCGTGCGGCTTCCAATATGGCATCGAAAGGCACGTTGTCAAAGGCACCCTCGATATCTAAGAAAACACCCAAACAAGATTGCTTTTGAGCGAATGCTTTCTCGATATCGTAAACAACCTTGTGTAAAAGAGTCACAGTGGACTTACCAGATTGGTAGGCATGTTGGTTCACATGAAGAGGCACGTTGGCCAGATGAACATCACGGATATGATGATCCACAATGCGTTCTAAGCATTTCAGAAGAAAAGAGGTCAAACTGATAGGTCTGAAACTCTTTGCTTCTTCATACGACGCACGACCCACTTTCGGAATAAACTTTACAGTAATATCCCTCCAGGATTTGGGAATATACCCTGTAGCAAAACTGCAAACAAGTAGTTTTTTCAAAACATGTTTGAAATAATCAAATCCCTTCTGAAGCAAAATTGGATAAATCCCATCTGCCCCAGGAGATTTGAAAGGAGCAAAGCTATTAAGAGCCCACTCAATCGATTCTATAGTTACAATACTCCGAGCCGAAGCTAAAGAATCATAACTACAAGAAAAGACATCAGGATCATCCGAAGATGTAATATCCACACATCCAGGGAAGTGTGTGCTGAATAAGCATTCCAGAACTTCCTCATCAGAGGAAGTCAGATCGCCATTTGGCAAACGAAGTTCGTTCACCCGGAAATCCTTAGATTTCGCAAGGATTTTGTTTAACCGACTGACTTCACTCAAGCTGGAAACATTTGTACAAAGGTTTTTTCCAGCCGGATCGTTCAGCAGACCGGAGAGCTTTCCTGTAGGCCTTGCGAGCCGACCTGAAAGCCTCCGAACCAGCCGAACGTCGTCTGTTCCAACTCTTTCTACATTGTTTCCTGAGTTTCGCCAGATCAGAGTTCCACCAAGGGGTTCCTCTTGTGATCTCCACAGACCGTAGAGGGCATGCTTCTTCAAAAGCTTCCATGATGAAGGTCGTTGTAGTATCAACGACATCATCTAAATCACTTGGAGTGTCAATGGATGGTGAATATCCATGAAATTTGGCTGCAACCAAATCAGTATAAAGATCCCAGTTTGTTGACCGAGGATTCCTGAAACGCAATGTTTGCGAAGTAACATTTAAATGTTCAAATAAGATATAGCGATGGTCAGATAAAGATTCTTCATCTGACACATGCCAATTGGTCAGCTCGTGACTAATTCTGCTAGAGCAAAGCGTTATATCTAACACTTCCTCTCTAGCAGATGCCATGAAGGTTGGGCGGTTGCCTATGTTAAGTAATGCAAGATCTGTACTACTTAAGTACTCCATCAAACTGGAGCCTCTCAAGTTAATGTCTGAGCTGCCCCAGATGATATGGTGAGCATTAGCATCACTGCCAACAATTAGCGGAAGGCCTTTTGAAGTGCAGTATGCGATGACTTGTTTGAAAGCATCCGTAGGGGATGGTTCATCATGTGGTAAATACACAGAACAATAGACGTATTTCCTGTTGAGGTTTCCAACAGATACATCAATTGTGATAGCACATACATCTCTGGTGGTTAGTTCAGAGATGAGTGTAGCAACTATTGCGTTGTTGACAAGCACACAGGCTCGAGGCATGACACGCGAGTTTGCCATTTCATGTTTACTGAAAGTGGCAAACACCGGGTTCACAAGGTTTCCTAGATAGAAATTTCCCTTACGAAAGTAAGGTTCTTGTACCAAGGCCACTTGGGCTGTACCATTTTGCATAAGTCTGCAAAGATTGATCGTTGCTGTTCTTTTATGCTGAAGATTGATCTGAGCTATCCTAACCGTAGCCACTACCCAAACTAGGTAAGATTAAACTCTTCGCAACAGCAGCACAACAAAGAACAGCAACAATAAAACCAAATCGGTATCGATTGGAAAACGCCAAAGGCGAGGATACACAGAATACACTGTGTAAATCGCATAATGCGAAACCATATAGGTGAAAATTTAAACTAATTAACAACATCTTCATAATCCCGCCCTTATTTAGCCTCAAGTGAGACTAAAGAAGGGCAGCTGATTGTCTCGGAGAAACACAAGGTCCACTGCACCATTGCTCCGGTTAGCGCAGTAAGGGCTACATACTGTGGAGGGCGCCCTGGTACTCCACAGGCTCCGTTAGCGGTTAGGTTTTTATTAGACCCCCCTAACCATTCATTCCTAGGCACGGTAAGCATAAAGCCGCATCACACCATGAATTAGGGGTCACCTGTTGGTGGATTCTTACCACCGGAACAGGCGGTCCGTAGTGTTATTCTTAGCCAATTGAGACAATCGCTACCGACACTACACAGCTATCTAGGCTGATCGAGAAAAGAAGTTAATATTGATGATCAACTTCATACGGACTCGAACAGCTGATGACGTTGCATATCAGCAAATGCCCTTCCATGGTAATTTGACGAAGACTGTTGACCTCGTAGTTCAGCTCCTGAATATGTTTTTCATTGGCCGTACACATACCGTTTATGCTAGTGATGTTCTTAGAGAGAGATGTTAAGTTGGATTTACTTTTGGTGATTTCAGCTTTGAGGTGATCAAATTCGCCAGAGAGAAATTCCTGGGATAATTTGATGGATTCCACATCTGCTTTTAGCTGCGAAACAGATTTATTTATTTCACTTGCCATTCCATTCAAACGAGCTTTCGTGTCATCATTAGCCTTCGCTATTTCTCGCTTGATGAGCATGTAGAGATCCTTCATAGACATCTCATCTTCCACATCGGATGAGTCGTTTTCCTCATCCATATGTAACTCAGGTTCACCACAGTGTTGTTTAGCTGTTGAAGCCGTTGCACTTACTCCATTCGGAGAATCACTGAGCTGTCGCTTCGTTTTGCTGCGATCGTTGCGCTTCTTCATCATAGCAATAAACAAATGATCACCAGGTAGTTGAAGATAAGAGGGATGAGATGAGAGAGAAAATACACCACCACAGCAGCAACAAGCACAACAGCAGCAGTCACACCAGGCACCAGCAGCGAGCCACAGATGAAGCGATATGTAAATAGTGTTTGTATCACATTTCTTCAGTTCCAGTGAGAACCCACGCCAAACAGGCGCAAAATAAAGCGGTTTAGATCGCTTTCACCGCCTATAGTGAGTTTTGTGATAGCTCGATGTAGTTCTATGAAATTGAAATAACGTATTTCACTGTTAATCCCCGCACGAATCAATTTGTCTTCACGAGCGTATAACTTAGGCAACCTTACAGGGCGATATGAGACGTTTTTTAGAATTTACAACGATATATTCGCAGAAATATACAACTTTATAACCGTAACCGAAATTGCACACGACCGAAATCTAGCTATTGCTTGCTTGATTCTCTGAATCTTCTCTTTGGTTCACTTCTATTAAATTACTTCCGATGGAACATCCGCAACCGATTTCCAAATATTATTACAAGTTCTAGATGGGGCCTGAAACTATTTCCTTTTTGACCGTTCATCAGATTATCAAAAACGCCGCTATGGTTTAGTTCCCTTCTATATTTTACAACTTCCGACGTTACTCGTCTTGTCACCAGTTCTGAAACACTACCGGTTCTCCCAAATATGGTCGGAGATTAACCGTTTATCTTGTTACTGAATAAGTCATTGATATGTCGCATGTATTGGTTCTCTTTTACATTTGACCATTTCTGGTGGGACACCCGTAATCGGTTCCGTAACACACTGATATGGCTTGCGTCTATTTTCTTGTTCAACATGTTACCTAAAAAGCCGTGATTTGAGCTATCGCATGCATGGGTTTGGTGTCACTTCCGGCCCGGAACCGCTTGCGGAACACTACCGATAGTCTCTTAAATAGTCTGAGCCTATTTGCTTGCTGAAGTTTATTAGGTTATCAAAAAAGCCATGGGTTTGTTTCAATTTTATATTTAGCCGCTTTCAGAGGGAAACCCGGAACTAGTTTTGCCACTACTGACAGTCCATAATGTCGAAAAAGTCGTGATTTGATGTGCCGTATGCAAAAGTTTTGTCAACTTTTATATACGGCCACTTCCGGAGGAGCACCCGGAACCGGTTCCGAAGCACTACCGGTTCAGATATGATCTGAGACTGTTTTCTTGCTAACTGCTCATCAGGTTATCGAAAATGCCGCAGTTTGATGTGTCGCATGCATGGCTTTGGTTCACTTTTATATGTGGCCACTTCCGGCGGGACACCTGGAACCGGTTCCGGAACACTATCGCTTCAGATATGGTCTGAGACTGTTTTCTTGCTAACTGTCCATCAGGTTATCAAAAATGCCGCAGTTTGATGTGTCGCATGCATGGGTTTGGTTCATTTTTATATTTGGCCACTTCCGGCGGGACATCTGGAACCAGTTCCGGAACGCAACCGGTTCAGATATGGTCTGAGACTGTTTTCTTGCTAACTGTCCATCAGGTTATCGAAGTTGCCGCGATTTGATGTGTCGCATGCATGGATTTGGTTCACTTTTATATTTGGCCACTTCCGGCGAGACAGCCGGAACCGGTTCCGGAACACTACCGGCTTAGATATGGTCTGAGACTGTTTTCTTGATAACTGTTCATCAGGTTATCCAAAATGCCGCAGTTTGATGTGTCGCATGTATGTGTTTGTTACATTTTTATGTATGGCCCCTTCCAAGGGTACTGATCCGGAACACGTAAATGGCCATAACTCCGGTACGGCTGGGCCGGTCCGAACCATTTTCAATTGGAAACAATGGGACCAGATTCCGCGTCGAATGCATCGTCGGTCATTAAAATCGGTTGTGGTTTACTGCCAAAAAGTGATGTGAGTTTTTTTGTACACATACACACATACACACACACATACATACACACATACACACACACATACACACACACAGACATCACCTCAATTCGTCGAGCTGAGTTGATTGCTATATGTGACTTGAACCTCCGGGCCTTCTATCAAAAAGTCGTTTTTGGAGTGAACAGCCTTTCCAGTACACTTAGTGTACGAGAAAGGCAAAACATGAAGTCAGAATGAAGTTTGTGATTACGGTTAATATATAAACTATCGTGAGGTATGCTTTGGCGCTAATTTAGGGGCTCCACAAATCAATTGATATGAAGTGCTCCGCGTGTCGAAAGGCTGAAAACTCCTGCATTAAAGCCTGTATCCGCAATAATCGGGACACAGAAGTACGGCTGCAGCTCTGTAATGAATCGGTAAAATTGGCCAAATAATTGACTGAGAACTCATTGGTGTATGTTTATTATCTGTGCCAAATTTCATAAATATCGATGCATTACTTTTAATTGTGGATAAAAAACAAACAGACGTGGTTTAAAGCATTTTGTACAATCATGTCCAATTTTCAGTCGCATAGTAGATGATTCTTTTAAGCTACAGGTCAAAGTTCTGTGATGATAATTATGAAATTTTGTTAGCAGTTATGATACTTAAAGAGACACTTTCTTGCAAAATTTCATCCACTTTTATCAATTGGTTTGAAAGCTACTGGTGTTGATAGGAGTGAATGTTAGTGAAGTTTTTTCGTGTTTTTCATGTGCGATGTTTGTCTATGCATAACTTTTGAATTTCTCTGCCAATTTACATGAAATTTTCACAGAAGGTAGTAGATTATGTGTATATTATGCCTCCAAAATTTGATGATTATAGGTGTAGACTTTCAATAGTACAATCGAATCAATAAAGGGTGCTGACTAATTGCTGTCTGAGGGGCTAAAATCACGTTTAGTCCCAATACATGTTTCGACTATAAAATTGTTGATAGTGCATCGATTTTTTTGAAATTTTGCCTATGCAACGAATTTACATTAAGAGGTTTGTGTTCAAAATTTCAGCCATTTCCTTTGTCAAATTCAAAAGTTACAGCGCTGACAAGCAAAACTAGGGGCTGTACAAAATTCAATGGCGCACATTCTACTCTGTCATTGCTACAACAAAAAGTACTGCACCGATTCACTTGGAATTTTGTAGGTGAAATGAACACATCTTAAGATGTTATGAGACCGAAATTGAGCAAGTTTAATGTATCTATTACAGAATTACAGCTGTATTTCTCTGTCCCGATTATTGCGGATACAGGCTTTATAAGTCATCATGATAAAAACTGCAAGATTTAAACTGATTGAATATTAACCAAATACCATTAAAAATGTACATAAAATCGAGGTAAAATGTACATAAGGGGCTGTTCATAAACCACGTAGACCAATATTTTGCCCCCTCCCCCCTCGTAGACTTTTGTCCATACAAATATTTTGAAATTTGTATGAAGCGTAGACTTTGGTCAGACTCCCCCCTCCCCCCAAAAAGTCTACGTGGTTTATGAACGGCCCCTAACATCGAAGTAGGGTCTGGGACCATTTGGGCAGAAGCACCTATTTTGGGCACTTGCTGCTATAACTCAGTCAGTTTTGAACCGATTAACTTGATGTTTGAAACACGATCAGATACGCACAGTATCTAGCCATGCTCAAAAATTCATGTCAAACGGTTTGAAATTGACTGAGTTATAGCAGCAAATGCCCAAAATAGGTGTTCCTGCCCAAATGGTCCCAGACCCTACATAAAGTCGAGGGTCTATTTAATCGAGGGTCCACTAAATCGAGGTATACCTGTTGTTGTGGTGGAATCTTTCCTTCGATACGAACCAACTACACCTATTGATAGCAGCTTCCTTTAAGGACAGACTTGTTAGAGTCCCAAAATGGCCACCGCAATGGCCGACTTTGACACCTACTCACGATTTCGAGGGCACAAATCTCTTCGTATACAAAACCAGCGCACATGAGATTTTTATTTTAAGCTTCTTACGAGTGAGCAAGAACAGAATAATAAAATGCACTGTTGTTTGAAGCTTGCTTCTTGAGATTTGTGTGTCTGAAGTTCCGATACAATGTTGAAGCGGGATTTCATGACGTTTGTCCTTAAGCAGCTTCAATGCTGTAATAAACACTTTATTTAATTAAACTATTTTATATAATAAACTAAACTTACACTTTAGTGTAGGGTCCTATCATCGAAAGGCTGCAATTCCCACTTCACTACCTTTTCAAACTAACTTCTTATCTCACATTTCTCATATCTCACATATCTCATATCTACCTTTCTATACATTCCTTGCCCATTTCAGTGTGGCCAGTTTCACTGAACTTAAGCACAACAATCTCCCTCCCGTGAAACTGAAACAGCTGAACATGTAACTAATATAATAATTTGATTATAATAATGAAGAACGAATTTAACAAAACTTCTGTTAATCAAAACCAGCAGCACTTCCACCAGGATCGAATACACCGAAGATCTCTCCTATCGTCCCCATTGTCGTTGTCGCATCGCAGCATTCACAGTGGTTATCATATAGGTACACGGACTTGCCCTTTCTGTTTTGCTAGCCGATACACGATCTGCATGTGATAAACACAAATTTGCCGCACTCCGACTCGAGCATTCTCATTATTGCCATCACTACACACCAAAATTTTTGAAATGCTTCCAGCACGCCAAAAATCAGCAAAAGAAATTGCTGAATTTCAGCAACATTTTTGCTGAATTTCAGCACAACTTTGCTGATCAACTGTCAAAATTGCTGGATGGTTCAGCAAGTTGAAAAATAATTGCTGATACTCAGTAATTTGTATTGCTGAATGCGATCAGCACGCCAAAAATCAGCAAAGTTTGCTGATTACCAGCAAAAATATTTTGCAGTGTATTGTCTCGATCCAGATCAGCCTCACCCAAAACGTGTGCAGTAGCGGCAGCAGCAATCAAAGGCTTTTGAATTAAACTGTTTGTTTGAGATTTGGTCGGTTTTTCAGCTTTCACTTCTATACATTGGGAAGAAGTGCAAACAGATTCTGAAAGGCTAGGCACAGAGACCGGGCTCGGATCACCAGTTGCATTTTTACCTGCACTTTTATCACTGTACTGTTTAATTAATTACTTCAGCCCTCTTGGCTGCGTACTCCAATTTAATTTTTTGCGCAGCTTTCCGAAACTCCGCATTTATCTTCGCCAGATTCCGCTGGTAATCCTCTTCAATACGACGTTCTTCCTCGTCGTACTGCTTTCGCCATACCAAACTTTGCTCCTCTAAATATTTGAGCCTGCGTATGGTGGCCTCCATTGCAAACTATTTATCACCAGGTGATTAAAGCCATTGAAGTTTGTTGTGGTGGAATCTTTCCTTCGATACGAATCAACTACATCTATTGATAGCAGCTTCCTTTAAGGACAAACGTCATGAAATCCCGCTTCATCAGTGCATCAGAACTTCAAACGCACAAATCTCACGAAGCAAGTTTCAAACAACTGTGCATTTTATTATTCTGTTCTCACTTCTAATAAGCTTAAAATAAGAAGCTCAGGAGCGCTGGTTTTGTTTACGAAGAGATTTGTGCACTCGAAATCGTTAGTAGGTGTCAAAGTCGGCCATTGTGGCGGCCATTTTTGGATTTTAACAAGTCTGTCCTTAAGCAGCTTCAATGCTGTAATAAACACTTTATTTAATTAAACTATTTTATATAATAAACTAAACTTACACTTTAGTGTAGGATCCTATCATCGAAAGGCTGCAATTCCCACTTCACTACCTTTTTCAAACTAACTTCTTATCTCAAACCTTTCTATACATTCTTTGCCCATTTCAGTGTGGCCAGTTTCACTGAACTTAAGCACAACACCTGTATTGTTTTCACAATCATCAAGCATCTAAGTAAGGTTGACGGATTTTATTACATATTCTGACGATTGTCACTAAATTCTACTACCTAACCCACAGTGCCATATGGAGGAACCAAACGAAATCGATTCTACTACACCCAGTCTGTAAATAGGTTGGTATGCATGCGTAGCGCAGAGTTCTAATTTGTTTTGTATTCGCGACCCGAGACGGATTCGTGGGTGCCATTTTTCGAATTAATGAATTTAGCACTAGACGCATAAATATTTGGTGAATTGCGTGTGATTTATGTCTTTAACATCCTTTCCGTTTCATTCATTGTTGCTGTTGTCGTTGGACAAAGAGTGCCGGCTAGACGGCATCGAGGTATACTCGATGTTATATTTTGCTCATTTGCTTGCAGAGAACGTGCGTCGGGAAAATGATCGGTTCTTCCGGTACCTAGATCAACGGTTTGAGTCACCCACCGCGCCAACATCAGATTAGCATTAGATCAATTAAATTTATACACATGCTTGGTGGCCTTCTACATAGAGATCATACTGTGTCTTCCAGTTATACTTCTCGAGAGCACATTGTGCAAAAAATACCTACATCAAAATAGCAAATGAACTGCAACGGATATTCCGAGGCACTGTCTCGTCTCCTCGTAGATCGTCGGATCGAGGAGAAAGTAGATGGAAAATGTGCATACACTCAACCCAAAGTTCACAATTTTGCCGAAGGGGGGCTATATTTAGAATGGAAAACCATTTCTTTTTTCTACGAGAAATGCATGTCTGTCACCGGGGCGCGACTCTAAGTGAGATTTTCTTTTCTTTTGCTTTTTGCCATTCCGGGAACTTGCGAGACTGTTGTGTAATTTCCGAACAGTGTCCGATAGTGGATAATTGCAGCAGGCGAAAGCGGGCCAGGTCGGATGAGTTTTGCTATGTTGTATCATCATAATGTGTTCTTTAGAAATAGTCTACATGGATAACTACAGCGCAGTTTACTTTATCGCAGAGCGTAAATGTATTAGAACCAGCTTAGGCGATCGACGGACTTGAGCGAAGTGCCTCAAGTTTCCCCAAGCGAAAACGTTTAGTGTCCCCAGTTTTTATTTAACCACGTATAGCCAGCAACAAAAAGCCCGCTGAAGTATACTTACTTTCAGTCCTGAACAACAACGGTGGTGCAGAAGGCCGAGTTGAAAGAACTCCATTCTGGGCGATTGGCAGCCATCGCTTTGGCCAGCTCACATTTCTGTCGACTTGCTTTATATCGTTGTTAAGGCTGCGCTGCCATGAACCTCTGACTCTGCTGTGATGTCCTGCTGGGTTCCAATCTAAAGCTTGCTTTCAGATTTTGTTTCCACCCCGGCGTAGAATGTGGCCGACCCACCTCCACTTTCGCTCCCGAATTTCTGTCGCTATCGGTTTTTGATGACATAGACGATGAAGCTCCAAGTTGGAGATCCAATTGTGAGGCCACCATGCACGAATTATATACCGCAGGTATTAGCAGCTATTGATGAAGACCTGCAGCCGTTCAGTGTTCTCAACTGATACACACCAAGTTTCACTGGCGTATAGCAGCACAGATTTCACGTTCGGGTTGAAAATTCAAATGTTGGTGCGTCGACTAGTCTGGTTGTTTTTCCATACATTTTTTTAAAGTCGTAAAAACAGTCCTCGTCTTCTGGTTCCGTGCACATATCGTCGGTTTCCTGCAATAGGGGCACAACTCAAAAAATGTGAATTTTCAGAATAAGCATTTGAAAATTGGCAATCATGAAGCACCTCCTGAAAATTCACTTATTTCTCTCATCATTTGACAAAAGTAAACAAATTTTGATTGTTGTATCATTGAAAGGGGCTGAAGGACTATCTGTTTCATAAATTTTTGACAACTATTTTTCAACGACTATTGAAAAAGTTGACTGATTTTGAGTTGTGCCCTTACTGCGGAAAATTGGTGAAAATGCCCAAATCTCGCGTTTCACAACGAATTTTGGAACGGGTCTTTTTTTTATCCATTTATTTATTTTGTAGGCACCCTGTGCACCTAGGCCTCTACTGTGCCGATTACCATAGTTTATCTATATCTTTCCTAAACTCCTACACTTTGATACAGAGTCTATTTTTAGTTCTATTGACAATTGCTTGTGTCTCTATATCTACCGTCCTCGCAGTAGGTAGGAGAGAGATCTCATGCCGTACTTGTCGCTACTGTTGTGCTACAGCAGCGTGTGGTTCCAATACATTTCCATCCAGTCCATTGTGTGTACCGCGGGTTCGTTTGCCGTGAATCGTATATCAGGCTTGTTGCCGTCGAAGAGGGTCAGTTGTCTCAGTCACCATCCAATGCTGACGGAGGATGGATGTGCCCTCCCAATGCACTGTCCTCCGTGCGGCGTCTTTTTGTGGCTGGACGAAGTGTTTTTTGAAGGGGTTGGGAATTTCACCCATGACGATCCGCTTTACTAAGCGAAACTGTACCTCAAAACTACAGGCCCCGACTGGAACGGGTCTTTGTGAGATGAAATTTTACATAGTTTTTCATCATTTGCCATCAAAATCTCAAAAATGACAAATTTTGAGTTGTGCCCCTATTGCAGGAAACCGACGATATGTCGATCTTGGTGCCGCCATCGACCGCCATTTGGCTACCAGGCTATTAGACATTCTCTACTGCTTACCTAGCTACATTATAGCTGGAAGGGTTGACCGTGTTTACATCTAACGATTTGATCTTGTTGACGTAGATGGTAAGACCAGCCGCCGGGAAGCGATTGGCAAGATCGTCGAGCTTGCTCTGCATATCGATTATGATGAGGAACAGTAGCAGCGATAGGATACATCCTTGCCTCGCTCTAGGAACGACCCGGATGGGATCGGACAAGACACCGTTGTGCAGTACTCTGCACGAAAATGCCCTGTACTGTGCTTCAATGAGGCTGATGATTTTCTCAGGGACACCCTTGCGTCTGAGGGCACCCCACATGTTTTCAAGTTTTTTTTCTTCAACCACTTAACCTAATTTACAGCTCTTTTGTCGACTGGGGAACTGCGTGAGCGATTCTAATTAGCAGCTGCACTTACACTTTATATAGTGCCTAAATGTATTATATTCCAACTCTACTATATCGAATTGGTTGCCTTTTCGCTGCTGTCACTTTTCTACCCCGTCCATGGTAGAATGATGAGCATGAGGATGTTGATGTGTGGCTCTTGTTCCTTTTCCAGTCCGATTGGGGGTCCATTATGAGTTGCCGTTTGTCGATATTCAAGTTTCCAGGTCCGTTAGAGCATATGCTCAGAAGAGAGTCAGGTGTCAGCCGCTCTCGGGGAAGAGCATCTGCCGAAAAATTGCAAGTGCCTGGGCTGGGATCGAAATCATGACCAACCACTTATGAAGTGAACGTGTAGCCACTACGCCACAGACCCCATCTGATGTTTCCATGATTGAGATGGTCGATAGTTTTTTCGTAATCAGTCGCTGTCCATAAACTACGTAGACTTTTTTTGGCCATCTCAGACCCCCCCTCCCCCCTCGTAGACTTTTGTTCATACAAAATTTTCGAAATTTGCATGGAGCGTAGACTTTGGCCAGACCCCCCGTCCCCCCCTTTGAGTCTACGTAGTTTATGGACAGCCCAATGAAGATTCTTGGAATTCATTGATTTGCTTCAAGATGATAAGGAGCGTGACAATATGGTCCACACAGGATCGTCCAGCACGGAATCCTGTTTGCTGTCGCCGGAGAGTTGCGTCAATATTCTCCTACATTCGGTTAAGGAGCACTTTGCAGAGGACTTTGAGAACGATGCGCAGCAACGTGATACCCCACCAATTGTCGCATACAGTCAGGTCACCCTTTTTGGGCTCCTTTATTTAGACGCCATGCATTCAGTCGACCGGAAATGTCGCGATTTCCGATATATTGCAGAATAATTGATACTGCAATTGTTCAGATACTACGGGGTCAGCTTTAAGCATCTCGGCTTATATGCGATCGACCGCCGGGGCCCTGCTCGATTTCATGTTACGGATGGCTGTTTCTATCTTCTACAATGATGGAGTTTCGGTGTTGATACGGGTCGAACCCTTGCCGGATCTTGCTGAGGTGTTGGTGGCATGACCGAAACGTAAAAAAGGTTTCCAAAGTGCTCGAACCAGCGTTTCAGCGTGTCAGCCGGGTCGGTCAATAGCTGTATAGATGTGTCTTTCCCGGGTATCGTAGCATTCATCTTGGTCCCACTAAGGCGACGTGAAACATCGTAGAGGAGACGGATGTCGCCGGTGTTTTTACAGCTTTCTCGCCTTCGTCGGCTAGGGAGTCCGCCCATGCTCTTTTGGCCGCCTACATGAGCGCTTCACTTCCTTCTCAAGAGCCGAATAGCGCTGACGTGTTATGGATTTGGCTTCTCGTGTTTTCGCTCTTCTATTTTCCTGCAGGTGACATCTGTGATCCACTGCTTTCTCAGGGTGCGTAGCTCACCCAAATTATTCTCGCCGGTGACGATGAAGGCGTTCTTGATGGCGCTCCATTGATCTTCTACGCTGCCACCTTCCAGAATATCCGTAGCACGGTTCACTAGCTCCTCGACGATGGATCTTTTCTCCGCAGCTTCTTCCAGTCGGCGTGTGTTGAGCCAGCGCACGATTTTCTCCTCCTGTCGATGGTTCCTCGCAATGCGAAGCCGGATCTCGCCGATTGAGAGATGATGACCGGACGCAATGTCGGCGTTACGTTTGTTCTGCATATCAAGAAGACTCCGTCTCCATTTCCAATTGATGCAGATGTGGCCGATTTGATTTTCCGTAACGCCATGTCGGGAAACCCATGTCACTTTGTGCACTGGTCGATGAGGAAAGAGCGATCCCCTCATAACCATGTCATTGTTGCCACAAAACTCTGCAAACAGCTCTCCGTTTTGCTAATTTTTCCGAGACCATGGCGTTCCATGACGTGCTCATAGCCCCGGTTGTCGGAACCAACCTTCGCGTTGAAGTCGCCCATGAGGATCTTGATATCACCTTTCGGAATCTTGTCCACGAAAGCATTCAGTTGACTGTAAAAGTTCTCTTTATCTTGCAATTCGGCAGCATCGGTTGCCGCGTAACATTGGATCATGGTCAGGTATCGAACCCGTGTTCTGAATCTGGCTACAATTATCCTCTCATTAATAGGTTCCCACTTCATGAGCGCAGCGGGGGCGTGAACGCTGTGGAGGAAACCAACTCCACGGTGACAAGGAACGTGTTCAACTCGTAGTCCAGAGTATAGCAGAATTTTGACCCGACGCCAATCTGTGTCCGCCAAAGTTCGGCCAACGGACTTCGCTCAGTCCTAGGATCACAAGCTTCATACGGCCTGTTTCACTGACTAGTTGTGCCTGTTTACCCTTAATACATTCCAAGTTCCAATTCTTGTCCGTTGTTTCGCGCTAAAAGTCGTTGCCGTTGAATCAGTTCGTAATAATTCATTTTCGATTTCAGTAACGGTTTTTTGGGTTTCGGAAACAGTAGGTTGTCGGCCTAAGGTCTCCTATCCACCGTGATAGAGCTGCCATCTGAGATATAGCTTCCGGTGGAGGAGCATTTCATACTCAGCCGCTGGATGCCAGAACAGACGCTGTTTGAACCGCACCTCCTTGGTCAACAGACGCCCGAGACGCACCTCATCAATCTAGCTGAAGTCAGAAGGACAATAGTGCCCAGGCCGCTCTACTAGCTAAGAACACAACTCTTAGCTGGCGGTCTTCGTCATCGCTTGACGCGTGGAAGTATGAGGTAGGAACTTATGAGGACCAGAGCTATGTTGGACGCTCTCCTTTTCGATTCACCGTTTTGCAGCCCGAACGCGTAATACGCGTAATAATAATGTAACAAAAAGAGCGGGGTATCCTGGGGTAATACGCACCCCCGGGGCAGAACGCCCTCACGCTATGTTACTATATAAATGAAGTTCCGTCAGATGCAAGCAAACTAGACAATAAATTAAGCCGAACAAGCCCAAGAATCACAAGAATATTCAAATGAAAAGCATGGAGAACGATGATTATCCACTTTTGGAAAACTTGTCTAATTTGAAGCACATACAATTTAAGCGATTACGCGCCGATTATATGGAATCAACCTATTAACCTTCACATACCCGCCCCTAACATCTCATTTTCAAAATGCTGTCATTTTGCCAATTTTCATCCAATTTTTTAAAAGTCGCCCTCAATCGATCATAAATTGGTGCAAGTTTATTACACCCAAGTGGCCATGCAATATCCGGAGCCGTTCCGGAGTTATTCCGGGTTGTACTGGGGTCAGGTAGGGTGCCGAAATGGCTAAAAATGGTTATTTCGTGTGTTATTGTGTTTGAACTATCGATTTTCAGCGGAATTTTTATTGTGAACAATATAACACAACTGCGATAACCAGATTTGAATAAGTTGACCCCTCCGGATCACCGTGACAGGTTCCACGGGGCCTCATTGGGGACACTTCTGGTTTTCATCCAAAACATGTCGTGCGACATATCAAACTTCATGATTTCGAATGACGGAATCAGAAACGATACCCTGAAGGCTGTATCAACTAATATGGTCAGCCCGGAACATCTAGCATAGGTTCCACGGGGGTGACATCGGCGACATTTCTGGTTTGCAATTAAAACATGCCGTGCGACGTATCAAACTTCATGGTTTCAAGAGAATGGAGCAGAAAAAAATGATTGAAGTATGTAGCAACTGATATGGCCGCTCCGGAACACCTGAAACAGGTTCCGCGGGGGCCTGTCAAACACAATAACAAACGAAATAATCCTTTTTAGTCATTTGGCAAAATAGACTCCTCCCACACCCCCTGACCCCAGTACAATCCGAAATATCTCCGGAATGGTTCCGGATATTACATGACCACTTGAGTGTAATAAACTTGCACCAATTTATGATCGAATGAGGGCGACTTCAAAAAAATCGGATGAAAATTGACAGAATGCCAGCATTTTAAAAATAAGTTGTCGGGGGTCGGGTATGTGAAGGTTAATTACATATCATTCGCCTGCTACGCCTCCTATTTGCTACCGTAAATACGAAGATGGAGCCGCTTGGTATTTTATTAGAATTCAAAGCGGGAAATGCCAGAGGTCGTACTGCCTCATCTCAAGGTGCGTTTTGCCCCCAACAGTTTTTTTCAGTACCCAAAACGTAACACTTTTTAAAATTGTTAATTTGATTAGGTAAAATTGATATCACGCGGACTAAAAGTTGGCGTCTCTTAGTTAAATAAGTAAACTAACTTTCAATACGCAAGACACCCATAAAATTATCTTAGCCCTGATAAAAAAGATCATAGAGATACAACAGAATGTATTGTTACAACACGCTGAAATGAATGGTAGTTACCATGATTTCAATTGTTTAAAACGATATCACGGTGTGCCACAAACCGTTATTATCAAATAAAAATGTCCACCAATTTGGCACCCGTCATTCGAAAGATATACTATCCTAGTATCTACTCTGAAAATTTGAAAATCTTTCATCGAGGGAAATTGAAGTTTTTGCCATTTGAACATATTGCGTTATTTCTATAGAATTTTCATATATGAGTAAATATGCACATATCGTTGTTCTACGGCTATTTATGATTTCAACAAATATATGTACATTAGTTTTTCAAATACTTATCAACATGCATGATATTCAAGCATAGTTTCTGCAAATTTGACAACATTTTGTTAGACGAATCACAAGTTACAGTAATTTGAATAGTTTACTCTAATATCCCATCATATTTCCTTAATATGTTACCTATAATTCAGTCACCTACATATAAATTTTAAACCCGTATACGTCATCAAAACATTTTTTTAGCAATTTGTATTGAATATACGATACGATTGTTGGGCATATATGCGATAAATTTTAAACCATTATATTGCTGGGTTCGATAGCCAGCGTTTAAAAGTTAAAGACATTTATAAAATAATTAGAAAAAGTGTTAGAAAGAAAATCTACCACACGTTTTAAATATTTTCTAGTCTATTATAAAAGAGTAAAAATGTGTCTTTAACATGGATAACCGATCTTTAAAAAAAAAATTTCCATCAGATAATTGGAGTTATAGCTTATGGTATTGGGTATCAACTCCAATTTATCAAAAATTAAGTGAGATCATGAGATTATCATATTTACACCCTTAAACAACTTCCATGAGGTGTTTGAAATTGTAACAACAACAATATATATTAGCATGGGTAGAAATAGACTTTTCACTCCTGCACACTTTTTGAGTTCCATTTTGGCCCCATATAAACTGTGCAAAATTTCAGCACGATCGGAAAAACTATATTTTAGCGCCAGTCGTTTTAAGTTTTCATAAAATTTACTATGGGAAAAATCACCTTTTCAAAGAAAAATCGCCACAGGTGGCCCCTTAATCTCTAAAAACTAGATTGATTATTGATTTCTGTAGGAAATTTGACGAGGAATTAACCCTCTGAACACCGCAAATCGATCTAAGGCATGTGGAAAAAGATATTGACTGAAAACCGAATAGCATGGCAACGCCGTTTAACATGTAAGGATTATCAATAAATAATAATATATCGTCATTTTATTTATCGGGTAAGGCTCTATGTTTTTTTTATCGAACATTACATCGCTTTGCGGTTTTCGGAGGTCTGAATTCTCGTGAAGTTTTCTTCAGAGAACACATCATTCATTTTTAGGGATCAAGGGGCGATTTTCTTTGAAGAAGAAAATTCTTCTCATACTAAATAGTATGAACATTTAAAAAAGACGGGCGCTTAAATATAGTTTCTTTGATTGAGCTGAAATTTTCCTATACTTCAAAATTATTAGCTATTGTGCTTCTTGTCGTAACTTATTCAAAGTTATCTTTTTGTTCAGTAAACGGAATATAATACTTCTTTTAAACTTCCGATCATTAGAAACTGTGCATTTACATAGCATTTCAAGTACAATTTAATAACACATAATAAATCTATTAGACTTTATAAAAAATCACTTATTTATACATAAAATCGTACGTATATAAACGTATGCAAGGATTTCTTATCATTGATGAAATTTCAGTCGTTGCATAGCTCAGATCCAGCTCGTAAGAAGATACTCGAAAGATACACTTTTTAAATTTATTTTACAAACGTCTCAAGCTCCCATACGATTGTCATTATCAAACCTATCAATAGAATGGTTGCAACCTATCGCAAATTGGATCAAAAATCACGCATATTAAATACTAATTTCTGAAAAGGATAACATTTTTGCTCTGATGACATATACGGGTTTGATAGTCGCATGGAAATAATTGGATTACAGCGATTATAAGTAAAATTTAGGGGAATAGAGTAAATCATTAACTTGAGAGGAATCTCAAAGGAAGGAATTTAACAAAAAGTTGTCAAATTTGCAGAAACTTTGCCTAAATATCATACACGTTGGATAGTATTTGAAAAACTAATGTTTATTTGGGTTTAAATTATAAATGGCCATAGAACTACGATATGTGCATATTTACTCATATAAGAAAATCCTATAGAAATAACGCAATATGCTCAAATGGCAAAAACTTCAATTTCCCTCGATGAAAGATTTTAAAATTTTCAGAGTAGATACTAGGATAGCAGATCTCTCGAATGACGGGTGCCAAATTGGTGGACATTTTTATTTGTTAATAACGGTTTTTGGCACACCGTGATATAGTAACAACAGACCCTATGGTTTTCCACCATAGCATGTATTGTTGTCACTTTTACAATAGAAAATGGGGGTTGTTATGTATCTTTACCATAAAAAAAATCCAAATTTTCTGGAACAAATTTAAGTCAACTACCATTCAATTTATGGTGTTTTTATTATTGAAATCTCTAGTGCCATTCATTTTATTGTGCACATATTTTAGTTCCAATACATAATTTTCAGCAGGAAAATACGTACACAATATGATTTGTTGTTGAACAATCAACTTTTATCATGATTCAATGGAAGTTTATGGCGATTTTATTGTATATTTTTATCAGGGAGTCTTAGTTATTGGGCCACGTTTGCTTAGGGGGTGCATATTACCCCCTTCCTCTAGTGCCGCAATCTTTTGTTTTCAAAAATGATTAACCTTCCTTTTGCATCACGTTGGCAGCAGCTCGTTGACGTAGTGTACGGTTTGGGTCAAATGTGACCCTAATGCCAAAGGAGGTTTAATGTGGGAGCATCATGCTATAAACAGCACTGTTACCGAATAAATTGCGTAAAAAATCAAATATTTCTGCAAATTAACAAAACTCATGAGTAAAATGATTAATGCCTATGCTCGTGTATGTATCCAACTAGAAGAGCTCTGGAACTGCATGTCGTCAGATGCTTACACATAACAACTAGGTAGGTACATAGACAGCGCACGAGGTTTTATTTCATTGCTCTACTGCAATAGTCGGAACCAACTGCTGGCGTCGGATATAAGCAGACAGTGTTAGTCAGAAGACACACGATGATGACGATGCGATGGCGACAACTAGGTACCTACGTAGGAAAATGCATCCGACGGGGACGAACCCCCAGCAAAGATTTTTCCTCGCCTGGCAGCATGGAAAGCCATGCAGGGAAACGGATGGAGGAGGGTGCCACTGACAAGGGCTAGAGCATCTCTCTGAGCTGAGTGGATGCAGTTGTTTAAGGTGTGACTTGACGTGGCAACGTGCGCCGCACCATTACTAGACGCGCTGCGCAGGCAGGGTCCACTGACTGTCTCCAGGATGTTCTCGTAGGAAGCGTGTCATTGCCCTGCGCTGCTGTTCGGTCGTAGGTATGCGAGTAAGCGCGGAAAGGGCGCTGTTTATGTTAGCAGTCAGTGACAGGAAAAAAGGAATTAAATCAACTACAAACGATGGTTTACCGTATACGCTTTGAAATCCATCTCATAATGTGCACACGAGAAATTTTTTCCAGCGATTATTATTATTTTTGCTCTTGCATGTTCTATTATTACTTTTTGAAATATGTTAGAGAAAAGGGGCGGCATACTTTATTAGATCGGTGGCAAGGTGTGCAGTAAGTAACACTATGTCAGTGGAAACACTGTGAACACCCATTGGAGATATAAAAAAATGTCAAGCCTTTTATTTGTGTGGGAAACGTTTAAACCTAGTCACTATTGTCCTTCTGACTTCAGCTAGATTGAGGAGGTACGACCCAAGCGTTAGATTACCGAAAAGGTGCGGCTGGGACTAAAGATATAAGAAACACAATTTCATTGTTACCGCTTTTGTTCTGAGGGTACAAACTTTTTATATAAATTAATTTAAATTTAGACATTTATTTACATTGATTTTTTTTTCATTCTAGCAATAAAAACGACAGCCATGGATGATTCAATGGAGCGACTTCTCAACGATTCAATGATATCCACCATGTCGATGAATACGGATGACCTAGGTCCATCCGGGGTGGATAATCTGAACTATACGCCCAGCAATCCGGATAATCCCGAATATGCCACAGTCAATAAAGATAGAATCGTGCCTGACTTCCTGATTGGCGTTTGCACCCGACCAGTGGCATCGAGAACAGCCAGGCCAGTATCCATGTACGAGCCGTGGATCGAAACCAACACATTCTCGTCCCTTCCGATGGAGACGATGCATCGGAAGCCCACGAAAGTAATCGACATAGATTTCGAGTCGGAGCTCTCCTCCCAAAAGATCAGTTGGGAAGCTGAGGATGCTGACGATTTTATCACGACACTGGACGAATCTGCCATTCTGGACATCGAGTCTTACGAAGACATCAACGCAATCTACGCTCAAGCGAATCAAAAGCTCGTAGTCGCTGCTGATATTCATCACCGTGCACAGACGGTAGACGACGACCGGAAGTACGAAGAGATCGAAATTTACGCAACAGTCAAGAAAAAGCCACGCGACAAGGCAGTGAACAAGAATCAATCATCGGATTGTCAAGTGATGATCACATCCGGCGGGCCGATGGAAAAGTTACCGAAGATTATGACGACCTCTTGCTACGGCGAACTGAACTCGATGCAGACAAGTGGCACGTGGCACGATCCTAGCTTGATTGTGAAAAGCAATGAAAACCTACTGGACGTGCGCTCCTACTCGGCTAGCAACAACAATTCGATGAACAACTCCATCGTGGATGGCTTTTCCTCGATGGCCAGTTCAACCTACGAACCGCATTCAATGAACTCATCGATCGAGGTGGTGAAATATTCTACCAACGAAAAAACTCGCGTCAAGTGGTGGGACGAGTTTACCGAAGAGACCGAAGCCGAGCTGAAGGAAATCGCTGACAAAGGTGAGTTTTTTTTTCGGGGGTTTGTTGTGCAAACGATGGTTTTTAAAGTAGAGCTGATCAGCCGGCTTTAATTCTTGTATGCATGATATTTTTACTTTTTACGATCGCTCGCCATAGGAGTGTGCCAAATTTTCAAGGGGTTTAATTCCAACAGGGTTTTATAATGTAAAGTACCGACAGGAAAAAAACGTGGAAATATTTGTTTTATACGGTCACAATAATAAATCAAATTTCAGTTTTTATGCATTATCGTAATCCTGCACTACCCTAGTAGTGAAGGCCGATTGGAATTTCATGCAACTTCCGCTAAAACCAGACGATTACATTGTTCCACATGTTTAATTTCCGATTCCGTTTCGCTCTCAGATTGGTTGGTTATGTGTACAATCCATTGGGTTATAGCCAATTTTCTCGGAACCTCAACAAGATATCAACATTCTGTCTTCGGCAAGTTGTTCAGAACAACAACCACTTTCGGATGATGGATTTCATATTTATGAATGTCATAGCCTCGTGTCGCTAGTGTACATTGTTACTTCCGGTACAACTTTGGAAGATCAAGTAATGCAAGCTGAATAGGAAGGTGCAATGTTTTGCAGAGTTGCTCATGATTACGAATATATAGTTATAGTTCCGAATTATCCCACCATAAGACGCTGCCTACAAAGTGCTATCCCAGATCATCTTCCGTCGTCTGTCACGTAAAACGAATGAGTTCGTGGGAAGTTATCATGCTGCCTTCATCGACGGCCGGTCGACAACGGACTAGATCTTTACCTTACGGCAAATCCTCCAGAAATGCCGTGAATACCAGGTCCCAACGCATCACCTGTTCATAGACTTCAAAGCGGCATACGGCAATATCGACCGCGCAGAGCTACGGAGAATCATGGTTGAAAACGGCTCTCCTGGGAAGCTGACTAGACTGATTAAAGCAACGATGGACGGTGTGCAAAACTGCGTAAGGGTTTCGGGTGAACTATCCAGTTCATTCGAATCTCGCCGGGGACTGCGACAAGGTGATGGACTCTCATGCCTACTCTTCAACTTCGCTCTGGAAGGTGTGATGCGACGAGCCGGGCTCAAAAGCCGGGGAACGATTTTCACAAAATCCGGTCAATTTGTGTGCTTTGCGGACGACATGGACATTATTGCCAGAACATTTGGAACGGTGGCATTATGGTTTATGGACAGGCCCCCGCCTGAAACGCGAAGCAGCAAAAGTCGGACTGGTGGTGAATGCCTCAAAAACAAAGTACATGCTGGTAGGCGGAACCGAACACGACCGGATCCGTCTGGGTAGTAGTGTTACGATAGACAGGGATACTTTCGAGGTGGTAGAGGAATTCGTCTACCTCGGATCCTTACTGACGGCTGACAACAACGTGAGCCGTGAAATTCGGAGGCGCATCATCAGCGGGGCTCCAGAAGAAACTGCGGTCGAAAAAGATTCACCCACGCACCAAAATGTACCATGCACAAAACGCTAATAAGACCGGTGGTCCTCCACGGGCACGAGACATGGACCATGCTCGAGGAGGACCCGCAAGCACTCGGAGTTTTCGAGCGACGCGGACGATCTTCGACGGTGTGCAGGAGAACGGTGTGTGGCGGAGAAGGATGAACCACGAGCTCGCTGCACTTTACGGCGAACCCAGCATCCAGAAGATGGCTAAAGTCGGAAGTATACGATGGGCAGGGCATGTTGCAGGAATGCCGGACAACTACCCTGCAAAGCTGGTGTTTGCAACTGATCCGGTTGGCACAAGGGGGTGTGGAGCGCAGAGAGCACGATGGGCGGACCAGGTGGAGCGTGACCTGGCGAGCATTGGGCGCGACCGAGGATGGAGAACGGTAGCCACAAACCGAGTATTGTGGCGTACTATTGTTGATTATGTCTTGTCTTAAATGTGATGTTGAACAAATAAATGTATGTATGTATGTATATGTATATATGTATGTATGTATGTAAGACGCTAGTAGACTTTTGGTATGGCTTTGGTGATGTCTCGGCTAATTTGTTGAGGACAATCACCCTTTTCCAAGAAATAAAGCACAGAGTTTCGAACTTTATCACAACGAGTGGTGCTGCTAAAAAGTTACTTCCGGTATGTGTTTGGGGAGATATACCACGAAAATCAGGCCAAATTGGGATTCCTCTGCGATGCCCTCCATGGATTCCTCTGAAAATGTTTCCTCCATGGATTCCTCTGAAAATGTTTCCTACGATTTCTATTGGAATTTTTTAAGGGATTTTTTCGGGAATTCCTACAGGCACTTATCTGTTAATTCCTTCTAGAATTTCTCTAAGAATTTCTTCTTGGATTCCTACAATGGTTCTTGCAGGATATTATCCAGAGACTCGTTCTTCAAGGAATAACTCTCGATATTCCTCTGAAAATTCCCCATTAAAGTTCCGTTAGGGATTTCTTCAGGAATCCCTCCAAAGATTTCAGTGGGAATTTCTTCAGAGATTTTTTCGGGAATTTCTTCTATGTAATCTTGCAGAAATCTTTTCAAAGATTCCATCATAATTCTTTCAGCGAATGATTTTAAAATCTCTCCAGAGTACCCTTCGCTTATTTTTTTTGCTTCGGAAATTCCTACACTACAGTGATTTCTGCCGGAATTTCTTCGTAGATTGTTACAAAAGTTTCTTCAAGAATTCCTCCAGGGATTACCCAAAAGATTTTTTGTGAGAACTCCATCAAAAAATCCTCTAAGAACTGTATGAGAAATTCTCTCGGAGATTGCTTTGAAAATTACTTCAGGGATTCCATCGGAAATATCTCCAAGGATTCTTTTGGAATTTCCTCCAGGGGTTCTTTCGGAAATTCGCACTGAATTCCTTCCAGGATCCATCCCGGATAGCCAATTTGACCGTGTAATGAAGTTAGGTCCGTATTATACGTACTTTTGTGCGGTAAAATCGCAAGATTTTTTTTTTTTTTTTTTTTTTTTTCACACAACATTTATTTATTACACAAATTTACAATTAATAAGGCCTAATGAACTTATGTTCCTTTAAAGGCCTATGAACTTACACTAATACAGTAATTTAAATACAATAATTAAAATACAATAATAAATCAAGAACAATAATTCAAAAAGTACTGGTACACTGATATTTTACATTTGACTACACTACACAATTTTTACAATTTACTACATAAAAAAATACGAATATACTAACTGCATACTGATACACTGACGATTTTACACTTCGATTTAACTTTTCCTATCGAACCATGTAATCGACCAAATTTTCTCGAATGAATCGCTTAACTTCAAATTTGAATCTTACAATAAAAAGCACTTGTTTAATTGGATTTGGGAGCCTGTTGTAGATCTGCGGACCATAGTTGCTGAACCGTCTTCTCCCGACTTCAGTATTGAAACGTCGTCTAGTCAACAAGTTAGCATTCCTTGTGTGGTGATGATGAATTGCTGCACTGAACTGAAAGTTGTGGTGCAACTCCATACGATTTTGAATTTTGTGCATCATTGTAGCAGCTCGCAGGAAAAATAGACCAAGAATAGGAAGGACTTTATTATATGGTAAGTTATAAAGTTCAAGTGATGGGGTTAAATGAGGCAGTTTAAATATTCCTTTAAGACAACGGTTTTGTTGGACTTGTAGCTCCTTAAGGAATGTTTTACAGCAAGAACCCCACACTGTTATTCCATACTGGTATCTACAGTGTATGAATGCATAATAAATCTTCATGAGCACATGCTGTGGAACGCTGTAAGCTAGTTTCCTCAAAATGCCACACAAAGCTGCATTTTGTGATATAATTTGCCGTATATGGACATCCCACCGTAATTTATTATCAAGGAAAATTCCCAAATACTTGTAAGTGCTAACTTCATCAATGACCTGTCCATCTACACAGAGTTGTGGCACTGTAAACATGTTTGCATTACTGTGGCGAAAGATCATCATCTTTGTCTTTTTCAAATTGAGCGCTAGTAGATTGTTTTCAAGGTAACGGTTTATACGTTCCAAATCCACCTTCATAAGATGTACTATTCGTTCTACCGACACACTGGAGTAAGACAACACAGTGTCATCCGCAAAAAGCCTTGGTTTGCCATATAAATTCAGATTAGGGAGATCGTTGACAAAAACTAGGCAAAGGACTAGCAAAGGACCCAAATTACTCCCCTGTGGAACCCCGTATTCTATTGGACGAGCATTGCTTCGCGTTTCATTGATTACTACTTGCTGATACCGGTTTGATAGATAGCTGCGTATTAGTTGGTTAGCTAAGCCCCGAACTCCACAGTAGTCTAATTTTTTTAACAACATGTTATGATCTATTGAATCAAATGCCTTAGATAGATCGAGAAAAACAGTACCCGCCAAATGTCTTTGGTCCAAGGACGAAGAAATTTCATCAACAAGTTCTACAACCGCGGTTTCTGAAGAAGATCCGGTTCTAAACCCAAATTGGTGTTGATATAAATATCCTGATGACGCGAAGAAGTTGTTGAGACGGTTAACTATCATTTTTTCGAACACTTTGTTCAGCGATGGCAAAACCGATATCGGCCGGTAATTCGTTGGAGTTTTAGGATCATCTGACTTGAAAACAGGGTACACAAGAGCTTGTTTCAGGCAGTCTGGATACACTCCCGTACTCAAACATATGTTGAAGCAATCAGAGAGCAACGGGCTCAGCTGGTGACTATATTTTTTGAGCGCAGATATCGGAAATCCATCGCAACCTGTGGCTTTATTAACATCTAGGCTAGTAATAATTCCTTGTACTTCATCAGAAGATGCCGGAAACATGTACATGGAATATTCAGACATGTGCATTGTGTTAAAACAATTTACATCGCCGTTCGAAGTTAAACGATTCGCTAGGTTACGCCCAACAGATGAAAAGTATTCGTTGAAAATATTTGCTACCTCAGAAGGTTCTGTTAGTTCCGTTTGGTTTACTACTAGTGATGGGGTTGTTAAATCTTGCTTTTTTTCACTTATTAGCTCATTGATATTTCTCCAGAGAGCTCTATGGTTAGTAGTACTGAACATTCTCTGATAGTAACTCCTCTTGGCATTTCGTTTACTTATTATTAGCTTCCGGTTAACATGCTGTAACAGTTCAATCGTGTGTTGATCTGTAGGGAACCTCTTTTTTCGTTTAAGTAAATTATCGCGCATTTTTGATAGTTTCCAAATATCAAGATTCATCCATGGACAAACGTCTTTTTTTTAGCATGACATCCACAGAATATGTTGTAGAGTATCTTTGCACTGTGTCCCTATATTTTCCTGTAATGGATGCAAGCCTCTCAGATGGAGCTAAAAGCGAGAAATCGAAGTTTTCGAGAAAGCTGCGGAAGTCTGCATCGACTGCTTGGAAGTTAAATCTAGTTTTCGTTAATCTCCTTTTTGATCGCCCAATCCTAATATTCAAATCTGTTAATATAAAGCTATGATCGCTGAAGGCACAATCTATCGTGAAATTGGTTACTCTGTTCATTAATTCAGTGTTACAAACAACGTGATCCAAGATATTGTTGCTGGAAGGTCTAGTTACGTTACTGTTGGTTACCATCATGTTGTACGATGACAGTAAATCTAAGTACTTTTGAGTTTCGCGATTCTGACTATTAATAGCAATGTTCATGTCACCTACTAACAACATGGTTGAATCAGGCGTATTTGTCACCACAATGTTTTCAAGATAATTCATGAAAAAGTTTAAGTCAAAATCCGGAGGTCGATACATGCTATGAAGAGTTATAGGAGTGTAACCAGTATGAAGTTTAATTGCTATATGGTGAAACCCACGTTCCGTCGTGTTAGTGAGTGTATTGAACCGCATGGTTTCCTTGACAAAAATTCCCAATCCTCCAGATGCATTATTCCTACAAGAAAATATACTTTTGTAACCTGGAATACAGTAGAACTTCGATCGCTCTTGTTTAACCCAAGTCTCGCCTATCACAATTACGTCTATATCACAGTTCAGACCTTTGATAAACATGCGAAGGGAATCAAATTTCTCGAAGTTATTCATACCTCTTATGTTAATTTGGATTAACCGTAATGCTGAATGTGAAGTAGGAAATTTGAAATTTAGTGGGGTTTCAACAAAGATGTTTTTTGATTCTTGAATATCCATTTCAATCAGTTTTCAATGTACAACCGTAGCAGCATCTATAACACCGACTACATCCGTCCAGTGATCTTTCCTAAATCCGCACGTGATCTAATTACTATTGGTTTTGACTTGACAAACTGCTTCACCATAATTGATCCGTTCCTCCCTGGCCAAACAAAGCGAAGTTTTCCAGTTGCTTGAATTTGTTTCAGTTCACGCAACAACGCCATTGACAATGGTGTTAGATCATCCCGTATTACAATACTGTTGGTTGCGACTCGCGGCCATGCTATTCCCCTAATCATTTGTGGTTCCAATTTCCCATATGTTTTCTTACAGTTCATGAGCTCCTCTTTTTGGATCACACGTTTGAAGGTTATTCTGATTGGCTGGGGTTCTTTTGAAGACTTTTGGATTCTTTCGCAACATTCAAACGCATCTCTTGTAAAATTACAACCAACGGTATTACAGGTTTTCACGACTAAGTCCAAAGTGTTTTCATTAGGCAAACGTGGAACACCAAGCATAACAGCATTGGATACCAACTCCGATCGTTTTTGGTTATCCACATCGGCTTCACAGCGATGTAGTGTATCAGTTACTGACTTCGTGGTACTCTTTAAATTGTTGAGAACGAGCTTCAAATTTTCATTTTCCGAGCGTAACTCGCGCAGTTCCCTTTGCAAACTCTGCATTTGTAGCAGAATTTGTTCAAACCTATCAGAGATAAATTCCTGACTTCGGACAATATCTTCATTTAGTTTAGACGACTCTTCTTTGAAAATAGATGCAACTAGCTTTGGCAATTCTGACAAAAGTATGCTAGTTGTTCCTGTGTGAGGATCCATGGTAGTGATAGTACCTACTCGTTGTTATATGACGTTATTTTCACAGTTGTTCTAAATAGGGTGCGGGATAACGGAGGGAAAGTATGAGCATCAGCAACAGTGTGGATGGAAGAACACAACCACAAGCAGCACAAATACTAGCGAATAGAAAAAAGGCCTGTTGTGATTGCTGCTACATACACCGATCGATACTTGCATTTGTAGTTAAATCAATGGCAGCAATATTCAAGAATCAAGCCGACACCGGGAAATTAAGACGAAATTAACTGCCCAGCTGCATCAAACTTCACTTCAAAAACAGCTGTCAAGATTCGAAACCTCAACCGCGATACAGATTACACTATTGCACGATTTTCAGAGCATGGATACACTTTATATTTATCAAAAACACAGAGGCACAAATCGAAACAAAGACTTCACCAGTGTACCACCAGCTGAAAACCTGCATGCAGCTATATGAATTAAGACGATATCTTATGCGACAAACGGTATGCACAATTGCGACGTATATTACCATCTTATACGACTTAGTAATATTAAAAAACTATTCTTGTCACCTCAGTGCTGAACTAATAACCATTGGAATATCGAGCCATACTTGATACTTAACACCAAACATTACTTCACAGACAAACAGACGTAACTCTTAGAGGAAATTCATCAAACATTTTTGCCCGGAGTCTCTTTCATGAGAACACTGCCACCTGTTGGTATAACCGCGCGAGACACTGTCGGTCATGGTTATGATGAATTTTGATTTAACGTTTGTCTAACACGCACACTACTACACAAATCCCCTGATTTTCGTTTGCATCATTCAGCAACGTATACACTGGCAAACGTCAAAGCAATCACACACTAGCGTCTCTGGTGGAAGGATCGCGGAAATCATATAAAATTTGAATTGATCGTTCAATGCATGTGCCAATTCGTTTCGCAGAGCGTTACGTCTGTTCAGGGATGAGAAATGTACTGGAAAAAACGGTTACCGGCTGTACATTTGACATTTTTCCACACGAACATCACAGGCCCAGCCAAACTCAAACTGTTCGAAAAATAAATGTCATAACATTTTTTTTCCTGCAGCCTTCTTCCTCGAAACGGTTTCCAAGCGCGAGAGCGCCAGTACTCGAGCACAACGGCGACAGAAATTTCTGTCTCTCCCGTTTTCGCATTTTTCTGCGTTTCAAACCTCTTCTAGACAAACTTCTTTACATGCATCACAAAGCTAGGGGTGTGCTCTAGCTATTTGTGCCAATCGATTTAAATTATTTATTAAAACAAGTGAGTTATTAGCAGTTGAAAATATTTGACATTTTTCGCAATCACCCGCCTCAGCATGACTGCTCATAAATCCAGCTTTCCACGCTCGCCATAATGGCGGATGCTATAAAACAATTTGACAATATCTGTGCCCCAGTCAACGCAACGACTTATTTCACCCATAGCAACCTGTAATAAACACATTTTTTCACTGTCAACAAAAACATAAATTCGACTTCGTAAGGAAAAGGTGAAATGAGTTTCCTGATCAACTTTTATGCTCTCGAATATTCCCAAAAACACAGTTGTATTTTTCTTCTAGCCTAAAAACTTTCAACGTATCCACTAATCCAGATCATCATATTCAGCTTTTGCTCAGGAGTGTTTTGCGGTAGAGTTCTTCGCAGGCCTCGTGCAGCATGATGGCAGTGAGGGTGTGATTGTCTTCCAGCAATACAGTGGTTCGACAGATTCGAAGAAGTTGTATGTTGTGAGCACTTGCCTTTCGCAGCATTAAAGCGGTATTCCAGTAGCGTTAGCGGATTTCCACGACGGTGAGCACATGGTGCCTACGAGCGATCCGTAGGCGGTCGGCAATGGCGGTCGCCAGCGGATGAGATGTATTTCAAGGTTCCGAGCACCCCATCAACAACGGGAGGCCGGCAGGCGATTATCCAGTGCGATTCCTGACTGTACAAGCGATCAGCAGAGGTCTCTTTGCAAAGTACACGGCCCTAGCCACGTTTGTCCACGGTGGGTCCCGGAGCTAGGGCAATTGCGCAACTAGGGAAACTGTCCTTACATGTTCGTCAAATACCGAGACGCAGTAGACGGACGCCTTTAGATTAGGAATGGAGCTCCCCATCTCAATAAATCTGCGATTTCAGCTCACCAGAGGTGTTCAAAGAACTACCCCAGTACTGGCGGACGGATATAGTCTTCCGCCCTTCACATCAGAACTCATGTGAAAAACAATATCATAAGGTTTTCCTATTTACAAGGAAGATTTTTTTTTGTATTTATAAGTAATATAAAAGATTGTGAACGCCACTAAGCTAGGAAATAGTCAGACCCGTTTTAAGAAATTATATTTCAAAACCATCTCTAGTAGGGTACAAGTAGGACAACCAACATATTTTGGACACAGCAACGCGCCAATATTTTTTGGACACTTACGGCAAAAACAAAATTTAATGGAAGTGTCCGAAATATATTGGCGTAACGCTGTGTCCAAAATACGTCGATTCCCCTATTATACTAGCACGAGATGAATGAAATTAAATGATAACATTTTGGCTTCGGCACCGTTCTTTTTGGCTGATCACGGGACTGTCGATCTGGATATAATTTCTCGCCTTCGTGCTCAAGTGTCCACGCCACCATCGACTTTCTACGGTAACCGCTGTTATCGGCCTCCCACCGCTGGCACCCCTCGCCGATCCCCTAGGGCGCCCGCTTTAGGGGGTCTGCATTTTGGTTCCCTGCGTTTCCTTGACTGGCCATGATTCTCGTCAGCACCGCCTATCAACCTTGAGCACTATCATCGGTCTGTGCTTGCGCCATGCCAGCCTTCATCGTCGGCTTCCATCGCTGGTTCTCCTCATCGTTGGAATCGCCTCACTAGTATCTAACTAATTTTGCATTTCATGAAATTCATTAACAAACTCTCAAAACCAGTCAATAATAACGTCCGAAATCTTCACCACAAAGCCTCTAAACTCTATGACCCTATGACTCGAGGACCAAACGAGGCCTTTCGAGCCCAGCCCACCGGCGGCCGTTGATCAGCCAGCAGCATGGGGTTTTGACCGGTGCTCCCTCTGTGTTCCGATCTAGGTTCCGATGTACATCTTCGAGAGCTAAGAAAGCCGTGACAGTCAAGAATTGCTCTGGATAATCGCCTGCCGGCCTCCCGTTGTTGATACGGTGCTCGGAACCTTGAAATTCATCTCATCCGATGTCGACCGCCATTGCATTGCAAATACAACTGTTATTTTTGGGAATATTCGAAAGCATAAAAGTTTATCACTAAACCCATTTCACCTTTCCTTACGAAGTCGAATTTGTTTTTTGTTGACAGTGAAAAAATCTGTTTATTACAGGTTGCTATGAGTGAAATAAGTCGTTGCGTTAACTTGGGCACAGATATTGTCAAATTGTTTTATAGCATCCGCCATTATGGCGAGCGTGGAAAGCTGGATATTTTCGTGGGGAAGCGAAAGCCATCAAGCGTCTGCTTGTCTGCCGTCAGTGCGGCGTCTGATGTTATTGGCGCTGCCGTTGTTTTGTTTTTATTTTACTGCCAGTATCGATGAACGGAAAATAGAAAAAAAGTATTTTTGCCATCCCTGCGTCTGTTTGTCTGTGATTACTTATAAATCATGCTGATTAATTATCATGATATTCTACTCACCTCACCTGTTTGTTGAAATGTATTTGGTTTACCTGCGCTGTCAAATACGCACACGCATAAAATCTGGAGTTAAAACGATGAAGCGTGACTTCAGCACATTTTTCACAATCACTACATACATGGCTAGCGCCACCCATTGTTTACAGAGTCTCAAAATAAAAAGACTTTGTAATTAAAATGCGGATGGAGCCATAGAAATTCCATACTCCAGCAATTCCTTTGCGAATTTCTCTCGAAACTCCTTCTAGAATATCTCCAGGGATTTTTTCAAGGATTCCTCCAGTGATTTGTTTGGGAATTCTTCGATGCATTCAGCCAAGGATTTGTTTTTGAAGAATTCTTCCATTGATGTTGTTGAGAATTGCTTGTGGTATTTATCCGCATATTCTTCCAGGGATTCCTTTATGAATTCATCCTTCAGCGATTCCTTCAGGAAATCCTCCAAGAATGGCTACAGGGCTGCATTCGGATTTTTTTTTCAGGAATTCCTTGGGGAAAACTTCTAGTAATTCTTTCAGGGATTTTGTTGGGAATTATTTTACAGTAACTCTGGCATTCCTTCAAAAATGCATCCTCCAGCGCTTCCGTTGCGAATTTCTTGAAAAAAGACAATTACACCGTCTTTGACCTTGCAGCCTCTACAGACTGAACATTACAAACATTCGACTACGGACAACCCATACTACAACCAGAGCCCCAGTGGAGAATTTTCCGTTTGACGAAAAGATTTACCCGACTGGAGCGGGGAACCCACAAATCGAACCCACACTCCGAGACTTACGAGATACCCAAACGACTGACGCTGCTAACCGCTCGGCCACAAAGCCAACGAATTTCTCCAGAATTCCTTCAGAAATTTCTCCAGAGTTTTATATTTCAGCGATTTTATTACAAATCACTTTTGAGATTCCTTCTACAACTCCCCAAGGATTCTTTAAAGGATTCCTACAGAAATTCCTCCAATGATTATTTAAAAGGATTTTTTGTGATACTTTATGAGTTCATTTACATATTCCACTATGCATTCCTTGCAATTTTCCACGAACTCTTCCAGAAAATCTTCGTGAAATTTGTTCGGGAATTCCTCCAAAGATTTTTTCAGGAATCCCTTTAGGGATTATTTCGTGAAATTTTACAGAAAGCGCCTCTGCATACGTGCAGTATCTCGAGGCAATGTTGCCGGACGAAGACGAGCTCTATCAAGCCCCCCCATTGAGCACTGCTGGAGTACAGCCATCAACGATGCAGCCGAGTGCACTGTCAAGTTCATAAAACGAGAGTTGTAGAAAGATAGCTAAGGAGAGGAACGCAGCGTGGGCATCGGGCGGTCATGCTGCACCATGGAACCCGGCAAAACGTAGCACCTTCGAAACAGAAGCTGAAGTAGCAGACCCACATCTTTCGAGAGAAACGCTGCCAAGAATTAACAGAGTGCATTAAAATGGAATTTCTGTGCCGTTCTCAATAATTATCACAGAAGTTCTACCGGAAGCTCAACGCATCCCGCAACGGATTCATACAGCGAGCCGAAATGTTCCGGGAAAAACACAGGAGCCTCTTGAAGGACCAACTTGAGGTGTTCGAAAGGTGGAAGCAACACTTCAACAAGCACCTGAATGATGCAGAAAACACAAGCACTGAGGATCAAGGCAGCGGAAGAAATCTCTAGTACGGCGCTGAGCTATGTTAAAGATGCTATTCAACAGCTCAAGAATAATTAGGCAGCTGGTAAGCATAGGATCTGGGAACCGGAACAACTACCGGAGGAATGGAACGAAGGGCTCTATCTATAGAGCGACAAGTTAAAGTGTAAGAACTTCTGAGCGATCACCACCATTCTGAATACTGCCTACAAAGTGCTATCCCTGATCCTCCGTCTTTTATCACCTGCTGCTAATGAGTTCGTGGAAAGTTATAAATGGCCGGTCGCCAACAGACCAGATTTATACCACAGACAAACAGACGTAACTCTTACAGGAAATTCATCACACATTTTTGCCCGGTGTCATTTTCGTGAGCACACTGCCACCTGTTGGTACAACCGCGCGCGACACTGTCGGCCATGATGGATTTTGATTTGACATTTTGCTGACACGCACACTACTACACAAATAGCCTGTTATTTTCGTTTGCATCATTCAGCAACTTGTACACTGGAAAACGTCAAAGCGATCGAACACTAGCGCATCTGGTGGAACGATCGCGCAAATCAAATAAAATTTGAATTGATCGTTAAATGCATGTGCCAAGCCGTTTTAAAAAGTGTTACGTCTGTTTGTCTGTGTTTATACCGTACGGCAAATCCTGCAGAAATGCCGAAAATATCAGATCTCCGCGCATCATCTGTTAATCGATTTCAAGGCGGCGCTAGACGGTATCTAGCGCGTAAAGTTATAGAGCACCATGGGTGAGAACGGTCTTCCAGGGTAGCTTACAGAACGGATAAAACATCCAGCATCCAGAAGGGTGCCAAAGCTGAACAGATGTGAAAGGTATGTGGTTATGTGAAAGAATGTCGGAATGTCGGTAACCCTGTGAAGATTGTGTTCGTAAGAAATCCTAATGATACAAGACAAGGTTGAGTACAGCGGAAAAGATTGGCTCGATCTGGTCGTAAGTGATTTTGACTGTGTAGTGTAGCATCTGTAGTAGCATGTTCTCGAGGTTGGAGAGAGGCAGCAGCAAACCGAAATATGTGGCTGAATAAGACTCAGTCTTATCTATGTAAAGATATTGTACTGAATAAATAAAAACATGATGCATTGGCTTTAAAATTTACAACATCCATTTGTTTAACTTTCGATGAGGACGGCCGTTAGTTTGACTATTATATTCCAGGTCTACATTATTTCTTTCTTGCAGCCCACCGAAGCACACCAATTTATCACCGCGGCGCCCTCCCGTGCACATGCCAATGTCAGTCGCCAAAATGCCAAACGAGTCCATCACGATTCAATTATCGTTTCTCTCGAATGAAGCTCCGGCGCCATGCGTCCTTTGCATAAAGTGGGATTTGCATGACTGAATGATGGAGCTGATTTCACGTGTCAAAATATAAATGGAAACCATCAAGTTTAGCTAATTTCCAACTCGTTACCAATTAGGCCGCAGCATATGGACCACATTGAGGAGGGCGAAAATGCTCCTCGATGACACTTGATCTATGTGCGCTTTGATCGAAGAACGGTCGATTGCTGGGAAACGATTGCAATTGCAGTTACACGAGGCGCGTCCAACGAACGTCACGATTAACATGCACTTACAAACGAAACGAGGTGGAGCAACGCGGCGGCGGTGGTGTGTTTTAAGAGGAAATAAATGACTTCGTAAAAAACCTCTTCCAGACTCGTGAAATGTGTCGAGCAAACGAGTAGCAGACGATTTTACGAGTTCAATAAACTATGTCAACAAGAACGCCGACGGCCGACCGTCGATGCTTTTTGGAGTGCATTTTGAGCAGATCAAGTGTCTAAAAATATCGAGTGGTTGGGTATTTTGGCAGACAAAGCGTTTTAGTGCCGTTGTCGTTGCAGTCGTCGCCGTGGTCAACAGAAGGCACATGATTATTTGAAGAGCTATTCTACGCTTCAAGTGTTATGTCGAATACCGTGGGAAATTCGCACAGCAGTTAAATATTGAAAAGTTTATGCTTTACCAAATATCGATTAATGGAGCTGCGTTCCAGGCTGATCGCATCCTCAATATGTTTGTTTGCTGCATCGTGGCTCAAACAGTCGAATCAGCAAAAGTTTAGGCATTTATAAAAACAATGCATAGGATGGTAATATCTTTAGAGATATTTTTTATAGTTTTCACTTTGTTACATGGTAAACAATTTATGTTACAGTTTCTATATTAACTTCGAAGGAAGCATCCATAAATGACGTAGAATTTCATTTCCCTTAACCCCCCTCGTAGCCGATTTCCCATATCTAATGCATTGTTCGTAGCAAGGGACTCTCTGATCCCCCTCTCCTCAAAATGTTACTTCATTGATGGACGGTCCCTAAAACAATATTTGGAACAATTTTCAAATATGTCCAAAAGAAAGTGCCTAGCGAGGAAAGCAGCCATCAACGACGCAGCCGAAAGCACCATCGGGTACGTGGAACGGAATCGACGGAACGAATGGTTTGACGAAGAGTGCCGAACGGTTTTGGAGGAGAAGAACGCAGCGCGGCCGATAATGCTGCAGCAAGAGACCCGACAGAACGTGGAACGTTACAAACAGAAGTGGTGCAGACCCGTTTCTTTCGGGAGAAAAAGCGCCACCTGGAAGAAGCGGAGTGCGAAGAAATGGAACTGCTGTGCCGTTCTCAAGAAACACGGAAGTTCTACCAGAAGCTGAACGCATCCCGCAACGGCTTCGTGCCGCGAGCCGAAATGTGCAGGGATAAAGACGGAGGCCTCTTGACGGACGGACGTAAGGTGGTCGAAAGGTGGAAGCAGTACTTCGATCAGCAGCTGAATGGCGTGGAGAGCGTTGGCACAGGAGACCACGGCAACGGAGGAAACGACGACACCAGTGCAGCGGAGGACGGAAATGAACCAACTCCCATGCTGAGGGAAGTTAAGGATGCCATTCATCAGCTCAAAACTAACAAAGCAGCTGGTAAGGATGGTATCGCAGCTGAGCTCGTCAAGATGGGCCCAGAAAAGTTGGCCACCTGTCTGCATCGGCTGATAGTCAGGATCTGGGAAACCTAACAGCTACCGGAGGAGTGGAAGGAAGGGGTAATCTGCCCATTCACAAGAAAGGTGACCATTTGGAATGTGAGAACTTCAGAGCGATCACTATTTTGAAAGCTGCCTACAAATTGCTATCCCAGATCATCTTCCGTCGTCTGTCACTTAAAACGAATGAGTTCGTGGGAAGTTATCAAGCCGGCTTCATCGACGGCCGGTCGACAACGGACCAGATCTTTACCGTACGGCAAATCCTTCAGAAATGCCGTGAAAACCTGTTATCGACTTCAGAGCGGCATACGACAGCATTGACCGCGCAGAGCTATGGAAAATCATGGACGAAAACGGCTTCTCTGGGAAGCTGACTAGACTGAGCAACGATGAACGGTTTGCAAAACTGCGTAAGGGCTTCGAGTGAACTATCCAGTTCATTCGAATCTCGCCGGGGACTGCGACAAGGTGATGGACTCTCATGCCTAATCTTCAACATCGCTCTGGAAGGTGTGATGCGACGCGACGAGCCGGGCTTAACAGCCGGGCAATGATTTTCAGAAAATCTGGTCCGTACTTTGCGGATGACATGGACAGTATTGCCAGAACATTTGGAACGGTGACAGAGCAGTACACTCGCCTGAAACGCGAAGCAGCAAAGGTCGGACTGGTGGTGAATGCCTCAAAAACAAAGTACATGCTGGTAGGCGAACACGACCGGATCCGTCTGGGTTGTAATGTTACAATAGACGGGGAAACCTTCGGTGGTGGAGGAATTCGTCTACCTCGGATCCTTACTGACGGCTGACAACAATGTGAGTCGTGAAATTCGAAGGCGCATCATCAGCGGAAGTCGGGCCTACTACGGGCTCCAGAAGAAACTGCGGTCTAAAAATATTCACCCACGCACCAAGTGCACTATGTACAAAACGCTGATAAGACCGGTGGTCCTCTACGGACACGAGACATCGACAATGCTCGAGGAGGACCTGCAAGCACTCGGGTTTTCGAGCGACGCGTGCTAAGGACGATCTTCGGTGGTGTGCAGCAGAACGGTGTGTGGCAGAGAAGGATGAATTACGAGCTCGCTGCACTTTACGGCGAACCCTGCATCCAGAAGGTGGCCAAAGCCGGAAGGATACGGTGGGTAGGAAATGTTGCAAGAATGCCGGACAACAACCCTGTAAAGCTGGTCTTTGCCACTGATCCGGTTGGCACAAGAAGGCGTGGAGCGCAGAGAGCATGATGGGCGGACGAGGTGGAGCGTGAACTAGCGAGCATTGGGCGCGATCGAGGACACTAGTTTACAAAAAAGTCATGAACTTCAATCAACGAACAACATTTTTGATGCATAAATATGTTCTGATATCGAGATCGTGCTTTAAAAATTTTGAAGTAGAACATTTTTTGAGTTTTTCGCGAAAATCGAGCTCTACAGTTTTAAAATATTTGAAATTTACCAAATTTGCCAATCTCCTTATATTTGAGCAAAATTTCCAAAAAAATGAAGATTTGTATTTTTTTCAGTGAGAAAAAATCAATTACGGTGATGGTTAAGCCGTTTGGACCAAATGCATATCCGTCTATTTGTTCGGAGTAAGCTTTGAAACATTTATTGTTGTTTGATTGTTTAACTTACGTTATCTAGTCTTCTTTGGTTTACAATCCGTTCTCGTAGAACAAGTCCATCTTAGGATGTCTGTGTCCTTGTAAACTATTTATTTAACTGTTCTGATTAATATTACTATTTATTGCACTCTTCTGATTAATATTATCAAACTCATCATCAGTTTCAGATCATTCAACTTGCTTTGCAATTAGACCTGCAAATGTGGGTGTCAGAATGTGGTAGCGTGTCATAATGATGTCACGATCGGAATTGCTAATCTTAATCCGTCGAAACTGTCACACCAGCGCTCAATCGATACGCACATGTGGTAATTTATTTCATCCGCATCACCGTACAAGTAGAACTAGCTTAAACGTTGATGGTTCTGAAATATTAATCCTTTTGTTGATGATGAACCTGAGCTTATTAGAGGAATATCTGTAAGTAAAAAGAAAATCGTGTTAAGTACCACAGACAAACATATGTAACACTCGGCACAAAATGCGATAAAAATCATCGTCACGCAAACATAATCGCCCAATGCTAATTACGCTGCGGTACGCAAACCCACTGAGTAGATGGCGGTAGTGAGCAAACGTCAAACAGGAGCAAAATCGATGCGAGCGCCATGAGAGAGCGATTTGCGAACTACGGAATATTTGAATAATCCGTTAAAAAGGGAAACAAAGGGAAGTAAGTAGAGTGAGACGTCTGTTTGTCTGTGTAAGTACTGTTCCTTTGAATTCCACTAAGAATTTGCATCCTTTGACAGATACGTATTTTGGCTTCAGCTGTAAGATCGTCTTCAGTGTCTTGTACTTGACTCGAGTCAAGGTATATGATCTAGATATTATGATACTGAGTTACAGAAAAAAAATATGACACTGAATTGCTTATAATAGGTATACAAACTTGTTTATGAAGGTATGTTAATTAAAAGTTCGAAATTCTATTTTCTAAAAATTCTTGACAAGTCGATTATTTTTTAAAGCATGAGTTTCATCCAACCCTAAATCGCACGTGATGATTAAAAGAAACACCAAAAAACGCGAACACAACAAAATCAATGAAATCGTTCGCGGAGGTATTTGGCTCGATTCTGCTGGCTCACGAATCGTTATCGCAAAATTATGAAAATTGAGTCGCCTCGAGTGCGATTTAGTACCAAACACGTCGTTTGTCTCAGCACTACACCAGTAGTAGTAGTACGCTCGAGTTCAGCAACAACGGTAGAATCGGTCCGTTCGCGTGGTAGGTGTTTTTTTTTTCGGAGTGCATGGGAGGTTGGAGGTGTGGGCTATAGCAGGTGTGGAAGTGAATTATTTCGGCGATATGTGGATGCAAATCATGTGAATGCATAAAAAAAGCAGTGTTTGTGTTGTATGTGGCATCCTAGAGTGAGAATACAAATTATTCTCTTCAAGTGGTGCAATGTTTCGCAAAATGTATGGAAAAACAGGCCGTATCCGGATGGGGACACGCCTTTGCAGCAGTAACAGTAATGCCAGTAACACCAACATCAATAGATTCGGTAAATATTCTACGCATTTCTATCCTCGTGTGGTGAAAAATTGCAGGATGTGGATTCATTCACAGAAAACTCTATTTCAATTAGTTGCGTGTTCCTTTGCTGATAAGCAAATACATTGTGGTTTATTGGGCCCTCGATTGAGTGTGAAATCGTTCGCTATAGTTATTGTTTGTATTTATGTTTATGACTGAGATAAGACGGCGCCTTGAAATGCAATTCCAAGGGTTTGAAGATCAATACGCTGAAATCCATTTGAAATACACAGCAGAGTTAGTTTGGCATAATCAAATCACTGTGGGTGTATGCTGTTTCCGCTCCTGTCTGTACCGTTCCACATTCTGCCGAGTTCCATGCTGCAGCATTATCACTCGAGCTGCGTTCTTCTCCTTCAAGAAACGCTCTGCCCTAATCGTCGAACCATTCGTTCCAGCGGCTCTTTTCCACGTATCCGACCGTGCTATTGGCTGCGTCCCTTATGGCTGCTTTGACTACTCCATCAGTCCTTTGAAAGCGCCACATAAAACTCGTTCTCGTTTCCTCGAGATTCTGCGTCCTCGGTTGTTTCAATTGCGCCAGGTTATACCGGCGGTCGCCGGTACCATACATTGTTGATGGTAGAGGAGAGTTTTGGGCGCAGATTGAGCATAACCTGGTAGTGGTCAGAACCGACACTGCCATAATTGCCCCGGACATGGGTAATATCGGATAAGTGCCGTCCAATAATGAGATCGTGATCGACCTCTTCCGATAAGGGAGGCTATACTAGAAGAAGAGACTATGCATGGTCAAGCTCTTCAATGCGGCGAAATTGGTGAGTCAAATTCGATGCTGCAGTGGTAAAATCAGAGCTGGTTACTCACGGTTGCCAAATTTCGACATAAAGGGATGCCGCTATGGAAATGACATCAATGATTCGTCCTGGAAACATTAATAGGATGATTTCACCTCACCTAGATAATACATATATTAGTAAAGAAAGTAAAAATTACCATCTAGTGAAACTTATATTTCTCATGTTCATCTTTTTGCGAAAAAAAAAACGAGAAATCGATTTTAGTCTCGATCTCATCAACAGATGAAAGTTTAAATTTCTGATTCAGCTCTATGATTTTATGGAATAGTGTCTGAAAATGTCAGCACAAAACAAACTTTCACAGGACAAACTAAGGTTACAATAATTCGTTGGACTCGTGTATTAGACATTTTAACGACGTCTCAAATGTATTTGATTTTAACATGTCCAAAACTAATTCTAAGTATTGTATTAATAGTTTTGTTTAATTTTAAGATAATAGACTAAGTGCAATCTGTACGACTGAATTGTCGAAGACGGTGATAAATTTATATATCCATAGAAAAACGATATAGTACAACTCCGATTGTCGTGAAACTTGGTAGGTTCGTAGTTCTTCGAAATAATTAGACACGTATTTTTTTATTTCGTCATTAGGCTGACCAATTTTCAGATAGAGTGGTCCTGAAAATCAAGGTTTTCAAGAGCTAAAAATTTTCAAAAAATCTTTACTTTCGAACCAGTTGACCGATTTCAAACTTCTTTTTTTTTTGTTTGGAAGCTTTTGAATTCTAGTATTCCTGAAGAAATTCCTGGAGGAATCTCTAGAAAAATTCTTGAATGAATTACTGGATGAATTTGTGGAGAAATCATTAGAGCTCTGGGATATTTCTATTTGTTTCTATTATTTTTCTATTTCTGAAAAAATCCCTTCAGAAATTCCAGAAGGATTTTCTAGAGGAATTTCTGGAAGGAGTTTTGGAGAAATCCTCGAAGCAATTCCTGAAGTAATCCCTGGTACAATCCTTGGGGAAATTTGTGGAGAAACGCTAGAGGAATCCCCAATGCAATTCCTATTTCTCTGGTTGAATTTCTGGAGGAATGCCTGGAGGACTCCAAGAAAAATTCCTTAAGGTGTACCAGGAGAACTTTCTGGAAGAATTCCCAAATTCCTAAAGAAATACCAAGAGGATTTCCTGGAAGAATCAGAGAAATTTCCTGGAAGAATTGGAAATATCTGGAGGAATCTTTGAAGGATTTTCTGGAGGAATCTCTGGAGAAATCTCTAGAAGAATTCTTGAAAGAATTACTGGATGAATTTCTGCAGGAATCTTAAGAAAAACTCTGGGAGATTTTTTTGAAAAAATCCTTGAGAAATTCCTGGTGGAATTTTAAGAGGAATTTCTGGCGAAATTCTTGAAAAAATCCTCGAAGAAAATCTTGAAAGAATCCTTGTGTGAATTCTTAAAGAAATTCGTGGAAAAATCCCTGAAGAAGTTCCTGGAGGAATTCTTAGCAGAATTCCGTAGTGGAATTCTTTGAGGAATCCCTGAAGCAATTTCTGGAGAAATCTTTGGAGGAATTCCTGTAGGAGCCTCTGGGAAAATCCTTGGAGGAATTCCTGTAAAAATTTTGAAGGAATCTCTGAAGCAATTCCTGGAGAAGTCTCTAAGGGAATGCCACTGAAGTATATCCTAGAGTAATGCCTGTAATAATACCTGAAGGAATCTCTAGAGGAACTCCTGGAAAAATCTCCAGAGAAATTCCTAGAGGAATTTATGACGGAATTTCTAGAGGAATCTTTAGATGAATTCACGGAGGAATTTTTAAGGTCAGACTTGTTAGAATCCCAAAATAGCCGCCACAATGGCCAACTTTGACACCTACTCACGATTTGGAGGGCACCAATCTCTTCGTAAACAAAACCAGCGCACCTGAGCTTCTTATTTTAAGCTTATTACAAGTTAGCAAGAACAGAATAATTAAATGCACTGTTGTTTGAAACTTGCTTCGTGAGATTCGTGGGTTTGAAGTTCTGATGCACAGTTGAAGCGGGATTTCATGACGTTTGTCCTTAAAGAAACCCCTGCTGGAATTCCTAAAGGAATCCCTGGAAAAATTCTTTGAGGAATTTCTGAAGAAATTTCCAGAATACCAGGAACAGTTCGCAGATGAAATTTTTGGAGGAATCCTTAGAAGTGTTCATGGAGGAATTCCTGTAGCAGTTCCTGAAGAAATCCCTAGAGGAATTCCTGAAGAAACTCTAGAGTAATCCCGGAAGCATTTTCTAAATAAATTCCTAAAGGATTTCTTAAACAGTTCCTGGAGGAAATACTGGATTAATTCCTGGAGGAGTTCCTTAAAGAAAACAAAGAAGAATTCCTGAAGGAATCCTATGAAGAGTTCCTGGGAGAATCTTTGGAGGATTAAAAAAAAGTTCCTGAAAGAATCACAGAAGGGATTCTCGATAATAGCCCAAAAGAAATCCCTAGAAAAATTCTTAGGGGAATCCAAGGAGGAATTCCTGAATGAATCATGGAGGAACTTCTTTGGGAATTCCTGCAGCAGTTCCTGAAGAAACCCCAGGAGGAATCCCGGAAGCAATTCTAAGAGGCTTTCCTTATGGAATCCCTAAACAGTCCCTGGAGGAAGTATTGGATTAATTCCCGGAGGAATTCCTGAAGAAACTCCAGAAAGAAATCCCAAAAGCAATACAAAAAGAATTTTCTAAGGGAGATCCTAAACATTTCCTGGAGGAAGTACTGGATTAATTCTTGGAGATGTTCCTGAAAGAATTCCAAGAGACATTCCTGGAGGAATTTTAAAAAGAGTTCCTGGAGAAATCTTTGGAGGAATTTTTGAAATAATCCCTGCAGTTGTTCCTGAAAGAATCGTAGAAAAAAATCCCGGTTGAATCCTAGATGAATTCTTGTTGGAAAACCTGGAGGAATTTCTGATAAAAATCCCATGAGGAATTTCTTAGGAAATCCCAGGAAAGCTTTCTTAACATTTTTTTGGAAAAGTTTTTGTAGGAATACCTAGAAAAAAAAATCTGAAGGAATCCATGTCTGCAATAATTATTCGTCCAGAAACTGTAGGAATCTTTGGATGGACTACCAAAAGAATCTTTCGTACATTTTTTGTTAAGGAATTCTTGGATTTATTTTTAGATAATCTCTGGTATTTTTTCTGAAAAAGTTTCTGAAAGATGTTCTTGCTGAAATAGTGAAATACTTAGAATTATTCCAGATTGAATTATTGGAGAAAACGCTAGTGGAATTCTTTAAAGAATGTATGGAGAAACGTTTGAAAAAAAATATCAAGGAACACTTTCAGAAATACCTAAAAGGAACTCTGGTGACATTCCTTTGGGAATCCCTGGAGAAATTCTTCGAGGAATCCTTGATAAAAGCACTGGAACAATCACTGGAGAAACTTCTAAAGATATCCCAGGAGAAATTCCCGGAGGCATGTCTGGAGATACCCCTAGAGAAATTCTTGAAAAAATCTCTCACGAACCCCCCCCCCCCCCCCCTTTGGCTACGCCCATGATTCACTTGCCTGCATATTTATAGTCAGCTGCTCGATACTCGTTTGTCAAATAAGTAGTTACAAAATGTTAAATTTCTGATAAAATATTAACGTTTCGATTACATTTGATAGTGTTTTACACAGATCTCGTCCCATTTGATTGTCGTGGAGCGTTTTTGGTGGGAATCGTAGCCATAAACGTAAGTAATTTTGAAGATGTTTCTCGATCGGTTTCATGTTCAATGACCACGAAATGACTGACTGTGTGAAGAGGAAGAGCGAAAATGAAAATGTTTGTTTTGAATATTGAGTGCAGAAATATGTAACACAGCGCAACATTATTTGTCTCAAGAGCAAGCTTATGTGTTTCCGAAGGATTTTGGGCCTCTGAAAACTTACGACTCATGCAAAATATTTCGTTTTACTTAATCAAATTTGATAGATTTACGCATTTTATGTTAGTATGAAAACTTGCATGCAACTTTTGGAGGATGACTTGTATGGAAAGTATTGTACCTAACATAAATCGCTTAAAACTATCAAATTCGATTTGGTTAAACGAAATATTTTGCATGAGTCGTTAATTTAGATGTTAATTTACCATTTAACCTTCTGTTTGCTTAAAAATTATATTTCCTTGCTTAATGGCTTGCAGTCCAAAAAGCCCAAAATCGCATATTTTGACCTATCAGGTATCAGAAGGCCGGCTCCAGAGGCACGTTATCCTCCATTTGGGACATTTGTGCCATCGCCATACATATGAGCCTGTTTCATCATTTACCTGAGGGAGAATGGGACAAGGGATGGGAATTGGGAAAGGGAAAGGTGATGAAATAGGAAGAGGTGCCCTGGAAGAGGGAATGAACGCATAAGCGCAACGAGAGCTCATAGCTCATACCACAACGGGGTTAATCAGTGCCCTGAAAAGGACACTGTAAAACGCATAAGCGTAAAAAGAGCCTATAGCTCATTGGAGGTAGCGTGCGACGTCATGCGACTTTCAATATGACATAGAAAGGCACGTCATCAAAAGCATCCTCAATATTCAAGAAATCACCCAAGCAAAAACTACGTTTGAGCGAGTGCTTTCTTGAAAACGTATACAACTTTGTGTAAAAGAGTCACTGTGGACATCCCAAATTGGGAGACATGTGAGTTCACATGAACAGGCATGTTAGCCAGACGAACATCACAGATGTGATAATCGACAATGCGTTTCAAGCATTTCAGAAAGAACGAGGTAACCAGATAAATCTGAAACTCATTCCATCTTTACACAACGCACGCACCCTTTCGGGATAAAACTACAGAGTAATTTCACGCCATGAAAATACCCAATAGAAAACTACAAGAATTCAAAACATGTTTGAAAAACTTAAATCCCTCTGGAGAAAAATAGGACAAAGCCCCATTTGCTCCAGGAGATTTGAAGTAAGCAGAGCTTTTTAGTGCCCACTAAATCGATTCTATAGCTACAATCATCGGGGTAGAAGCTAAAGATTCGTAGCTATACAAAAGACTGGTTTATCCGAAGATATTTAGAACTTGAACAGGTCCAAGTTCCATTCAGGAATACCTCTTTCGGTCCGCACAGGCCGCAGAGGACAAGCTTCTTTCAAAGCAGTAGCTATGGTATACCACAATGAAGGGCGTAGTAATAACAAAACCATAATGAAACTCTCTTGGAGTAGCAAAGGAAGCGAGTTATCCATAAAATGTGATCGCAACCAATTATTACAGGTTCCCTAGCTTGTTGAGCAGGGACGCCTGAATACGCAAAGTTTTCGAAGGAACACTCCAAAGTGCAAAAAGGTTAGATGGAGAGTCCTCATCTGACACATGCCAATCAGTCAACTCATGACAAATTCTGCTCATGCAGAGTTGGGTTAGGTGCAATTCTATGTTAAGTTAACCATGAACTGTACTACCTAAGTATTCCATCAAAGTGAAGCATCTCAAACCAATGTTTGAGCTACTTCAGATGTCGAATATCAGCGAAAAGATGCTGAAAACAAGAGCTTGCTTGAAGGCATCCATAAGGAAAGGTTGAAACATACTGTTAACGTTATTCTAAAATATAGCATGCTCGAGGCACGACTGTTCATCTATAATGAAAAAAGCAAAGCTGGGTTCACAAGGTAACCTATACTACAGAAGTTACCCTAAGAAATTGAACTTTTTGAAGTAGATCCACTTGGGCTACATACGCTTTTTACGCTGAAAATTGATCTGAGGTTTCCTTGTCGTAGCCACTACCCAAACTAGACAGGATTACACTCTTCACAATCACAGCACAAAAAGGAAACATCAACGACGAACCAAATCGGAGTCAATTGAAAAACGCCAATGGCGAAAACGCATTAAGCGAACCCATGTAGGTAGTAATGTAAGCTAATTAACAACATTTGAATAACCCCGCCCTTATTTAGCCTCAAATTCGATTCGAAGGGCAACTGATTATCTCGGAGAAACGCAAGGTCCACTGCACTATTGCTCCGGTTAGTGCAGTAAGGGCGTAATACTGTGGAGGACGCCCTAATTTTCCACAGGCTCCGTTTGTGGTTAGGTTTTTTTTAGACCCCCCTAACCATTCATTCGTTGGCACGGTAAGCATTATGCCGCATAACACCATGAATTAGGGGTCACCTGTTTAGTGGACTCTTACCACTGGATCAGGCGGTCCGTAGTGTTATTCTTAGCCAATTGAGACAACCGCTACCGACACTACACAGCTATCTAGGCTGATCGGGAAAAGAAGTTAACATTGATGGTCAACTTCCAAACGAACCCGAACAGCCGACAATGAAAATGTTTGTTTTGAATATTGAGTGCAGAAATATGTAACACAGCGCAACATTGTTTGTCTCAAGAGCAAGCTTATGTGTTTCCGAAGGATTTTGGGCCTCTGAAAACTTACGACTCATGCAAAATATTTCGTTTTACTTAATCAAATTTGATAGATTTAAGCATTTTATGTTAGTATGAAAACTTGCATGCAACTTTTGGAGGATGACTTGTATGGAAAGTATTGTACCTAACATAAATCGCTTAAAACTATCAAATTCAATTTGGTTAAACGAAATATTTTGCATGAGTCGTTAATTTAGATGTTAATTTACCATTTAACCTTCTGTTTGCTTAAAAATTATATTTCCTTGCTTAATGGCTTGCAGTCCAAAAAGCCCAAAATCGCATATTTTGACCTATAAATTGAGGTATAGCTCAAAATTGTGACGTGTTAGAGCAAATCTGAGCCCGGACTCGGATTCAGCGGCCCAAAATCCTTCGGAGACACATAAGTTTGCTCTTGAGACAGACAAAAAGTTAATTTTTGTTACGCTGTGTAATCAAATGCGTGCTGTTTTCAGTCAATGACTTTGAACATTTTGCACCCTGGCTCTGATATGGTTACCACTAAACGTTCGTATCATGATCCTGTATAACACACTTCCTGCAGTACTTCAGTACTTCGGGTTATTATCGAAATCGGAAATTATGGATGTTTTAATGAAAAAACTTAAATGCTTTTAGATAATAAAACAACTCCTTTTTTTAAATCCTGGACATTTGGTTATTAGTTATACATAGTATTATCTAAGTTTTGTCAATAACCCAACATAAGGGACCGCCTATAAATGACGTAGCATTTTAGGGGGGAGGGGATGGTTTCATGAAATTGCTACGAGCTGTGTATTAGATATGGGAAAATAGGCTACGTTATTTGTGGATGCTCCCTAAAACTCTTTATAGACTAACAGAAATGTTCAATTTGCTGAAGACCTATCGTGAACATAGAACTGATGATGCCAGAGGCGTTGTATGAGAAAAATCCTAATGCCGACATCACGCACGCATACTTATGATAGAGTTGGTATCTTAATAATACACACCACTTCAATTATCAACCGTTTTAGCTAGAATGATTCTCTCCAGTACAAACATCCCAAGTCCCAGCAATCCACGATCTTGTACATGGTTGAGGGCAACCATGCAAAAGTTGTCTATCCGGTTCGAGTACTTTTACCGTGCAATGATTCACTATCGTCGTCTGCAACACCTTCTTTCTCATAAATATTGTACTTCTTTTGCTGTTATGGTTGGAACTGTTGCTGTTCCCGGTGCAGTTATGACGATTAATTAAATTTCCTGTAGAGTGGGTGGATGTTAAGGCAAATATCTCGCGGAAAGCTTTTCGTTATTCACGAGGAACGAATGGGAATCCAAACATTTCATACCGCCAATGGCATCATCCTATGAAACTTCCCTGTCCTGTCTCACTACTGTGCTAAAGGGTGAAATAGATCTCTTTGGTGTTTATTGGTGGTTTATTTTTAGTGAAATTCCTATTTCATTGATCTCAATTCTGAACAAAAAGGACGTTCGTGAAGTTATCTTGGTGCACCATTTTCACAGTATCGAGTGTCTCGTTTATCAATCTCACCTTGCTTATCAATTTCACCAGAGTCAACGGTACTCCAATCGACTGCACCGCAACGGCATCGGCAATAAACCTTTCTTGCACCTCTCCGGTTCTGACCTTTCGCATTACACTATTAATATCGCTAATTTTTGCCCCAAACTGCGATTAATGCGATTAAAGGTCACGAACAGACCTTGGTCGCACGGGCGAAGGAAACAGCGAACGAGTCAGAGCAGAGAGCGTTTTGTCGCTGGATGCTGTTGTGCTGGACCAGCAGCGCAGAGGGGCAGTCAGTAGTGTCGGTCGAGTCGATGGTCGGTCAGGCATCCATGTACCGATACCCCATACTATCCATTCCATGCGACAACGAACGGCAGCAGCCCTGCCCATAAGTTTCTCGTTACCTCAGTGCATACTTTAGCCTTTTTATAAACTCATAACCACGTTTTTATGTGGAATAATCGATAAGGCTGGAATGAGATCGCGAACATAATTTATGAGGAACCTAATTATACTTTTATTTTTGCTTACCAGGGACACGGTGTTGAAGTTGAAGTTCAACATAAATGTAGGAATGGCATTGAGCAACTATCGACTCATTGAACAGTAGTGCGATTTGGCACATTCGTATCCGTACACCTTTGCGGGAACAATTAAAGAGATTGTGTTTCTCACGAAGGATTATCTCAAGGCTTTTTTAAAACGAATTTTGAGAAACATGAAACCATTTTTTTCTAAATTGTTGAAAAGTAATTATTTATTGAAACACATCATAGTAACAATTAGACTAACAAATCCAACTTACACCTCTAACGGAACATGTACCCGCACATTTGGGATGTACTACGAACAGGAATAGACAAATAAATGTCTTATTCCATTAAATATTTACACCGTAAGGAGTGAAAAATTGGCTTTAGATTTTAGACTGGGCAACGCGCAACACAGACCTCTTATTTTCAAATTTTTCAAAGATCCAATTTTTCTCAATTCTTCTTGAATGATTTCCCTAAAGTATTTCTTAGAAAATTTGTTTTCAAGATTTCTGACAAATCGGAGTTCTGGCATGTAACAAACCTATTCAGCTTCCAGTGTTTGTTTAGTTGATTATTTTTCAGACTAAAAAAAAAGACACTACACCGTCTTCAGCCAGAGGCTGACAGACTGGCCATTACATACACGAGACAACGGACAACACACATAACAACCAGTGGTTCAATGGAGAATTTTCCGTTTGACGAAAAGTTTTTCCGACTGGAGCGAGAATCGAACCCGCACTCCGAGACTTCCAAAACTCCTAGACGACTGACGCCGCTAACCGTACGGCCACGAAGCCGAAGTCTTTCCGACTTAGCCGTAAAATGTTTCCAAGATTTTGCTAGGAATATTTCCGAGTTTTCCTATAATCGTGTCTTCGAGGATTTTCAGATCCCATCGTAGATACCTCATGGATGAGATATTATTGAAAATTCCAAGAGGAATTCAAGGAGCAAATTTCAGGAAATAAATATCCTCGGAGGAAATCCAGGTAGAAACTTTGGAGATGCTCGTAATGGCATCTTTGGAAGTATTTAAGGACAAACGTTTTGAAATCCCGCTTGAACAGTGCATTAGAACTTCAGACGCACAAATCTCAAGAAGCAAGCTTGCTTTAAACAGCAGTGCATTTTATTATTCTGTTCTTGCTTACTTGTAATATGCTTAAAATAAGAAGATCAAGTGCACTGGTTTTGTTTACGAAGAGATTTGTGCGCTCAAAATCGTGAGTAGGTACCAAAGTCGGCCATTTTGGGATTCTAATAAGTCTGTCCTTATGGAGAAAATTCTAGAGGACCTACTGACGAATTTTTGAGAGTATTTTTGGGAAAATTTCTGAAAGAATCCTCTTATTTTTTGTGGAGTTGTCTTCAAAGGAATTTCCAGGAGCAATATTGGGCAGTATCAGGTATCAGTAGGTCGGCTCCAGAGGCACGTTCTCCTCCATTTGGGGGTTTGGATATTGGGCAGTATCCATTTATCAATGACATAGGAAGGGGTTGGAAATTGTTATCTTTTGTGTGGCGTAATTTATGGACGTTCTTCAGAAGGAATCTTAGAATAATCTATCTATCTATCTATCTGTATAAAAATGAATTTCTGTTTGTCTGTCAGACCCTCATAGATTCGGAAACTTCTGGACCAATCGGCGCGGTGTGAAATTTTAAATGCGGAAGGTTTTGGGGCCGGGGAAGGTTCAAGGTGTGAAGCGAACCGTGCCGAGGAATGAGTGATCGAGGGGGTGAAAAGGATGCTCGCTCGTTAACGGACCCTGTGGGGACATCCTCCCCCCACAGTATGTCGTCCCTAACTACGTTAATGCAGGGCTCTGGCAATAGAGGTAGCTGAGCAGCAGCTTGGCAAGATCATCGACTTTGCGTCCACGAAGTCCAACAGCAGCAGCTTGGCAAGATCATCGACTTTGCGTCCACGAAGTCCAACATAAGCAAAGACCTTAAAATGGCCCTGTTGCGACTTCGTAAATCGATCGACGATACCAAGCAAGATCACGGGAGGCTCGTGAAAACTACAGCAGCGGCAGAACCGCCGAAAGTAAAGGATACAAAGTCTACCCAGACGGAGGCCTTCGCTTTTTATCAGCACTAGCAGAAGTGGGTGATGTAGCCGTCTGGTGTAGAGCTGTTTGGTAATACTAACTCTGAAGATCGGCAGTAATGCCGGAAAGTCAGACCGTGCCGGAATGCCGGGAAGGGTGGGCCTGAAAAGGATGGCCCGTCCCAGATGGAAGTGAACAGGGGGTTGCGACCGTTGTTTGGCTCTCAACAACCACAGAGTAGAGCGAACCAAGGGGAGAACCCCTCTTAGACGAAAGTTGAGTGGATGTTGGCTAGCTGAGGAGGTCAGGGACGCCAAACCAAGAAGGCGTAAAAGAGCAGATGCCAAACGTGTGAAAGGCAACGCGCTCGTCTTCAAGACCGAACAGTCTAAGTACTCGGACGTCTTTAGGGCGATGCAAAGCGACGCCAAGATCGTGGATCTGAGAGCCGCCGTGCACAGTATCAGACGTACTCGTACGGGTAAAATGATCCTAGAGCTCAAGTGCGACGCAAGGGCGTGTACAAAGTCTAGCGGAAGAGGTCCTTGGCGAAGGGGTCGAGATGAGGGCTTTTATAGCAGAGGCGACTTTGAAGATGAAGAACCAAGACCAGGTCACTGAAGCGGAAAAGCTCATTACGGAACTGTGGCAACAGTGCGAGGTACAGATAGCCACCGCATCCGTTAGGCTACGGAAGGGGCCGCCAGGGACACGGGTAGTCTTGGTACAGCTACTTGTGGCAGACGTAAATAAGTTCGTGAAGGTTCAAATATCCAGCATTCAATAATCATCAGCAATCATCAACTACTAAAAAGCAGTGTTCAAATTCACGAAGCCACTATTGAAAATTGTTTCACTGTTATCAAGATGGTAAACAGAGTGCAGTGATAAATTTTTATTACCATTGGTTGAAGTTTGAGCGAAAAAACTGCCTTTGAGTTTTTCAACACGGATGATGGTTTGTTTCCTCTTAAAGTAGAGAAGATCAAGGTGGGCTGGTCAGTAAGCCATTTCATGAGCCACCGGAGGTTTGCTTCATGTGTCTGGAATCAGAACACAAGTCATGGGACTGCAAAGGCAAGTTCTGGAGGCGATGTGGCGCCGAAGGCCATGAGGCACAAGGCTGCACGACAGGCACCCAATGGATGCTCGGCTCTCAAGAAAGCCGTAGTGAACAAATCACAGCGCAGCTGCACCTGAACCATTGTGACGCAGCCCAGCAAATGCTTTTTTGTCAGGCGGTTTCTGAGTGGAGGACGGATTTCGCCATCATAGCGGACCCATACCGAGTACCCACCAGCATCGGCAATTGGGTCTCCGATGGGTCCAGAAAAATGACGGCGATATGGACGACGGGTAAATACCCCGTCCAGGAGTTGGTGTCTACTACCTATGAGGGTTTCGTTATCGCCAAAGTAAACGGGGTGTTCTTCTGTAGCTGTTGTGCGCCTCCGCGGTGGTCGATCGGGCAGTTCACGCAGATGCTGGACTGTATAACGACCGTCGTGACAGGCGATGGCCGGTGGTAATAGCGGGTGACTTCAATGCCTGGGCTGTGGAATGTGGAAACCATTTCACCAACCAGAGGGGTCAGATCCTCCTAGACCCTAGGGGGCTGTCCATAAACCACGTGGTCATTTTTTTGGGACTTCTCAACCCCCCCCCCTCCCTGCGTGATCATTAGTCCATACAAAATTTTTTATTCGTCCATACAAAATGGTCATTGGCCGAACCCCCCCTCCCCCCTTCATGACCACGTGGTTTATGGACAGCCCCTAGAGTCACTGGCCATACTAAATGTCGACCTGACTAATGTCGGTACCAAGAGTACCTCTAGTTGGAACGGTGCGGAGTCGATTATTTTGTAGTCCTGGCCTTACAAGTAGTTCGAACTGGAGGGTAGACGATGACTATACTCACAGTGATCACCTGACGGTTCGCTGCAGTATCGAACACAACAACAGCATGCAGCGGGTATAGGAATAGGCGGCTAGGTTAAGGTCAAGCCCTCGCAGGTGGTTTGATGTGGGAGAAATACATCATAGTTCGACGAAGGGGTATTTAGGGAGGCGCTCCGCCGTGAACGAGACTTATGTGATGTCTAGGCAAATCCACCCTAGAAGTGGGAGGCCACTGGCTTTCTGGTGAACTCAAGCGATTGTGGCCCTGCGCCGCGGGTTGGGTTGGCGGATGCAGCTAACACGATCTGAGGAAGAGCGAAACGAACGACGGATGGTGTTCGCCGCTGCAAAAGCCGCGCTGAAGACCGAGATAAGGGCAATCAAAAAGGCCTGGTTCGAGGGTCTTTGTCAGAGTGCCAATGCGAATCCGTGGGTGATGCATATACTATGCCAATGCCTATACTATATATATATATATAGGTAAGGCCCCAGGTCCAGACGGATTTCCGAACCTGGCCTTTAAATTAACTATTGCAGAGGCTCCCGAAGATGTTCAGGACTGCAATGCAGAAATGCCTGGACGAGGGAGTTTTTTCCCAGAAGTTCGGAAGAGGCAGAGCATGGCTCTATTGCCAAAGGCGGGTAAACCAAATGGAAACTCTTCGACATATAGACCAATATACTTGACCGACACGGCGGGAAAGGTGCTCGAAAAGCACCCTCAATAGAATGTTCAGGCACATCGAGGGTGTAATTGGGCTCTCGAGCAGCTAGTTAGGCTTCCGGAAGAGGAGGTCGACTGTAGACTCTATCCTGTCGATTACAAAACCGCCGAGTATGGGTACAGCGCTAAGTACCGAAAGCTACCGTGCTAAGCTGAAAAGTACATACACACTCAGATTTGATTACCGAACTCGGTAAATTTTTACTGAGTTTTTGAACAGCAGAGTTAACTCAGTAAAAAATATTATTACCGAACAGTCAGTAAGATGCAAGGTTCCTGAGCTGTCAAATAATTACTGATTTAGTCAGTAAAGAATGCAACCCTAAACCAGAGAAGTTGTTATAGAGAAGCGCGAAGAGGATTAAGGTTATGTTTATTTACATCACGCCCAATAACAATCATTTTTTGCGGTGACCAAATTATATTTTCGCGTGCGTGTTAGTTTGATCTGCCCATAAGATGTCAAGCATACAAGTGACGTCATGCTTTGCACTAACACACTTTCATGTGCATTCATGTTGCGCTTTGTTTCCCATGTTTTTCTATTTCCTTGAATTTGCTCGATTGGGACCGCGTTTGACGGTTCAATTGGAACCTTTGGTTTCAGTCTTCGCGCATCTCTATAACAACTTCTCTGCCTGCTGACTTTACATGCTGACTTTTTCAGCAAAAATATTGTTTACAATGATTTACTGGGTTTTTCAGTTAATGATATGTACCCAGAAATCCTCCTCCTGCGAAACCCAAACATTTGCAAATAATAATTTCTTTCCGGAAACGTTTGTCCGATTCTTATCATTGCATTACACGTTGGCCAGCTGCTTATCGTAGTACAACTTCACAAAAAATGAAATATTTTTTATTTAGAACATGGAACCCGCTGTCCGTAATTGATCTGAAGGCTATACGAAACGAGTTTCTCCGAAAATTTTTGGGCGATTCTCTCCAGTTCTCGCCGTCATTTGTAAGTGGTTGCGGTTCAGATGTACGGCTTTCCTCTAGCAGCGACCTTTTTCGTGTGTAGCAACGTTTTAAATTATATTCAGAAGCCAATCGGAGATTTTCCTGCTCTCGTCGAAGTCGTCGAAGTCGCCTCCACCGGATTTTTCCGCCTGACAGTAATGAACACGTGTCAGATAATGTTTTGATTGAGCTTTAACGAGATCTCAGTAATAACATATTTTTACTGAAAATTCAGTTAACGATTTTACTGACTTTTCAGGGTTACTGACTTTGTACGGCAAAATGCAAATATTACCGTGCGTTCAGTATTGGTGATTACCGAATTTTGCAATTTTGTTAAAAAATAACTGAACATCAGTTATTCTTCAACAGAATAGCTGATAGCAATGATGCAAATTATCACCTCACTAGTGCTCATCACAACTCATCAACTGTATATTTATCGCGTGCGATTGAACTGTGCACTGATCAGCGATGACCAGCAGCAAAGAGGTGGCAAAACGAACATGATGTAAATCACAAACGATTTTGCACACATCTGACTGTGCCGCCACACGCTCGCCCGAACAGCCGAACCATACCGAATAGGTTGGTTTGCGAAGCTACGGCACGAACGCTCGACACGCACACAGAAGCAACATTCGCATGTACCGATACCATACTAACAAAGCTTCCAGCCAACGATGCTTCGCGATAAGCTGTCGAAAAGCATCGAAAGCGATGAAAAGAGATGCTTGGCTAGAACGCAACGGCTCAACGGCGAAAAGGAAGAGTCAACTATGCTGATCAGTGTTGAGCCCGTTCGTGTGCTACTCGTTAGAGATGGTCGGGTTTCGGGTTTTCAAACCCGAAACCCGACCCGAACCCGAACCCGACGGGTACGGGTCGGGTTCGGGCTTGGAATTTTTAGAAAATTCGGGTTCGGGTCGGGTCCGGGTTTGAACAATTTCAAAATTTTCGGGTACGGGTCGGGTCGGGTTTGAATAATGTCGGGTTCAAGTCGGGTTTAATACCAGTGTAGGTAAATCAATATTTACATGGATGTGCGAGAGTTCGACTGTTGGATCTATATTCTAGGTTAGGAAAATTCGGCTTATCAGTCCTTTTTTCTCTAGAACGATAACGGTTTTGATTCGTCCCTACGTTTCGGTAACGGTTGTTACCATCCTCAGGGGAAAATTAGTGGAATCGTTCTTTGTTTGGAGGCTTTGCTGAGCATTTGTCTATGGGGTTTTTGGTAGTTGTACATGCGTACTTATTGCTATGTTTTTTTTCGGTAAAATTCGGTATTTTTTAGCACTTTTTATATTGGTTAGTTTTTGCACTATTTTGGTTTGGACTGTACCGTTACCGAAACGTAGGGACGAATCAAAACCGTTATCGTTCTAGAGAAAAAAGGACTGATAAGCCGAATTTTCCTAACCTAGAATCAATATTTACAAAAATGCTTTATTTGATATATCCGATACATTTAACAATTATTTCTTAACTCGGGTTTGGGTCGGGTTTATTGACAAATATTTTCTCGGGTTCGGGTTTGATCGACGAAAATTTTTCGGGTTCGGGTCGGATACGGGTTTGGCAGAACAAAAAATTCTCGGGTTCGGGTCGGGTCCGGGTTTTGCAATTGAAAATTGTTCGGGTACGGGTCGGGTTCGGGTCTGTAAAATCTGAAACCCGACCATCTCTACTACTCGTATGGGAGGTTGATTGAATAAAGCGGGGATGGGTGAAAACGTATTCGTTGTCGAAAGCAAATCGCATCATTTCGCGAATGTTTTCATCAAATAGCAAGCTCGGCTGATAGTTCGGTGATTTCGGTGTTCGAACACCGTATAACATATTACCGAACAGAGAAACCAAAAATAAGTGTGTATGTGCTTGAGGGTTGAGGGAAAAGTACATATGTGCTTGAGGGTTGAGTAGGCAGGAAAGCCCATCACCTTGTCGCAGTTCTAGGTTGCAGACTCCGTCAAGATTTGAATAAACTGGATAGATCACCCGAAATCAGTGTACGAAGAATGTGGCACCGCAAGCGAAAAATAGGCAACAAAGAAGGCACGGCAACAACGCTTTGTTTTTTCGTTAGCAGATAATGACAAAATCGCTTCCGAGTTTGTTCACAACAAAAACGGTGGGAATATTTGTCTCGTCCTGTTCACATCGTGATTTTCGCATTATTTTACAACTGAAACTCGACTCTGAGGTTTGCAAGAGTCTTAATTCGTCCAAATGCTTATGAATTCGATGATGTGGGTTTAAAATTTCAGCAGAAAAACCGGAATATCGGCACACGCACGGCAAGCGATGTTTGTTTTATTGCTCTCATCGCCTGACATGCGTTTGTTGCGGAGCGGCTTTGTTACTGACATGCACCGCTTAGGACAAAGCGTTTGTTTTTCGGCGTGATCCGTTTTTCGTACCCTGCCCGAAATCCTTTCCGCTGTTTTGTACACCGTTCATCGTCGTTTTTGCTTTTAATAGTTTGGTAAGCTTCCCGGGAAGGCTGTTCTCGTCCATGATTTCCAATAATCCTACCAAAGTCTTCATGGCAAATGTACAATAAATTAAACCAATACTTCAGCATATACCAGACACCTTATCGAAATCTAAAATTCTTGATGAACGGATGTCGCCATATTTGGATCATTCTTGAACCCACCAAGAAAAAAAGTTCTCTCCGTTTGTCACAAATTGCTTTAATAGCGGAGTATCAGGGAGTTTTACACTGAAATATATTTTGTTGTGGAAACTACCGATTCCATAGTAAAATTAATAACCGTACCTATGATTCTCAACCGACAACAAAATCTGTGAAGTTCACTGAAATATGATTGAAGCGTAGTCGCCTCAACAACCAAACATTGTATTTTTTTTTTTCCTGAAACGCATCACGGCCCATATAGCCGAGGCGGTAAACGCACGGGTATTCAGCATGACCATGCTGAGGGTGACGGGTTCGATTCCCGGTCGGTCCAGGATCTTTTCGTAAAGGAAATTTCCTTGACTTCCTTGGGCATAGAGTATCTTCGTGCCTGCCACACGATATACACATGCAAAATGGTCATTGGCAGAGGAAGCTCTCAGTTAATAACTGTGGAAGTGCTCATAGAACACTAAGCTGAGAAGCTGGCTTTGTCCCAGTGAGGACGTTACGCCAAGAAGAGAGAGAGCATCTTACAACAAAGTATGGTTAAAAATACAATGCCCAGCTTTTCAATTAAGATTATTTACTGGTTGTTAAATTATTTTAGTGAAATTAACTGGAAAATGTTGTCGTTTGAAAATCATAGGTTCATTTTTCATTTATTTAGTATTACATCAAATTCAAGATAAAACTGAATCAACAATATTTCTCCATAATACACGGTTCGTGGCTGCCGCTCTCCATCCTCGGACGCGCCCGATGCTCGCCAAGTCACGCTCCACCTGGTCCGCCCATCGTGCTTTCTGCGCTCCACGCCTTCTTGTGCCAACCGGATCAGTTGCAAACACCAGCTTTGTAGGGTTGTTGTCCGGCATTCTTGCAACATGCCCTGCCCACCGTATCCTTCCGGCTTTGGCCACCTTCTGGATGCTGGGTTCGCCGTAAAGTGCAGCGAGCTCGTGGTTCACTCTTCTCCGCCACACACCATTCTCCTGCACACCGCCGAAGATCGTCCTTAGCACGCGTCGCTCGAAAACTCCGAGTGCTTGCAGGTCCTCCTCGAGCATGGTCCATGTCTCGTGCCCGTAGAGGATCACCAGTCTTATTAGCGTTTTGTACATGGTGCATTTGGTGCGTGGGCAGTGCCGGATTTAGGCTTCGGGGGGCCCGGGGCAAACCGTATGAAGTGGGCCCCCAAAAACAAGATTTTGAATATGTATACCGTACATTAACTTTTTCTTTTCAATATTGTTTATTATTCGTTTTTTTATTTTGCTGATTTTTGTGGTTTAGGAAGAAACTATGCCACTCAACTGTTTTGTTCATTCGAATGATGAATGTTTCATTTTTTTATGATGAAATATTAAAAACCTTCAGTTGCAATTCTCCAAAATATCGACCGATGATTCTAACAAATGAAAAAAATGTTACGAACAAGCATTCTAATATTTATGCTAAAATGTCAAGATTCCGCATACAGGTTTACAGTGTAAATGTAATTTTATTCAGATCGTAGATATATTTTAAACTTTCATCCTAATTTAAAAGATTTTTTTTTTTTTAAAGACACGGACACGTTTAGTACTTCCAGTGAGCTATTCGCTCTTTGAAGGAAGCACGACACTAGGACAACGGACTAGCATGCAACGCCCAGTGGCACAGCCGAAAACTTTTCCTGACAGCTGCGGCGGGAATCGAACCCGCGCTCCTAGCATGATGCGACTAAATGCTTGGTGACACTAGCCGCACGACCGCGAAGCCACACAAAAGATTTATGACAATTTTACAAATTAGCGTTCAGTTCGAACTGCAAAATTCTACGAGTGAACAAGGTCAGGATTGTAGGGGGTAACTATAGCAATAATACTGTAAAAACATTGTTCTGAGATGTTTTTAAAAACTAGGTTTCCAAAACTGCCCCAAATTTCTTGAACTTCTCCAGGAATCGTTATCTTTCCTTTGATAACATCTGTCCTCAACGAACTAATGCAGATGGGTACTAAGCAGTTATTTGATAGAGATGCTTTTTTGTTGTAATGTTAAGTCTTAAAACAGTTTTTCAATTGAATTCAACAAGAACTCCATGGGGTTTTATAGAAACTCGCGTAGACTCGCGTACTTCATTTTACCTGATTATTGAATACTGTTATACCTATCTAGATATGCGTTTGCTGCAACCAAGCATTAAAACCGATCCCTCAAATAAGTCATTCTGGGAAATACACTTCAATTCTACGGTTGAATTGCTTAGCAATTAAAATAATAGGGGGATTAACTTAACAGCGTAAACTGATTAAACGTCGCGATCACCAAGGCAATCTTTGATTATTTCATTCGCAAAATCATGAAACATTTCAAATAAGCAGAAAATCATGGATTACGCAGCAATTTAATCTGTTTAATGAGTACCCCTAATGTGCCCCTAATGTTTTTAACTTAATCGAAAGAGCAACATATTTTAGCATCAAAAAAATAGGAAACTAAGGTTTTTGATATGAAGATATAAAAAATTATGAAACTTTGGATTTTGAAGTGAAAATTCAGATATGAAATAATCTGGATACCGTTAAAGAACTCAACTATAACTGCACTAGGACATGTATAAAATACAATCGTCTCTTGTAGGGCATTTTATGTTTTGATGAAGAAAATATATAGTGCTTCAGGATTCTTGGGGGGCCCCTCTGATCGGGGGGCCCGGGGCACTTGCCCCCTTTGCCCCCCCCCCCCTTAAATCCGGGCCTGTGCGTGGGTGAATCTTTTTCGACCGCAGTTTCTTCTGGAGCCCGTAGTAGGCCCGACTTCCGCTGATGATGCGCCTCCGAATTTCACGGCACACGTTGTTGTCAGCCGTCAGTAAGGATCCGAGGTAGACGAATTCCTCCACCACCTCGAAAGTATCCCCGTCTATCGTAACATTACTACCCAGACGGATCCAGTCGTTGTCGGTTCCGCCAGCATGTACTTTGTTTTTGAGGCATTCACCACCAGTCCGACCTTTGCTGCTTCGCGTTTCAGGCGGGTGTACAGCTCTGCCACCGTTCCAAATGTTCTGGCAATAATGTCCATGTCGTCCGCAAAGCACACAAATTGTCCGGATTTTGTGAAAATCGTTCCCCGGCTGTTGAGCCCGGCTCGTCGCATCACACCTTCCAGAGCGATGTTGAAGAGTAGACATGAGAGTCCGTCACCTTGTCGCAGTCCCCGGCGAGATACGAATGAACTGGATAGTTCACCCGAAACCCTTACGCAGTTTTGCACACCGTCCTTCTTCTTCTTCTTCTTCTTGGCGTAACGTCCTCATTGGGACAAAGCCTGCTTCTCAGCTTAGTGTTCTATGAGCACTTCCACAGTTATTAACTGTGAGCTTCCTCTGCCAATGACCATTTTGCATGCGTATATCGTGTGGCAGGCACGAAGATACTCTATGCCCAAGGAAGTCAAGGAAATTTCCTTTACGAAAAGATCCTGGACCGACCGGGAATCGAACTCGTCACCCTCAGCATGGTCATGCTGAATACCCGTGCGTTTACCGCCTCGGCTATGTGGGCCCTTGCACACCGTCCATCGTTGCTTTAATCAGTTTAGTCAGCTTCCCAGGAAAGCCGTTTTCGTCCATGATTCTCCATAGCTCTGCGCGGTCGATACTATCGTATGCCGCTTTGAAGTCGATGAACAGGTGGTGCGTTGGGACCTGGTATTCACGGCATTTCTGGAGGATTTGCCGTACGGTAAAGATCTGGTCCGTTGTCGACCGGCCGTCGATGAAGCCAGCCTAATAACTTCCCACGAACTCATTTGTTTTAGGTGACAGACGACGGAAGATGATCTGGGATAGCACTTTGTAGGCAGCATTCAAAATAGTGATCGCCCTGAGGTTCTCACATTCCAAATGGTCGCCTTTCTTGTGAATGGGGCAGATTACCCCTTCTTTCCACTCCTCCGGTAGCTGTTCGGTTTCCCAGAACCTGACTATCAGCCGATGCAGACAGGTGGCCAACTTTTCTGGGCCCATCTTGATGAGTTCAGTTGCGATACCATCCTTACCAGCTGCTTTGTTGGTTTTGAGCTGGTGAATGGCATCCTTAACTTCCCTCAGCGTGGGAGTTGGTTCATTTCCGTCCTCCGCTGCACTGGCGTTGTCGTTTCCTCCGTTGCCGTGGGCTCCCGTGCCTACGTTCTCCACGCCATTCAGGTGCTGATCGAAGTGCTGCTTCCACCTTTCGATCACCTCACGTCCGTCCGTCAAAAGGCCTCCGTCTTTATCCCTGCATATTTCGGCTCGCGGCACGAAGCCGTTGCGGGATGCGTTGAGCCTCTGATAGAACTTCCGTGTTTCTTGGGAACGGCACAGCAGTTCCATTTCTTCACACTCCGCTTCTTCCAGGCGGCGCTTTTTCTCCCGAAAGAGGCGGGTCTGCTGTTTCCGCTTCTGCTTATAACGTTCCACGTTCTGTCGAGTCCTTTGCTGCAGCATTACCGCCCTCGCTGCATTCTTCTCCTCCAAAACCGTTCTGCACTCTTCGTCGAACCATTCGTTCCGTCGATTCCGTTCCACGTACCCGATGGTGCTCTCGGCTGCGTCGTTGATGGCTGCTTTCACTGTACTCCAGCAGTCCTCTAGAGGGGCCTCATCGAGCTCGCCCTCGTCTGGCAACGCGGCTTCGAGATTCTGCGCGTATGCTGAGGCGACATCCGGTTGCTTCAGTCGCTCTAGGTTGTACCGTGGCGGTCGCCGGTACCGTACATTGTTGATGACGGAGAGTTTTGGGCGCAGTTTGACCATCACCAGATAGTGGTCGGAGTCGATGTTGGCGCCACGATAGGTCCTGACGTCGATAATGTCGGAGATGTGCCGTCCGTCAATCAGAACGTGGTCGATTCGAGATTCCGTCTGCTGTGGTGATCTCCAGGTGTAATGATAAGGGAGGCTGTGTTGGAAAAAGGTGCTACGTATGGCCATATTTTTGGAGGCGGCGAAATCAATGAGTTGTAGGCCGTTTTCGTTCGTCTGCTGGTGGGCGCTGAACTTACCAATCGTCGGTCTGAATTCCTCCTCCTGGCCTACCTGAGCGTTCAAATCACCTATGATGATCTTGACGTCGTGGCTTGGGCAGCGATCGTACTCGCGTTCGAGCTGCGCGTAAAATGCGTCCTTGTCATCATCAGTACTTCCGGAGTGTGGGCTGTGCACGTTTATTATGCTGAAGTTGAAGAATCGGCCTTTGATCCTCAACCTGCACATTCTTTCATCGATCGGCCACCAACCGATCACGCGCCTCTGCATATCACCCATCACGATGAAAGCTGTTCCCAGCTCGCGTGTGTTGCCGCAGCTCTGGTAGATGGTATGATTACCTCTAAACGTTCGCACCATGGATCCTGTCCAACACATCTCCTGCAGCGCTACGATGCCGAACCCGCGGTCCTTCAGTAGAGTTTCCGAGTACCGAGTTTCCAATCGCAAGTCCTTTTTGTTCGCTGGGGTCGTTGCCGTTGGTCTCGGTTCGTATTATTCTGTTGCTGATTTTCCGTTACAATGGTTTTTACGGCTGGCTCGTAGGGCCTGACACCAACCCCCTACTTTCCGGAGGACCATAGTGCACAGTTGAGCTTAGAGTCCTTCCCTAGCACTCGGACGTAGATCAGCCGCCCCTAACATGGGGATCAGACGCTGTTGTGAGCCGCTCCTCCTGGAGAACAGACGCTCAGGTTTGCCGAAGCAAACCCCCCCTTCCCTGTCAGCCTACGACCAAGTTCCCACCGGGGTTGGTTACTCGATCTTCCCTAAGGTTGCTCATAGTTTCCGGCCGGTACCGCGTGGAGGTAGGGATAGGAGTTGCTGGGCAGAGGCTAGTGGATCACAATGGGATCTGAATCGCGCAGCATACCCAGCCTTTACCATGCCAAAATCATAGGTACGGTTATTGATTTTACTATGGAATCGATAGGTCCCACAATAAAATTTATTTCAGTGTGGGGAGCAGGGACAAGGCAGACGCAGGCTCTGTCCTATGATGACGTTATGCTCGAAGCTAGAAGAAAGAGAAGAAGAAGATAAAAAGAAAGAAGAAGAAGAAGAAGAAGAAGAAGAAGAAGAAGAAGAAGAAGAAGAAGAAGAAGAAGAAGAAGAAGAAGAAGAAGAAGAAGAAGAAGAAGAAGAAGAAGAAGAAGAAGAAGAAGAAGAAGAAGAAGAAGAAGAAGAAGAAGAAGAAGAAGAAGAAGAAGAAGAAGATTATCATATGTACTGCCGCTCACACTTGAAATTTATGAAAAATGATTAAAAGAAATGAAAAAAAATGCGATTAGTGCCTGAGAGCACCCACATACATACCTGACCTGCGGCCCCGATCCCTGCAAAAGGCTAACCTGAGCATAGTGGATCTACGGTGCGAACTCAGAAAGCACTGATAAAGATAAAGTTGAGTCTCGCAAAGTTCGAACTTGGGTACCCATGAAAGTCCCGAACATTCTGTGTGTATTACAGTAGGAGTTTAGACTCACAACTGGAAAATTTATCGTTGACGAACGAGCCGAACAGTTCTGGAGCTTTTCCCAAGAGAAATTTACTTAACTTCTCAGAAATATTACATTGGCAAAGAGAGCTCTTAGTGAATAACTGTGAAATTCCTTATTCTATATGTAACTGAGAAGCTGGCTGTGCCCTGTAAGGACATTATGCCAGAAATAAAGAATAGTACAAGATTATCATATTGTGCACAGAGCACATAGATTGATTTGATCAATGAAATATATGTGACTAAGAACGAATGAAGGTTATATAAAAATCTTGTTTGTAATCTCATCTGAAGATATTTGCTCCTGATTATTATTAATTAATTTATATTATCTTCCTTCCTTTTGAGTAAATTAGTTAAATTGGTGTAGGTTATTAACTGCATGTGCATAGCTTCCTCTGAAAGCAATGAAACTCCAGCACCAAACTGAAGGTCGCTAGTTCATACTATCTCGCTATCTCTTCAGCGATCAGTTGTTGTTACCTTGTAATCTCCAAAGGAACGTGCTGCCAAAGTGAATTGGTCTTCCCAAGCGTATCTCCCCGTGGTGACCATGAAGTCGTCAACTGAGGCTGCATTGTCCGTGCACTCTTTGGCGGTCCGTCCGGACATGTCCTGTGGTATTGTGAACTGCACATATTACGAAATCTCCGTGCATTGCATGCTGCAAGAGCAGCAGCAATTGTGACGTAAAAAATATGGTAGCACAGGGGAATCATTGTTTGAGAGAAGGCAAGATAACGAGATTTTAATTGAAGAACGCGAACAAAGATAAAAAATTATCATTATCGCTGTCCGATCGAAAATCGGAGCGCAGTTTTTAATTGACAGTGCGCAGTGTTGTAAAGCCGAGCTGAACCTCCCGGAGCACCGTGTAAACGAGCGAATGAATGGGAGGCCTCGAGGGGGTTGTACATAGTTTATGAGAGGACATCAGATTTAAATGTGGGTATGAAACAGTGCCCGCTGCAAAAGGAAAAGGGAAAACCGAGATAGATCGCCGCGGTGAAGGATACTGGGGTTTTGTTTAGATTTTTTTGTTGGCTTGCCGCTTGCACTTGGCAATATAGGTGCATGTTAATGATCCTTATTTCAGCGAGAAGTTTCGTTGGACCCAGATGATTAATGACTGTTCCTTTCTTTCGAATTTTCCACTTCGTTCGAACCGCAGGGCTGAGCTGGCATTGAAATCGTGTTATTTATTTTGCCGCATAATGTTCAAGTTCATCACTCATGCAATGCATGCAATGCGTATTTTTTACCCAATTTTTTTCTTCTTTCTAGGTAAGCGGAGTTGTTCCTTACGTTATCTCCTCAGCAAGCCGAAAATAAAAAGAAGGTAACACATTAATAGTGCAAAATTAGGAATAAATACCTATATTTTCAACAATTTCAAACATATGCTTCTAAATACTTGTAATATGTTATGTTTAATCAACAAATAGATTCTTCTGTTGACCGTAAGGACGTGGCCGGTGCTATTATTGGCTTTTTATACTTTTGTTCAATTGTGCTCATAGAGGCTAGTTCCAAGCTATTTGTTGGTTCTGTTTGCCATTTCGATTAGTCTGGTCAATTAAGGAGTAGTAACTATCATGCATACAGTTTCCTATGTATACTTGTAAAATGTAAGGGTTTGAGTCATGTTAAGATTATGCTTCATATGGACCAATAGGTCAACCAAGAAAGAAAAAAATGTGCCCTTTTTTGCTCATAATTGCCCGACAATGAAAATTAATGCTCCTAGTTTAATTCTTCCCACGTTCTCTGAATCACGCAGGCCGCCGCCACCGCATCCAAGCGAATGCACTCTAGAAGTTGTAGGTAACTAAAGAACGATATGTTTTTACTCCTTCTCAGCACGGGGGCCACAACTAATATAAATGCCATTAAATCCTTTCTTTCACATGCGGTGGTAGAACCCCACCAACACGAATCCGTAAAACTCTCACAGTCTCCACAGTCCACATACAGTTCCACGATGGCCGTCGAACTGATGATGCATTTTTTCGACTCTACCAAGCCAGCTAACCGGAGATCTAGGTAGGTACATTAGAATCGTAAGATGCATAAGACTCGAGGCGCGTAGGCAAACTAGATTCTTATTCAACCTTAATAATATTTTATTGCTCGACTCTAGTAACCTGTGGGTACCGGGTTGTTCTCGTACAGTAGCAATCGAAAATAAGTGTTCAATGATTAAAATATGTATCGGCTGAATTTCGTTTTAATGTTTTTGATCATGTGCACTTCCGACTACTGTATTTTAATCATTTATCCAAGCTATATTAATTACATGAAACCCCAAAATCAATCAATCTAAATTTAATGTATTTTATTGCACGGGGCCACGCTATGTCCAAAGGGAAGTATTATGAAAAGTGAATGTACCTCAAAGTTTTTTCGCTAGAACCTCATTTTTGGACCTCTAGATTCAGAATATATGCGTTTCAAAATAATCTGTCTTGGGTTTTTTCCCATACATTTTTATATGGGATAAAATTCACCTTGAAATGACTTTTTTCGACATTTGTATGGGAAAATAGGTAAAAAATAAAAAATATCAAAAAACCCAAGATGAAATTTTTTAAACCGCACAGATTCTGAAACTAGAGGTCCAAACCTACGATCCTAGGGAATATCATTTGAGGTACATTCGATTTTCATAATACTTCCCTTTGGACATAGCGTGCGGGGTTCAAGTCTCAGAGCTATCTCAGGCCCACACCCCCTCTGCCCTACCCCCTCGTAAACTTTAGTCCATACAAAAATTGTGAAATTTGTATGGAGCGTAGACTTTTGCCAGACCCCCCTCCTTCCAAAAAAGCCTACGTGGTTCATGAACGGCCCCTTAAGGAAAATATTAGAAGTTGGGTTTTAAACACCATTATTGACATAATAGAACATCCTGAACGCAAGGAAGTTTTGATAAACAATTTTGCAGCAAACTGTAGCATCTGCTGTAATCCGCGAATCTCTTGGAAACTCGTAAGCAACTCATTGGCATGATAAGGATAATGCAAGTCATCCAAACTAACTTGGAGTGTAAAACCTCAGATCTATACTCATAACTGTAGCCATATTCGCTACACACAGTAGTGTTGCATAATCAACTATGGCTAGTGAACCTGCTTGAAAACTGATAGATATTATAACATACAGACTATTTGATATTATTACAGACCAGTGGTTCTCAAACTTTCTCAGATTGTGACCCAATTTTGATTTTCAAAGAATTTGGCGACCCACCAGCACGAAAATTTATAAAATAAGTTTTTTTTTGCAATTTTGGATTGCCTTTTTAAATAAATACATTTTATCACTTTCATAGGTTGTAATGTACTTAAACGTAGCCCTCAAAATGTTGTTTTTAACATTTCATTTTTTTGGGAAAGTCTAAGAAAGGTTAAGTTGCCCAAGCATCAGTTAACTTTTAGTCTTAAAAATTTGAGATAAGTTTCCAAGTTACTAATATATTAAACCAGTCTGGCTACAGATATAGTGCTAAGTTTATGCTATTGCAGAACTTTAATCTACTTTAAAATTAAATATCGGTTGAAAATGCTATAGTCAATAGTATAGATTTACCTCAATCTCATACTTCCCTTTCTAACTTCATTTTTTTAAATATCTCTCGCTTGAACGATGATCACGACGAGCGAAGTATATGGAAAGATTCTCTGCCGATATTTTCTAAAGCAATGGCAACATTTTTGGCGGATGCATGCAAACTGCCCAGTTGCCAGGCTTTTCCTCAGAGCTTTCTAAACAAACTTCTTTCAAGATTTCTTATGTTTTCATCACCTAGATTTTAAATATATTCCTTATATTTTTGGCGTGTATCCAGCTTAATGTAGTCTAAAATTTGTAGCAAATTCCATGAATAGGCAGTTTTCGTCAGTTTTCTGACAAGATTTGTAATAAATTATTTCCAATGCTGTCATTGTAAAAAACATACCTAGTTAGTCAACGAATTCATGAATCAACTTCTTAAGAAATTCCTGCTGAAAATTCTGAAGTAACTGTAGGAATATTGAGGAAGTGTCTAAAGATATTTGTAAAGAAGAAAGGAGAAATTAAAAAAAAATCGAAAGAAAATTCTAAATGAATTCCTGAAAGAATTTCTTAAAAAACAGGAATATTTTTAAAATCCATAGATGGAATTTCTGAAAAAAATCCTGGAGGAATACCTTAAGAAACTGGGGTCTCCAGTTAGCCTAGTGGTTAAAGCTATGGATTGCTAATCCGGAGATGGCGGGTTTGATTCCCGTTCCGGTCGCGAAGATTTTCTCGACTCCCTGGGTATAGTCTGTCATTGTCCTTGCCTCACAATATACAAATTCATGCAATGTCAGGCAAAGAATGCCCTTCAATTAATAACTGTGGAAGAGCTCAAAGAACACTAAGTTGAAGCGAGGCAGGCCAAGTCCCAGTGGGGACGTTGAGCCATGTAGAAGAAGAAGAAGAAGAAGAACCTGAAGAAACTCCTGGGAACCCTTAGTGAAATACCTAAAAAAACCGCTCCTGATGTTTTTGAAAAAAAAAGTCTGGTGAAATCACCTATAAAATCACAAACAATTGTTTTAATGAACTCCTGAAGGAATCCATAGAGAAATTTCAGGAGAAATTTCTGAGAAAATGCGTACAGGGCAGGGCAGAATTTCTGATCATATCTCTGTGTGAATTGTCTGCAGGAATCTCTACAAGAATGTCTTCCAGCTTTTCCGTAAGAATCCTTATAAGAATTTCAGAAATATTCTTCAGGAAAGGAATAAAGGAATCCTTCATTCTAAGATTTTCTTAAGAAATCTTTGGAGTAGTTTCTGGAAATTGCTGGAAGAGAACATATTAAAAAAGATGAAGAAATCTTGAGAATTTCCTTGCAGAATTTTTAAAGCAATCCCTGGAGAAAGTTCTTTGCAAAGCATCTGAGGAACTTTGAAGCAGTTCTGAATTTCCGACTCTTGATGTATTCGTGAATCATTTTCTAAAAAAAAATCCATGGATTATTTTTTGCGAAAGTTCATTAAAGGTTTCTAGATGAATGCTTTGATATTTTTTTTTGGAGGAATCTCTATGGGATTTTTTTAAAAAGAAATTCCTAGATGAATTTCTGGAACCACCTACGCAAGATTTTTCAAAAGGAATTCTTGAAGTGTTTTCTAAAGGAATTCATGAAACATTTTTGGAATCTATCCGTGCAAGACTTTCTTAAGGGTTTCTTGCTGAAATTTCTGGAGGACATGCTAAAGTCAAAACTAAAGGGTAACCTAGAAGATTTTGTGAAAGAATTTCTGACTGAATTTCTTTGGTATTTTCTGGATTTTTTAAATGCAAATCTATTTACGAAGATTTTTCAAAAGAGTCCCTGGATGAATTTCTTTGAGAATCTCTGGGAATCTTCAGGAACTATGGAAGATTTTTTGGAAGAATCCTAGGATGGATATCAGCAAGGGTCCATGAAAGAATTTTCGGAAAATCTGTAGAAGTTTTTTAAAGTACTTCTTGGAGAAGTTTGTAAAGAAATCTCTGGAGGAAAATGTTGAGATATTTCTGGAAAAATTATTAGTTGACTTTATAATAAAAGCCATGGGAGATTTTCTTCAAGAATCCCTCGAAAAATTTGTGAAGGAACCCCTAGGAGCGAACCTATAGGAATCCCTGCAAAAAAATCCCGAATGGATCTCACAAAAAAAAATAGTCCCTGGAGGAATTTCTACATGAACTCATAAAAACTTTCTTGTGGAGCGGACCTGGTGTGATGGTTAGAACAATTGACTATCACGCCGAGGACCTGGGATCGAATCCCACTCCCGACAAACTCGCAAAATGTGAGTTCTTCCTTCGGAAGGGAAGTAAAACGTGGGTCCCGAGATGAACTAGCCTAGGGCTAAAAATCTCGTTAATACAGATAAAAAAAAACTTTCTTATACAACTCTTCGTGAAACTTCTGGAATAACCCTTAGTGAATCCCTGGGTGAATTTCTCAAACAATCTCTGAAATGATTTGTGAAAAATTATGGAGAAATTGAAAATAAAAGAAATAACGTTATTTAAAAAAAGCCGGTCAAGTATGATTTTTGCCATACCATGTACCTTACTTCAATTACCTATTTCCATACAAATTATCGTAACATCGTTTGAAGTTGTTCAAAATTTGTATACATGCCATTTCGACAGCAACTGTATATGTAGCCAAAGGAAATCTGTAACTGCTTCTGCTCCAGCAAGACGAGTGTTGAGCAATAAAAGTGTGCGTTGCGTTTATGCCTCAGAACTAAAAAGAACATATCGAAAGCCCTTACTTATATTAATGAGCGGTGGAAGTAAGCTGCACGTCGCCGCGTCGAAGCCTGATTGAACCCGGTCCATGAATGAGCACGCTCTATAGTACCTCTACATACTTGAGAATTGTAGGAGCGTACTGGAGGAAAAAAAGTTGAAAAGCAGTTGGCACTCATGGACGACGGTGGCACTGAATCCGATCGAACCTAGTTATATAATGTCGTAACGTCAGATTCGGCCTGCAGCTTATGATTAAAGTCTCGTACATATTAGCGAAGTTCACACCGCCATTTACCGAGAGCGTTTGGATGTAAATACCACTTCAGACTTGTTGACGACGGACCATTAATTTATAACGCGATAGGGCGGAATTGAACACCTTTCGCTTGGACTGCGCTGCGCTCTGGTTGCAGCAGTCAGTCAGTCGACTAGTTCGGTTGCCCGCGCTCCGGCTCATGTCCTACACAGAACTAGATCAACGGGGTCCGATGCTAATCGTGACTAGCAGCGGGACGAGATTTATTGCACAAACGTTTTCTGGGTGATTTTGCTGGTGATCAGTCTTAAACTAATTATTGTCCGTATGCATAAATGCACATAGTTAGTATGTAGCCAAGGCATTCCTATCGCTACGGTAGGGCTAAATAGAACAGGTTGACTTTCCTGATCATTAAACTAAACAGCCAACATGCTTCAGACGATACAGATGGCGAAGTATGTCACCTTTATAATATGGTGCAAGTACAACGATATACTTACTTTGTATGTGTACGTGCAAATATAACAGTATTGTAGAAGTATCTGATTTTCAATTTTAACTCGCATTAAAGAAAAAAAAAACTCCATGATTCTCAGGTTTCGTTCTCGCTCCTGCGTAAAGTGTGGCCGACCCACCCCTACTTTCGCTCCCGAATTTCTATCGCTATTGGCTTTTGATGACGTCGACGATGGAGCTCCTCCTTGGAGATCCAATTGTGAGGCCACCATGCGTGAATTATATACCGCAGGCATCTATTGATGAACGCCTGCAGCCGTTGAGTGTTCTCCGCTGATACAAACCAAGTTTCACTGGCGTACAGCAGCACATGATTGTTATCCCATACATTTCTTAGGTGCACGGATCAAGAAGGCGAGGGCTGCCTTCGCAAGTGAAGGCAGCCCTCGCCTTCTTGATCCGTGCACCTATGTTGATCTTGGGCCACCATCGGCCGCCATTTGGCTACCAAGATGTTGGATGCTTTCAACATTCTCCACTGCTTGCCGAACTACCCTGAAGTTGAATAGGTTGACCGTGTTTACATCTACCGATTTGATGTTTTTAACGATGATGGTGAGACCTGACGCCGAGGAGTGATCGGCAAGATCACTGTTGAGCTGACAGAGCAACGTCATAAGCCAGTTTGAAGTCATTTAGGTTCTCCATGGTAATGGACTGTCACAGCAACCCACGATTTGGTTAATGATCAACCGCACCTACCAGGATCTCGTCGATTCTTCATTACACCAACGAACCTAACCTCAAAATGACTGACAAATCTCAGGTCATTTTGACAGATGTAACATGAGCATGAAAAGAACAACAACAACATCGATAAAGTAGAATATGTTATCCGTCCTTTTCGTGCATGTGTGTGGTCTGTCAAAATGACCTGTGAATTGTCAAACACTTTCATGGGTAGCTTTGTTGGTGTAATGAAGAATTACGATGAGGAACAGTAGCGGTGATAGGATACATCCTTGTCTCACTCTAGCAACGACCCGGATGGAATCGGACAAGGCACCGTTGTGCAGTACTCTGAACGAAACTGCCCTGTACTGTGCTTCAACGAGGTCGATGATTTTCTTAGAGACACCCTTGCGCGAGGGCTCAACACATGTTTTCATGCTTGAGACGGTCGAAAGCTTTTTCGTTATCAATTTGCTTCAAGATGATACGGAGCGTGCACAGGATTGTCAGGCATGGAATTCTGCTTGCTGCCGCCGGGGAGTTGCGTTTGCTCTCCTGCGCAAACTATCGCATACAGTCAGGTCACCCTTTTTGGGCACCTTTACTAAGACGCCTTGCATCCAGTCGATCAGAAATGTCGCGGTTTGCCATATGTTGTAGCAGTTATGCAGATACTACGCAGTCCGCTTTGAGCATCTGTCAGTCGAGATGCTCAAAGCTGACCCCGCATTATCTGCATAACTTCTACAACATATGGGAAACCGCGACATTTCCGGTCGACCCCCGGAGCCTTGTTCGATTTCGTGATAAGGATGGCTGTTTCTATCTCCTGCAATGATGGAGTTTCGGTCTTGACTCGCCTTCGTCGGCTAGGGAGCCCGCCCACGCTATTTTTTTCCCGTCTACATGAGCGTTTCACTTCCTTCTCGAGAGCCGAATAGCGCTGTCGGGCTACGGATTTGGCTCCTCGTGTTTTTGCTCGCTCTATCGCGGCTTTGGCGTTCCTTCGCTCCTCTATCTTCTTCCTTGAATCATCTGTGATCTACTGCTTTCTCCAGGTGCGTAGCTCACTCAAATTATTCTCGCCGGTGGCTATGAAGGCGTTTTTGATGGCGCTCCATCGATATTCTACGCTTCCACCTGCTGGAATATCCGCAGCATGGTTCTCTAGCTCCTCGACGAAGGACCTTTTCACCGCAGTGTTTTCCAGTCGGCGTGTGTCGAACCAGCGCCCGATGATGGTCGGACGCAATGTCGGCGCTACATTTGCGCTACTCTGCAAATGGCTCACCGTTCTCGCTCATTTCGGCGAGACCATAACGTGCTCGTAATCCGAGTTGTCGGAACCAATCTTCACTGTGATTCCGACCCCATGTTCTGCCTTATCGCGGCCGATATGGTATTGCGTATTTAGATGTTATATTTGAATGATGTATTGGCGATGGGATAAACCGCCCTGAATTCATATTTCCCAGATGTAGACCACCGTACTCTCTGAATAAATTCCTGAATTTTCTGGGACTCTACCGTCTGCACATTTGTGCGACTTGCTCCTATATCCTATAATCTGCAATATCCCAACCGTTATTCATTGGATTTAAGTGCAATTTATAGAAGTTCCAATCAGTCATGGAGCAGCAACGAATAAGATGTGCGATAAGTCTAAGCTCAACTAGGTTAAGTTGCTTGGATTCACATCGCATCTAATCCCAAAACAACAGATGCCATCAAATCGCTTCAAACAAACTGTAGACGAGTCCAAACACACAGCAACCTGTTGATTAGTTCGTTGCGTAGTAACCGGCCCGTTCATTCTCTCTCGCATTCATTCAACAAGATAAACTCTCCATTCAATTCGTCTCTTATCTTGTTTCGAGCGGTTTTCAGCAGTAGTCGAGCGGTGGCGTTCATCGCGCGTCTGGAACGTGGAACATGCGGTTCCATTCATTTTTATTCGCTCGTATTCCGTTTTGACCTCCTCTCGCGGTGGCGGAATTCGTCCGCTCTGCTGGTAAACTGGAGGAGATGTCCAGTCAGCGCACCTCCACAGCAGATCTCGTTGAGCACGTTCATCGAGAGGCGAGAGGCTCAGTTCGGTCAAAGCCACCGATCGCGTCGGACGTGCCTTCGAGCAAAGCAGTGTTGAACGCATTAGCGACCGTGTGGTTATAAGTTTTGTTTGGATTTTCGCTTGCTCAATACCGGTTTTGCGTGGAGCCTATTTTACTGTGGACGAAGTGTTGTTTTTTTTGCAGTCTCTCCCGCATATGGCGGTTTTCGTCGTTGTTTGTTTTGCTTCGTCAGTGGGCAGCAAAAAGCGTTGTTGAAAACCTGTGAATTCTAACTCTTCGTTGTTGATGTTCCGTGAAGCTGTCGAGTGATAACGAGTCGCGTGTAGCTAATGTAATGATGAAATGCATTGTTTGCGATGTTGGATGGGTGGAACATCAACGAAGTGACGGGTGAATGAAGTATTTGTAAAGCGTCTAGCAAGTTTATCGTTCAATGTGTTCAATTTTGATAGATAACATGGAACGCGGTTGAAATGGTGAAGAAATTGAAATCGATAAGGTTCGTTCCAAGACCTACTTCAAGGAAGACATCGGCTAGACACCTTCATTGTGCTGCATCTTTAAAAGTAGTACAAGAAAGTACCGCCCTCACGTGGGTCAATTCCGTTGATGGATGTGCACTCTCTGTCGGTAACATCAACATTTGAGCTGGATAATGGATCCTCGAGTGCAGAGTTTAATGCGTTAAGAGTGATGAATAGGAACGAATGTAAGAGATGTAGGAGTGAGTACGTTTATGAATTCAATTAGTTTTGAGCAGTTTCGTTAGAAGACGTGAAAGCAAGAAGGTGGAAATACAAACAGTGAAGTTTAGAGGTTAGATCTCATCTTCATCTCAAGAATGTGTGGACCACGACGAGCGAACAAAGGATGCTGCTTCTTCTAGTGTAATTAAAATGTGAGATGTCTGAGAAAGCTGGGTTCGTGGTCTTTTTGCCGGGATGACCGTCATCATCATCGTTCATCTCCTACCATGGCCGACGTCCTCGACTGGAGAACCGGACAACGTAACACCGTGTGATCCGTTCATCTTTAATTATAAAACATAATTTATGTACCTGCGCTCATACATCCCGTAGAATTACGTTGCAATTCTCGGGGAATGAGAAGGCATCTTGGAAGGCTGACTGAAGGAGACACAAAAAGAGTTTCTCTTTGTACTTATTCATGTTCTACTGATTCGCCTCAGCGGCGTTCGTTATAACAGAAGTGATCCTACATTATACGGAAGAAGTGCATGCTTGAAGCAACTATTTTATGATACTCAAGAAGAGTGGCAAGCACATTGTGCATCGTTGGTGTGAGTGAAACGATAAATTTTCCGAAAAAAGTGAAAGAACACGGCAAAACAAAAGACCTCGATTCCGATGCACAGGGAGAAGGCGCATGCGGACGAATGGATGGAAGATAAGTTAACAGCAAAACATTTATTTTCATCGGAGAGGTGCAATAACATAAATAAATGATAATGATAATTTCAAATAACGAGATTAGGTTAATGGCGAATTCCCATAGTGAGTGAAAAGTGTTCAGGCGAAGAGAATTGTGCTATTTATCAGTGTCTTTTGAATGGTTCCAAAAATGATAGTAATTAATCGAAGCCCACAGTAGACGGAGTGAATTGATCAACAGTCTCTGTAATAAATCACTATCAAATCGATCCTTCAGTGTCACAATCAGTGAACCGAATCAAGTTGTATATGTAGTTCTACAGCGGATTTATAACTATCCCAGTAGTGACGACGTGTGATTGATAATAGACGACGACGACTCGTTGCGTGTTCAATGTTAATGGGTTGAAAATATACTGGAAATGCCTATCACCAAGAAGACTACGAAAACATCGCCATCCAGCAGCAGTGCAAGTGCGGCAACGAACGGTAGTGGCTCATCAAGGGCTGCGGCTGCCTTTCCGGCACCGAACGTAATCAATGGAGTTGTATCAGCATCTAACGGACTAGCCTCCGCTGGCAGTGGACGCAATGCCCGACCGGGAAGCGGATTAAGTCTAAGCGTATTAGGTAAATTAATCTGCTTTTTTCGTGTAATTTGTTATGACAATAAGGTACTTACTCTGAGCAGAGCAATAGACTATAATGGCATTATGTCTATGGGAATGATTGCTACAATAGATGATGTAATTACCGTAACTATACGATTCAGTGCATACATTGGTAAATTTGCGGTTACTCAAGGTTTCAGACAAAACAAGCCTTTTACATGTAAATATAGAAACTCTTACTTTTCTGTAAATGACAGGATTCTCCCTAAAAAATGAGTTCATAGTTTAGAAAATATGAATATAACAGCACAAAGAACCGTAGAAATTCTTTCATTTAAACTAAAAAACCTCTACAGCTTAAACCACCAAACTTGAAACAAACGCAAAGACAATTAGAAGCACATAGTCTGTGTTCAACTATGGAGACTCATTGTGTTTGAATTGAAGGCAGTTATTTTAATTCTTCTATTTCTTTTGTTTTAATGGCTGCAGAAATTAAAAGCGAAGCAAATTATTGTTCGCTACGGACTTGATGTACACGAAAAAAAAAAATCATACGGTAAAATGATGAATCATCCAGTTCGCACTTGGCCCCTCTGTGATTGACTAGAGCTGAGAACCGTAAAGATTGAATTTGGGATTGTCTTTTAGACTTTTTTTTGCATCTTTGGTAGGAACATACTAGCCCATATTTTATCCTAGGTTACTAACGGCGCTGGTTGCCGAATGGCTGAGGAAAAAATGTTTTAGAGTAACGTTACTTTATTGGTACTTCATTGAACTGATGTTCTCGTTATTGAGGCGAGGATTGAAGTTTATCTTTTTGTTGTGGAACAAAGTATGATAAGCACTTTGAGTGGTTGAATTCATAGCATATGTTATTAACGCAAAATCAGAACAACAACAATAACAGAGGTGGTAGACCTACCTTTACAAATGTTTAGGTTCCACACTTTCAGAAAAAAAAAACTGAAAAAATTGCACATCGCAGAGTAGCAGTAGATCCTCAGCCATACTTCACAGTATTGTTTTGAAAAATTAATAAGTTTAGAGCTGTTAGTAAAATTCAAAGAATATTTTGTCCCCTTAATGCTAGAACTAGGTAACTCGAAAATCTTAGTTTCAAGAAAAACGAAAATTTAATTTGAAAATTTTACAATTTTTCATGCAGTTGTTCCAAAGGTATGGATCCTTTAAAATATTTTTTTAGTATTGATTGCTTATTCAGCTTCTACTCTTCCTGCTACAAGAAAAAGTCTTGAACTATTTTGGTTTAAACCTTTGATAAAAATAATAAAAGGTTGAACAATTGTCGAGTTATCTAGTTATAGCACTCGAAATGCAACATAAACAATGGAGGAGATGTTCTGAGATACCTAGTTTTTACTACTATTGATATAATTCTTTTCAGTTCTTTTGTTGCAGTATGCAAATTTAAAAGGGTTCACATATTGAAATGTATTCCTTCTAGTAATACCCCAGCCATTTTTCCTGAGATTACTCCGAGAATTTCTTCCGTGTTTTCACCACAAATTTATTCTAGGATTACTCTTAGGATTTTCTTCTGTGATTTCTCTAACTGCGATTGTTTCTTGGGTTCTTTAAGAAGTTCTTTCTTGGATCCTTTCTGGGCTTTCTAAACAGTTACTCAAGGAAATCCTTTCAGGGTTCCTTCAGATATCCCAAGTGACATTTTGATAACCAACTAGTGTTGTAGAGGTTTTGTAAACCGTCATAAAACCTTATACCTTTTATTTTGGTTTTATGATGGTTTCAATAGCCTCTTATAATTAATATAACTTGAAAAGGTTACTTGGAATTCCTTCAGAATCCTTCAGAAATTCCATCCTAGATTTTCCTAATAGTTTCTTTTGGAATCACGGGCAGAGGTCAAGTACTGACGATCAAAATGTGATATTGGTTTGTTTGAGATAAGAGGTAAAAGTACTGAAAATAATAGCAAAAATTTGTTCTTGAACCATCTAACCAATAGCAAAATTTGATATTTGATGATAAATCAAATAGCTCACTGCTATTGGTTAGATCTTACCAAGAGCTAAATGTGCTATGATGATGATTAGGGTGGCCCACACTTATATGAAAAACATAAATCTTTACCTCCTCAATCAGTTGTTTTGGACTCCCAGAAGCTACGTTCAAAATTTGAGCAAAATCGGTTGAGCCTAAGGGGGCGCTCAAAACGCTTGAAGTTTGTATGGAAAAACTTGGCCAAATGTACGCAGAAATTTTAAGTTTTCGAATTTTGCCGCTAGGTGGCGCTGTAAGCGTTCAATAATCAAACCCTTTGGTATTATTGTAGGTGACTATATGCCAGAGAACTTTGTCGAAGACCGCGAAGTGATCCGACGGCTGTGAAAAAAGTTATACCCTAGGCAAAGTGAGGCAAAGTATTGAGATTTATTATTGATATTATTCCTTTACGGGTATTGGAAAAATAACAATAAAGTTTATCCTCACTTTTTCTAGGGTATAACTTTTTTCACAGACGTTGGATCACATTACGGTCTTCGACAAAGTTGTTTGGCATATAGTCATTTACAATAATACCAAAGGGTTTGATTATTGAACGCTTACAGTGCCACCTAGCGGCAAAATTCGAAAACTTAAAATTTCTGCATACATTTGGCCAAGTTTTCCCATACGAGGCTTCAAGCGTTTTGAGCGCCCCCTTAGGCTTAATTGATTTTGCTCAAATTTTGAACGTAGCTTCTGGGAGTCCAAAACAACTGATTGAGGAGGTAAGACTTGGCATTTTTCGAAATTTTTGTTTTTCATATAAGTGTGGGCCACCTTAATGATGATGTTCCAGGAGTAAAATTGAGATATTATTTTCAGTACTTTTACCTCTTATCTTAAACCAAAAAACCCTAATTAATCCACCTAGCGGTGATGGCGCCTTTCTCGTGCCTTCGAAAACACATTTCAACACAACTCAAGTGACATGTTGATGAATTTCGCACTTTCATACGTTTAACCCTTTATAAGGGCGAGAGATCCAGGCAAGGAATCCACTCGTTCTACATTGGAATATAAAGTACATGTGGTGTAATGAACAAAAACGTTTTTATTTTCAAAAAATTCGATGGTCGATTTTGTATGAAAAAAATGGTCTTTTTGTCAACAAAGTTTAAAATGTTGTTATTTTGTGATGCGTTAATCAATCATGCTGATTTTTTGACAGGTTATTGCCATAATATTCATGAGTTACTTGTGTGGATTTGAACTCGATTGGTCAATTATTTTGGAAGGTATGGCAATTTTAGTACATGCCCATTTATTATAGTACATTTTTTCAAAAGTCTGAGTTTCTAAAAGTATTGAAGCAATCAAGTTGAAATTTTGTCCACAAATAAAAGAAACATAGACCTTTCATTCCCCATCATTCGATTTTCAATTCGCTCACCAAAACAAAATTTCGAGCTTATAAACCTTCATGCACTCAAAAATGGCAGTTTTTGGAGAGACATTTTGTTCTAAAAAAGCCCATTCATATTTGTTATGGCTCAAAAAAAATCATGAGTGTTCACAAAGGCCTAATGTGTCCATCAGATAAAACAGAAGTTGTAAAAATTTTCTAAACGAACAGAAAAAAATATGTGTATAAGGTGGCAATATAGTTGCCACTGCCTTATAAAGGGTTAACAGAAATCCATTTCATGGCATCAGAGATCATACCGTGTATCTGGTTTTTGATTTTTGAGCCGCAATCTTGAAGTTTGAGTCGCCATTTAGGATTAAAGTCCGGCAGCTTGGAAATTCTGGTAGCTATTATTGGACTCCAGACTTCATCCTTATACTCGATACACCCATATTGAATGGTTTTAGAGCCCAAAACTCCACTAAATTGTAACCGTTTAGTTACAATTATCTCAATATTATTTTTAATTTGTGCATTTGTTCAGGAAACTGTAGTGTTTTTATAGATGGTGTTTCATGTTGGGTTTGTTAGATTGGATAGATATTGTATAGTGTGTGTTAAATGTATTAGATTAACGGGCTTAAAAGGGCAGAATAAATCAACTGTGGTAATAAGGAAAAAGGATTGAAAATGGATGGGTGGTGATATTCAACAAGGAAGGAAAATGAAGGGAGGATGGAACAAATGGAAAATGAATGGATTGGCTAGATAGAATTTTGGGGAGTCGGCCATTGATCAATAATAATTTGGCGTCCGTGCAAGACAGTTGAGCCAAGTGATTGAAGTGCCTACAGTGCCCAAAGTTCCGTGTGTGTCCCTGAACCACAGTGCGAGGCCAATAGTTCAGCCAGGTAACAGATTTTGGATGCTATTTTGGAAGGCCGTTAGTTAAACATGCCTTGGTCCTCAGGACCTTTGTTTGGATTCTATAATCCTTAGATTGCCCCAGCCAACTGTGCACGTTCGGCCAAACCAACGATTTCGTTGGTATTGGTCTAACCGTCAAGGACCTCCTCTCAGGCTCCATAACCGCCGTAGTGAGAGAAATCTCGGACCGTGAAGTCCTAAAAGTCCAGGAGAACCCTTCTCGGCGTGGCTAATACGGTCTCGTCCGTGGCCCGTCGATTGCGTCAACGAAGGGAACGCCGTAGACCCCCAGGCTACCTCCGTAGCCATCCGCCATTGCCTTTGGCCCAATCAAGAGGCGCCGCCGCCATTCAGGTGCGCGAAGACCAAGCCATCAAGTCGCCATCTTCCGACTCATCACCGCCGAAGCAAACCTCACCTGCAGCAGCGAGCGCTCGCCAACGTCCAACAACGCCCCGGTACGTACCAGAACAACGATCCTCACACTCCAAACTAGCCCATATTAGTAACAATAGCTCAATAAAGTTCAGACACCCAACCTCAGTATTAGATTAAACAAATCCCACATAGAATTTGAATAACACTTTTTCAATTCACCAATCACTAAGAATTCCACAGTTTCAGCACCCGTTGTTCCGCGTAGCCCCTCCGAATTACCTAGTAGCATGCCGACCCTGTAGACCCAGCTCTAGGGGTCTCATGCTGCTGAACTAGTTATTCGGGAGTCTTGGTTTAGCCACTGGGTCGATTGAGCAGTTTGTAAGTCTCAGTTAGTCTCAAAATAGCCGCCATTTTGAATGTTCAGACGACTTCTTGGATATTCTGGTAGCTATTTTTGATCTCCGGGTATCTCCCCATACCAAATATACTCATATTGAACGGTCTTAGAGCCTAAACCTTCATTAAACAGCTGCCATCTTGAAGTTTATGCCGCCATCTTGAATTTTGAGACGCCATCTTGGATATTTTGGTCACCATCTTGGGTATTTTAGTCGTTATTTTTGGACTCCAGATTTCGTTCCAATAGCAGATATACCCATATTGCATGGTTTTAGAGCCTAAAACTCCATTAAACAGAAGTCATTTTGAGTTTTGAGCTGTCATCTTGGATTTTAGACCACCATCTTGGATACTCTGTTTGTCATTTTTGGAGCTCTGATTTCTTCTTCATATAAAATATACCCATATTGTATGGTGTCAGGTCCTTAAACTCCATTAAACATTCGCCATATTGAATTTGGAGCCGCCATCTTTAATATAAGGCTGCCATCTTGAATATTGGACAGAAATCATGAAGTTTCTGGTCTCCAGTGTTAGTTTCCGCATGAAATTCGTAAACCATGCTAAATATTACAAAAATCGTCGCAGTTTGATGTGTCCGCAAGATGGGGCTTTGTTCAGTTTAATATACGGTCAGTTTCACCGGTGCTGGTCCGAATCACTGAAATGGCCATAACTCCGGAACGCCTCGACCTATTCGAACCATTTTTGATAGCAAACAATGCGGTAAAATTCCGGTTCGTGTCGAGCTATAATCCGAAAAATCCACCAATGGGAAGTGCCTTAAAAATGAGTGAAATACACACATACATACAGACATCATCGTCAAACTGAGTTGATTGGTTTCACTATCACTCCTGAAAAGCTTGCATTCACCCATTCCTCCGGAACCGGTTCCAGAACACTGCCGGTTCAGATATGGTTTGATACTGTTTTGGGAACGTTCAAAAATTACGTCCAACATTTGGGGGAGGGGGGGGGTCTAGAAAAGTGTGACAGTACGTGTATTGGGTATAGGAAAAGAGCGTGATAGAGGGCAGAGTGGGGTCTAGAAATCCCGAAAAACGATGGACGTAATATTTGAATCTTCCCTTTTCTGCTCACCGTTCAACGGGTTACCGAAAATGCCGCTGTTTGATGTGTCGCATGAAAGAGTTATGTTCAATTTTATATTTGGTCACTTCTGGCGAGACACCCAGAACCGGTTCCGGAACACTACCGGTTCTGATATGGTCTAAGACTATTTTCCTGCTTACCGTTCATTAGATTATCGGAAATGCCGTGGTTTGATGTGTCGCATGCATGATTTGGTTCTCTTTTATATTTGGCCACTTCCAGCGGGACATCCGGAACCGGTTCCGAAACACTACCGGTTCGGATATGGTCTGATACTGTTTTCCTGCTAACCATTCATCAGGTTACCGAAAATGCCGCTGTTTGATGTGTCGCATACATGGGTTTGGTTCTCTTTTGTATTTGTCAACTTCCGGCGGGACATCCGGAACCGGTTCTGGAACACTACCGGTACTGATATGGTCTGAGACTATTTTCCTGCTAGCCGTTCATCAGATAATCAAAAATGCCGTGATTTGATATGTCGCATGCATGGGTTTGTTGCATTTTCATGTCTGGCCCCTCCCAGGGGTACCGGTCCGGAACACCTAAATGGCCATAACTCCGGAACGGCTGGACCGATTCGAACCATTTTCAATAGGAAACAATGGGACTATATGCCGCGTCGAATGAACCATCGGTCATTAGAATCGGTTGAGGTTTACTGCCAAAAAGTGATGTGAGTTTTTTGTACACACACATACACACATACACACACACGCACACACATACACACACACACACACATACACACACAGAGACATCACCTCAATTCGTCGAGCTGAGTCGATTGGTATATGTGTCTCGACCCTCCGGGCCTTCTATCAAAAAGTCATTTTTGGAGTGAACATATAGCCTTTCCAGTACACTTAGTGTACGAGAAAGGCAAAAATATCACTTTTTGATCTTCGTATCAAAATATGCTATTATTGAGCTTTTTTACTCTGCTCGGGATGTCTTCAGAAGCTTTTTTTTACTGCAAGCAAGTTCACCCGAGATTTTTTCCGGAATTCTTCTAGGAGTTATCTCGGGGATTACTTGAGGAACTTTTTCCAAGATTGCTGCAGGAAAATTTTCGAAACTTCCAAAGTTTCGTCAGGGATTCCTTCCATGAATTTCATGCGAGGTTCCTCCCGGAGTTCGAAGATTTCCGGAGTTTGGGATTTCTTCAAGATTTTTTTCTGAGATCATTCTAGGAATCTTACACGAACTTCTTTCAGTATTCCCCCAAGCACACAACCGGGGTTTTTTTCAGGAGCTTCTTCCGAGGTTCATTCAGTAAGTACTTCTGGGATTGCTTCAAGAATTCCGGGAATTTATTGTGGGCTTCTGTCAAGAATTGCTTCTGGAATTTCTTCAGGAACTTCTTCGTGGATTTCTTAGGGAACAATTGCCGCAATTGTTCCGGGAAGTTCATCTGGAATTTATTCAGAGTTCTTCTTCCGGGATTTCTACAGGACCTCTATCCAGGATTTATTTAGGAACTCTTTTTTGGTTTCCTCAAAGAGTTCCGTTTGGAATTCCTGCAGATCCTTCATTCTTAAATTCTTTCAGATGTTTCAAATGGACATCCTGCAATTATTTATTAGGGAGTATTTTGAAAAATTCCTCCTGTAGTTTTTAAACGTAGCCCTCATGAAGCTTCTACATGACTTCTTTGAGGAAATACTCCAGCAGGTTCTTTCTGGTTTTCCTTCACCAGGAGTTCTTGGACGAATCTCAGGTGGAATTTTTTGGGAATCTCAGAAGAGAAAAAGCTGGGGTCTCAGTTAGCCAAGTGGTTAAGGCTATGGCAGGCAAAGTAAGCCCTTCAATTAATAACAATGGAAGTGCTCAAAGAACACTAAGTTGAAGCGAGACAGGCCAAGTCCCAGTGGAAACATAGAGCCATATAGAAGAAGAAGAAGAATAAGAAGAAGATGATGAAAAAGAAATCAGAACAAGCTTCTGAAGGAATCGTAAATAAAATCCAGGATGAATCTTATCAAGAACTCCCTGGGAATCCCACAAGAAACTCATAGAGCAGTCCTGTAGCAAATTTGTGGAGAAATCGCGAAGAGTTTCTTGGAGGAATCCCGGATGGAATGCCTGTGTAATCCCAGAAGGACCTTCTGGAAGGGTGCTACTGTGCCATCATAAGTTCATAAATCAGCACACTTTTCCACGCACGTGAAATCCACAAGTCCGAATCGTAAACTTCAAGGCCACGAAACGTCAAAGACTTAGAAAGGCCGGCGTAGCAACAAATGCCCTATAGGACTCTGCATTGTTTTGATTTTGTTTGGGATTTTGACGTTTCTTAGCCATGTTGTTTACAATATTTTTAAAAGAGTAAAGAGAAGGAGAGAATTCCATATACTAGGGTGGGACTAATTTCAAAAAATCTCTCCGGGATATGATTTCCCAAGTGGGAAGTGATCTACTGGTCGAAATAAGTGAGCTGTGCAAAAATGAACGTTTTCGGGTGATATTTTATTTAGGGATGGCAAAAAGGGATTTTTTGCTGGAGCAACCTTTGAAAAAAACATTTTAAATTTAATTTTAAAACATAAGTTTTCAGGACTAAATCGGTGATTCTAGTACCCTGTTGGACCAAATTTGATGGACATATAGTAGGTTGACAAACAGCCAAAATTTGAGAATTTTTGATGCACTCTATGAAAAGATACAGCTTATTACACTTTTTTGTGAGAGATAAAAAAATTGCCTATCCCCAACATTTTTGCCACCACCTGTATATACAGATCGGGCTCGATTAGCCGGAGTCGGGTTCTGAAGCTTCCCAATCATACATCTGGGAAACAGATTGTTGTATAAAGGTGCAATTTAAACATTTTATCAAGCCAACCTTGATAAGTAACAAGTGAAAATTTTAGCGCTGTAGAGCTTCCGCTCCCCAGATATATGTTTGGGAAACTTCAGAACCTGACTCCGGATTATCGAATCCGATCTGTAATGAGCTTCGAAAAACATTTGACTTAAAACAAAGATTTTAATTTATTATATTTGCTTGAAAAAAGTTGTGTCTACTCGATTCGTAGATTGAGCGGAAAATGCTCAAAATGAAGTCCGTCTAGTCCGTCAGCTGTGGTAGTTTCTAACGATAGGCCCAATACTGGAAACGATTGGGCAAGCCTGATCTACAGCAAATATCTTTGGTATGATAAAATAGTAGAAAATCTTTCAATTTCCCAAGAGCGTTTTAGGGTATGTCTCTCGGTGTTAACGAAAATTGCCCCCTTAGAGTGTTCTTTATGAGAATAACTATGGTGGTGCTTTGGATTCCGCTTTTCTACGTTGATAAAAACTTACAGACAATGAAATTTGATTGAAATTATTGAATGGTAAACATGCTGTCAAAAACATCCTAGGTACATGGTGTTTTTGTTGCTCTAATAATGGTTTTGAAATAACTTTTGTTTGAAAGGTGAAAAAACTGCATTTTTCCTTGTTATTATTTTGATTGCTTATAAACCATTCAACTCTTTTCCGCATTGAAAGTTTCATTACAACAACGTTCTAACGCAATATTGAATATCCTCAAAGCAGCTTAACGATTAGGAGGACAGAACTAAGCCGATATAATGGCACCACTCGTCAGTCAGTCCCCGCAGGTTTTGCTAAAACATCATCCAGCCAACGGAATAGTAGGTACAACATCGTCACGCAATCTCGGACAATCTGCATAGAAATTGAGGCCATCATCTGGCACCTTGTCGCTGTAGTCAGTCACCGCCGCGTGTTGGCTGAGATAATCGTTCCACTAACGGTCTCCGGCACTCTGGCTAGCACTCCGTCGCGTCGTCGTAACGCTAAACGACGCCCCGAAGCTGGAACGAAATGTTAATACTGAACCGATCGCCACTGGCGCAGCAAACGTTGCAAAAGATACCTCCCCGCACTCAGCTGAACTGAGACCCACCAAGGCTCAGTGATTCAGATCCAGGACAGTAGTAGTGTCGATCGACGACGACCAGAGTGAGTGGTGTTGCATCACGCTTGGTACTGGTGCAGATCGATGCGATCCCTTCTCGTGCAGTTCTGCCCAACTCGCAACTCCGGGAACAAAGGGGCCGAATTTCACAGCCCCGGCCGTCTATCAGGCGCTGATGAACTGTCCGCCTAGTCCCGGTCATCCAAATTATAAAAGCTCGGTTCGAATTGATTGATTGATCGCTTCAAGGGATGGCGGATGGATGGTGGTGGCAGCAGTGGTAGCAACTGAACTTGAACAACAACGGGTCGCATCATCACAGCCAGGCAGCCAGCGAACGAAAGGTGCGTTCAGCACGTCCTTTATCGTGTGGTTATGAATTTTATTAACTTTGTGGACACCTTGATCAGTGCGCGGCGGCGGCGGGAGCGGTAGATTTTTATTTCCCGGGAAGCGCCATAAACTCCGCATTAATTGCTTACCCATTCGAACGTTTGTGGCTGTTTACCGACGTTTGTGCTGGCGGTTGGTCTAGCCCACAGCCGGTAGCACAATGAAATTTGAGCTGTTTTATCATCATAAGTCATTCATTTGATCTGAACCGTCGTCCTTTCAGTGGGGTTCCGCACTATTGTTAGGGTATGCACAATTTTGGGCAGTGTTTGTGTCCCCAAAAGAATGCTTGTATACTTTTTATTTTTGCATTCCATCATGTCGCTAGAGGGCAGTAAATACGTTGTTGTCAGCTATACCAGCTCGAGTATGAGTGGACGGTGTTGTCACCAGTCGCATGCCAGATGCCAGTGCTGCAGTGTTTCTCGATCTACCTATAGTTTGTGCTAGGGGGAACCAGTTTTTAATTTATGCGTCATTTTTCGACTAAATGATATCATATTGAGCTGTAAAAGTACTTAAGGTGTGGTTGAAGAAGGTTTTTTGAGAAAGGTGAAAAGCGAGTTAAATTTGGAAGGAGCAATGTACGCCTAGTTAAGATGTCTAAGGCTAAGGGTTCTAAGACCTCCCTTGAGTATAGATCATTGGATTTACAAGCATAACTAGTGAGTGATCATTTGATGCATTACGAACAAAGTTCTTACTCACCTTACCTCTCAGACCTTACCTATGCAACTATGTTCGGTCAAACGGAGAGTTCAACAACTGTTTAAAGTATCTCTAAGTACTACCTTGAGTATAATTCATCAAAGCTACCAGCGTACCTAGGGATCTCTCAATGTTTTACGAATGAATTGTATACTCGCTTTTCCTAAAACATATATGTTTTATCAACTTACCCTCGAAACCCCATGTATGCCACTGAAGCTTTTGTTAGCTTACGGACGCCCAAAAACTCTTTATTATTGCACCTTGAATCCCTCTAAAACTCTCTTGAAACGTTTTAAAACCACTCGAAATAGTTTGAATTGTCTTAAAGTTGCTCTGACCCAAGTAAATTTTCCTCAAATTCTTCTAATTCCTGCTGAAACGTTTTCAAACCAATGTTGCGTCATAAGGTCAAAGTTCATTATGACGAACGACCATCAGGATGAGGTGCAATTCAGCAGTTGTGGAACAGGATATCGATCGGTTTGAATCTGTTAGATGTTCCAATAATAAGATATCAATTCTATAAAAAGAAGTGCAGTCTGCACTTGTGGCAGCGATCCGTCGGCCATTTAAACCCAAACGGCCAAAACGATTTAAACCCTCCTTGAGAGCCCCGGAAACTTCTCCGAAACTTCTTATTATCGGCCTGAAATCCCCAAGACTCCCCTGAAACACTCTGAAACCCTCTGAAACATCTCGGATCACAACGATACGCTTCTGAAATCCTCTTGAGATTCTCTTAAACTTCTCTCAAACTCTCTTGAACCCCGCTAAAATCTCTGAAACACCACAACAAAAAACGTTTCAAACCCATCTATACCCTTACGAGACCTCCCGAAACTTTTCTTAAACCTTCAAGAACAGTTCCGGAAACCTCTAAGAATCTCTTCCAACCCATTAAGTGCTTTAAAATTTACCTAAAACCTTGCTAGGGCTACTTCTATAAAGCTATCCTATTTATAACCCACTGTAATCCTCTAAAACACAATAATAACTCCCTGAATCGCCTTCTCGATGCTCCTCCCATCCCCATGTGATCCTCAAGATTTTCTCTTAAACTCTTCCTAGAACTCTCGGGAACTCACCACAAAAAAAAATGAAATTAACTGAAATTTATTGACAGCACACAAAAATCCTCAAGATCTACTCAAACTGCTTTTAAACTCTGCTGATGCATTTTGTGACCCCTTGACAATTGGGTTCTTTAGGGGTATCCGGATTATATCATAATCGGATTCTCCGCCCAAAACTTGTTCGAAATCCAAAATCTCATTATTTTTGGAGTCCGCGAACTATTTTTAAAATGCTTTCAAAGTTTGTATGGGGAAACTTTTTTGTTCGGGTCGAACTGTCATTTTATGGATTGAACTGTCATTCTATCCACGAAAATTGAAACTGTTTTGTTAATTTAACCATCAAAACAAAGGTATTGGAATACAATAAAATCACGTTATACTCAGAAAAATGAGCTCTTTGGATTAGGCTATAGAAAATGGCAATATTTTATTCATTGAACAACCCAATTTGGAACTTCTCTTATGGACACGGTTGGCAGAGTACAAAGATGGCTGCCACAATTTCCGCCATTAATTTCAACCGAATTTTCTCGAGAACAAATTTGGAGATGCATTAAACAAACTGATTTGAAAATGCTTCTCGTTGTATGCTTACTCGCAGTAAACACCGACTAGCTTTTTCAGACCAATATTGTCTGATGCATCTCCTGATTTGTGCTCAAGAAAACGCGAGGCAGAATGCGATGTTTGGAAAGTGTACGCTGGCGAGCTTCACCTTAAGCCTCAGAAACCCCCTGAAATGCATTAAAACCCCATGAGACTTCCTGAAACTCGTCTAACCATCTGAAAACCCCTAGAAGCCATCTGAAATTTCATGAATCCTCTTAAATTACCTCTATAAATTTTGGCAGGGATTTCTCTAGAGGTTTAGAGAAGATTGCTCCAGAGATTCATTTAGATATTTTCCAGGGATTACGTGTAGAGGGTCTTGTTTCCCGGACTGAAAAAAATCCCGGGATTCGGGATTTTTATTCTCCAAATCCCGGGATTTCCCGGGATCCCGGGAAAAATCTAAGTTTTCTAAAAAACGATGAAAAAGCACTTTTAATTAAATTCGATCAACTAATAACCATAATATTTGAAAGAAAATACATGTTTCATAGACATTTGATTGTGTGAGGGCAGTTGGAGACATTCAAATGTATTTGAAAATTTTCAAATAAAGTTCATCTTCTTCCGCAATAGGTTAACTTGGGCTATAGGTTAACTTCTGCCTTACTTATCGAAGGAATTTTTTGACAGAACTTGATGACATTTCAAATCCCTTATAATTCACCCAGAGACGTGAATGAATTCTGTTTGAGAATTTTATGAGGGAATTAAAATTACAGTGTTAGAATGGTGATTTGAAAATTTCAAACGGCAATTTCTCAAAATATTATTTGTCCGCATTTTGTTTTTTTTTCTTTAAGAAAATGTGTGACTATTTCAATTATATATGGATATACATTCATGTTAACATTTCAGAATTTCGATTACCTAGTTTTTTTGGTGAAATACATTGAAGAAACTGTGAAAAAAATCCTTAATAATTCAAGACAGACCCTCTCAACAAACTTCTTGGTAAACTGATATGAATATCTTCAAAAAAATCCTTATAAAATTCTTTCGAAAATTTATTTATGATTTCCATTTCAACATTTCTATCCCGAAAGTCCATTGATCTTTTTTTTTCGATTTATTTGGCAGGATGACAAGGTATTGAATTATATTCTTCGATTTTATTGTACGATTCGCTTTATTTTTTAGCAATTCGATATCGCTCTGTTTTTCGCTATAAACCATCACAGAAATTTCTGCTGAAGATCTAAGAACGGTGTGCTGTTCCTTCTTGTAAATAAATTACTGATTTCTCTTAGAAATTTTGTCAAAATTATCACTTGTATTATCTCTAGTGATTGTTGAAATGAGCTCCGCAGAAAATTTCGCCTAGACATAAGAACAAAATGTCTCAACGAATATCTTTACGAAATCGTCAACAAATATTTTAAAGATTGTCAAAGTCCTGCGGAGGTTAGGGATTGTTTATCCGTTTTCTTTTGAAAATTCTGCGAATTTCCCTCATAATTCAAACGTAAATGTGCAAGCAATTGATCAGGGCTGTTGAATATTATATAACAACACAGTATTTTTAAGGGATAACTCCAGAAACATCTAAAAATATTTGCAACAGTTTACATATTTCACATATTGTAAAAATGTTAAACATTGCCATAAATTCCAAGAATACTACCAGAACAATCTAGCTTAAAATAAATCATTTTATTTCATATTCCGATATTCTGTCTGTTGATTCAGTTTGATTATAATTGTAATGTAACGCCATATAAATGAAAAATGGAAAGGCAGTAATAAATTGTAAAATGTAAAATCAATGTAAAAACAAAAGATTTCGGCTCAGTTATGCCCATGTGGTGCCCGAGCCTTCCAAATAAACGAATAAGTAAAAAAAAATGAAAAATGAATGACATAAATTCAGCCACAATATCTTTGGTTTAATTAGTTGGACTTTCATCTAAACTTGATTTAAGTAGAAATAAACTATACCTGACAGATAGCGTAGAATTGGATGGAAAGAAGGAAACATTGACAAAAAGAAGATTTCAAAGGGAAAAGATTTGTTTTAGTATTGCCATTTTTTATTTTCGGGAAATTCCGGGAATTTCTGAAAAATATCCCGGGATTCGGGATTTTTCAGATCCCGGGATTTTTGTCCCGGGAAATCCCGGGCAAGACCCTCTAATTCCGTGGATGAATACCTCTATGGATTCCTCTATGGATTTCTCTAGAGATTGCTACCAGTGCTGAACATGTCATTTCGTCATATCTTATTTCAACCCCATCCAGCTCATTTTAGAAGCTCAACCTGAGAATATGATATATGAAAAACTTTTGCGGCTAGACCTTGGGCTAGACCAGCTCTATAAGGAAGTCATGGAAAACCCGATCTTTTTTGAATATTAAAGATAAATGTCACAGTATACCTTCGAAAAATGCCAATGATATTCATGGTGAATGACATGACGGCCGGGTTAAATGCCCAGGGATGCGAAGAAGTCGAGTCAACCGACGATAATGCAGGTAAGTAACCAAACCTGAACCACTGTCAAGCCGCACAACAGTTGCTGTGGCAGTCAGTCTCGGAGTAAAGTACAGACTTCGCCCTACTATCGGACCCATACCGCATCCCTCCCGATAACGGGAACTGGGTAGCGGATAAGGCCAAGCAGGCGGCAATCTGTACAACCGGCCGTTTTTCGGTCCAGGAAATAATTTCCACGTCGAACGAGCTCTTCGCAATAGCGAAGATCAACGGGGTGTACCACTACAGTTGTTATGCCCCTCCCAGGTGGCCGATAGACCAGTTCTCGTCTATGTTGGATTCGCTATCAAGCACACTAGTGGGATTGAGTCCCGTGGTAATCGTTGGCGACCTCAACGCCTGGTCGATTGAGAGGGGTAGTCGCTTGACTAACGCGAGAGGCTGGGCTCTACTCGTAGCTATGGCTAAACTGAACGTGGATGTCGCGAACGTAGGTGACAAAAAACCTACAGTAGGAACGGTCCAAACCCTAACTCGAACTGGAGGTTCGACAATGCATGGGTACACGAACAGTGACCATCTGGCGATTGGATACAGGGTAGAACACGGAGGTAGACGTCCACAGCCGAAGGTCATCGATCGTCATCTGGGATGGCTGACCTCGCGCTTCGATAAGCCGGAATTTATGGAGCGATTGCTTAAGGAGGGTAACACTGACGATCTATCCAGCGATGATCTAGTCGAAACCCCAAGCCGTACATGCGACGCCGCAAAGCCAAGACGATACCTATACAGAAATGGACGCAAACCGGTATACTGGTGGTATCCAGAAATCGCAGAACTCCGCGCATCCTGCCTAAGAGCTACAAGGAGGATGCAAAGAGTTCGCACCGATAAGGGTAGAATAGAACGAAGTGAGGCCTACAGGGCAGCTAAACTGGCACTGTACAAAAAGATTAAGGCACGTACGCGGGCGTGCTTCGAAAATCGCTGGCTTCGTAGTCATGGCCAAAACGAAGGACGCGCCAGCACCCCCAGAACATTTCCCCGCATTGCTGCAGAAGATCGTGGAAACGCTGTTCCCATGCCACAATACATGACCAAGGGTCCCCGTCCCCTATAACAAAACCGGCCATAGCAAGGTCGCCCCGGTGACGAACGACGAACTCATTACAATAACGATGTCGCTTTATTTAAGCAAGGCTCCGGGCTCGGACGGCATCCCAGCAGTAGCCATCAAGACGGTCATCGCGGCTAGCCTTGACATGTTTAGAATGGCTATGCAGATCTGCCTAGACAGATGCGAATTTCCGGAAAGGCAAAGATTGGTTCTTCTGTCTAAACCTGGGAATCCACCTGGTGACCCGTCAGCAAACAGACCTATCTGCCTTCTGCAAACAGCCGGAAAACTGTTGGAACTGATCATTCTGTCGGGGATGATGGTCTATACCGAGAAACCCGGTGACTCTGGCTTCTCGGATAACCAGTTAGGCTTCCGGAAGGGTCGATCGACGGTGGACGCTATTTGGGCTGTAACCAAAACGGTCGAGATAGCGCTCCAAAAGAAGTGAACAGGAATCCGCTATTGCGTGGTCATCACGCTGGATGTGAAGAATGCGTTCAATAACGTCAGCTGGGCCGCCATCGAGTACGCCATACAGTACCTAGGAGCAGTGTTGAAAAAAGTCATTTCGTCATTTCTAAATTCAACCGCCTACAGCTCATTTTAGAAGCTGAACCTGAGAATATGGTATATTTAGAACTTGTGCGGCAAACCCAGTTCTGCAAGAAAGTCACGGAAAAAACGGTATTTTTTGAATATTTAAGGTAAATGTCACGGACTACCTTCGAAAAATGCAAATGATATTCATGGTGAATATCAATTGGCATTTTTCGAAGGTAGTCCGTGACATTAACATTAAATATTCAGAAAAGAGCGGGTTTTCTTGGGGGTTTCCGTGGCTTTCTTACAGAACTGGTTTTGCCGCTAAAGTTCTTCATATACCATATTCTCGGGTTTAGCTTCTAAAACGAGCTGTAGGTGGTTGAATTTAGATATGCCGAAATGACATTTTCAGGACTGCCTAGGAGTCCCAGTTAGACTATGCCGGATGCTGGAGAGCTACCTCCAGAATAGGGTGCTAATCTATGACACCGGAGGGCGAAAAGAGCAACAACATCACTGCGGGGGTACCTCAGGGATCCATCATGGGCCCAGTACTATGAAACGCGGCGTATGATGGCGTATTGAGGCTTCCATCGGGGTTAAAGCTGGTCGGCTTTGCCGATGGTATTTCCCTCGTGGTATACGGCGAGTCGATAGAGGAAGTGGAATCGACAGCAACGCACGCATTTGGCATAGTGGATGACTGGATGAGGTCAAGACAGTTGGCACTCACGCACCACAAAACAAAGATGCTGGTGGTAAACAACCGAAAGTCTGAACAACAGGCAGTGGTCACCGCAGACGGGTGCACGATCAACTGTAAGCGTTCACTGAAGCGATTGTGGGTCATGATCGACGATAAGTTGAAATTCGCAAGCCACGTAGAAAAGGCAAGGATGGTGACAATGGCATTGTCAAGGATAACGTCAAATAGTTCGGCAATAGCCTCCAATAAGTGTAAGCGCGACTGTTGGCGTCTCCATTTTATGGTGCTTGAGTTCAACGGGTAGACTAAGTACTAGCCAGGACCCGAGCCTTCAGGGGAGAGTGAACAACTTAAGGCGGTAGCTGCTGGAACGCTTACTATCAGAGTGTACTCATGTACATTGTACAGTCCCTCCCTTCTCGAAGTCATCCCTAACGGGCGTACCGCGAAGGTAAGAAAGAAAGAGAATGCGTTTTTAGAGGGTCGATCCCCATATAACACAAGGAACCACCTCTTGGGTATCTGATCAGCAGATTTTCTCATTCTATGAAAATAAAAAGGCATAAACATGGAAAGTTCAATAACTACGTAAGATTTGATCATATGCGTAGGTTAACGTATCCACAGCGAAACCGTTGAGAACCACTAGACTCTCAATACGGCAAGTACCAACCGATGAACAAACAGCAGCGAAGCATTTATGCAAATGACTATCATTCCGTTCCTGGAACCGAGCAAAAATGATCTACACATGTCTGGCGAATGACACCACCACCACCACCGGTCGGTCAAGCATATGACTTGGGAAATTGTGCAAAGACAGTGTAACCGTGAAACCCACTGCAACAGCAGCTGAACAGGGAGAGAAATTTGAACAACCTGCATTGCATTGGTATGGGCTATAATTATTCGTTGTAAACCGACCGACTTCGACTGCGGCTCGCAAATTGAGTTGCCCTTTTATCAGCATTCTTACAAAAGAAAGTAACAGCATCTCACGCGGCACGATCCAACCAAATCGGACGCTGATATATTTCCAATTCAGGCTTAACGCTGTCCGCTCATTCCATTGCATGTGAAACCCATGTCAAATCGCCAAATTTAAGCATTACCGAAATCAGTTCCCGGAAATGACATTCCCTCGGTGGATCGGCCTATCCCATAAGACAGACGACTGCCCTCCGTCCACTGACTGCGGGCTTATGCGCCGGAGAAAATCGCCCGTCGGCACCAGCTGTTGGTGGCGTGTGGAAAGGGAGAAAATTGACGAAGTCAACCTCGATTCCAGCCTCGAACGCCTTACACATGTGTATGCCACTTTTAGACGACCGGCCATATCGTCTCGGTACTCGGTCGGTAGGTACCTACGTGAGAGGTCAACGGACAAATGCACCGCTCCGGGCTACAGAAAAATTGTGTTACTTACGCGCGTCTCCATTCGGCAGAGTGGTACGGCTGCACAGTGGTTGCACTTCGTACTGGAACTTGTCTCAAAGATAGAAGATAGAAGATAGAAGATAGAAGATAGAAGATAGAAGATAGAAGATAGAAGATAGAAGATAGAAGATAGAAGATAGAAGATAGAAGATAGAAGATAGAAGATAGAAGATAGAAGATAGAAGATAGAAGATAGAAGATAGAAGATAGAAGATAGAAGATAGAAGATAGAAGATAGAAGATAGAAGATAGAAGATAGAAGATAGAAGACAGAAGATAGAAGATAGAAGATAGAAGATAGAAGATAGAAGATAGAAGATAGAAGATAGAAGATAGAAGATAGAAGATAGAAGATAGAAGATAGAAGATAGAAGATAGAAGATAGAAGATAGAAGACAGAAGATAGAAGATAGAAGATAGAAGATAGAAGATAGAAGATAGAAGATAGAAGATAGAAGATAGAAGATAGAAGATAGAAGATAGAAGATAGAAGATAGAAGATAGAAGATAGAAGATAGAAGATAGAAGATAGAAGATAGAAGATAGAAGATAGAAGATAGAAGATAGAAGATAGAAGATAGAAGATAGAAGATAGAAGATAGAAGATAGAAGATAGAAGATAGAAGATAGAAGATAGAAGATAGAAGATAGAAGATAGAAGATAGAAGATAGAAGATAGAAGATAGAAGATAGAAGATAGAAGATAGAAGATAGAAGATAGAAGATAGAAGATAGAAGATAGAAGATAGAAGATAGAAGATAGAAGATAGAAGATAGAAGATAGAAGATAGAAGATAGAAGATAGAAGATAGAAGATAGAAGATAGAAGATAGAAGATAGAAGATAGAAGATAGAAGATAGAAGATAGAAGATAGAAGATAGAAGATAGAAGATAGAAGATAGAAGATAGAAGATAGAAGATAGAAGATAGAAGATAGAAGATAGAAGATAGAAGATAGAAGATAGAAGATAGAAGATAGAAGATAGAAGATAGAAGATAGAAGATAGAAGATAGAAGATAGAAGATAGAAGATAGAAGATAGAAGATAGAAGATAGAAGATAGAAGATAGAAGATAGAAGATAGAAGATAGAAGATAGAAGATAGAAGATAGAAGATAGAAGATAGAAGATAGAAGATAGAAGATAGAAGATAGAAGATAGAAGATAGAAGATAGAAGATAGAAGATAGAAGATAGAAGATAGAAGATAGAAGATAGAAGATAGAAGATAGAAGATAGAAGATAGAAGATAGAAGATAGAAGATAGAAGATAGAAGATAGAAGATAGAAGATAGAAGATAGAAGATAGAAGATAGAAGATAGAAGATAGAAGATAGAAGATAGAAGATAGAAGATAGAAGATAGAAGATAGAAGATAGAAGATAGAAGATAGAAGATAGAAGATAGAAGATAGAAGATAGAAGATAGAAGATAGAAGATAGAAGATAGAAGATAGAAGATAGAAGATAGAAGATAGAAGATAGAAGATAGAAGATAGAAGATAGAAGATAGAAGATAGAAGATAGAAGATAGAAGATAGAAGATAGAAGATAGAAGATAGAAGATAGAAGATAGAAGATAGAAGATAGAAGATAGAAGATAGAAGATAGAAGATAGAAGATAGAAGATAGAAGATAGAAGATAGAAGATAGAAGATAGAAGATAGAAGATAGAAGATAGAAGATAGAAGATAGAAGATAGAAGATAGAAGATAGAAGATAGAAGATAGAAGATAGAAGATAGAAGATAGAAGATAGAAGATAGAAGATAGAAGATAGAAGATAGAAGATAGAAGATAGAAGATAGAAGATAGAAGATAGAAGATAGAAGATAGAAGATAGAAGATAGAAGATAGAAGATAGAAGATAGAAGATAGAAGATAGAAGATAGAAGATAGAAGATAGAAGATAGAAGATAGAAGATAGAAGATAGAAGATAGAAGATAGAAGATAGAAGATAGAAGATAGAAGATAGAAGATAGAAGATAGAAGATAGAAGATAGAAGATAGAAGATAGAAGATAGAAGATAGAAGATAGAAGATAGAAGATAGAAGATAGAAGATAGAAGATAGAAGATAGAAGATAGAAGATAGAAGATAGAAGATAGAAGATAGAAGGTGTAAATGATGAAGGATCAAGCATTAGGGGAAAGTCAAGAAAAGATTAGCTAATGACTTTCAGATTTCCTTCTTTTCTACACCTTTCAACCACTGTGCACTCTGACGGATACTGTGCTGTGATACTGTGAGCGGAACAAAAAGAAATGGTTTAGCGCTCGATAACATGGTGAAATTTCTCTGAACCGTATTACCAGGGCCCCTCACCGTGGCCCGTATTGTACGACAAACCCATCACCTCCGAGAAAAACGTTCTTTCTTTGTCAGGCTCTGTTTGCGCCTTTATCTCCTCTTCTTCGTCGGTCGGTCGGTCGGTCTATAGTATTGATCGCATCGATCAACTCGAGAGGAGAAGTTACTCTTCGCGTATGTTTGAAAAACACTTAACGCCCGGTCAAATATTTGCTAGCAAAGACTGGATTACCATTTTGTACGCGGTGGCTCAACCGGGTGCAGAAGAAGATTTTGCGACTCATCAAACACCAGAGCAGAACAGACAGACAGACAGGTAGGAACGACCCGGGCCAGCCACAGCCTGATGGCGCTTTAACGCTTCAATTGATCTGCGCTGTAAGCTGCATCGGCAAGCACTTCACGTCGATGATCTGATCTGAATAAGCTCTCCTAGAAGAAGCGCACCATGTGCTTTGTTGTTGAATGTTGAATATCTATGGCGAAGCCCTGGAAGAGTTCATAAACGAAGTTCAAATTGAAGAACCGAATCAATCACTTTCGCTGATTGCTTCGGCGGGCGCGTTGTTGCCGTTCCTGGGCCATCGTTCGGGGGAGCACATGAAGGCGAACGTCAGCAGTTCAGCGATTCTTAGAGAAGATCCAAGTGCGGTGAGGGACGAGGAGAGGGGTCCACCGATCTGCTGCCCGGTGCTACGGTGGAAGCACCGAAGAAGAAGACTATCCAAATATTGACTGAGTCATTAAACGATAGTGCGGGTCTGCCGGACGAAGAACGAGAAAACAACTTCATGGAAAGAAGCGAACGCACCAGACCGAGCAGACATAGGTGGTAGCCAGAAATTTGCTTGTTTCGGTGCTGAGCGCGCAGACAAGATTGTTTTAAACTTTTCTCACTCTCGATGAACTCGTCTGCCTGCCGTTGGTAATTTGAATCATGTGGTGGTTTGAAAAAAAAAAACGAAGAGATGGAGCCCGATGGCTGGCCTGTTTGTTGGCGTGATCGGTCTTGGCCAGCGTGTCTAACACAAATTCTAGCGAATCAGAGCAAATAAAGCTATTATGTTGTACAAATAAGAACAATGAGAAGGCTTTATCCGAAACGCTGGACAGGAAGTTCTCTTGCGGCTGAAATTCATTCCAAACAGCGTATGGTTCCCAATAAATAGCAGTTTGGCGTGGTTGAATCAGCTACGTATGCAAATAAAAGGGACATACAGGAAGCGAAAAAAAATGATTGGGATAGGCAAGTTTGTTTCAAATTTGAACAGAGTGTAGCTTTGCATAGGGACTATTCATAGACTGCTTAGCAAAAAAAAAAGAATGGAAATTGTTTAGAATGTTTCTCTGTTTTCATTTGTAAGTTTTCAACACATGGGTTGGAAAACTAATAATAAATTAAATAATCATGACCCATTTCGCCACTGGAAATTATGATTACAAACGTGTTTCTCGCTCAAAAGTGATATTTGACAGTATTCTATTCTGCTCCGGGTGCACAGCATGTACAGTATTTTATTTTTATTTTTTATTTCTTTATTTATTTTTTTTTTTTATTTTTTTTCAACCCTCCAGTGATTGTGATGTTGTATTTTGTACAACACGTGAGAAAATCTCGCTTTTTGTACACAGCATAAGCGTGGTGGTGACCAATCGCGCGAGTTCCGGTAGGTTAAAAATGATTTTTGCAGGACTGAAAAACATTTTCCAGCAGAAAAAAAAAACAATTCAGGAGACAACTTTTTGATCCTTCTTTTAACTGTGTATGAAAATCGATTTTGAAAACATTACTCCGTTGTTTGAAAGGTAATTCGTTTTGATTCGTAATTTTGTGAGTTTTGGTTTTTGATTTTTCTAATTTTTATTTTTGAACACCCAATGTTTAAATTTTTTATTTTTTTTTTCTTCACTGAAAGAAACACAACTTCAGAGTGTAATCAAATCCCTTAAAATCTTTAACTATAGTATGATTAAGGAAAAATAAAAAAAAATAATAATTGTTGTGATTCAATACAAAAATACAATACAATACAATCTAAAAAGTAACCAAAAGTCAATTTTTCAAGGATTTTTGAAAATTTTAAAAACCTCTAAAAACGCATTAAAAGGCACCAAAAACCGTTGTGGCAAATACAGAATAGTCTTAAACATCAGCCAAAAATATAAAAGGTTTGATGACCAGGACAGAAAAAATACAAAAAATGGTTAAACTATCCCCTTCTAAAGGCGGGGTTGGGTATTAGAGAGTTAATGACATTTTCCTACCAATATCTATTGATCTAATTGTATTAATAACGTTTCTCTTTTCCATCTATTTACAGGTTAGTTGCTGTGGCGTGGTTTTTACGACATCAGAAAGGATAGTTTTTAACAGAAAGGGTTCTCACTAAACAGTTTAAATTGCTGCGTAAGCCATGATTTTCTGTTTATTTGAAATGTTTCATGAAATTGCGAATGAAATAATCAATGATTGCCTTGGTGATCGCGACGTTTACACAGAATAAACTTTAATAAGCGGTTTACGCAGTTAAGTGAATCTCCCTACAGATGTTTAATCCCTAACATGAAACAAGCAATTATATCCCAAAGTATGCAAACAAAAAAAAATCAGATGGTACGGACTTGAACGATTTGGTCTTCCAATCTGGTTCCTTTTTCGATTGAAATCTCTTCATATCTGCATTATTGCGTTACTTGTTTATATGGGGCACTGCATGAAGTTCTCTCCTTCTCTTTCACTCTTCCAGGAATTTTGTAAACAACAAGGCCAAGAAAAGTCAGAATCTCATACAAAATCAAAACAGTGCAGTGCCCTATACAGAACTACAAATCAGCCTTAATTTAAGTTATTTTAACGCAATTTTGGTCTTCCGTAAACTTCTCAAAACTACTTCAAATTCTCTAACGGTACCGTAAACTGGGGCCAAATTGATCTTTGGGTCGAAATTGATCAGACGTTTTTCCGTTAGAAAAAGCATATTTTTAATAGTTTCCGTTTAAGTATCGTGCTGTCGGAATCTGATACTTAATGCTTTTTGTAAGGAAACTAGTCAAAGAATGCTTTATCTACTTGAAAAACGACTGATCAATTTCAACCCGGAGATCAATTCGACCCCGGTTTACGGTACTAAAGTATCCCTGCATTACCAATGTATTGCTCGTCGTGCACACACTGTTTAATGCGCTGAGAGCTAATAATGAAAGGATAATCAATGTTGGTACCATAAGGCGTCGTCCACAAATTCCGTAACGCTATAGGGGGGTGGGAGTGAGTACAGCTGAGCGTTACGACCCATACAAAAATTTTTGAATTAAAAAAAAAGACACTACACCGTCTTCAGCCAGAGGCTGTACAGACTGATCAAATAGACAATGGACAACGGACACTCAGTGGCCCAATGAAGAATTTTCCGTTCGACGAAAAGTTTTCTCCGACTGGAGTGGGAATCGAACCCACACTCCATGGCTTACCATACGCCTAAACGGCTGGCGCCGCTAACCGCACGGCCACGAAGCCCACCATTGGTTATTGAGCTCAAATCAAGCAAATACTTAAGCAATGCGCACATAAACGTCGTTCTTTTCACGATTGTTGACCGCTGTAGTTTATCCCGGATATTTTTCAGGCATATTGGGTGTCGAATAACACCAATTCAGTACTTCCGAAAGCAGTGGCTAAAAGAGGAGCAGCTGCGGTGGCGAGTATAAGCCACGGTAAAAGCGCAGTGTTCAAGGTATCACATTTAACGTGTGCATGCTGTCACATTAGGGCAGTTCAGATTTCAAACATGTTAAATATTCAAAGCTCCCATATGTTCATTACAATCCTTAGTGCAAAACTAGAGTCCTGTCAAATTTTCAGCCATTTCGGTGGTGATTTAATGGTGGCCCAAAAGCAAAATAGGTTTGTATGGGAATTACTACGGAGAATTTTCAAAAAAAGTTCTCCGCATTGCAGAGCATTCACACATGGATTAAGGCATAGGGTCAAAGTCCAATTGAATTCTTCAGATCTTAATGATGAATGTTGCCGAAGACCGGAACTTATTTCGACAATCGGCAAAAAAGATATTTAACAAATTCTCACTCGAATGCGCATCTTCACACACGATGTCCTGCAAGGTGTGCAAGAAGCTAACACGCATACATACTATGATTGCGTGTCAAGCGTGTCGGGCGAGCTGTGGTCTTCTGTTCAAGCATGCATGGATGAATATTTATTAATAACTTCTTTTTCGTGAGTCGAAATGAGTTGCGGTCTTGGGCAACATTCATCATTGAGTTCTGAAGAATTCAATTTGACTTTGACCCTATGACTTTATCAATATGTTAATGCTCTACAATGTAAAGAACCTTTTTTCAAAAATTCTCCATAGTAATTCCCATATAAACCTATTTTGCTTTTGGGCCACCATTAAATCACCACCGAAATAACTGAAAATTTGACAGGACTCTAGTTTTGCACCAAGGATTGCAATGAGCATATGGGAGCTTTGATTTTTTTTAACATATTTGAAGTCTGAACCCTCTGGGCCCATATAGCCGAGGCGGTAAACGCACGGGTATTCAGCATGACCATGCTGAGGGTGACGGGTTCGATTCCCGATCAGTCCAGGATCTTTTCGTAATGGAAATTTCCTTGACTTCCTTGGGCATAGAGTATCTTCGTGCCTGCCACACGATATACACATGCAAAATGGTCATTGGCAGAGGAAGCTCTCAGTTAAAAACTGTGGAAGTGCTCATTGAACACTAAGCTGAGAAGCAGGCTTTGTCCCAGTGAGGACGTTACGCCAAGAAGAGGAGAGGAGGAAGTCTGAACTACCCTACTGTCACATATACAGTCGAGTCTCTTACTAAACGAATTCCTATTAAACGGACTCCTATTAAACGAACTTCTACTAGACAGGGGTGAGCGATATAGAAGACTAAGAGCTTATGGGATTTCGGCATTTTGGGGGTGTGGCCTATTATCTCGGGTGTGTTAAGAGTTAACGCAATACTTTCTTCGGCAAAGTTTTAGGGCTTGATAAGATCTACCTTTTAGAACTTTGGTTCATATGATTAGTTGGCAACTTGACCGCTAGAGGGACCATCAACAGTTAGATGCTAAAGTGCACTACAGGAACTATATCAGGTTGTCAAGCAAACGTTACGATATGCGACAGCTCAAGACCCTGACAATTTGGAAGGATAGTGTCTTCGGAAAAGTTGTTGGGTACGCCAATAACTTACTGACGATGTGTTGCGAAGTTCGAAATTCTTCCACTGGGCGGCGCTAGTGAGCAAGTAAATTTTCAAAACCTCATATCTCAGAATCCCGATAACTTAGAAAGTTGGTGTCTTCGGCAAAGTTGATCAGTATGACATAAACTTACATAAAAATAAACACTTGTTTCGCAATTCTGCCACTAGGAGGCGCTAGTGAACTTGCAAATTTTAGAAATCTCATAGCTCAGAATTCTGATAACTTAGGAAGTTGGTGGTTTCGGCAAAGTTGATCAGTATGACATAAACTTACATGAAAATAAACACTTGTTTCGCAATTCTGCCACTAGGCGGCGTTTACCGGGGTTTTTCGTCTTTTTTCGACTTTTTTGGCGGTTTTTCGGCTTGGCAAAACTAGTGTCGCTCCCCCGATAACTTAGAAAGTTGGTGTCTTCGGGAAAGTTGATCAGAATGACATAAACTTACATAAAAATAAACACTTGTTTCAAAATTCTGCCACTAGGAGGCGCTAGTAAACTTGCAAATTTTAAAAATCTCGAAGCTCAGAATTCTGATAACTTAGAAAGTTGGTGTCTTCGGCTAAGTTGATCAGTATGACATAAACTTACATAAAAATAAACACTTGTTTCGCAATTCTGCCACTAGGAGGCGCTAGTGAACTTGCAAATTTTAGAAATCTCATAGCTCAGAATCCAGATAACTTAGAAAGTTGGTGTCTTCGGCAAAGTTGATCAGTATGACATAAACTTACATAAAAATAAACACTTGTTTCAAAATTCTGCCTCTAGACGGCAACACTAGTTTTGCCAAGCCGAAAAACCGCCAAAAAGGTCGAAAAAAGACTAAAAAACCCGGTAAACGCCGGCTAGTGGCAGAATTGCGAAACAAGTGTTTATTTTCATGTAAGTTTATGTCATACTGATCAACTTTGCCGAAAACACCAACTTCCTAAGTTATCAGGATTCTGAGCTATGAGATTTCTAAAATTTGCAAGTTCACTAGCGCCTCCTAGTGGCAGAATTTTGAAACAAGTGTTTATTTTTATGTAAGTTCATGTCATACTGATCAACTTTGCCGAAGACACCAACTTTCTAAGTTATCAGGATTCTTAGCTATGAGATTTCTAAAATTTGCATGTTCACTAGCGCCGCCTAGTGGCAGAATTGCGAAACAAGAGTTTATTTTTATGTAAGTTTATGTCATACTGATCAACTTTGCCGAAGACACCAACTTTCTAAGTTATCGGGATTCTGAGATATGAGGTTTTGAAAATTTACTTGCTCACTAGCGCCGCCCAGTGGAGGAATTTCGAACTTCGCAACACATCGTCAGTAAGTTATTGGCGTACCCAACAACTTTTCCGAAGACACTATCCTTCCAAATTGTCAGGGTCTTGAGCTGTCGCATATCGTAACGTTTGCTTGACAACCTGATATAGTTCCTGTAGTGCACTTTAGCATCTAACTGTTGATGGTCCCTCTAGCGGTCAAGTTGCCAACTAATCATATGAACCAAAGTTCTAAAAGGTAGATCTAATCAAGCCCTAAAACTTTGCCGAAGAAAGTATTGCGTTAACTTTTAACACACCCGAGATAAGTAATAGGCCACACCCCCAAAATGCCGAAATCCCATAAGCTCTTAGTCTCCTATTAAGCGGATTCCTATTGCGCCCCCCGACCAGTGATCTTATAAGAGTCTCGACTGTAAACACTTTTTAATTCGAAAATAGTCTATTTTACGAAACGACAACAGTGTTGATATTGATATTAACACTCACGGGCTTGGGCGCAACCTCCTGTCAAATTTTCATTCATGAAATGAGCGATCAGCTGATCCCAAACGTCTCGTAAAATGGCTCATTGTCGAATGAGCGGGGTACGAATTAAAAATAGTCGTATGAGCGAGGTAAGATGGTAGCTTATTGATACTGCAGCCATACCGAATAAAGCAGCTCTTTCAATGTTACCACACATTAAATCGCATTATGTCAACATAAACGATTCTCGCTTATGTGAGTTTGTATGTATACTTTGATGAGTTTATTTTACATTTTTCTGATGTAGTAAAATAACTGAAGTACGTTGTATGTGAATTTATTCTATTGGGGTAATTCTCGCTGAGACCGGCCCACTATTTACACCTTGTCTTCAAAAATGTTTAAGGTGCCGATTTTCTGAAAGCCCTCGCTAAAAAAGTAAGAAAAATGCATTTGGTTATTCAAATTGATGGACCCCCGTTAGTTAGAGCCACAACAATTTTTGCAGACCCCTCGATTTTGGTGAAATGGTGGCTCATATAAACCGTTATAACTCGAAAGTTTCTCCAAAAACCACCTTCAAACGAATTGTCGTTGAAAAGAGAAAAGATAGAGCTCCTATTCACAATAATAAAAAGTTGGGTCGGTCATATTGATTTTGGCCGCCATCTTGGATTTTTATACCAAAACATTTTTTTCACCATGAGGGCAACCACCGATTTTCAAAATTTTTACATCAATTGAAATCTGAAGCATTTATACATAACATATCAAAAAATTAGAGATGTCTTTTTTTTCCTATCAAAATTTTTCTGCAGTTTTGTAAACTAAGCCACGATTTCTCCATACATTTCCATGCGCACCGGCAACGACATGCAACAGCATCCGAGTTTACGCCTGCATGTATACACAAAGGCACGTGCTGCAAAATTTGGCCAAATCGGAGGTTCGTTTCCGTTTTTGACTGTTTCTCAATGATGCGGGCATTGTTTTCATAACTTTTATAGTGTTTTGAAAAGCTTAAAGCTTCAGCTTTCCATTAGTGGACTCAGAATTCAAATTCGTGTTCGTAAACACTGCGAAATATCGTAGCATTTATGTAAACGGCCGGTACCGGGCCCAGTGCGCAAAAGTGGCATGATTTACAAAACGGCAGATAACTTTTGAAAGAAGAAAAAGACATCTCTAATTTTTTGATATGTTATGTTTAAATGTCTCAGTTTTCAATTGATGCAAAAATTTTGGAAATCGGTGGTTGCCCTCATGGTGAAAAAATGTTTTGGTATAAAAATCCAAGATGGCGGCCAAAATCAATATGGCCGACTCACCTTTTTATTATTGTAAATAGTAGCTCTATCTTTCCTCTTTTCAACAACTATCCGTTTTGAGGTGGTTTTTGGAGAAAATTTCGTGTTATAACGGTTTAAGTGAGCCACCATTTGACCAAAATCGAGGGGTCTGCAAAAATTGTTGTGGCTCAAAATAACGGGGGGTCCTTCAATTTGAGTAACCAAATGCATTTTTCTTACTTCTTTAGCGAGGGCTTTCAGAAAATCGGCACCTTAAACATTTTTGAAGACAAGGTGTAAATAGTGGGCCGGACTCAGCGAGAATTACCCATTGTGAAATGATGCTCTTTTTAAGAAATATGTGACAAAAATGGCTAGGAAATCAAAGCACCTTACTGGAATGTGTATAATGTATATGCCTATGAGCATCATAGGAACCCGTTTATCCACGAACATATCGTCGGTTTCCTGCAATAGGGGGCACAACTCAAAAAATGTGAATTTTCAGAGATCTAGAAACTATTTCTCCAAGCTTAAACTCTTCTGCTTAAACTGCTTACTCTATCAGAGGACTCACAGTTAGATTTACCCTCCCTTGTTTTTACCTATTTCTTTGCAAATGCTTACTTACTTACTTTCCCTTTTAAGACTGACTTTTTTTTTACACTTTGTATACTCAAGTTTTTGCTTAACATCTCAAGGAACTCGCATTTTTCTCCTACCCTCTCCGGGGCCTAACGTAACAGAAAACTCTGTTTCTCATGCTCTCAGGGAATTCATGTTTTCGCTGAGCTTCTCAGGGCACTTACTTCTCTGGTCTACTACTCTGTTATAGAGCAGCTTCCTGTTTCATCTCATTCTTCCATATGGCTCTTGATTTTGCTAACCTCATTGAGAATTATTTTTTGTACCCTCTCTTTTAGTTACCTCGCGTTTCCTTTCTAGATACTCAGATCATTCCCTTTGTTTTAGTTTATTGTCTGAAGCATTCACTTTTCTTGCCTACTATATTCGCGCAGAAAAATAAACTGTAAGCACAATCAAATTGTAGTTCAAACCAATCGATTTTTCAGTTTACTATAGCGACAAATTGATTTTTAGTTTAAACTGAACTGTTCCATTGTTTGATAATACAAATATTTTCATTTGTCGAAACTTTTGACAGTTGGTCTGAACAAACAGAGATTTGGTAGTTTCAACATAAAAAACGGATTGTTTTAAACAACTGCACCTTTGCCAATATCAAAATCGGAATGTGATTGTATTGGTGATGGGAGCTCCTGCGGCAGCTCGGAAATCTATTTTTAGACACTCGGAAAGCGGATGGAAGCGATAACGGATAAAAAAGCCAAAAATTCGAAACCGACCAATTTTTTGTGGATGCTGCTTTGAGCACCTGCGCGCTATCCATCACGGCCAAAACTGCACTTGGAAAATCGAGTGATGGATTTGAAACACTTTCTTCGTTGTGGCGATGTTGGGGTGAGAATTTTAAAGATGGGTAGTGCTTTCCGGGTCATGTTTGTGATCCCCATTTTGTTGAAACAAATGAAGTTTTTGGAATGATGGGAATTGATTGTTTTGATCGATAAACTTCAAGTAAGAACAAAGAAATATACCTTTGGAATAAGTCAATGCTCATTTTAAAAACCAACCACGCGTTTCATTGTTTTAAACGAGCCTCATTTTTCTTCGTGTCGGATGGCTTCCTATCTCGGCTCTCTCTTTCATAAGACACATTTTTTCCATCCTCCCAGGGGACTCTAAGACTTGTAATTTGAAGAGATTCACTTTCTTATTCATTATCTTGTCTGCATAAGTACTTATACAAATACTGCAGAAAATTGGTAAAAATGCCAAAAATTCGCGATTCTCAACGAATTTCCCATTCCGAAATGTGAGATAAAAGTTTACATAGTTTGTCATTTGCCATCAAAATCTGATAAATGACAAATTTTGAGTGTGACCCTATTGCAGGAAATCGACGATATAAGTAAAGAGACAATATCGCCAGTTTTTTTTTGTGGTAGACACAACCATACGGGAGTTAAATGTTGCCAAGAAATCATTGGGCTAAAAAAATGAACACTATCGACGTTTGCTACTGTTGCTTGTTTCTCGCATGTAATTGGAAATAATTGCAGACACATATTTAAAAACAGTAGAAATTAATGGCGCCCAACGTGGTCGTTTTTCTGCATCCTCGTTGCCGAATCTCTAACGGAACAACGGTTGGGGATGATCAGTGAAGTTAAACAACACTTTAAAAATGCTCAACATCAAATTGAGTGAGACTTTTTCATCAGTGCATAAACCATGTAAAAGAATGTGTAACAGTTGAAAATAGATGTTGGAATTCTCGGCTATAGGGCTCTGCACGAAATTCTCATCCTCTCTTTCGCTCTTATTGAGATTTAGTAAACAACAAGGCCAGGAAACGTCAAAATCCCATACAAAATCAAAACAGTGCAGTGCCCTATGCAGTCTCCAAACTCCTTGGAACGACAACGGGTTTAATTCGTCCCTACGTTTCGGCAATGTTTATTGCCATCCAGTGCATCCAAACAGTCGAACACTCAAACCTCCAGTTTTCCAATATGGCAGATATAAACGGTAGCTTTTATCACAACAGTTGAAAATATTTAAAAGTTTCTTCTTTATTAATGTTTTTGTTTTTAGAAGAGAGGAAATCGACTGTATTGTTGCAATTTTTTGTTGTTGTGTGGAGGTTCGAACTGATTTTGTGAATGTGTAACTCATTCCCTTAATGCTAGAACTAGGTAACTCTAAATTTGACATTTTTGAGTGTAATAAACCATTATATCGAGCTTTTTGAGCTCTAATATATATTCGAAGGGCTCATATAGCCGAGGCGGTAAACTCACGGGTATTCAGCATGACCATGCTGAGGGTGACGGGTTCGATTCCCGGTCGGTCCAGGATCTTTTCGTAAAGGAAATTTCCTTGACTTCCTTGGGCATAGAGTATCTTCGTGCCTGCCACACGATATACACATGCAAAATGGTCATTGGCAGAGGAAGCTCTCAGTTAATAACTGTGGAAGTGCTCATAGAACACTAAGCTGAGAAGCAGGCTTTGTCCCAATGAGGACGTAACGCCAAGAAGAGAGAGAAAGAGAGAGATATATTCGAAGACCATTGAATTATGATCATATACGACGAAAATATTCATCATCTACCGTACAATATAGGAATGCCAAACTGGTCAATAGTACAAAGCACCCTATTAATAATAACTGGAAAAGTCCTTATAGCAGAGAAGCAGGCTTTGTCCCAAAGTGGGGTCGTTGTGTCAAGAAGAAGAACTACAGATTTTAATGATAAGTTTTCCTCTGGAATCTAACAATCTTCATAAAACGAAGCTAAATTTCCTTCCAGTTATTCTCAGAATACCCTACGGCTTTGCTTGAATAATCTCAACTGAGACCCTTTGAATGAATCAATTGTATCCAGTTATGTATATTTACAGCAATGTTTTACAAGAGTCTACCTGGTATTACATCGTTGGCGCTACAAACTCATTCTGTGGTGAAGCATACGCAAGCAAAACTCAACCAACAGCCACAATAACTGTTGGGTTGAGGCGCTTTTCTCTACGCAAATATGTATGCAAACACAAGAGGGAAGTGTGATCATTATCTTGTGTGTGCATGCAACTTTAATTTTCTTCATCATTCTATCAACAACACAAAGCAAAGTCAAACCCACCGGTTGTTGCGGCGGCTGCTGCTGAAAACCACAATCCACCGGACCGCCATGCGCCGGTAGCACGATCACCTGAATGGATCCTCTCTGTTTTCATAACCAGCTTGGTGTGCCTTTAGCAGCAGCCAGTCAGCAACAACGCCGCGAAGCAACGCCACTTGATTGTAAACTCTCTGTCCAAAAGGTAGTTATTTAAGGTTTAATTTCATAGCGATTTTACGCCCTACCTGTGGCTGGCTGGCTGACTGGAATGGGTTTTCGCTCTTTGCCATCTCTAAGACTCTAACCCTAGCATAGTAAATGAAGTGTTTCCTGTCATCCGCCACGGCCGCCGCCACCGCACCGCCTTCTTTCAACGTACCTACCAAAGGTACTTTCATCCGATTTCTTCCCATAGCTAACCGCCAACCAACCAACAAACCAACGGAAAGCTTGTGTCAGATGGTTGGATGGTGGCATAGTCGCGAACTGGAGTCGAAGTGGTTGCACCAAGTGCCAGCCAACCAGCCCACAACTTTGGTGTGCAGCAGGAGTGAAAAAGGAGCGTCTGCGCATTGATGAGTTGCAGTCGTTCAAACCGTGCGACGGAGTAGTTTTGGCGTATTACATTACGATGGCTCTAAAAACTTCCACTTTCGTGTTCAAGTTTACCAGTTATACAGACGTAACATTCGAATTGTTTAACCCTCAAAACCCCAGGGCAAACTTTTAATTTTTAATCGGCTGATTCTCAGGAACTATAAAATATAAAAATAAGCGGTTTTCACTATGATCGATGGAATGAGTTGTACTTCTTGCAAGGGTAGTTGTCAAACCGGAAGTACATGGTTGAACCTGATTTTGCACCAGAAATAAGTGTTCCCTGGTGGAATGTTGTGGCGATATGTTATACAGCTGCCTTTTGGCTACTTATTCAATAAATAGCTTTTGTACCGACTTTTCGAACCCTCTAAGGCATGGTACACAAATTACGGTTTGCCATTTCAGTCCCCCTCCCTTTCGTAACGCTTTTTGTATGGAAGCCCGAAAATTTTTGTATGGGTTGTAACGCTACGCTGGACTCCCCCCCCCTCCCCCTATAGCGTTACGTAATTTGTGTACGATGCCTAAGCAGAATACCCTCTTCGAATGAGTGTAATCAGTTTCGTACCTTTTAGTTCCGCCCTATGTTGCTTATCCTTTGACAGATACGCGTATTTTGACTACCACTCGTAATCTTCCTCAGTGTCAGTTATCCACTGGAACGCTTATTAGAGTGTACTCATGTACGCTCCCCTCTCTCGAAGTCAGGCACCCTACACACTACTCAAACGGTTTAACCAACATTGACTCCGCCCCCAGGTTGGTGGTTGAGTTGGTGCTGTGTTTGTCCGTGTGTGATGCTGCTTGACGAACCGATTTGGCAGTTCGTCAAACCGATTTGACGGTTGACTTTTTTTTTTTTTCAAATTCATTTTTATTCAATTCTTTTACTTTTTGTACATGTATAGTTATTTAAGAGATTTAGAAACAATTTTCTTTTCAGCCTTTTTTTCCAATTTTGATTTGTATCAGTGACACACATTTGATAATTCTTAGTGATTTTGAGGTTTTCATTTGATGATACAGAAGAGCATCTAGTTTCTTTTAATTTGATAACCTACTTAACCTAAAATTGTATAACCTAGTTTACCAGCGCTCGGATGAGCGGATATTCCGAGGAGTTCGCGTTCTCAATGAAGTTCTCGATCGCCTCTTCGATCCTCGCTGCTACAGTTTTGCACCCCGTGGCGCGGTGAAGGTCGCTTATTCTTGAGTCGAACGGTGCGTTGAGAATTGTTCTTAGCAATCGATTTTGGACCACTTGTAGCTTCTGTATGTGACACTTGGCGCAGGTACCCCATACCGGCATCGCGTAGTTCACAACTGGAATGATGATCGCTTTGAGAATTGCCAACTTGTTCTTTTGCGTTAGTCGAGACCGCCGGTTGATCAGGGGGTACAACGATTTAATCAGTCCGGCGCAGCGGTTTCTTAGGTTGTCGGTGTGTGTCCTGTAGAGCCTTTTGTTGTCAAAAGTTACTCCAAGGTAACCGACCTCGTTTGACCAGTCCACGGCGGTACCGTTGATTTTGATCACGCAGTCCGGAGGAGGTAGTAGTTTCGGCGACTGGCGGTGCCGGAGAAGGATCACTTGAGTTTTCGTCTCGTTCACCTTGATCTTCCAGCTGGTGAGATACGAGACAAAGGTGGTAACTCCTTGCTGTAGTCGCGACCTGTAGGCCGTGGGGGTTCGGCCATTCGCTAGGATGGCGCTATCGTCAGCGTATAGGCACAAACAGCAGCCGGCGGGTAGTTGCGGTACATCCGAGGTGTACAAGCTGTATAGGATGGGCCCTAGGAGGCTGCCCTGGGGCACTCCAGCAGGGATCGTGTGGGCTTCCGAGGCTGCGCCTGCTAGGTGTACTTGGAATGTCCGATTTCCAAGGTAGTTCCGAATGATCCTCGTCAGGTATCCTGGTCCGGTGGATGAAATTTTCGACACGGACCAGTTGGTGGACGGCCGAGTGACCCTTCCTAAAGCCAAACTGTTCCGGGGCGAAGATGTTGTGCTCATCTACAAACTCAAGCAGTCGGTAGAGGATGAGTCGTTCCAGCACCTTGCTGACAGCCGAGAGCAATGATATGGGCCGGTAGCTTGTTGGGTTGGTCGGATCTTTTCCGGGCTTCGGGATGGGAATCACCTTCCCCAACTTCCATCTGGTCGGAAAATAGTCCAGCTCGAAACATCTCGTGAACACTGCTGCAAGGTGTCGGTATGCCTTGTTGGAGAGCTTCTTCAAGTCAAGGTTAAAGATTCCATCGTTTCCTGGCGCCTTCATGTTTTTGCCGCGCTTTACGGCCGCACGAACTTCATCTTCAGTGATTCGTCCTGCGAAGGGGGCTTCGGTGGTTTGGTCAAGCTGGTGGATGGATTGCTGCACCGCGGCTTCGTGGGGGCTGTCCATGCCGGCACCAAGGTTATGGGCCTCGACCAGCTTGTTGGCGATGGCGTTGGCTTTCTCCGTAGGGGATACCAGTATTTCGCGGTTGTTCTTCAGTGGCGGGACGGTTTTAGGCTTCTTCTTCAAGATTTTTGCCACCTTCCAGAATGGCCTTGAATGATCGGTCATTTGGCCGATGTCGTTGGCAAATTTCTTGTTCCGGATGATAAGCATTCGTTCCGCAATCAACCTGTTGAGCTGTGAGAGCTCCCCTTTTCTTTAGGGGCCAACATGTTCTTTGGAGCTGCCGCCTTACGGTGTTCCTCTGTTGGATGAGGCACCGCGTGTGGTCGTCGATTGCGGTGAACTGTCGCTTGATTGGCACCCGACGGATGCATGCTTTCTCGGCGGCGTGGATGGCATCCTCGAATATGCCCAGTTGTTGTTCGATGTCTGCTGTGGTCGTCAGGGTCGGTTCTTCCGGGAGACGGCTATCGACTACGCGGCTGAAAGCCACCCAGTCTACTCGATGAAAATCTCGTCTCATCGCTGGCTGGGCTGTCTCCGCCGTGATTTGCATTGTACACACCACCGGATAGTGGTCCGAACTGAGTTCGTGGATGGTGGTTGGCTTTGACAGTACCTGATCGGAGAGGAACAGGTCCAGGGTTGACGTTCTCCCGGCTGGAGAGAGGTACGTTGGGTCATCCGGTTGACGATTTGGTCGGCAAAAATCAAACCAGTTTGATTTTACTCAAACCAACGGTGGGCGGAGCCAATGTTTGACGAACCAATCGTACCGTGTGTAGTGTTGTTGCACAAACACAGTGCGATTTCAAATGGGGGATGATGTTGGTGCAACCAAAGTGACATGTTGGTGCAACACGATTTGGCAGTTCGTCATACGGTTGCGGAAACATTCGCTGGTTCGACCAACCAGGGGGCGGTGCCAAATTGTGTTGCACCAACATGTCACTGAGGTTGCACCAACATCTTCTTCCATTTGAAATCGCACTTGTTTGTGCAATAACACTACACACGGTACGATCGGCTCGTCAAACATTGGCTCCGCCCACCGTTGGTTTGAGTAAAATTAAACTGGTTTGATTTTTGCCAACCAAACCATCAACCATCAACTGCCAAATCGGTTCGTCAAACAGCATCACACACGGTCAAACACAGCACCAACTCAACCACCAACCTGGGGGAGGAGTCAATGTTGGGCAAACCGTTTGAGTAGTGTGTAGGGCACCTTAGGCACCCTACACACTACTCAAACCGTTTGACCAACATTGCCACCGCCCCCTGGTTGGTCGAACCAGCGAATGTTTCTGCAACCGTATGACGAACTGCCAAATCGTGTTGCACCAACATGTCACTTTGGTTGCACCAACATCATCCCCCATTTGAAATCGCACTGTGTTTGTGCAACAACACTACACACGGTACGATCGGTTCGTCAAACATTGGCTCCGCCCACCGTTGGTTTGAGTAAAATCAAACTGGTTTGATTTTTGCCGACCAAACCGTCAACCGTCAAATCGGTTTGACGAACTGCCAAATCGGTTCGTCAAACAGCATCACACACGGTCAAACACAGCACCAACTCAACCACCAACCAGGGGGCGGAGTCAATGTTGGTCAAACCGTTTGAGTGGTCTGTAGGGTGCCTTAGAGTTGACTTCGAGAGAGGGGAGCGTACACTCTAATAAGCGTTCCACCAGCTACCGCCTTAACTTGTTCACTCTCCCCTGGAGGCTCGGGTCTTGACAACATAGAAAAAAATATGTAATTAAAATTCAGCGAGAAATATCTCATGTAAATATGCACTAGCACTAGCATTCCCTTTATGTGCATGATTTTTCGCTGAATTTGACATGAATATTTTTTTCTGTGTAGTACTTAGACTACCCGTTGAACTCAATCTCCTGAATTGGGAGGGGGACAACTCAACTAGCTGTTGTTTGACTCGCCATTTTCTCTATACTGTAGTTCAAGTACGATTTGAGACTCCGGACATTCAGGAAAGCCTGCGTGTCCGAATCTATGCAGATGCCACCTAAAGCACCCATGGTCTGGCGAAATTGTGTCAAGTGAAAATGCACCTCGCTATGGGGCCTGCTCGTCCACTTGGACACCTACCCTTACTGGAGGAATCCCAATCTGTCTGCCATATCAACATCGAAGACGTTCTGGCAATCCGTCTCGCACCTTTTGTACCGCGTCGCTCGAAGCACTATTCACGCATACTGCGTCCTTTAAGACCGTGCGGTATGCGCTGACCTAAGGCACATCAGTCTGTTGATACTATTGATTCGCTTAACGTTTCGGTTCACCACTAGTGCATTCGACTATGCAGCGGCGACATATCGTAGTATGGATCAGCTTATTGTCGATCATGACCTCCAATTGCTTCAGTGAGCGCTTGAAGTTGATCGTGCGCCCGCCTGTGGTAACCACTGCCTGTTTTCAGACTTGCGATTGTTTACTAGCACCAAGCACCACCTCCGTTTTCTGGTGCGCGAATGCCAACTATCTCAACCTCATCCAGTCCTTCAATGCCATATGCGTGCGTTGCTGTCACTTCCACTTCCTTTATCGACTCGCCGTATACCACGAGGGGAATACCACCAGCAAAGCCGACCAGCTATACGCTTGGTGGAAGTTTGAGCCTCAATACTCCATCATACGCCGCGTTCCATAGTTCAGGGCTCAGGTCCTGAGCCTCAGGATAGAGCCCTGATATAGCCCCGTGGTGATGTTGAGCTCCTCTCGCTTTCGTCGGTGTCATAGATTAGCACCCTATTCAGGAAGTAGCTCTCCAGTATCCAGCATAAGCTCACCGAGACTCCTAGGTGGAGTATGGCTCACTCTTTGGTAGCCCAGCTGACGCTGTTGAACGCATTCTTTACGTCCAGCATGACGACCGGGCAATAGAGGATTCTCGTTCGCTTCTTTTGGAGCGCTATCTCAGCCGTTTTGCTTACAGCCAAAATAGCGTCCACCGTCGATCAACCCTCTCGGAAGTCGAACTGGTTATCCGAGAGGCCAGAGTCATCGGGTTTCTTGGTATAGAGACCATCAGCCTTGACAGAATGATCCGTTCCAACAGTGTCCCGGCGGTGTCCAGAAGACAGATAGGTCTGTATGCCGACGGGTCGCCAGATGACTTCCCGGGTTTTGGCAGTAGAACCAATCTTTGCCTGTTCCACCTCTCCGGAAATTTGCCTCTGTCTAGGCACTTCTGCATAGCCATTCTGAACATGTCAGGGCTAGGTTCTAGGGGTTGTTAATGCATCCTTTGTATTTGGCCATGACTAATCTGTAGGCATCACCCCAAAGGGTCGTGTTGGCTGGCTGGCAAAGATTTTCGAAGCACGCCCGCTTACGCGCCTTAATCTCTTTGTTCAGTGCCAGTTTAGCCGCCCTGTAGGCCTCACTTTGGTCCATTCTACCCTCATCGGCGCGATTTCTGGACCACCAGTATACCGGTTTGCGTCCATTTCTGGGTAAGAATCGGCATAGAGGCGTCGCAAGCGCGTTTTGAGGATCCGACTAGATCGTCGGTGTTAATCTCCTTAAGCAATGGCTCCACAAATGCTGGCTCATCGAAGCGCGAGGTCAGCCATCCCCGATGACGGTCGATGACCTTTGGCTGTGGCCGTCATCCTCCGTGTTCCACCCTGTATCGAATCACCAGATGGTCACTGTGCGTGTATCCATTGTCGACCCTGCAGTCTAAGCTAGGGTTTAGACCCAGGCTCCAGAAGGTCACGTCGATGATGAACTCTGCGCTGTTCCTACTGTAGGTTTTTCTGTCGCCTACGTATCCACGTTCAGTCAATCCATAGGTTCGAGTAGAGCACAGCCTCTCGCGTTAGTCAACCGGCTACCCCAATCAACCGCCCAGGCGTTGAAGCCTCCACTGATGACCACGGCACATTGGTCGGGCTCCATACTAAGGGGCGGCCAAAACTCTCAAAAAACGGAATTGATATTTTTAAACTTTTTTTCGCCTTAAAATAAAGATAATGTGTTGTAGTTTTATGATTCTTAATAAAAAGCATACCAGTTTTTGTATTTGAATGACATTTTCACTGCCAAGGTGGCCTAAGTCATAAAATTGAAAAATGAATTATTCGAAAAAAGTAAAAAAAATAAAATTTTGAGAATGGAATATATGTTTTATGTTATCCAGCATATGAAAGCTTGTTATTGGACTGTTTGAATGCACGTATGGTGCAAAATTAATATGTCACAAAATTTATCAAATTTTCATATTTTGTACCTTAGGAATTTTGGTAATTTTTAAGTTAAAAAACGGTTCGTGTCGTCACGTGTCGCCGCAATTTCGAATAGTACATCTTAAACATCATGCTTAGGGCTGCATAAAAACGTTTAAACTTTTTGCAGAAATTTGCAGTTTTTCAAATTAGAGCTATTTAAAAAAGTCATGTTTTTTCATATGTTTTACGTTATTTTCCCATTTTTGACTGAAATAAAACTTATCTTCCCACATTTTTCACACGTTTTGAACAACCTTGATTGGGTTTGATCAAAAGATGATCATTTAATTAAATTCAAATTGATTTTCTAACAAAAAAAGCGAAAAATGTGGGGTTTGCTGATTTTTACCGTTTTTTGAAATTATTGAAGTTACGTAATTTTTGAATACCCCTTTTTAAACACTAAAAATGTTGATGATTAACCTGGGCTTGTTAGGGGAATATCTGTAAATAAAAGAAAATCGGGTTAAGTACGGTTCCTTTTAATTCCACTAAGAATTTGCATCCTTTGACAGATACGTATTTCGACCTCAACTGTAAGGTCGTCTTCAGTGTCTCGTACTTGACTCGAGTCGAGTCAAGTACGAGACACTGAAGACGACCTTACAGTTGAGGTCGAAATACGTATCTGTCAAAGGATGCAAATTCTTAGTGGAATAGGAAGCAATCAGTGAAGTACTAGATTGAAAGTAGTGAGCTGGATTTTTGTATAGTGAGATGATCAGTTCTCCGTTTCTGCAATGAAATGGTGCAAACAGCGTGGGTTATATGATTTCTTGCCTAATTTGATGCTGTTTGAGCAAAAGTTTGGGTAACTGAGTTGTTGTATTTTTATTTCTTGCAACTTCAACAACACAGTTACCCAAACTTTTGCTCAAACAGCATCAAATTAGGCAAGAAATCATATAACCCACGCTGTTTGCACCATTTCATTGCAGAAACGGAGAACTGATCATCTCACCATACAAAAATCCAGCTCACTACTTTCAATCTAGTACTTCACTGATTGCTTCCTATTAAAAGGAACCGTACTTAACCCGATTTTCTTTTATTTACTAAAAATGTTATATAACATATCTAGACAACCTATAACTTCGATTAAACACATAAAAAGAGTTTTGGCCGAACTTTATCTTTTTCCGACCATTGTGCACGGGACTGAATCCCACTAGTGCGCTTGATAGCGAATCAAGCTTAGACGAGAACTAGTCTATCTGCCACCTGGGAGGGGCATAACAACTGTACAGTACACACTGGTTCAGGTTTAGTTGTGTAACCTGTATTATCGTCGGTTGGTTAAACCTCCTCACATGCCGGGACATTCAGGCCCGCCTGTCGTGTGACCCAAATCAGACATTTTGGTGCAGAGTTGCCCTTCTTGGCGATATGGCCTTCCACTCCGCAACTTCTGCAGAGCTTGCTTCTGTCGGGGCCGTTACACGCCCACGACTTATGCAAAAGCACTTGACGCACGCCACTGACGTCTCATATCGTCGTTATGCTGCAATAGGGGCACAACTCAAAAAATGTGAATTTTCAGAATAAGTGTTGGAAATCTTTTAGCACCTCCTACCAGTTCACTCATTTCACTCATGATTTAACAAAAAATAAACTAATTTAGATTGTTGTATCATGGAAAGGGACTGAAGGGCTATCTGTTTCATGAATACTGGTTGACTGTTTTTCAACGACTATTGAAAAAGTTGGCTGATTTTGAGTTGTGCCTTTATTGCAAAAAAAAAAAATGGTAAAAATGTCAAAATCTCGCGCTTCTTAACCAATCTCGGAACGAGTCTTTGTGAGATGAAAGTTTACAAAATTTTTCATCAATTGCTCTAAAATGAACGTTAGGATATGCAAACACTCGACTATTCAAATCTCCCCCGAGATGATAACAAATCATTCTAAAGGTTGCAAGGTTAAAAGGTAACGGTAATAGCAGGGGCGTGAGAGTTCCCGACAACAACTCTGCATATTTGGTGTTTGCAGCAGACCCGGTTAGGTTTAGAAGACGTGTAGTGAAGCGGACGGATTAGGGTTTCAAATATTTTGATAATAAGGGGCGCCCATCCGAGTCTTGTGGCGTTCAACATCTGAGTCAGTGTTATTTATTGTAATGTTGAACTAAACTAATGAATGAAAGCTTTTAAAATGTGCTGCTGTTCAATCTTATCATAATACCAGGGGTAAGTAAACCAGTAGAATATAATATATTATCATATTATGATATGACCCGGAAACATGAATGCAGGTATTCTGCACATATTGGGTAAAATAGCCTCAAATATCCCACACAAAATACTGTCCAATGCCCGCACTATGCACGGTACCACGCGGAACCCGATTTTGCACGCCTTGTCTTGTGGAGCCATGCGCACAGAGAGAGAGGTTACACACTGGCGTCACTGTCGTCGTCTTCGCCGTCGCCACAGTCATCACCATCGTGTCTACGTAGTTGTAGTCATCATCGTACCTAGTCATACAACCACAACCCGTCGTCGGTGTCTCGTCTTCTAAAAATGGAAGTTCTGCACTGCAGTTGGTTACACCGCCGGACAGCCAGCCTCGGAACCTGCGCAGACTGGCACTGGACCGCCGCCGATACCCATACCCACCAACCGCCACCATACATAATCTGGTTTGGCAGGGGAAAAATTAAATGACTTCAATGATGGTACACTTTAACCGCATGGATGACATAAAGCCGCAGAAGCTGGTGAGCAAAACTGAAAAGATTGCGTTTTAGTGGACCATGTGTGTACGAAATTAGTCATGACGGCGATCGAATTCCTTCTTTTTTTTCACGGGCAGACAGAGACCCAAACGAACGGAACAAAACCGAACAGCGACTGACACACAGCTCTTTTTGTTTTTGTCTACCAATTAGTTTGGCTCTTTGCAGGGGCTTAGCCGTTATGCTACATGCTCTTTTGGAGCTCTTTTCGAGGATCCAGTCAGTCGCGGCAGAAATCGATTAAATAACAGCATAATCATCATTATCTTATCCCCTTGCTTTTCTACTGGCTGCTGCTGCTACGGTCGTCGCTCGTCGGCAGCGCGCCTTATTCAGCAAGAAGTTTATAAAGTGCTTTTCGGCTTGCACCAAATTGGGGCCATAGTCGAGGGTCAAGCCAAGGCAAACATGTGTTTGATGACGTGTCTACGGCTAAGAATGGCAGCCCCATTCCGATCCGGTCCGGTTTGGGGGGAGATTTGTGGTCCACAAATTACTGTTTTCATGCAATCACGCTTGATTAGCCGCTCCGCGGCGCGATTCGGTTCAAGCCTCAGCGATATCCAGGGGGCTATTTTAGGTCTGGGTATATGTGGCTACCGCATTGTCGCTTTGCTCTTTATTTGCATGCACCATTGAAAATTGTAGCAACATGTTGGTACGTACTTTTGGAAGCTTTGATTTTTCAGATATGCATCAAATATCGGACGTTCGAGGTTCAGATCTATAGTGTTGGCCATTTTACATGATTGCGTGGAGAATAGGTACCGCAGTTCAGGTGAATAAGTCACCTCTTCGGTGTCCCTACTATAGCCACAACCATAGGCGAAACTACTGGGGGTGCCGGGGGTGCCAGGCACCCCCTAGAATTTTTATGCATTGCTGTGAGATATGGGGCGATGAACGGTGAATGGATGAACTAATGAATTTTTGTTTGTAGTGCACCCCCTGGGAAAAATCTGTAGTTTCGCCCATGGCCACAACTGTAAAGGCGTGGGTATTCATCATGACCTGATCATGCTGAGGGTGACGGATTCGATTCCTGGTCGGTCCATGACTAGGTCTAGGAACTTTTCGTAAAAGAAAATTTCTTGATTTCCTAGCGCATAAAGTATCTTGGTGCCTACCACACGATGTACACATGCAAAATGGTCATTGGCAGAAGAAGCTCTTAGTTAATAACTGTGGAAGTGCTAATAAAAGCTGAGAAGCAGGCTTTGCCCCAGTTGGGATGCTACACCAAGAAGAAGAACAAAAAGTCATCTCTTCCTAGGACCCATACGGCCGTAGTGCAATAGTCCTCACATAGGTCATAGGTCCAAAAATTTTACCGCAATGAAATTGTGATATCATTCCCGAGCAGAAGGGCATACCTTACAAATACCATGCGAAGACCAAGATGTGCTCTAATATCTAAAAGTGTTATTGCTGCGTTATTCTACGAAATGTTATGAGAACATCACAATAACTGTTGGAGGTATATGAACAGAGTCTGGTATTGATGTGGTATTTGTTGATTTAGCAGTGAAAATAATCGAAGAACAAGATTTGCTATTACATCATTATTGAAATAATAAAACTTGTTATTTTCTAGGTGTTATTTATACTAAATTTTGGTAATCGTTTTTGTTATTTTGTCTCTTATTACCACCTAAAGAAAGGCATGTCAAGGTATAATTGTATTTAAGATAAATACCTTGATATGTTATTCACTTGTTATTTTCTTCTGCTCGGGTTGCGATAACATGCACTTAGTTCAGTTCTCGAAATAACTAGACTTCAACAGACTTCAAGGGCTTCAAGGAAGTTTCAAAGGGGGTTCAGAATGGTTTTAATGCATTTCAGGGGAACTTCAGAGGGGTTTCAGAAAGGTTTTAGGGTGTTTCAAGTCGGAGAGTCTCAGGTGCGTTACATGGGATTTCAGGGGGTTTTAGGGGGATTTCGGAGGCATTCCAAGAAGCTTCAGAGCATTTTCGGCGAATTTCAGTAACGTTACAGAGGCGTTCAATAGGCATTTTTTGGGGGGTTCAGAGGGTCTAAAGTGCGTTACATGGAGTTCCGGGGGGTTTTAGGGGGTTTCGGAGGCATTCCAAGAAGCTTCAGAGCCAAGTTCAGAGCATTTTCGACGAATTTCAGAAACGTTACGGAGGCGTTACATAGCGTTTACGGGGGTTTCGGAGGGTCCCTGAGGAGCTTCTTCTTCTATTGTTACTATCGAGGGACTTTAACCCGAAGGTCATTCGTCCTTTGATCTGATATGCGTTACATCGGATTCAAGGGGGTTTAAGGGGGATTTTGGAGGCATTCCAAGAAGCTTCAGAGCCTTTTCGGAGGATTTCAGAGTCGTTACGGAGGTGTTTTTGAGGATTTCGGAAACCTCCAGTAGTGTCCCTATATTGTCCCCTAAACCCCAAGCGCCATCATTAATTCCAAAATGGCCTAGGATATCGGGTTCCAACATCAACTCAATTAGCCAGGTCTGAAATATTTATATGGTATGAGTCTTTTTGATTTATTAGACGTGGGCCGTAACTATTCAGTTGGGAGCCACTGACTTTTCTTCCACTGCTCCATGGGTAATTATGACCGTCGGAACGCAAAATCTGAAAATCTTTGTCTCCGCTTCTTCACACTTCCGGTTCCTAAGTTATACGCATGTCCCATTCGCAGTTTTCGGAACCACTGGGTTTTCAATAGTTCACTCGATTTGCCAATCCACTACATTTTTGCCGTGATTAAAAAAAATGTCACAGTCACCCATGAATATTTTATCTGGTCATAGTGAATGTTTTTGTTATGGTAGTCAAGATCACACACCCACGATTACCATGCAAACTACAGTTTTTGACAGTACATTCTGGATCACTGGCCCGAATAGCCTCAGCGCAAAAGCGAAATTTTTAGTAATGGACACATCCTTGATTTCCATAGGCATAGGCCCTAAGCAAGCGGCTTTCGGAAATTTTTGGGGATTGTCAGAGGTTTCAGTGGACTTTCGAGGGGTTTTCAGAGGTACATCAGGGACATTTGGGAGTCTCAGGAGGATTCATAGAGTTCCAGGGAGTATTCGGCTATTGTTTCAGGGCATCACATGGAGGCAGAGTGTTTTCGCATGCTTTCAGGGGATTTCAGAGACTTTCAGGAGTTAAAAGAGGATTTTTGAAGGCGTTTCAGGAATCATATGATTATTCAGGCGGTTTCACAAGTGTTTCAGGGGATTTCAGGATGTCCAGGGGGTTTCAGCGAATTCCAAGAGATTCTCGGGTGCGTTTAAGGGATTACAAAAGGGCCACACAGGCCATTTCTGGTTAGGTGAAGGATTCAGGGGTCTTTCAGAGTTGTGTCAGAGGGTCTCATGGGCAAGGATTTCCGGGGGTTTCTATGAGTATTCAAAAGCGTTTCAGGAGGCCTCATGAGGATTCAGGAGTTTGATGGGCGTTTAGGGTGAGCGTTTCAGGGGAAGTTTCAGGGGTCACAGGGAGATTCAAAGGGTTTTCTCATATGTTAATGGAGGTTTCTGGGGCTTCCAGGAGTTTATCGGAATCTCTCAGGGATGTTTCAGGGGTAACAGGAATATTCAGGTGGTTTCGTATATAGCATATAGGTGTTTAGGGAATCTCAGTGGGTATAAAGCGATCTCATTGGAGTTCCAGAGGGTTCTCAGCGGCGTTTCATTCTGATTGTTTCCATCCCCTGGAGATTCAGGAAACGTTCCCAAAACTCCAAGAGACTCATGAATCACCCTGTGATCCATTGAATCGCTCCTGATATTCATTCATTTAGTCTCCAGTTAGCCTAGTAGTTAAGGCTATGGATCACCAATCCGAAGATGGCGTAGTGTATTATTGTGCTTGCCTCACAAGATACAAATTCATGCAATGTCTGGCAAAGAAAGCCCTCAAATTAATAAATAACTGTGGAGGCAGGCTTAGTTCCAGTGAGAACGTAGAGACACACAGAAGAAGTAGAAGATCCATTCATTTAGTTTCATTGGATTTCTGGGTGATTATTGGGTCTCTTGGAGTTTTAGGAGCATATCCTGGTGTATCAGGGGGTTCAGGGAGTTTTCAGAGTTGTTCCAAATGGTTCCAGAGGGTTCCACAGGATTTCAGAGAGTCTCTGGAGATTGCAGGAGGTTCCAAGGAACTCCTACCACTCTGTATCTTTGTAAATCTCCAACGCACATTACCAGTTGCTCCGACGCAGAAATTATCCCAAGTAACATTTTTTATCAAATACACTAGAAGAGGATCTTTAAACCATCATAAAACCAAAATGATAGTTATAAGGTTTTATAACGGTTGTCAACACTACTTTAAGTCTTATTGGTTATCAAAATGTTACTTGGGATGTCACTCATTGCCAGATGGCGTACTAAACCATGGATCACCATCAAAACGATCAAACATGTGTATCAATAAACAGAAGCCACATCAAACGTCGATAGTATTTTTTTATCAAACCAACGCCTAACATGGCTTCTATTGATCTCGGTAGCCTTCACGGCACCAAACATATTCATTTCGCGAACAAATCCCAAATCGCGCCGCCAGCCGTAGGTGTGACAGGAAATCTCCAAAGTTATTCATAAGTAAACCGTCAAGAGCGAGAGAAGAAATACCTGCCTACCGCCTGGCTGGCTGGACCTGGTCAGGTGTTTCTTCTACAATCTGCTAAATACGGCAAACTCAAATACAATAAATCAATAGTGTAGAGACACTCTTCACCGACACCTTGCTCCGCGCCCGTTGCCGTTGGCTGCCGCGCGCGGATGTTTGAAACTCGAGGATCCGGCAAGTTGTGGGAACGGTGGAAGCCGGGGCCGAGTCAGTGAATGAATAATGAATTAGTCACTGATAATTTCATGCAACAACACCGTGAATGGATTTGCGCGCGTTGCTTATATTTTTTGGAAACTGTGCCTTCGGAAACGCCTTCGGCAAAAAGGAAAGATCATAACCTAGTGGTAGCCATTAATGCAAACTAGTACTACATAACTTACATAGCTGGGCCTAAACGGCGGACGGAGTATTTAGAAAACAAGTGGTCATTAGTTTCGAGCGTGTAACGGGTGAGAAAATGAATGGTTTGAAGTTGATACCGACATTTTGTATTCATTGTTAGTAGGTGCGGGGTTCAGAAAACGGATTTGAAGTAAATCTTCCAGCTGACAAACAGTTTACTCAATTTTGCGTAATGGCTGTCTTAGCAAATTTGTTTGCTCCTGCTTCTGCTTCTACTGTTTTGTAAGGACTTCTTAGTCTTAGTCAAAGTCTAAAGCGGCGCTCAACGAACCTGAAGTTAATACTGAAAAACTTGGCCAAATATATGGAGAAATCTTATGTTTTCATTTTGAACCATTCTGGTGATTATCTGCCATTGTTATTTTTATTTTGGATAAAGATTGCACAATCAGAATATTTATTTTCTTAAACACCCGGCCATTCGTGTACATTTTTATCACTTTGTTTATTGATAGCAGCTACTTGGTAGAGATAAATAAACATTCGTATCTGGCTCTGTAATCGTCTCCGAGCCACCATCACCAAATTATACGGCCTATGTTCTGTAACCGAAAAACTTTCAACAGATAACCATGGAAAGATAACTCTGCTTGTACCACTTACAGAAAGCACTGAAATGATCCCACTAAAGAACCCGTCCGGGGAAAAGCAATCAAAGAACCAGTGTCTATAATTTGTGGCCATAAAGCGTGACAAAAATCAAAACTGCATCAAGTCGACGATCATCAATTTTTATTGTTATAGCTGCTGCAGCCCTATACTCACAGTAGTGGTCGGCGTCGAAATATCTTCACATTTCATACTACCTATACATTCCTGCCCACTTGTCGTCTAGCGCTGTGATGGGTCAGACGAGCCTCTGTGACCAATCGACGATCGTTTTACTATCAAGATAGGAGTCGTACGACTGCTGGCTGGCTGATGGGAGTAGCCAAGTGGTGTATGTATCTGCCTCCGAAAGGCTTTTCCACCGCTAGACGATGTCCACGCCGGCTGGTTGCTGGCTGCTTGAGTAGTGCGTGGGATTGTTGCTATGGGAAAAGAAACAGTTACCCGGGTAATGAATCAAACGGGCATTGATAGTGCAGTTTATAAATCACGACGAACGGTTTCGAGGAGCGTCGCGCGCCACTGGCCGCTGGTGACCGGTTCGGTTATATCCTACTGTCCCGTGGCGCATAACGGCAATGACCAGCGGGCAGGCACTAATGCCTCAAATCTTTAGTACCCCTTAAATGTCATTATTGATCAGGTTGTGAGGTCATTTGGAAAGCTCAATGAGTTTTTGATACCCCAGACTGATGGTCATTCACACACAATTAAATTGTCACAGGCCGGTTGACATGATATTTCCTTAATGGTGTGAACCAGCTGAGGCTTTCATAAGCTGCTTTTGACAAAATAAGATTTTAATGTCTATATAATAATGTAATGGATCGGAACGATATGCAAAGGTTTTATACAACTGTCTATGGAGCACGGCACAAGATTGCGCCAGCACCCACAATGTATGAAAATGACCGGGAAGGAAATTTGTCCAACACAAATCAATGGTGCGAATCACATAGGAAATCTTCTTCTTCTCCTTGGCATACCGTCCTGACTGGGAAAAACCTGCTTTTCAGCTTAGTGTTCTAAGAGTACTTCCACAGTCATTAACTGAGAGCTTCCTCTGCGAATGATTATCTTGCATTCGTGTACCGTGTGGCAGGCACGAAGATACTCTATGTCCAAGGGAGTCAAGAAAATTCCATTCAACAAGTGTTCAACAACAACAAGTTCAGTGTTCAACAATGCTCTCGAAGGAGTGATTAGGATGTCTACCCGATCAGAAAGGAATAACTAAATTATAACCGGTTGGGTTATTATTTCAAAGATAATTTCATAACAGAATGTGTTATAAAATTCGCCGGTTACGTGTTAAAATAACAAAAATTATAACAATAATTGACCTATCCATATCGCAATTATAGCAGGTTTTGATACAATTATAACGGGCTTATACTTGGGCTTATAACAAAGTGAGATATGAAACATCAAGAAAGAAAAATCAAATAATATCACATATTGTTATAAAGCAGATATAAATATATCGGGTAAAAATTATGTAGTGTAAAAATTAAACCATTTTTGGGTAATTCATTTTTAGAATGATATTTTAATTTTAGTAAAAAGTTACTGGCTTCAAAAAACTTCTCCACATAGTATACATAAAACCCAGGGATTCGAACCTAGGACGGCTAGAACCTAGATCAGGAACTCGTCGAAATTTATCAGTGAGGCCTTCGCAGCACTTGAAGTGAGGGGCGATATAAGCTGAAATGGTTCTTCATATTGCTACATAGCTCCTCTATGAATTGACTCGCTGATCCAACATACCATAGAGGGAAAGTATGACGTCACCATACCCAGTTATGACGTCATCAATGACTTTCAAATAGTGATAAGCGTTTTTTTTACATGTTTTATTTCATTATTGTTTCATGATATGCCTTCTGCAAAGTTGTTCGAGTGGTGAACGTTTCGTTCCACCGCAAATTCTTGCAGGAATATTCCCTTGGAGGAATTCATGACTGAATTTTTGAAAGGATAGTAAAAGCGTTTCTATAATGAGTCTTTGGTGTAATTGTCGATATATCAGATTCTGATTTATCGACCGTATTCTATATTTAACTTAATCATTTTATGGATATATCGGATTTTTTCTACTCAGAGTATAAGGGAGTAGAGGTCAAAGTGGATAATGAAATGTTAGATATGATAGTATTCGCTAGGTTGCGAACAAGTATGAACATTTATAGAAGGTGAAATTAGGCAAGTAGGCCATGTATTGAACGAATACATCGAATGCGTGAAACTTCTGCCGTACGACCTGTGCTTTTAAACAGATCGGCTTGGTTGGTGGTTCATTACTACCTTATATTATTCGTTCAATACATGGCCTACTTGCCTAATTTCACCTTCTATAAATTTTCATACTTGTTCGCAACCTAGCGAATACTATCATCAGGGCCGGATTTACAAATGTGGGGGCCCGGGGCCACAGCGTTGTGGGGGCCCTTTATAATGAAGATAAATTTTGCTCATATAACATGGAAAAATTATAAAATACTAGCTGTCCCGGCAAACTTTGTCTTGCCAAGCTGTAGTTGTTTGACAACTGTTGTGGTCATTGCAGCAACGCACTCTAGATTGATTTAATTTCAATCACGCTAAATTTGTTCCCGGCTCATGAAAAATCAGTATTTTATCAATTTTCTTACTTTTCTAGTTTATTTTCATAACTTTTTATACATATAAACACAGCCACCATGAATACGAATCGAACCGTGCAAGAGTCATGCTGATCGGTTCACCCGTTCGTGAGTTTTGTTGCCTCAAAGGAACTTCAAACTCATTTTTATATATATAGATTGATCTTTCTTGCAAATATGTAAATGAAGGTATTAATGTTGTTAAGGGGATCACCATTCTTCGGAATAATTACACCTATTGAAAGCAGCTTTTTATTTAAGCAGCTTCAATGCTAAAATGATTATTTATTTATGAACAGTGCTGAAAATTTCATTTCGTCAAATCTAAATTCAATCAACTACAGTTCATTTTAGAAGCTGAACCTGAGAATATGATATATGAAAAACTTGTGCGGCTAGACCAGTTCTGCAAGAAAGTCACGGAAAAACTGCTATTTTTCGAATCTTTAAGGTAAATGTCACGGACTACCTGTGAAAAATGCCAAATGATATTCACCGTGAATATCATTTGGCATTTTTCGAAGGTAGCCCGTGACATTTACCTTAAATATTCGAAAAATAGCAGTTTTTCCGTGACTTTCTTGCAGAACTGGTCTAGCCGCACAAGTTTTTCATGTACCATATTCTCAGGTTCAGCTTCTAAAATGAGCTGTAGGTGATTGAATTTATATTTGACGAAATGAATTTTTCAACACTGTTTATGAATCTATTATACATTTACGATTTCAATTACTTACATTCTAGTGTAGATTTCCGTTACTACAAAAGGATCAAACCTCCAACCACAGACTCACTCTTCTATCTAAATCTATTCTTCTGATGCATGCAATGTTGCCAGTTTCACAGAATTCACCACAACAAATGTAGTTGTGGAAGATAGTGAATCTATAACAATAAGCAGAACTATGAAAAATGTCCAATATCCATTGAATTGTTTATAACAGACCTAAAATTCTAGCGTGAAAGTAATGATAATTATATAAAGTAAACAATTCGTTTTAAGAGTACATTCGCCGCATTGGATCCCAGATTTAGTCGAAATTCAAGCCAGAGTTCATAGAGAAACTACAAGAATTTATAGCTGAAATGTTCAAGAAATTTCTAGTAAAATTTGTAGCGTTATCGATGATGTCGTTTTTGTGAAATCCAAAGAAAATTTATATTGGATTTCTGCTGCTATCTCGTAGAACTTGCTGGTCGATCACCATAAATATAGAACACTTAACAAAAACTTGTTCTAATGCGACTGTATGGTTTTGGCGAACTTTCAAAAGAATTTTCCACATTACTCTGGTATCACAGCGAATATTCTTATTAAAAATGCTAAAGAAACTTTGGAGGCAGAAAACCTATACAAGGTTTTGACCTTTTTCTCTACAAATTTCTACTGAAATTTTCTTAATCCATTTCGTCCGAGGTTCGCCATGGATTCATCCTCATTTCTGTGAGCAAATCTCTGTACTCAAAAAGTTTGGACCGAAACTCTTCACAATAATCTGCCTTAAATTCATGCTAGATTTCCCCTAAAAAATGATTCAACAGATTTGGTGTTCGCCGATTCAAGTAAGTCGTAAGCTGTCTAAGTATAATCGAACACAAGAGTTTCAAAAACAATTCTAAATTTCGAAAAAAAAATCCTTTGATTCTTTCAAGAACTTTGTAGAATAAATGTTTTCAAAAACTGTATACAGTAAAAAGAACAAACAAATTTAGCAGGAACTTTATTGTTCTGTAACTGTAATTTATAGAGGTTTGGAGTTCTTCTAGAAGTTAGTTGAAATTTTTTTTTCAGGATATCCGGTGATTTTTCTTAAGCACGAAATGTCAATATATTTTGGAGGCAAAATTTAAATTTTATAAATAGATGGACAAATATTTGCAGTCTTACTCAAAAGAATCACAACATATCACATAGGTACATCTTTCCAGTAGACAGTTATTCGAAGTTCTTATGAAAAAAAAATCAAATGAATGAATGCTTCACATTTTTTTTCGTGAAGTTGAATTTTGTGGGTGCCCCTAAAATGTGGGGACCCGGGTCCCTGGCCCCCTGCACGCCCCTAAATCCGGCACTGACTATCATATCTATTATTTCATTATCCACTTTGATCTCTACTCCCTTATATTCTGAGTAGAAAAAGACCGATATAGCTATAAAATGATTAAGTTAAATTGTCGATATAATTTGTAAAGAAACCTTTGGAGAAATTCTTGAAGAAATTTGTTTTCAAACATAGAGTGTTCAGGAAGTCCGGAGGGAAATCAAAACACTTCGTTTCGCAGTTGAACTAAACATTTTATTTACTCGAACAGAACAACTACTACATTTCATTTGGTAGTACCAATAGCAACGGTATGGATTGCCAATCTGGAGACGGCGGGTTCGATTCACGTTCCGGTCGGGAAAATTTTCTCGACTCCCTGAGCATAGTGTATCAGTGTGCTCGTCTCACAATATACTAATTCATGCAATAGCTGGCAAAGAAAGCCCTTGAATTAATAACTGTGGAAGTGCTTAAAAAACACTTAGTTGGAGAGGGGCAAGCCAAGTTCAAGTGGAACCGTAGAACCACTCAGAATAAGAAGAAGAATAGCAGCGGTAGTGTATTTCTGACTTGCTTACTATTTAACATAACTATTTTGATAGCCAGATGAGCAACACAGATTATCTACGCCGCAAAAAGCTGTAGGTCATTGTAGTGATATTTACAGCAGAGAGAGAGAGTAACCACATGCTAGAAGTTTTAAAGAAATTGGAATTTGATTGAAAAGTTTAACTTCAAAACTAGAACTTAATAATTTACTGAGATCCTTCAGAATTTCTTCTGATGGCGAATCCTTCAATGAATTTGTGGTGGATAGGCTGAAGTAATTTGTTAATAATGTCTTAAAGAAATCCTTTTAGGAATCTCTGAAGAAATTCTCAAAGGGGGAATGTATGTTGGATTTTAAATTTAAGCTAAACCTTGTGGGAAATCCCTGAATGATCTGTATACTGTACAATTGAATTCATATTAGTGGTTTAAGTTGAGCGCTCCGACAGATCAAAGGCGACGTGTTCTGGTTGGTGTAAGATAATTGGTGAATTGGATTGTGTATTCGTGTTCTATGATCAGATATCAGATATGATGGATAGGAGTGGTTTACCTGGAATCCTAACATGTATATGAAATAATCTTTCTGCAAATCCTTGCGGCATTGGAGAAATTCTTTGAAGAAATAAACGAGGAGTACATGGAAAAAATCATGGAAAAATTGTTGAAGGATTCCTTAGAGCAGGGGTTTACAGAGCTTTTGTCTCGCGGTGCAGTTTTTGGAAATAAATTGCTACGCGGTACACAAAAAAGAAATATGAAGTAGTTAAAAATACTTGTGTGTTTTCCGACGCGTTTTTTTTTGGTATTTTTCTATTGTGATTTCTTCATAGAAATGTCTGTCCCGGCCTGGCCTTTAAAAAATTGGACAGGAATCTCTGCAAACTCCTAACAAAATCAGAACCTGGCTTGAAAAAAAAAATCTGTGGATTTCTGGCGAGAACCTCAACGAAACCCTGTTATGATTCCTGGCGTACCACTGTTATGATTTTCATTAAAAATTGTTCCTAAACTTCTGAAGATGTTTTGGACGGTTAAGATGCTTTCAGAACTTACTTTTAATATATTCATCTCAGATTCTATGGCTAAATAATGAAAGATCTGAGAAAAAATCCCAGAAAAATCATAAGCAATCACAGCAGAATTTCTTTGGAATATTCTTAGTGAAGTTCTTGCAAATACATTGAAATGACCATAATATAAATTGTTTATTATGTGCAATATTCTTGATGAATTATAGGACTTTTTCATGTCTCACGATGCATCTGGTAGACTTTTCTCGCAATTCTTCGGAAATTTATGATAAATTTCACTGAGCATTTATCTACGGACTTGGAATAGTTTGCCACATACCTAGATACTTTGTTTTCGTTTTCTTGAAATTTCTTAAATGTAATCATATCAGATATAGTATTCATATAACATTAATTTAAGTCATTCATGTTGTTAGTAAATTAATTTATTAAGTAAAGAAATCTTTCGCGGTGTACTGGGCAAGGCTTCGCGGTGCACCAAGTGCACCGCGGGGCACGATCTGAAATCCGCTATCATAGAGGATTGCCAAGAAGAATACGTGGAGGAATTTCTTCAGGATTTTTTGCAGAAATTCCTGAAGGAATCCTTGGAGAATTTTTGGAAAGAATCTCTAGAGGAATTCCTTGAAGAAATTATCGTAGGAATCTTTACAGCCTTTTTTGTCGGAATCATCAGAAGCCTTTCTTAAGAAATCCTTGGAAAAATGGATGAAGAATTCTTAAATCACAATTTCTAGAGGAACTCTAGGGGAAATCTCTTTAAGAGCTTTTGGCGAAATATTTGAATACTTGCCCAGAGGATCGTCAGTGTGAGAATTCACGTTGAAATTGTTGAGGAAACTTTCGGAAAGATCTCTGGAAGAACTTCTAGTGAGCTCCCTAGAAGAACTACAAGAGAAATACTTTTAATACCTCTAGAAATAATCCCTGAAAGTACTTCGTGGCCATCCTGTACACAAATGTTAACGCCACGGTTTAATTACACATAACATTTTCCACTTGAGACTTCTTGAGGACTTCTCGATAACTTCGCTGATGAGTGATGATCCGAACTTTCTAGGACAGCAGAATTAATGGCCCATATAGCTGAGGCGGTAAACGCACGGGTATTCAGCATGACCATGCTGAGGGTGACGGGTTCGATTCCCGGTCGGTCCAGGATCTTTTCGTAAAGGAAATTTCCTTGACTTCCTTGGGCATAGAGTATCTTGGTGCCTGCCACACGATATACACATGCAAAATGGTCATTGGCAGAGGAAGCTCTCAGTTAATAACTATGGAAGTGCTCATAGAACACTAAGCTGAGAAGCAGGCTTTGTCCCAGTGAGGACGTTACGCCAAGAAGAGGAGAGAGAGAGGACTTGCGAAATTTCCATCGACCACGCTTTTAACGATCATTTTAAATTTTCACAGTTGTGGCTTTCACAACCAGAGGCGTGCGCATCGTTTTTCTATGCGTTTGACGTTTCACACTAGCGCCTTTTTTTTTCCTTCTAAACCATAGGGGGATAATCTGCTCAACAGACACCCTAACAGAAGGTTAGGGTAGTGTAGGTCTGACAGGCCGTCTTCTACAACAAAAGTAAAATCCAGGACTACTCTCTCCTCGTACCCACTAAACCATTCCTATGGTCGCCAAACCCTACGTCTCTCCGGAACCACCAAGAAGGTATTGCTTCAGAGAGGGGCTAGTGCACATCGCACCCACAAGGTTAGCTGCGTAGCCTGCAGCAACGAACATCGATGACTCGCTTTGGAGAGTCCATCACGGTAGCATGCTGGCGCTTAGCCAGTTTCCCGAGTGGTCCTCGCCACTCCCTTTGTCCTCGGAAGGCGGGCAGGGTCAACCCCGCCCGCGCCCTACTGCTGAGCGGACATCAAGAACTGATGCCCACATGCAACCCGATCTGACCTGCCCGCAAAGGAAGGGTATCACTACCCTTCAGGCCCTATCAGATGCATCCGTAGGTTGCAGACAGCAGGATCTCACCTACCCCGACCCTTGCCGGGGACCCCTTTCCAACCGCGGGCTCGGATCCAACCCAGTAGACCGACGCCACGACAGCACCGCTACCGGGACTTCCTCTCCGCGGCCACTTAATCGTTGTAAGGGTCGATCTCGACCGCAGGGCACCGGTATGACCTACGAAGCCGACTCCGAACCCCTGGACCACCTCTTGTACTGCATCTGGACTAGCCATTCTCCGAGTCCACGCGCCACCTCCTCTGTATCTCCCACACCTACAGCGTGAGTGTGGGAATTTCAATTCAACCTACAACGGTCTATTGGCGCAACTGAGAAAGCAACAATGAGAAATGACGTCAACCATGAGAGGAGACGACGACGAAAGAGAGAAACTTGTAACGTAGACTAGGGGGGTAGTGGGATATATATAGAGAAAATTGACCAAAAGAAAAATTAGTATTAATCGTCTGACGTAATTGTGAAGTAAATCAGCTGAATGTAAGTGTTGTTTGTTGAATGGTCTGTTTGTATGTGAATAATGTTTGTAACAAATAAATGTTTTTTAGGCGTCTGATGATGGTCGAAGAGTAGTAGACCGAAACGCGTTACGCAAATAATGCTGTTTGTTGATCATTTCACCGAAAATAGCCAATCTAACTAAGCATATAAAGTATCGCGGTGATCAAACCAAGTCAGATGTGGGTAATAGCCGTTGAAACGGCGTTCCAGCCAAACTCATCCCTACACATCCTCTGGATCAAGTTGTCCGGAGTTGTGTCCTCCCCGCATGTGGCAAGCATGCGGTCACGCATTGTGCGAAAACGCGGGCACACGAACAAAACGTGTTCCGCCGTTTCCTCTAAACCATTGCACACTGGGCATTCGGGAGAATCCGCATGCCCGAAACGGTGTAGATACTGTCGGAAGCAACCATGACCTGTAAGGACCTGTGTCAGGTGGAATGTGACTTCCCCATGGCGCCTATTAATCCAACTATCTACCCTCGGTATCAACCTATAGGTCCACCTTCCTTTGGTGGAACTGTCCCACGCGCGCTGCCATTGGACCATAGAGGCCATCCTGACAGTCCTGCGTATGCCTCTTGTGCCGCGCATTTCGAAGCACTCCATGTCCTCACTGATAAGAATGCTGATAGGCACCATACCAGTAATGACGCAGAGAGCGTCGTGTGACACGGTACGGTACGCGCTCGCAACCCTCAGGCACATAAGCCTGTAAGTACTTTCCAGCTTCCGTCGGTAGCATTTAGTTCTTAGCGCGGTGCCCCACGCCGGGCCGCCATACCTAAGTATGGATGTAGCAACACTAGCCAGAAGCTTGCGCTTACTGGCGTACACCGTAGAGCTATTGGACATCATCCGGGACAGTGCCGCAATAGCTGTGGAGGCTCTTTTACAGGCATAATCGACGTGGCTACCGAAGGTAAGCTTATCGTCGATCATCACGCCCAAGTGTTTGACGGAGCGCTTTGACAGGATAGTACAGTCTCCTACACTGATCTCCGTCTGCTGCTCCGACTTCAGGTTGTTAACAACCGTCACCTCTGTCTTGTGGTGAGCCAGCTCCAGTTTTCTGGACCGCATCCACGCCTCCCCCAAGTAACACACATGTTATATTAAAGTTACGACAGCGCAAGTTTTGGTTGTATAGAAGTTTATTTTACGTTATTTCAACACAATGTTAGAATTACGTCAAATAAACTTCAATACAACCAAAACTTGCGCTGTCGTAACTCTGTTATAACATGTGTGTTGCTTGGGCCACAACCTTGATCGAGTGGTTGGTAGTCAACTTTACCTCCTCGATCGTTTCACCGTAGACTTCGAGCGTAATGTCGTCGGCAAATCCGACAATCACCACTCCCACTGGATACTCTAACCTCAACACCTCGTCGTACATGACATTCCATAACACCGGACCCAGGATGGAACCTTGCGGGACTCCTGAGGTTATGTGAAAGCACTTCCGACTTACCTCCGTGTCGTAGACTAGTACACGATTCTGAAAGTAACTTCCGAGAATCTTGTACAGGTACTCCGGTATCCCCAGACGCAAGAGCGCATCGGCAATAGCAGACCAGCTGGCGCTATTAAACGCATTCCTTACATCCAGAGTCACTACCGCGCAAAAACGAATTCCCCTCCTCTTAGGCTCGAGTGCTTTCTCGGCGGTTTTTGTAACCGACAAGATAGCGTCTACGGTGGACCTCCCCTTCCGGAAGCCGTACTGGTTACTCGAAAGACCATTTTCGCCCTCGGTGAACCGCAACATTCTATTGAGGATGATCTTTTCGAGCACCTTCCCCGCCGTGTCAATCAAGCATATTGGTCTATATGCCGACGGGTCTCCGGGTGGTTTCCCCGCCTTTGGCAATAGTACCAGGCTCTGCCTCTTCCAAGCTTCTGGGAAAACTCCCTCGTCCAGGCATTTCTGCATAGCAGACCTGAACATCTCGGGAGCCTCTGCAATAGCTACTTTTAAGGCCAGGTTCGGAACTCCGTCCGGACCTGGGGCCTTACCTACGCTAAGGGACTTAGCTATCCCCGCAAGTTCCACATCGGTGACCCTCTCCTCATCGCCAGCCCCAGTCCCCGGCTGTCCTACGAAAGGAGGCCAAGGACTAGGATCATGACGCGGAAAAAGTCCTCCAATGATCCCCTCCAACATCTCTGGAGATTGCTCTGTAGGAGCCATCACACCTCTCGTCTTGGCCATAACGATCCTGTAGGCGTCACCCCACGGGTTCGTATTGGCACTCTGACAGAGACCCTCAAAGCAGGCCTTTTTGCTTGCTCTTATCTCGGTCTTAAGCGCGGCTTTTGCAGCGGCGAACACCACCCGCCGTTCGTTTCGCTCTTCCTCTGATCGTGCTCGCTGCATCCGCCGCCTAGCCCGTAGGCAGGCGCGGCGCAGGTCCGCAATCGCGTCGGTCCACCAGTAAGCCGGTGGCCTCCCATTTCTAGGGTGGACTCGCCTAGGCATGGTCGCATCACACGCACGTGAGAGCACCGCTACCAGCTCGTCGCCGTCTAAACCGATTAAGTTTCGCTCACGGCGGAGCGCCTCCCTAAATACCCCTTCGTCGAAGTATGATGTCTTCCACCTGCGAGGGCTTGGCCTTGGCCTAGCCGCCTCTTCTTCTATCCGCTGTCTGCTGTTATTGTAGTCGATACTGTAGCGAACCGCCAGGTGGTCGCTGTGAGTGTAGCCATCATCTACTCTCCAGTTCGAACTACTTGTTAGGCCAGGACTACAAAAGGTCACGTCAATAATTGACTCCGCTCCGTTTCGACTAAAGGTACTCTTGGTACCGACATTAGCCAAGTCGACATCTAAGATGGCCAGTGTTTCTAGCAGGATCTGACCCCGCTGGTTCGTGAAACGGCTTCCCCATTCCACGGCCCAGGCATTAAAGTCGCCCGCTATTACCACCGGCCTTCGCCCTGTTAGCACGGTGGTTAAGCGGTCCAGCATTTGCGTGAACTGCTCGATCGGACACCGCGGAGGCGCATAACAGCTACAGAAGAAGACCCCGTTTACTTTGGCGACCACGAAGCCCTCATAGGTAGTAGACACCAACTCCTGAACGGGGTATTTACCCGTCGTCCATATCGCCGCCATTTTTCTGGTCCCATCCGCGACCCAGTTGCCGTTGCCGGCGGGTACTCGGTATGGGTCCGATATGATGGCGATATCCGTCTCCCACTCAGAAACTGCCTGACAAAGCAGTTGCTGAGCCGCATCACAGTGGTTCAGGTTCAGCTGCGTTACCTGCACTGTGATTTGTTGTTCACTGCGGCTTTCTTGAAGGCCGGGCACCTTGGACCACCCATCGGATGTCTGTTGTTCGAGGATTTCCCGGTACAGATCATGCAGATGGGCGGACTCGTGCAGCTTTGGGCCTTATGACCTTCAGCGCCGCATCGCCTGCACAGTTTGCGCCTGTCGGGGCCTTTGCAGTCCCACGACTTGTGTCCTGGTTCCAGACACCTGAAGCAAACCTCTGGTGGCTCGTGGAATGTCAGGTGACATACACACCAACCCACCTTTATGCTCCCTACTTTAACGGACTTTTTGACGTCCGCCACAGGTAGCTGAACCAAAGCTATCTGTGTCCCTGCTGGCCCTTTCCGTAGCTTAACGGCTGCGGCGGCCACCTGCACATCGCACTGTTGCCGCAGTGCCGTGACGAGCTCTTCCACTTCGGTGATCTCATCGATGTCCTTGACCTTCAGAGTCGCCTCATGTGTCAGAGCCCTCACCTGCACACCCTCACCAAGGACCTCTTCTGCCAGCCTCTTATAGGCGGCGCCCTTGTGCTCCTTCTGGCGCTTCAGCTCCAGGATCATCTCGCCCGTACGAGTACGTCTAATACTGCGTACGTCGGCTCCAAGACCCTCAAGCTTGGCGTCGCTTCGCATCATCTTCAAGACGTCCGAGTACTTGGACTGTTCCGTCTTGATGACGATAGCGTCGCCTTTCTCGCGCTTGGCACCTGCCCTCCTACGCCTTGGCTTGGCGTCCTGCGCTACTACCTGCGGATTCGCCTTCTTCTTCCTCTTCCGCTCTACCTTCGTCCAAGGGGGGTCCTCCCCTTGGATCGCCCTACTCTGTGGCTGTTGAGGGCCCACTAGCGGTCGCAACCCCTTGTTCCCATCGTTCCGGGACGGGCCAGCCTTTTCAGGCCCACCCTTCTCAGCTTTCCGGGAACCCTGGCTGGGGTCCGACCTTCCGGCATTATTACCGACTTTCGGGGTAATGATTCGCCTGGCCTTGCGGGCACCGCCAGACAGCTCCTCGCCTGACGGTTGCCTCGCCCGCTTCTGCGATTGCTTGCCCCGTTTGTCGCGAGCAGTCGCTTCCGCCTTATTCGGACTTCCTGCAAAGGAGAAGGCCTCCGTTTGGGTAAACTTCGGCACTTTCTCATTTGCAGGCTCCGCTGCTGCAGCAGTCAGCAACGCGAGTGCCGCGTGCTCCTGCTTGGCATCGTCGATCGACGCCCTAAGTCGAAACAAGGCCGTTTTCAGGTCCTTGCTTATGTTCGACTTAGTGGACGCAAAGTCGATGATTTTGCCAAGCTGCTGCTCAGCCACCTCTATTGCGGACCGTCCTTTGGATCCTCGGTTGACGGCCCTCAACAACCACGCTCCGTCCATAACCTCCACCGGCTGGCTTGCCGGGAAGTGGACTGGAGCACCCACGCTTGAGCTGCGTACTCCCAGCGCCTATCTCCTCACTTCTCCTTGTCGGAGATCTCATCAACCCGCTTCTTGCGAAGGGGTTGATCCCACCACTATTTCCACCTAGATTCTGATTTTTATTTGACTTCATGATTAAATCCCACGAGTAGCACGGGAAAGAATGTCCACCACGCCAGAGCCCTGCATTAACGCGGTAAGGGACAGCTTACTGTGGGGGGTGCCCAGGTACCCCACAGGCTCCGTTAAAGATCGAGCATCTTTTTCACCCCCTCGATCACTCATTCCTCAGCACGGGTCGCTTGACACCTTGAATTGGGGTTAGTAGTCCTATTCTTAGCCGGCGACTACGCGGCTGACTCGCAAGCGGGGGGGTGCGTCAGGCCCCAGGACTTTCGTGCCTGCTGCCCTTACACTAGCGCCTTCTGTTGACGATATTGCACAACACAGTGATTCGTGCAACTTTTCCACCAGGTAATGGTAGTATGAACTGGGCGATGGATGTCCATGAAAATCGTTCAAGGTTTTACGTCTGTTTGTCTGTGGTTGAAGGGTAAAGTCCAAAGGATACGTTTGGTAAATGTTCAGGCGCGTAAAATATTATTTGGTTGTGTTGAGTAAGCAGCCTGCATAATTCATCTGGGTTGTTTTCCCATCTTGATCGTTTCAGCTTCAGGGTTGGGGGACCGAAAATCTGGATAGAAAATGATATTATCATTTTCTAAGCTATTTGTGATACACTTGCAACGAGTATATACCTTACGATTCCTGCATCATATGATAAACCTATCAGATGTTGGAGTAGAGTAGTGGCAGCCCCCTGGTAACATTGCTAGTATATGAGTTTGTGAGAGTCCATGAGTGTATGAGTTTGTGAGTGTAACAATCGACGAAGCACAAGTGCTAATATGTATTCTGACGATGAATTTTTTTTTTCTCCAGTCCGTACTAGTTCACTGTTGTAAACAGACGTCGTTTGTGAACAGTCCGTGTTATTCATATTTTCAATATCACGCGAATCCCGGGACGGGTTTGTGTCCGGTCGAACGGTTGACTGCGCTGGGATTCCATCAGGTTATGGCCCAGATTTCGTGAAAATAATGAATTAAAAGTGTGCTCTGTTCTGAGAGGCATTTTAATATGAATTGAAGTGAATGATTCCGAACGATTTTTCCCCCGGTGGGTACACCTAAATGCTGCTGTCGAATAGCAGGTTTAGAAGCAAGGCTAGAAGAAAGTGTTTGTACGGGGAAAGGTGCTGTTGGTTGTAGGACGATTAAAAACGAAACGATCAACTAGGCACGGTACGGAGTGAAAGTTTTTTGAGGAAGAACTATAGCCACCATTACGCCGATGGTGTTGCGGGAAATATTTTCATCTCTGCAGACGTGTGTGTGACGGACTAGTAAGTGCTATTTTGATGTGTTGATTGAAGTGTAGCGGTAGTGCAATCACACAAGAAAAGCTACACAGTGGTTCAAAGAGGAGTTTTTTGTCGGCGTAAAGTAGTAACTGTTGAGAAATATGGCTGAAACGAAGATAATTTTTGATCGGTTGAATGACTTCAACTGGAGTACGTGGCGGTTTAGGATGGAGCTAATGCTCATGAGGGAAGACTTGTGGACGATTGTGAAGAACCCTAAGCCCGAAGTAGAGGATATAACGTCAGCATGGACACGGAAAGATGAGAAGGCTCGAGCTATGATAGGGTTAGCACTGGAAGATAGCCAGTTAAGCCATATTATGGGAACAGTTTGTGCTAAAGAGATGTGGGATGTGCTGAAAGGATATCACGAACGGGGTTCATTGACAAACAAGATTAATGCTTTGCGGAAACTTTGTTCGTTACGCCTGGTCGAAGGAGCAAGTATGTCCAGTCATCTGGTGGAAGTGGAAGAGCTTGTTCATCGTTTGTTAAGAATGGGTGAAGCGTTGAAAGAACATTTGGTCGTGGCGATTATCTTGTAAAGTTTGCCGGAGTCATATGATCCACTAGTTACTGCACTCGAAGGTCGTCCGGAAGAGGACTTGAAAGTGGAATATGTAAAGGGGAAGCTTCTGGTTGAATGGCGTAGAAAATGTGAGAGCGGAAACCGTAACAGCGTGCAAGAGAAAGCGATGAAAGTATCCACTTTTTTGGAATATCGAAGAAATGTACGGGTGTGTCATCATTGTAAAGAAAAAGGCCATGTGTGGAGAAACTGTCTAGTATTGCAAGAAGAAGTAAGACCAAAAATGAAGAGCAAGCAGGATCAAAAGGAGTCGATGGTTGTCCAGCATCCGGAACCAGGAGGAAGTGGTACTATAGGAGGAGTGTGCTTTAGGACGACCACGACGACGACAACCGGAAGAGCGTTGACAAGGCAAAAGTGGATTTTGGATACTGGTTGTACAAAGCACATGACTGGTTCGGAAGGAAGCTTGGTCAGAAAAATGTTGTGGAATGAGAAGATTACGTTGGCAGATGGCAGAGCAGTGACGACCAAAGCAAGAGGGCAAGGAAGAATCTTCGGGCGTGGATTAGATGGAAAGCCGGTAGACATGAAACTGAAGGAGCTCCTGTACGTGCCTGAATTGTCCGGCAACGTACTGTCCGTCAGCCGTATCACCGATGAAGGGTATACTGTGGTGTTTAGTTCAACGAATTGCCGAATCTTGGATGGTAGTACAGTCATTGCAGTTGGTGAGAAAAGCGAAGGGTTGTACTACTTGACGGAGGCTTAACGGAGGTTTCGAGCCAGGAGGAGCAAAACTTTTGTATGTAGTTCATTATGGTAGAGGGGCTGCACTAAGGAGGAGTGTTGGAGTAGAGTAGTGGCAGCCCCCTGGTAATATTGCTAGTATATGAGTTTGTGAGAGTCCATGAGTGTATGAGTTTGTGAGTGTAACAATCGACGAAGCACAAGTGCTAATATGTATTCTGACGATGAATTTTTTTTTTCTCCAGTCCGTACTAGTTCACTGTTGTAAACAGACGTCGTTTGTGAACAGTCCGTGTTATTCATATTTTCAATATCACGCGAATCCCGGGACGGGTTTGTGTCCGGTCGAACGGATGACTGCGCTGGGATTCCATCATCAGATTCCTCCCGAAACAAAATGTTCATTATCAGTAAACACTATAAATACATAAATAGAAACACAGAAAAAAACAACATCAAATCTTGATCTTGGAATGTTTTTACAGGAGCCTGGCTACATTTGTTAGGAAAATTGCAAGATCAAAATTTAATGTGGTAGATCATAACCCAAGTAACAATTTTAATTTTATCATAGTTTTTTAGCGATCCAAAAATCCTAAACATAAAACCATTGATGCCGACTTGAAAATGCTCTCGAGTTCTTGTATGCCTCAATAAGCCCACGTTCTGGCTAGTTGGCCCAGTCTTATTAGGGTCCACAGGACTTCGTATGCAAACCGGCTTAGGATTTCGGGTTGTATCATAGTTTTATCAATCTTCTAAATAAAACCATCTTCTGACTTGTCAAATAATTGTTTTGATTATTTTTCACTCTCAATGTTCGATCGTCAGAATAAATTATGCTTGGTTGTTTATCCAGCCATCAATTGGAAAGATGCAGATATGGAATTCAGATTTGTTTTCCTATTTAATACGTGTCAGGAGACATGCCACGGAAAATTTGTGGTGAATGTGACTGTGATAATGAAGAAAACTAAGTGCGCCACACAAACTATGCATAATTTGGAAGTTAAATGCATTTAATTTACTCGGTGGAATTAGGTGCAAAAAAGGTTTTTTTCAACACAGCGGAGTTTAAAAGACATTATGTAATTTTTCTGACAAAATAAAATGACGAAAACGTGTTGTATGCTTTAATTACATCTTAAGCTGTACGTGAAATCATAAAATTGAGTAATCATTTTTCTGTATTTACATAAATTATCCCGGCTAGGCGACATATTTTTCTGATAAAACTCTGTGTTCCTGATGATTCCTCCAATAGGGCTAACCTTCCTGAAGTAGTCATAACTGAGCTCATGATAGAACTAGCGGTTTTATCACAGCATTTTTTTGGTTTATGTTACGGCCACGAAATCTTTTGTTGGTTTTATGCATTGCCTCACAGTTTTGTGTATTTGTTTACAAAAAAATCTCTCCGACAACAACCGCAAATGCAAGTTTTATTGAAATGGTATATAATAAGTGATAAAACCAATTCATGTCTACTTGCAAGTCTTTAACTGAAGATGTTTATAGCAGAAGTTATATGATAGTTTTATGGAACGCCAAAGGTGCAAAGTAAATAACTACCACATAAAACTATAGTTTAGAACAACTAGCTTTTTAACATGCTCGTATAAAACCAGGATAAAACATGAATAAACCTTCAAAGCATGCTGATTGTTACTTGGGAAGCCATAACGCACCATTCCCAGGGTATCTACCCACGTTACGGTACTAGTTTGAGAGAGGATATACTCATATGTGCCCAAAGTGTACACTTTACTCTTTGGAATTTTATACCGAAAGATGCAAATAAGGTGGCGATTGCTCAAACAGATAGATATAGAGCAAAGAGTAGATAAAGTAGACAAAGAACATTAAAACGCAAATGCCAAGTGCCAAAATAGTGCATGATCTCATTCAGGTGACGGCCAATAAACGGCATTTCCATTCGTAATACTTTTTGTGTCCGTATCGCATCGCATCGTTTGTTTTGGCGAACTCCTTGAATCAGTATGCAGTCTTCGCCGCACCTGATGATATCACCGTAATTGATTATTCGGACTTCACTAGGTGAGGTACACACACATCACATCATCCCACTGACGTGTAATTTACCCACATGTCGCCGGGCCGGAGTGAGTAAATATTGTCCGTGCGTGAATAAGTATGTACCTACGCCTAAAGAAATGGAAACGGTTTGAGCTATCGGCACGGCAGCAACCCACCTATTTCCGCTCGATTGGCTCTTGACTACAACTAGATCATCAGTGACCAGTTGGCCCAGGAAAGCTATACCGCCTCAGTTATTGCCCACTTTGGGGGATACGCTGACAGCTCCAGCCAACAGCACCGACGAGCGGGGCAGATGGTGAAGCCCGGATATTCGAATGCCTCCGCTCTGCGCGGCAACGTTCAGAACGAACGATATCCCACCAAAGCCGCACAGCGCAGCCATAATGTCTCCTACTCAATCTTACGTAGATACTACCTTCTCAAGTGTGCCAAATCTTGTTCCACACCATGAGCACCACGCCATACACCCAGTCATCAGCCAACGGGGGCGGCACGGTCTGGAACGGAAAGTGATCGTGGTTCTGAGTGCATATATGCGTCCGTCGTCCGTCCACGACTACGACGCGTACGCGCGGCATTGGGTGAGTCAAGTTAAAGTGACGTCTACATTCATTCACCAAACAGCACAAATCCATTGATCGTAAACGACCAGATCACGGACTCTTCGAGTTCGATTTCTTCCAAAGCCCGCGCAGCTTTTCTGGTGTGCTGCTGGCTGGCTGGCTGGTCTTGACATTATATGCGGTTCTTGTACGAGGAGGAGCGCCTTCGCATGTCCCCGGTCGAACTGTGCGAGACGTTTATGTGGGGAAATCGTTTAATTTATTTATCTCCTCTCGAACGACAAACAGAAACAACGACGACCACTCGGTATGAAGAGGCGTTGTTTGTTTTTGCAAGAACGAACACGACTGACTCGCTTTATCTGTCATATGTTCGACCGCATTTCTGCAGACAGCACCGGATGGCGTTCGATCAGGGTTATTCAAATTTTTGATTCAACGAACTGGTTCATCCGATAAGAAGAAGGTACCTACATTGGATCAGTTCCAACCAATACAATGGTAGCATAGAATAACTATGTAGCTAATCTACTGTGATATGTTCATGAATGTTATGAAAGACATGCCAGCTTGTAATACCTAATTCATCGTTGAAGCAACGGTTTAAGACAGTGGTCACCAAACTGCGGCCCTCGACCAGATTTTGTGCGGCCCGCGAACTGATTTTGAAATGTATAAGGAAGCGGCCCACGTTAAGATTATATAATGAAAATCAGAAATTTCACCATATTTTAAAACTTTAATGAGAATGAATTTTGCCAACACCATAAAGAGTTTTTCAATAGAAGTAAGATTTTTGAAAGTTTTCCAAACTGTAAGAGGCTTATTTTTTGAATATTGTTTCAAAAATATTCGAAACTGTGAACGATGTGTTTCGCTTGAATAATGAGTTTAGCTAAATTTCACAGATTCTCTGCCATGAATTTTGAACTCGTTATTAGTAATTTATTTGAATTCACGAAAGTTAACTTAAACAAATTTAATTTTGTTTCTATCGGCGAAAAAACTTCCTTTTATATACTTTATATTCACCACTTCTGCCAGGAAACTATTTTATTTTTTTTACAGAATTGTTGCCTATAATTTATTTAAAAAAAGTGTTGCCCAAACTCTCGGAAGTTCGCTAAAAACTTCAGGGATTCAGCAAGATAAAGAGTATCTTTTGGTAATTCCTCTAAAAATATCTATTCTAAATCGGCTACAAATACTTGTCCACATTGCTCAGAAAATCATGTGTGCAGGTTTTTCTTCATTGGCTTCTAAAGAAATCATTCCGAAATTTCTCAAAATCCACGAGAAGTCCCAAAAACCCTCACAGTTCCAAGATTTTTTTTAAATACTTCTCATGAAATCCTTAAGCTGCAGTGAAACTCCATTCGGAAATTTATCAAAACTGCATCCAGAGGTTTTACAAGAAATTTGTCCGTGTTCGTGTCTAGGACTTTCACAATTCTGCACATATAATCTGCGCTACAAGTACGCTGTAAGTTCATCCACATTATTCTTAAAGAGGTTCATATTGTTCTAGCCACTTTGTGACTTAAAGTAGCTTGTCTGAAATATTTTTCCAACAATATGAATACCAAAAACTGCAAAAACTGTTTTGTGTTTTTAATACCATACGATTCTCATTTTTTTTTCTAGTAAATTAAAATCTCCTGATAACTCCAGGTTGTTTAGTTTTTTGCTCTTGTTCAATGTTAAAAAAATAATTTCTTTTCTTTTACTGTGTGAGTTTTAACTAATGCTTATTCTTTACACTTTTCGAAAAATCAAACAAATGTATTTTATGTTAAATCTTGAAAATCATTGAAAATTAACTCTTAAATGACTTGCGGCCCGCAGTCTCTTTTCAAAATTCAATTTTGGCCCGCAAAGACAGTTAGGCTGAGGATCACTGGTTTAAGAGAAAAAAGGACACAAACGGGCGCAAATGTGATCATGTATCTGGAAAGACCTTCACCTTCATCGGATAGTTTACTAATTTACGCCCTATTTGACGACGGTGGCGGCCTAATCAGCGTTATTTTTTATTATTATTTTTTATTTTTGTGAATTGCTTGATGATCTCTTCTAGAAAATTTTCAAGCAATTCTTCAAGATTTTCAAAACTCCTCAGAAGATCCTCAGATACTCCTCTTGGGTTTGTATCCTTACTTCTCTTCGGAGTTATTGGGATTGATTCATATACTATTCCGGGGACTCTTCAGAATTCCCTTTCAGAGATTTTTCCAGGTATTCTTACAGAAATCGCTTCAATATCTCAAGAAATTCTTCTTAGATTAACTGCAGAGCTTTCTCCAGTTTTCCAAATTTTCATAAAAATACAATTTTTTTTAGAAATTTCTTTTGGTAATTCCTTGAGGGGCTGCTCCAGTTTTGTTTAAATGGTTCTTTGAAAATTCCTCTAGACTCTAAGGATTTCTTTAGAAATTGCTTCAGGGATTTTTGTGCAGTAATGCCTTTCAGCCATTTCGCAAGACATTCTTTCAAGAATTCCTCCGGAGGTATGTCCAGAAGTTTTTCCAGAGTTTGCTAGAGAACATCGTACATCCCTTTAGAATTTTATAGGCAGATTTACCCACCTAACATTTATTGTGAATGTAAACGTCAACAAAGCGTCCTCAATACGGCTTGATGCTGAGTTACTGTGTTGTACATATGGACGGAAGCTATTCTATGCAAGCCCTATACCAATGAATCTGGTGAACTTAATCCACATGTATATGCTGTGCGAGCAGCTTCTATACCATCAAGTCATAGCTCTTTTCTCGACTCTACATAATCACTGACATAATCACTGACTAAACAACATCTTGAGAAGGCGCTTTTTCAGCACTTTTACGATTATTAAATAGGGTGACGAAGGGTATTATCGGCAGGTTTGTTCTCTTCGTCATGGGGGGTTTTTGTGGACCGAATTGCCTTAAATTTGGGCATATAACTCAGCTTGGTCGGGAAGGATTTGAGGCCAATTCTGAGACCAACAGGTTTCTAAAAACCCCCCATGACGAAGAGAACAAAACTGCCGAGAATACGTAAGTTCCCCTAATAGTTATACGGCATCCCCAAATTAATCGATTAAATATAATTAGGTTATGGATACCGAGACGCAATGCATGTAGAACTGGAACTATCGCTTTTAAAATTGAATAAATAAAGTACTTGCCGCTACTTGGAATCGAACTCCCGATCTCCGTATCCACTGGTCCCGATGATGTCCTCGCTGCCACACTGCTATATATAAATAGCATAGAAAATAGCCCGTTTTGTTTTACTCCAGACAACGCTTTTTGATTGTGCCACAAGAAACCTTTCCCAACTTCATCTTGCTGCAAAAGCTTGTGAAACATCAAACGCAATAATGTTTACATTGAACTACCCAAGTAACCAGTAAGCATTTAAAACAGCATTCCTTCAGCATTATAGTAGCCTTTACGACAAGGCGTTTAATGCTAATTAGCCGTATATGCGCCTGTAGTGCTACCTCACAGCAGGTTTTGGCAAAATAACGGGCTGTCTTAGTGCTATCCCTTCAGGAACGTCGTGATGAAATGTCAAAGCGTAACGCCTCGCCGAGCAAAAAAAAAAAAACAAAAAATGATTGACGTCTGCTTTTCGTTCTCTCAGCCTGCTTCCCCGCTTCATCGTCCTTCCATATTCCAGCCGGTGCTAGGTGGTACTTTTTTGCTGATTTTTGTAGTGATATAGGTTTGAACTTACGATCCGGAGATTGATTAATCATATCTGCTTCGGATTCTGTTGCTCCTGATCCACGATGCTAAAGCTGTCCCGGTGGCGTGCGTTGATTTAATCGCCAATATAAAGAATGATTTGATAACAGCTTCAGATTCAACATCCAAAACTTGTTTCCATTGAGGTATTTCATTGTGATAGAGCATTACGATCTCTTCTTTTTGAATATCTGTGGAATAAAATTGTTTCTTCCCTCTTTCAAACAATCCTATGATCCACCAAAGCATCCACCTATTCGGTACATATTTTCCGACGAAATGATAAATAATTGGTGATTTTTTTATGGACAAGTTCCCAATCCAATCCAGCTGCAGTAATGTTTTCTTTGGTGCTTTTGGATGAGTAGGGGAAAATGAAGAAACTAATAAGATGCACAAATTTGTAAACAGAAAAATAGGCTCTGTAAGAGAGAGACAAAATGTGTTGCCAAATGCGTAACATATCTCCCAACCTTTTTGCTCCTAGCATTTAAAGAGCAGTTGAAAAGCATTCTGTATGCTCCCAAGTGAAACCACTTCAAGCACTTGAAATGCTAATTAACAGCCTAAAGCTTTTGAGCAGCACAGCTTATGCTAACTCAAGGCAGCTATGCATTCGAACTGCTTATGTAGGGCAGCAAGCAGTTTAAATGCGTAATACGGGCTGATACACGGCTTATTCAAATGCTTAGTGGTTACCTGGATAGCTGAGAGAGTGTTCTTTAAAAACTACGAAGCCCTGCTATTTTGTGTATTTGGCAACATTCCAAACATACTGTATAAAAGCAGCTGTTTTATTGGCTGGGACTCTTATTTGATTAGCACATCTTCCGGCAAAACTTCCGGAGTTGGATTGCAGTGCAATAAAAGCAACCCAAATAATTTCACAACACAGAAATGGCTAACTGTAAAGTATTTGTGTAGTAGCTATGTATCCAGCTTAAAGTTTGTTTTGATAATAATGTTTACATTCGACAAGCCGTGTTGATATACCAACAGTTTCTTTATTACAGCTTCTAGCTGTTATGATATCGCATAACGGCCTTAAAAGCGCTGCTGGTTTGTGGATTTGTCAGTATTACGAGTTGTACTGTATAGTAACAGCTATTTTGTTAGTCGGGACTCCTATTCGAGTTTTCACATGTTCCGGGAAATCTCCCGGAGTTGGAATAGAGTGCAGTAAAGGCAGCCCCAGTGACAAGTTTTTGATTTCTGAAAACCGTGGTGCTTGTTTTGCAAACGTGTATTAGCTTATGGTTTATATTTGACTAGCGTTGCTTTTATTCAGCGTTCACTGCTTCAATTCGATTGTTACACAACAGAAAACAAATTACTGAAGCTTATAGCGCTGAAAATGTTAGTTGGGAATTCAACAGCTCGTTCAGCACCTTTGACTGCAATTTCTGCATGAATTTAGATGAATTACTGTTGAAATTTTTTTAGGAATTCTTTCTGGAAATACACATTTTTCTTCTTGGAATTTCTAGATGTATTTTTGGGGATTCCTTCAGGAAACCCTTGGAAATTTTTTCCAGTATGTTTTATGTAATTTCATAAAATACTTCTGTAGAACCCGTGAAGGAATATCTGAAGGAAGAACTTGGAGGAATCTCCAAACGAATGGGAATCTCAGAAGATATTTCTAAAGGATCCACAAAAGAAACTCCAAAAAGAAACCTTCTAGAGATTCTTCAATTACTTCTAATGAAATTTCCAAGGTATTCCTGGAGGAACCCTTAGCATTTAGATGAATTCCCAAAAGAATCGAATTCTAGAACGAGTTGCTGAAGAACTTCCTGCAAAAAATATCTGGAAAAACCCTTGATGAAATTCCTATAAGCATTCATATATAAATATTAAGAAAAACACTGATTTCTTTGCCAAAATTTATGGAGGTCTCGTGATCGTACGGTTAGCGCCACCAAGTGTATAACCGTGCCTTGCCATGGGATGAGGGTTCGATTCCCGCTCTGAATGAAAAAACTGTTCGCAAAAATTATTTTCCTCGTCGACTCTTGCTCGTAATGTTTGTCTTGTCCGTTGTCTAGTGTTAAGTTTCGTTCAGTCTGTACAGTCTTTGGCTGAAGGCGGTGTAATGTCTTTCATTTATTCTCGGAGGAATTCGGAGGAAATCGACCAACTTACTTTTTGATTGCTTCAAAAATAACTTCCATGCCTATATATAGTTAAAAAAAATGCGACGTGCTGGAGCAAATCTGAACCCAGATTCAATCCTTCGCTCAGTTTCCGAACTGTTTTAAATAGGACTTGCTACAGTCATCACTAGGACGAGTTGAGTTTATTAAAAACACTATGGAAAATGTTTGATTTATTCACTTGTTAGCAGCTTAACAAGCTTCTAATCTCTTTTTTGTTTTCTTTTATTTAATTGCAGGTAATGGATTCACTAACCGGTCGAGAACTCCATGTTATATGTATGTAATAATTGGATACAGTTTTTCACACAAAACAAAGCAACGGGTTTCTGATTGTTCTCTATGGTGAATTTGACGCTCCATATAATCTTGCCTTTGACATTAAAAATTGCCTCAAAACATCTAAATATATTAAATTACAATAGTTATATGCTTGAGCCCATATAATTACTGCTGTTAAGGTGAGGATATTAAACGGCAGCTATATTATCGCTCAATTAAAAATTAGAAATTAGCAATGAACTTGATCAAAATCGCCTAACATTTTGTATGGATGAAGCAATAAAAATTTCGCTTTTTGTTGAATAACTGGCAATCCTATGGATATTTTTTAATAGTTTTTTGTGCAGATGATAAAAAGAAGGAACATCTTTCTGTTATCACAGACTTAGATAGTTTTTAATATTATTTCTGTGAGATATTGGCTATTGCTATTTTTTTCCGTTTAAGTGCGCGTTAATATTTTAGTCATATTAAACTGGACCATGCTGAGAGTGACGGGTTCGAATCCCGGTCGGTCCAGGAAATTTCCTTGCCTTCTTTGCCACACGATATACACATGCAAAATGGTCATTGGCAGAGGAAGATCTCAGCTAATAACTGTGAAAGTGCTTATAAAACACTAGGCTGAGAAGCAGGATTTGTCTCAGTAGGGACGTTACGCCGAGAAAAAGATGATAGTACATCATTATCAATATATATTATTGATTTATCCGTCAATGAAAACATACAAACCAGAAAAATTTTCGATAACTCAAATAAGCTCTTGTCGCCTTACGAGATTCTTAACAGGGACCATTCACAAATTACGTCACGCTTGGGGGAGGGGGGGGGGGGTGTGTGGTTCTGCATAGCGTGACGACCCATACAAAAATTTTTGAGGCTTCATACAAAAAGTGCGACATAGGGGGGAAGATTGAAAATGGTCGATTTTTGCGTGACATAATTTGTGTATCACCCCAAATTGCAGCTGAACCCTACATACTGCCTTATTAACGCCAAACAATCCGCGTACACGGACGATACTAGCCCCGAAACGCCGCTAAAGGTTAATTTGGAGCTGTAATTTTCGCACCGCCGCCTCTCGCCATCGAAAATACCAGGAGGTCATTAGTTAATTAATGTAAAGTTTTATTCTCCTGCAGTGCCATTCGCTCCTGCTTGTTCCGAACTCCTCTCGGCGACCAAACATAAGTAGTGAAGAGTCACTCTATAAACAGTGTCGTTCAGTCTTTACACTTTCGGGCGGGCGGCTCATTATCGAAAATTAACAACACGCTATCACAGCAGCAACAGTAGTACTTTGGATGGATGTTACTGTTTACATGCTTGGCAGCTCTCTGGTGGTTTCCCATGACCTAGAATAATTTTAACATTGAAAGTTTAACGAAATGAGCTCAATCGTTAAGCAACATGGTACGTCTATTATATATAATATCGTCGGTTTCCTGCAATAGGAGCACAAGTAAAAGATGTTAATTTTCAAGATAAGTGTTTGAAAATTGGAAATCGTGAAGCACCTCCTACAAGTTAACTTTTTTAACCCAACATTTGACAAAAGTTTTCGATTTTTGTTTTTTTTTTGTATCATGGAAAAGGACTGAAAGACTATCTGTTCAATGAATTTTGGATTGTTATTTTTCAACGACTTTTGAAAAAAAATGACTGATTATGAGTAGTACCTTTATTGCAGAAAATTTGTAAAAAAGCCAAGATCTCGTGTTTCTCAACGAATTTCGGAACGGGCATTAATGGGTTGAAAGTTTACATAGTTTTCCATCATTTGCCATCAAAATCTCAAAAATGACAAATTTTGAGTTTTGCCTCTATTGCAGGAAACCGACTATATGAGGAGTTTTTATATGACGCTTTTTTCCCACTGGAAACACTAGTGCCTCTGTGTCGGTAGAAATTCCTAGAATTTTGCCACAATATAAATAGAAGAGATTGTTCGTCAGTAATCAATTATGACGAAAACAAATTTTATCAGCATCTAAAGGGGCCGTTCATAAACCACGTAGACTTTGGGTTGGCGGGGGGGGGGGGGTCTGGCCAAAGTCTACGCCTCATACAAATTTCAAAATTTTTGTATGGACAAAAGTCTACGAGGGAGGAGGGGGGGGTCTGAGATTGCCAAATTTTGGTCTACGTGGTTTATGAACAGCCCCAAACTGGAAAATAATCTAAAAATTGCGCTGAACAGAAATATGAAACAATTAAAAGAGCTTCTTGAAGGAAATATGAACCTAGTTTCGCCTGGAATTTCTTGGGGAACCCTGCCATATTTGCTTCCTAGAACTCCGTTGAACATCTTCTCAGAAATTTCAGCACCCTTTGATCCTTAATGCTTGTATGTATGCCGAACTCCACTATGAGTTCTTCCAGGAGATCCACTAATAAAATCTACCGGAAAACATTTTGAGAGTTTTTTTTGCAGCAACTCTTCATAGGTTTGTCTTTCAACTTTTCCAAAGAGTTTTCTGAGAACTTCATCACCTTCAACAAGAGTGACGAAGGGTATTATCGGCAGGTTTGTTCTCTTCGTCATGGCGGGTTTTTGTGGGCCGAATTGCCTGAAATTTGGGCACATAACTCAGCTTGGTTGGGAAGGATTCGAGGATTCGAGGCCAACTCTGAGTTCAGCAGGTTAAAAAAAAACATGACGAAGAGAACAAAACTGCCGAAAATATGTTCCTTCCCCTAGTCTGTTTGTTTTTTTTTTCGGAATATGGTCTAGGACCATTTGGGCAGGACCACCTAGTTTAGGCACTTGCTGCTATAACTCAGTCAATTTCAAACCGATTGACATGCATTTTTGAACATATCCAAATACGGCGCCTTCCTGATCGTGTTTCAAAAATTAGGTCAATCGGTTCAAAAATGACTGAGTTATAGCAGCAAGTGACCAAAATAGGTGCTCTTGCCCAAATGGTCCCAGACCCTTTTTTTAACCCGTGTATTTTAACATAAATGCTCCTAGACCCTACCTTCTAAAATTTTTCAAGGATTTCAGTAATGTATTGGTTTTTCTAATATTCCAGTGCTTTGAAACCATTTCTTTTTTCCTTTATTGGATATATTAAATGATTAAAATATATTCTATAAGGGATTGTTATAAGTCTTCTACTTCTTCTAATTACTTTTGAGAATCTACATGGGATTTCTTAGAAAACAATCAGAATAAACTCCAAGAGCAATGCTAGAAAAAAATGATAGAAAAAAATGCCCACGAAAAAAAAAAATGAGGAAACGTTTCAAGAAGGGAATATAAGAAGTTTTTGGAGCGATTCCAGAATGAATTCCTAAAAAATTTCAAAATCTCTTGGGCCGCAGAAGAAATTTCGGGAAAGATGCAAATGGGTTTTCCCCAGGAAACTTCAGAAAGATCTTCGAGGATTCATTCATTTAGCTGTTCTTTGTGTGAGTTTTTGTTTTTCAGGAAATGCTGTTAGTATTCCTCCTGATAATTGTTCTGAGATTGAGCATGAGCATGAGCATGAGATGACCGTACAATTCGTAGTTGCTACTCCGTTACTGACCAGAACGGTCAACATTGCACAGGGAACCAAATGGATGGGGCCTGGGTGTAGCTTTCCATCCTCAATGTGCAATTTTGAAGGTTCAAAACTTTATATTGTCAGTACCGGCGCCGGCCACGTCCTTACGGTCATCGGGGAAGGGAAGGAATGTTGGTGTGACATCCGTTGCTACTAGAGACCGTGTGTACCTCCGCATCCCCACGGTTGTCACAGGAAGGAAGTTTGTTACAAGGGAAGGGAAGGGATAGATAGTTCCATAGATCTGGATTCACATTGGTAAGTGATGTGAGCTATGTAACCCTTGATATTATTTAGTCTTCCGCCAGCCGGCTGTCGGAAGAATACAATAATTTTATTGTATGTTTGTGTATTAAATTTAATTATATACCGGGTATAAATATTTTTAAACCACGCATATGTCGGATCAACTCGTAATAACGCACGTTTTAAGCTTATCGTTTCTCAGTCAGAAAATAAACTGTATGCAATTCCGTTTAGTGTTACTGTCAATGCTGAAAAACCGAAACCCGCGCCATAGCTTTACGACAAAACTGCACAACTAAACAACCAGAATCGTTGCTTTTGAGCTTCATGTTCTTGTATTTTTTTTCCGCGTTCCCGTATTAATAAGATTGTGGATAATAAAACCGTTGTACATATTTATTATCCGTGAATGTTCGCGACGCGTAACATAAGTTGAAGATGTGATGAACAAAAAAAAAATATCGTTAAAAAAACCGAAATTATAGTACTCGGCACGAATAAATCGACGCGGAAAACGTAGTCTACTTGTCACTGTATCGTACGGTAATCTTGACCTATCTAAAGAAAGAGATGCTTCGCCGTTTTGATCGCTGATTGCCTGCTTGTAAATCTGAAATAGAAAAAAGTATTAAATTGTGATACGTTCTCCACTGTTATATTTTTGTAAATTGTTATTTATATATAGTTTAAATTTACCTCCATCCCTCTGAAACAAACGGTATATTAGCAGTGAAAAATAAATAGAATAAAAAAATAAATAAATAATGTAAAAAAGTACACCAAATTTTGATCCTGGAATGTTCCTGCATTTAAATAAACCAGGCTGGAAAATAGCAAGATCAAAACTTGAAATGGTAGATCTTACACCGTAACGTACCATTCCAAGGTGATCTACCCACGTTACGGGTTCCTCCTGATAATTATTCTGAGATTCTCCAAAAAGTCCCTTCTGAAACTCTCCGAAAAATTCTTTTGGGGGTTTTTCTATGCTCCTTCTTGCATATCGTTCAATACTCCTTCTGAGATTCTAACTAGAATTTCATTTGTGATTTCTCAAGAAAATATTCCTTAGATTCCTCAAGCAAGTCCTTCAGGGGTCCTTCAGGAAGTTCCCTCTGGGGTCTTTCCTGGAGATCCTCCTGGAAGTTCTCTAATAGTGCCATCTGGTACTATTCAAAATTTAACGTGGCCAATTTGACCAATAATGCTCGAAAACATATCATCCTTCAATAATGGCATTGTTTTATAAATTTATAAAGTTTGACAAGATACATAGGGTGACGAAGGGTATTATCGGCAGGTTGGTTCTCTTCGTCATGGGGGGGTTTTTGTGGGCCGAATTGCTTGAAATTTGGGCATACATATAACTCAGCTTGGTTGGGAAGGATTTGAGGCCAACTCTGAGACCTACAGGTTTCAAAAAAACCCCCATGACGAAGAGAACAAAACTGCCGAAAATACGTAAATTCTCCTACATACATTACATTTATTTGTTCAACATCATTAAGACAAGACATAATCAACAATAGTACGCCAAAATACTCGGTTTGTGGCTGTCGCTCTCCATCCTCGGACGCGCCCAATGCTCGCCAAGTCACGCTCCACCAGGTCCGCCCATCGTGCTCTCTGCGCTTCACGCCTTCTTGTGCCAACCGGATCAGTTGCAAACACCAGCTTCACAGGGTTGTTGTCCGGCATTCTTGCAACATGCCCTGCCCACCGTATCCTTCCGGCTTTGGCCACCTTCTGGATGCTGGGTTCGCCGTAAAGTGCAGCGAGCTCGTGGTTCATCCTTCTCCGCCACACACCGTTCTCCTGCACACCGCCGAAGATCGTTCTTAGCACGCGTCGCTCGAAAACTCCGAGTGCTTGTAGGTCCTCCTCGAGCATGGTCCATGTCTCGTGCCCGTAGAAGATCACCGGTCTTATTAGCGTTTTGTACATGGTGCATTTGGTGCGTGGGTGAATCTTTTTCGACCGCAGTTTCTTCTGGAGCCCGTAGTAGGCCCGACTTCCGCTGATAATGCGCCTTCGAATTTCACGGCTCACGTTGTTGTCAGCCGTCAGTAAGGATCCAAGGTAGACGAATTTCTCCACCACCTCGAAAGTATCCCCGTCTATCGTAACATTACTACCCAGACGGATCCGGTCGTGTTCGGTTCCGCCTACCAGCATGTACTTCGTTTTTGAAGCATTCACCACCAGTCCGACCTTTGCTGCTTCGCGTTTCAGGCGGGTGTACAGCTCTGCCACCGTTTCAAATGTTCTAGCGATAATGACCATGTCGTCCGCAAAGCACGCAAATTGATCGGATTTTGTGAAAATCGTTCCTCGGCTGTTGAGCCCGGCTCGTCGCATCACACCTTCCAGAGCGATGTTGAAGAGTAAGCATAAGAGTCCGTCACCTTGTCGCAGTCCCCGGCGAGATTCGAATGAACTGGATAGTTCACCCGAAACCCTTACGCAGTTTTGCACACCGTCCATCGTTGCTTTAATCAGTCTAGTCAGCTTCCCAGGAAAGCCGTTTTCGTCCATGATTCTCCATAGCTCTGCGCGGTCAATACTGTCGTATGCCGCTTTGAAGTCGATGAACAGGTGATGCGTTGGGACCTGGTATTCAAGGCATTTCTGGAGGATTTGCCGTACGGTAAAGATCTGGTCCGTTGTCGATCGGCCGTCGATGAAGCCAGCCTGATACCTTCCCACTAACTCATTCGTTTTAGGTGACAGACGACGGAAGATGATCTGGGATAGCACTTTGTAGGCAGCATTCAAAATAGTGATCGCCCTGAAGTTCTCACATTCCAAATGGTCGCCTTTCTTGTGAATGGGGCAGATTACCCCTTCCTTCCACTCCTCCGGTAGTTGTTCGGTTTCCCAGATACTGACTATCAGCCGATGCAGACAGGTGGCCAACTTTTCTGGGCCCATCTTGATGAGCTCAGCTGCGATACCATCCTTACCAGCTGCTTTGTTGGTTTTGAGCTGGTGAATGGCGTCCTTAACTTCCCTCATCGTGGGAGTTGGTTCATTTCCGTCCTCCGCTGCACTGGCGTTGTCATTTCTTCCGTTGCCGTGGTCCCCTGTGCCAACGTTCTCCACGCCGTTCAGGTGCTGATCGAAGTGCTGCTTTCGCCTTTCGATCACCTCACGACCGTCCATCAAGAGGCCTCCGTCTTTATCCCTGCATATTTCGGCTCGCGGCACGAAGCCGTTGCGGGATGCGTTGAGCTTCTGGTAGAACTTCCGTGTTTCTTGGGAACGGCACAGCATTTCCATTTCTTCACACTCCGCTTCTTCCAGGCGGCGCTTTTTCTCCCGAAAGAGGCGGGTCTACTGTTTCCGCTTCTGTTTGTAACGTTCCACGTTCTGTCGGGTCCCTTGCTGCAGCATTACCGCCCTCGCTGCGTTCTTCTCCTCTGAAACCGTTCTGCACTCTTCGTCGAACCATTCGGTCCGTCGATTCCGTTCCACGTACCCGATGGTGCTCTCAGCTGCGTCGTTGATGGCTGCTTTCACTGTACTCCAGCAGCCCTCTAGAGGGGCCTCATCGAGCTCGCCCTCGTCTGGCAACGCGGCTTCGAGATTCTGCGCGTATGCTGAGGCGACATCCGGTTGCTTCAGTCGCTCTAGGTTGTACCGTGGCGGTCGCCGGTACCGTACATTGTCGATGACGGAGAGTTTTGGGCGCAGTTTGACCATCACCAGATAGTGGTCGGAGTCGATGTTGGCGCCACGATAGGTCCTGACGTCGATAATGTCGGAGAAGTGCCGTCCATCAATCAGAACGTGGTCGATTTGAGATTCCGTCTGCTGTGGTGATCTTCATGTGTAACGATTAGGGAGGCTGTGTTGGAAAAAGTGTTACGTATGGCCATATTTTTGGAGGCGGCGAAATCAATGAGTCGTAGGCCGTTTTCGTTCGTTTGCTGGTGGGCGCTGAACATACCAATCGTCGGTCTGAATTGCTCCTCCTGGCCTACCTGAGCGTTTAAATCTCCTATGATGATCTTGACGTCGTGGCTTGGGCAGCGATCGTACTCGCGTTCGAGCTGCGCGTAAAATGCGTCCTTGTCATCATCAGTACTTCCGGAGTGTGGGCTGTGCACGTTTATTATGCTGAAGTTGAAGAATCGGCCCTTGATCCTCAACCTGCACATTCTTTCGTCGATCGGCCACCAACCGATCACGCGCCTCTGCATATCACTCATCACTATGAAAGCTGTTCCCAGCTCGCGTGTGTTGCCGCAGCTCTGGTAGATGGTATGATTACCTCTAAACGTTCGCACCATGGATCCTGTCCAACACACCTCCTGCAGCGCTACGATGCCGAACCCGCGGTCCTTCAGTAGATCGGCGAGTATGCGGGTGCTCCCAATGAAGTTGAGAGATCGACAGTTCCACGTACCGAGTTTCCAATCGCAAGTCCTTTTTGTTCGCTGGGGTCGATGCCGTTGGTCTTGGTTCGTATTATTCTGTTGCTGATTTTCCGCTACAATGGTTTTTTACGGCTGGCTCGTAGGGCCTGACACCAACCCCCTACTTTCCGGAGGACCACAGTTGAGCTTAGAGTCCTTCCCTGGCACTCGGACGTAGATCAGCCGCCCCTAACATGGGGATCAGACGCTGTTGTGAGCCGCTCCTCCTGGAGAACAGACGCTCAGGTTTGCCGCAGCAAACCTTCCCCCCCTTCCCTGTCAGCCTACGACCAAAGTTCCCACCGGGGTTGGTTACCCGATCTTCCCTAAGGTTGCTCATAATTTCCGGCCGGTACCGCGTGGAGGTAGGGATAGGAATTGCTGGGCAGAGGCTAGTGGATCACAATGGGATCTGAATTGCGCAGCATACCCAGCCTTTACCGTGCCAAGACACATGACTGGTTAAAAGTTTTCCCTCTTTCCCAGAGGAACTAGGTAGCCGGAAGATATCGAAATGTGGCACATGTCACAAAAATGTTCAAAACTCACTAAAATGAATTCTTTTGGTAAATTGATAATGTTTGGTATGCTGAAAGGCATGCAACGGCAGCATATAGAATGTGTACCTACCCCAGGATACCCCGGACTAATGATATTTCGTCCCCTTAATGCTAGAACTAGGTAACTCGAAATTTAACGTTTTTGAGTTGAATATACCATTATATCGAGCTTTTCGTGCTCTATAATATATCCAAATACCGATGAAATACGATTATAAAAGACGAAAATATTCACCATTTTCAAAACTAGGTATCTCAGTGTAGAATACAAGAACTGAGTGCTATAACTAGGTAACTAAGAAAATCATATCTATTTCGACCACACAGGTTAAAAGCTATCGGACGCTTGGACGTGTAAATGTTATTAATCATTCTTTTGTTAGTAGATTGAAAATCTACTACTGTTTTTTCATTTTAGGCCTTAAAACTTAAAATATTTTACTTGTATTGATGTAGCTAAATCTGTGATTGTTCGTAGACGATTATTTATGAACATTTTGAGGTGTCATGTGGTGATATAGCAGGCATCCTAGCAAATTCAGTAGTTACACGTTAATTTCAATATGTGAACCCTTTTAAATTTGCGTACTGCAACCAGAAAACTGAAAATAATGATATCAATAGTGGTAAAAACTAGGTATCTCAGAACATTGCCTCCATTATTTTGAGTGCTATAACTAGGTAACTCGACAAGTTTTCAACCATTTATTGTTGTTATAAAAGGTTTAAACCAAAATACTTCAAAACTTTTTGTTGTAGCAGAAAAAGTAGAAGCTAAATGAGCAATTAATGCAAAAAAAAACTATTATTTTAAAGGCTCCATACCTTTGGAACAACTGCATGAAAAATTGTATAATTTTCAATGTCGTTTTTCTCGAAACTATGATTTTCGAGTTACCTAGTTCTACCATTAAGGGGACGATTTTTATTTCAGATATAGAAACTCGAACTATAACCGATTATTTAGATTTGTCAATTTTGAAAAGCGATCCAGGAATAACATGAATGCAATTTATTTCCATTGTTAATACAATTTATTTTATTTTTTGTGGTGGCGTAAGATGGCATTACTTAATTACTTAATTATTAAAAGTTATTTTCTAAATTCATTGTTCCTCAAAACGCACACGTAACCGAACATAGCCTTCACCGATACGCTTTATATGTGAGACAAAAAATAATCACAAACTCAATATTCCGACTAGGATCGCCGCTCCTTCCACAATGGCCCACCATTAATAGTTGGAGGACATTTGTCAAACATGTGTTTTTGCTCGTGTGAACAAACGCCAACCGATTTCGATGGAACAGACAACAGAATTCCCAAACATGCGGCACTTTTTGCACAGAATCAATTTTTCTGTCACGGCCACTACTAGCTAGCTACATAGAAGCAGCGGAACGAACACACCGTTGCGTTGCTGTTTGGCACACAGAGAGAAACAACGCTGTATCCCATTAAAACCGGTGTACGACCAGTAGTCGTTTTAGCGCAAATAACTTCATTAGAAGATATTTATTAATGGCCCTTGATGGGACCACCGCGTATATGGAGGCACACGAGCGAGAGACAAGGCTACTACTATCCATCAATAGCTCGAGGTGTTGCTTGCTGCGCGTTTCTTCGTTTCATCCGTTTTAGTGTGGAGACGATTCCATCCGTCGCCGTCAATCTGTTCCTATATGTATGTATGGACTGAAAAGTTTCTTCAACTCATTAGACTCCCTCGGCTATTGGACCAGCCAACTCTCTAAGAAGGGTAGTTGAAGTGAGACTTCACTGCCTTTAAAGTTGCTTATCGTGTATAAATCTTGACAAACTTCTACTCGCTGGGCGATTCTTTCACCAACGGTCGGGTCCAAGCAGTTCGAGGTACTGCAGTTTTACGATATATTAGTTATATAACCCAGCAGCGCAGTGCAACTGACTGTCGATTCAGCGTCCACGGCGTGGAAGGCAGTTGTCGGGCCTGTAGTCGGACATGTTAATTGCATCCATTTGGACCTCACCGGTGGGAGCAATTCGACGGTAATCTCGTTGGGGTGCTAATTATCTGCCTGGTTGAATGTTTGATTGAGTGCCACTAGGAAAATCACCGACAAATTATGCTGGCGGGAAGAAAGTGCCTCATGATAGGCATCATTATCTAGGTAGTTGATTGGTTCATCAAGTGGGGCCGATGGAGATAATCTGTTTAATGTCTTTGTTTCGAGAGTCAGCGAGGGTGACGCAATTATGAGTCTCTTAATTCTCCGCTGGTACAGCAGGGACAGGGGTCTTAGGTCTTGTCGAATTCCTCCTTTTGCGACACCTGAACAGGGAGGTCCAGGTAGTGTGGGAATAGGGACAGTTTTCTACAACCAAAGTAAAAGCCAGGACTACTATTTCCTTGATCCACTAAACAATATTTCCATTGCCGCCAAACCCTTTGTCTCTTCGGAACGACCAAGAAGGCATTGCTTCGAAGCGGGATTAGTGCACATCGCACCCTCAAGATTAGCTGCGTATCCAACAGCAACGAACTTCGATGATACGCTCTGGGGAGTCCACCAAGGTAGTATGGTGACGGTTAGCCAGTTTCCCATGTGGTCCTTACCACTCCCTTTGTCCTCAGAAAACAGTCTGATCCGCGCCCAACTGTTTTGAAAGCATCAAGAACTGGTGCCTATATGCAACCCGATCCGTCATGCTGAAGGCAAAGGTATCACTACCCTCCAGGCCCTGTCAGCTGCAAAAGAAGTTTGCTGACAGCAGGGTCTCCACCTGCCCCTGCCCTTACCGGGGACCCCTTTCCAACCGCGGGCTCGGATCCAACCCAGTAGATCGACGCCACGACAGCAACGCCAGCAGGACTTTCTCTCCGGCTAGCTTAAGATAAATATATGACGAAGCCTCACCTCGAGTTTTCAAGACCAGAAATCTGAAGAACCTTTGCGCTGAATTGTTGATCGATTGATTACCAGCTGGTGGTGACCAATCGATCAACTTTACAGCGCAAACCGAAATTCGGTTCTTCAGATTTGTGCTCTTGAAAATTCGAGGTGTGGCTTCGTTATATCTTAACCTCAATCGCTGTAAGGGTCGATTTCGACCGCAGGGCACTGGTATGACCTACATAGTCGACTCCGAACCCCTGGACCACCTCTTGTACCAGCCATTCTCCGAGTCAATGTGCCACCTCCTCTATAGCTCCAAGACGATGTGGGTGATAGCCGTTGAAACGGCATTCCAGTCAAACTCATCCCTACACATCCTCTGGACGAGATTGTCCGGGTTTGTGTCCTCCTCGCATGTGACAAGCATGCGGTCACGCATTGTGTGAAAACGCGAGCACACGAACAAAACGTGTTCCTTCGTTTCCTCTAAACCAGAACAAACAGGGCATTCGAGAAAACCCGCATGACCGAAACGGTGTGGATACTGTCGGAAGCAACCATTGCCTGAAAGGACCTGTGTCAGGTGGAATGTTACTTCCCCATAGCGCCTGTTAATCCAAGTATCTACCCTCGGAATCAACCTATGGGGCCACCTTCCTTTGGTGGAACTGTCCCACACGCGCTGCCATTTGACCACTGAGGCCATCCTACGTATGCCTCTTGTACTGCGTATTTCAAAGCACTCCATGTTCACCCTGATAAGGATGCCGATAGCCACCATACCAGAGATGATGCAGAGCGCGTCGTGTGACACGATACTGTACGCGCTCGCAACCCTCAGGCACATCAGCCTGTAAGAAATTTCCAGCTTACCACGGTAGCTTTCAGTACTTAGTGCAGTGCCCCACGCCGGGCCGCCATACCTTAGTATGGACGTAGCGACACTAGCTAGAAGCTTGCGCCTGCTCGCGTACACCGCAGTGCTTTTGAACATCATCCGGGACAGTGCCATTATAGCTGTGGAGGCTCTTTTACTGGCGTAATCAACGTGGCTACCTAAGGTGAGCTTACCGTCGAGCATCACGGCCAAGTATTTGACGGAGCGCTTCGACGTGATACACAGATAGAAAAAAGAGTGTGAAATTCTGTGACATATGATGCACATAATTGGAGCGTGGGATATCATAGAAGTTTACATGACATGTCATGTAAAGTTCACGAAATATCATGTAAACTTCCATTATATGCCATGTAATTCAGCATGACTCTGAGAGTTTACATGACATATAACACAAATTTACATGATATATCATGTAAACCATCATAACATTAAGTTTACATGAGTAAAATTAAGTTTACATGACGTGTAAATCTCATTATTTTTATCTGTGTAGTGTCAATCCCAAGTAACATTTTCAGTTTTATGAAGCACTAGAGGATTATTATAAACCTACATCAATAAAACTCTGGCCAAAGCAAAATTATCCGCATTGCTTCTACCATAACCTCAGGAAGATTACAATCTTGCTAGTTGGCCCATCCTGGAGAAGGTTTTGAAGTGTATTCAACAAAAGTAATCCAGCATTTGTAGTAACCTTTTCTAGGGTACTCTACCTAGGTAAATGCTATGCCCACTAATAATGACTTTTATCGTAACTATTCTGAATTTATAAATTATATTTGGTCTTGATAAATTTAGCATGAAAGAAAAAACAAAACTGCCAGAGAAATATTGCAAATAATATGTTCCAAATTTGCAAATTTCGCACGATGAATATTTATCGTATAGTGACGTCACACCAATTGCCCAATGAAATTTTATGTGAAATATGCTAGTAAAGATGTGGAAAAATAAGCGCCCCCTTCGAAATCGTTAATATAACATAAAAATACCACCTGAAAACATGCTAGAAAATCATCACCATACAAGAAAAATTCAACAATCCAATATGTCGACGGCGAAAATGTCTATTTTTCTATCACCTCCAGTTTGCTTTCATAAAAGCATCTTTTAACGCATAATGTCTAGTGAATGCATTTGTAATGACCACTTGCAAGCTAAATGGTTACGTTAAAAGCTAATCTAAAACCGTTTCGTTATTTTTTTACTTATATGAAGACTAAACAGCAACCTGCTAAAAATTTGACAGCTGGAATGGAATGTTTACATTTGAACCATCAATTCCAGTGGAAATACCTCCGAAGACACTGCAAACGGCAGAAATTACGTACGATGGCCCTTTTCACACCATATTAAATTATCGAGAATCGAGTGGTAAGTAGCTGAATATTTAGATGAGCGTTGTTCATAGTGGCAATTCATCCTTCAAGTTAACAAGAGATGCCGGCTATGTACCTCTTTCATGATGTGGCACAGGCGAGTGCCTCGTAAAGTGCCCCGTTTGTTAATCCGTCCCTGGATCTGTTCTACTTTCACGGCCTAGAGAATGCCGAGATCAACTTCCACCCGAAGCTAGCTTTGCTTGACAGCATAGATTCTTGTTGGCTAGCGTAAGAGTGCCATTACGGGATGTGAATTATGAGCCAAAAACAAAGATGGCACTCGGTCAGCAGGCAGCTGTTGATCAGATGGCTTAAATGTCGTTTGATCTTAGATAAAACCGTTTGGCTTACTCGTGTCTTTTATAATAACAAAGTACACTTATGGAATATTTTATCACAACATTTATGAGTCAATGTTTGTAGTTTTAAAAGAACGGTTCTCTAGATGAACAGAATGCTATAATAAACTTATTTTAAATGCCATGTCATATTTGATTTTAAATTTTGGCTACAGAAGGTTATGAAAACAGTTATAAGTAAGATTTTGAACTGTGGCTATTTTGCATATTCAAATACTTCCTGTAGACGATACGGCATGTTTGCTGCTATAATAAAACCTTTATAAATTATCGCGAAAGCTAAAAGGTTGTCAATTTGTTACTTGGGATGCCTACACTGATCACCGCATGCTGCCCCGACTTCCGGTTGTTAACAACCAACACCTCAGTTTTGTTGTGAACCAACTTCAGTTTCCTGAAGCTCATCCACTCCTCCACAACTGCGATCGAGTGGGCAGTAGTCAACTCCACTTCTTCGATAGATTCACTGTAGACTTTCATCGTAATGTCGTCAGCGAAACCGACGATCTTCACACCCACAGGAAGCTCTAGCCTCAACACCTCATAGTACATGCCATTCCATAATCCGGGGCCCAGGATGGAATCTTGCGGGTCTCCTGAGGTTATGTGAAAGCACTTACAACCCACCTCTGTGTCGTGAACTAGTAATCGATTCTGGAAGTAACTTCCGAGAACAGGTACCCGGATATCCCCAGACGCAGGAGCGAATCGACAACAGCCGGCCAATTGGCGTTATTGAATGTGTTCCTTACATCCAAAGTCACTACTGCAAGCAGCGAATCCCCATTCTCTTACGCTGGACCGCTATCTCGGCGGTTTTTGTAACCGACAAGATAGCGTCCACGGTCAATTTCCCTTTCCGGAAGCCGAACTGGTTGTTCGAGCCTCGGTGTGCTTCAAAACTCAGATGAGGATGATCTTTTCGAACCCCTTCCCCGCAGTGTCGATCTAGCATATTGGTCTACATGCTGACGGGTCTCCGGATGGTTTCCCTGCCTTTGGCAATAGAACCAGGCTCCGCCGCTTTTTTAATTCTGGGAAACCTCCCTCGCTCAGGCATTTCTGCATAGCAGACCTAAACATCTCGAGAGCCTCTGCAATAGCTACATTTAAGGACAGGCTTGTTCGAATCCCAAAAAGGCCGCCACAATGGCCGACTTTGACACCTACTCATGATTTCGAGGGCAGAAATCTCTTCGTAAACAAAAAAGCGCACCTGAGCTTCTTATTTTAAGCTTATTACAAGTGAGCAAGAACAGAATAATAACATGCACTGTTGTTTGAAACTTGCTTCGTGAGATTTGTGCGTTTGAAGTTCTGATGCACTGTTGAAGCGGGATTTCATGACGTTTGTCCTTAAGGCCAGGTTCGGAACACCGTCTGGACCTGGGGCCTTAACTACGCTAAGGGACTTTGGTATCCCCGCAAGTTCCACATCGGTGACCCTCTCCTCATTGCCAGCCATAGTCCCCAGCTGTCCTACGAAAGGAGGCCAAGGACTAGGGTCATGACGCGGAAAAAGCCCTCCGATGATCCCCTCCAACATCTCTGGAGATTGCTCTGTAGGAGCCATCACACCTCTCGTCATGGCCATCACGATCCTGTAAGCATCACCACACGGATTCGAATTGGCATTCTGACAGAGACCCTCAAAGCAGGCCTTTTTACTTGCCCTTATTTCAGTCATCAGCGCGGCTTTTGCAGCGACGAACGCCACCCGTCGTTCGTTTCGCTCTTCCTCAGATCGTGCTCGCTGCATCCGCCGCCTAGCCCATAGGAAAGCGTGGCGCAGGCCCACAATCGCTTGCGTGCACCAGTAAGCCGGCGGTCTCCTATTTCTAGAGCACCGCTACCAACTCGTCGCCGTCTAAACCAAGTTGTAGGATCACTCACGGCGGAGTGCCTCCCTAAAATATCCCTTCGTCGAAGCATGATGTCTCCCACCTGCGAGGGCTTGGTCTTGGCCTAGCCGAATCTTCGTCTACCCGCTGCCTGCTGTTGTTGTAGTCGATACTGTAGTGAACCGCTACATGATCGCTGTGAGTGTAGCTACTCTCCAGTTCGCACTCCTTGTTAGGCCAGAACTACGCAAAGTAACTTAAATAACCAACTCCGTTCCGTTTTGACTAAAGGTACTTTTGGTAGCGACATTAGTCAGATCAGATCGACATCTAACATGGCCAGTGTCTCTAGCTAGATCTGACCCCGCTGGTTCGTAAAACGGCTTCCCCATTCCACAGCCAAGGCGATGATGTCAGCCGCTATTATCACTGGCCTTCGCCCTGTCAGCATGGTCGTCATACAGTCCAGAATCTGCGTGATCTGCTCGATCGACTACCACGGAGGCGCATAGCAGCTACCGAAGAAGATCTCGTTTACTTTGGCGACCACGAAGCCCTCATAGGTAGTAGACACCAACTCCAGGACGGGGTTTTTACGCCTGGCAAAGCAGTTGCTGAACTGCGTCACAGTAGTGGTTCAGGTTCAGCTGCGTTTCCTGCACTGTGATTTGTTCACTGCGGCTTTCTTGAAGGCGAGGCATCATGGACCACCCGTTAGGTGCCTGTTCACGGATTTCCCGGTACAGACCAGACAAATGGGTGGACTCGTGCAGCCTTGTGCCTTATGGCTATCAGTGCCGCTTCGGACGCCGCTTACACAGCCCGCTCCTGTCCGGGCCTTCGCAATCCCATGTTTCTTATCCTGGTTCCAGACACCTGAAGCAAACCTCCAGTGGTTAATGAAAGGTCAGATAGCATACTGACCAGCCCACCTTGATCTTTCCTACTTTAACGAACTTATTTACGTCTGCCACAGGTAGCTGAACCTAGGCTGCCCGTGTCCCCTTCGGTAGCCGAACGGCTGCGGTAGCCACCTGCATCTCGCACTGTTGCCACGGTGCCGTGACGAGCTCTTCCGCTTCAGTGACCTCGTCTAGCTTCTTCACATCCAAAGTCGCTTCTTCTGCAGGAGCCCTCACATCGACCCCTTCGCCTAGGATCTCTCCCGCCAGACTTTTGTAGGCGGCGCCGTTGCGTTCCTTGTGGAGCTTGAGCTCTAGGAATATTTCACTCTTGCGAGTACGTCTACTGCTGCGCAAGTCGGCTACCAGATCCACGAGCTGTCACTTCGCATCGTCCTCAAGACGTCTGAGTAATTGGACTGTTCGGTCTTGATGATGAGCGCGTCATTTTTCACGCGTTTGGCACTCTTTGGCTTCTTCTTTCTACTATTCTACGCCTTCTTGGTTTGACGCTCCTCAGCCAGTATCCGCCTGGCCTTGCGGGCATCGCCAGACAGCTCCTCACCTGACGGGTGCCTCACCTACTTCTGCGAGTGCTGATCACGAGCAATCGCATTCACCACACCTTTTGGACGTCTGGGTAGACTTCGTAACCTTAACTTTTACCGTTTCCGTCGCTGCCGCAGTCTTCAGGTCTCTCCCGTGATCATGTTTCGCATCGTCCATACGTCCATTACGGAGTCGCAACAACTTCGCAGACCTCGATTGTGGGCAGTTCTTCTCTTTTTTGGTTGATGGCCCTGGTTGATGCTGTGGGGGTGCCATAGGTTGGGCGAGCGTTGAGGTTTCCAGTTATCAAATAGCAAAAACTGCTTCGGAGTTTCTGCAGATCTTCGTAGAATAGTTTGGAAGAAAGGTGAAAGAAGTCATTCTCGTCCTAATATCTATAATCATCAGCCTACTAAACAGTCATCGTGTTGATTCCTTGTGATTCAAGTGATACCAAAGGTTGTTATTCACTCAACAATATTTGCTTTTAGAGTAACCAAATACTTTTTACCTTCGTGTACAAACATAACAAAGTTTGAATCCATTGCATGCAGCCGACCAGACGCGTAAAATTTTACTCCTCCATATCAGCCTAAACAAAAGCATGGGTCCTACCCCTTCGTCTCTCGCTGCACCGGACCGTCCGACCGAATTGGATCATTATCCTTCAATTTCGGTTTCTACCTTTTTGCCTTTCTCGTACACTAAGTGTACTGGAAAGGCTATATGTTCACTCCAAAAACGACTTTTTGATAGAAGGCCCGGAGGGTCAAGTCACATATACCAATCAACTCAGCTCGACGAATTGAGGTGATGTCTGTGTGTGTGTATGTGTGTATGTGTGTATGTGTGTATGTGTACAAAAAAAACTCACATCACTTTTTGGCAGTAAACCTTAACCGATTTTAATGACCGATGGATCATTCGACGCGGAATCTGGTCCCATTGTTTCCTATTGAAAATGGTTCGGATCGGTCCAGCCGTTCCGGAGTTATGGCCATTTACGTGTTCCGGACCAGTGCCCTTGGAAGAGCCATACATAAAAATGTAACAAACACATACATGCGACACATCAAACTGCGGCATTTTGTATAACCTGATGAACAGTTAGCAAGAAAACAATCTCAGACCATATCTGAACCGGTAGTGTTCCGGAACCGGTTCCGGGTGTCCCGCCGGAAGTGGCCAAATATAAAAGTGAACCAAATCCATGCATGCGACACATCAAACTGCGGCATTTTCGATAACCTGATGAGTAGTTAGCAAGAAAACAGTCTCAGACCATATCTGAACCGGTAGTGTTCCGGAACCGGTTCCGGGTGTCCCGCTGAAAGTAGCGAAATATAAAAGTGAACCAAATCCATGCATGCGACACATCAAATTGCGGCAATTTCGATAGCCTGATGGACAGTCAACAAGAAAACAGTCTCAGACCATATCTGAACCTGTAGTGTTCCGGAACCGGTTCCGGGTGTCCCTCCGGAAGTGGCCAAATATAAAAGTGAACCAAATCCATGCATGCGACACATCAAACTGCGGCATTTTCGATAACCAGATGAGTAGTTAGCGAGAAAACAGTCACATACCATATTCACCGGTTACGGGTGTTCCGCCGAAAGTGGCCGTATATAAAAGTTGACAAAACTTTTGCATACGGCATCAAATCACGGCTTTTTCGACAACTTGATGACCGGCTATTGAGGAAGTAGGCTAAGACCACATTATGGACTGTCAGTAGTGCCGAAACTAGTTCCGGGTTTCCCTCCGAAAGCGGCTAAATATAAAATTGAACCAAACCCATGGCTTTTTTGATAACCTAATAAACTTTAGCAAGCAAATAGGCTCAGACTATTTAAGAGACTATCGGTAGTGTTCCGCAACCGGTTCCGGGCCGGAAGTGACGCCAAACCCATGCATGCGATAGCTCAAATCACGGCTTTTTAGGTAACATGGTGAAAACCGTTACGGAACCGATTACGGGTGTCCCACCATAAATGGTCAAATGTAAAAGAGTACCAATACATGCGACATATCAATGACTTATTCAGTAATAAGATAAACGGTGAATCAACAAATAATCTCAGACCATATTTGGGAGAACCGGTAGTGTTCCAGAGCTGGTGACAAGACGAGTAACGCGTCGAAAGTGGTAAAATATAGAAGGCAACTAAACCATAGCGGCGTTTTTGATAATCTGACGAACGGTTAACAAGAAAATAGTCTCAGGTCACATCTAGAACTTGTAATAATATTTCGGAATCGGATGAGGGTGTTCCATCGGAAGTAATTTAATAGAAGTGAACCAAAACCACACATGCGATACATAAAATCGCGGCTTTTTCAAAAATTTGCCGAACGGTTTAGCAAGAAAATAGCCTCAGATTACATTAAATTTCGGCTTTTCAGGTAACACGATGAACAGTTGACAAAAACATAGTCTCAGACCATATTTGAGACAACCGGAATCGGTTGCAGGTGTCCCGCCGAAAGTGGTCAAACGCAAACTTTAACAAAACCCATGCAAGCTGCACATCAAATAGCGGAATTATAAAGGTGAACAACATAAATGTCAAAGCGATAAATCAAACTGTGGCTTTTTTGATAGCATGTAAACGTTGGGTAAGATTATAAGGTTATATATGCAAGAGAACAAAATCGTGATCAAAGCGATCTCTTCAAATCACACCATTTCAGATTCCTGCGATGTAAATGTATAGTAGGATGGACCAACGTTTTATGGAAAAAATATAATTTAATCGCATCAACACCTTATACAATTTTTCAACCTTCAATCTCCTTATGCTTCTAAAATTACTGCTCACAATTTGGGTGCGGCTGGTTGAGTCCTCACTTTTCTTATTGCGATTGAGATTTGAATGGAAATGAAATTCAAGAATTTGAATTCATTTTTCTCGTAGGAAGGTCAAATTTTACATGAATCATGTTACCAATGATAATAAAATATAGCCTAAAATGTGCTGAAATAAACATTGGCGAAGATCACAAAGTGATCTGTGGTTGTGAATAAAGTTAACCTTCTTCATGCATTAGCTGACGCTCACCCCACTGCCGTAGTGGATGGAATGGGGTCATAATGACCCCAATACACGACTATGGTTAAGGTGGTCAAGCAGTCAACTGAGAGGTCTGATATTTTTCAGCTCTGTTTTGCTGTTGAACATTACATCGGAATATGTATCATCAATAAGTTTCGAAAATCGATGATGGCTTTGTTAAAATTGTTGCTTTTCTATATGAAGTGTTTTCAGGATTCAGAAACATTTTAGCTAACGTCGACGAAAAGTTCATGAGTACATATTCGACGAGAAAGGCACTATCACCACTAGGTGGATTAATTTGGGTTTTTCGGTTTAAAGTTCGCTGCCGGGCACTCCGGTGGTGGCTTTCCATTCTTCGACATCGAAGCTATTATGTTGCTGCCGTCAAGAATGTGCTCTTCTGAAGAGTTCGTTCTGATTGTATCGTAGCGTGGTGTAGGTAGGTACCGGAAAGTCAGTCGCATTTTTCCCTTCTCCTTCTGTTCGCCGCACATTTTTGCGGTTTAACGTTTTTTAGCCTCATTTAAGGAAGTTCGCTGCAGTGCACTCCAAGTCGGAGAGAAGAACTCCGAAAGTTAAATGCTTTCCCACGTTTTGTTTTCTTAATGTTTCCACTTTGTTTTGATGGTTCAATTCCACCGACTTTCTACGAATTGGTAGGCCGAGCCGAAGCACTCTTGCACTACCTCACTACAGAAACGAAGAGATTTGTGGTGTTCGAGTTTACGATGAAATGTTGCGATAAAACGAACAATAAAATTCAGCATCATGAGCCGTAGGCAGGTTCTATTTTCAATAGATTATATCATCGCTTGATCTCTTGAATGAGCAGCCTCGATTGTACTAGGGTAATTGATCCGATCATGGAGGAGTTAAGCGCTGGGTTCATGTTTAAACCACAATTGTATCGCCCCAAGCAAACTGTTTACATGGATTGAATTGAAAATAATAAAATCCATCCTTAATCTACGGGAAAATAACGAAATATTGCCACTTTGATGTTGTTATGAGCATTTTATTCGTTTTTATCTGAAAGATCATTGTGTTCCTAATGTTGCGGTATGTGTTCCTAATGTTGCGGTATTTTGTTCCTATTGTTGCGGTATCCCATTGAAATCATATGGGATACCGCAACATTAGGAACACTACCGCAACAATAGGAACACAGCAGCAAACACATTTATGAAAATATTTTTTTAAAATAGGTTTTTGGGCAAATCTTAAGCAAACAAATAGTGCAATCTCATAATTTAAGCACCATACATATATTAAAAATACCTTTTGGTAACATTTCAGTCGAAAAAGTGCTCAATTGCCATTACCGCAACAATAGGTACTACCGCAACGATGGGAACAATTACCCTATTTCATTTGAATAGATCGAAACGATGAATTCCAAACATCCCCTTCTGGCACACCTGATTTATACAATCAAAGATCACATGCCTTCAGTCATATCTAGCCTTGCGAGAAGCAAACTTCTATCCCGCACATTATGTCCGTTTAAAAAAAATCCATCATCAAGTCGTTAAAATATCCGAAAATTGATTTATCTTGAATAAATGTTTGATCAACCGTGACTCATCGTGACTTTTTCTCTTCGCTGAATGGCGGTTATTCAGGAGCTAGGTTTTGACCTCCGCATGCCTGTCAAACATTTATTGCCATGCAAAATCTCATCAGCGATGGAGATGGCAAAGAAATAAAATAATAAAAACAAGCAAAATCATGATCCTTAACTCCCGCGGTCTGTGAGGTCACAGTCAGTGCCTTGAAATCTGACAAATTAGTTAAACTAATTCGTCAAACGCAGCCATCGAAGTTTGTCGCCGTGTTTGCCTTCCCAACAATGGGGCCATTCAGTGTTGTTTGGAACGGCAGCCGCCGCCATCATCCGTTTCGAAGGTAGATTGCGTAACAGCCTGTTTTAGTGTTCTACTCTCCGAAATACAATGATGGATACCGATCGATTCAGAATGTGCAACTCAAAGCAATGCCGCGCATCCAATTTATTTAGAAAAACAAAATGCGATCTTCGATTCTACGATCGAACGACCGCGCAAGGATGAATAGAAGACTTTGTGTCGTTCTGTTCGTCACACACCGAGCTTGCCAACCTCTTCGGTGGCGTTGAAGGTTTGCCATTATTTGCGCCTCACCTGCGCCTGATTCAAAGGTAACGACGATTCGCGCAGTCAGTAGTGTTGGGCAATTTTCGCGAATGATCTTTATCTCACTCACGACGATCGTTCTCGTGGGTAGCTTTTGAACATCCATACAAGACCACAGCATACCTAGTGGCTTCGATTGCTAATGGTCTCTTTATGTTCCAATGTTGTTTGACATTTTGTCATTCCTTAATCATGTGTTTGACAATGGCAATTCTGAAATCATAATTAGCGATTGGATGTGATATGTACTAGTTTTTAACTCATTTCAAATATAGTCATAGTTGTAGGTGTGACTGGTATGGCCAACCGCTAGTCGCTTAAGAACATATTATGAGAGTAAACACTATAACATATCAAATTATCTGGACCAGAACTATCACCAAGTGGGGAACATTACCTGTCATCCCCGAACATTTCGAAGCATTCGGGTCAGCTACAGAGAAACTGGTCGCTCAGGTCAGGTTCGGGATCGTAAACAGAAAGTTCCTGTTCCTTTCTAAGGATTGCACCAGCTTGAAGAAAATTTGATCCATTGCCCGCCTTCACGGCGTAAACATTTGGGATACTGATGGAAAATCGTTTCAGGATGTCCAACACCTCTTCGGATAAAGATTGCCCGGTGTTTTGGTTGAAGCGCTCGATCATGCCGAGTGTCCTGCTGACGATTATTCTGCCGTTATTGACATACTGTACGTTAACACCCAGTACGGATCGCCGTTCTTGAGATGCAAGATCAGCCTTGATACAAACCAGTGGTCCTTGAGCTTCATCGGTGATATTTTTTTCAATCTGCTTTTGTACTACCTCTGCAATAGACAGGAATTTGCTATCTGTTTGTACGCTGTATTTCAAGACCGTCTTCCATGGGACCCAGAATATCCCGAATACATTACTTCGAGAAGAAATTTAGGGGCAAATTGCTTTCCGTGGCCCAGCGTATCATGTTTATACGGAATCTGTTTGAGTCCAATTTAACGGTGATTCGACAAGTTTTCACGTTGGGCTCGTCTTCAAGGTTGCTTACTTCTGGTACTAAGCCGCTGCTGCTTGTGACAACCGCATGAGCGATCAGGATGTGTCTTTTCAAGTTATTGATCTGCTCACTTTTTATTGCCTTCTTACATGTTCTTACGTGGCACTACACTTTTAATGAAGAACACATCATCACCAAAGCCGGGACTTCGTTTTGAGGTGTTACGTGATACGTCTGCCGGCAGAAAGTTTTTTTTTTGGTTTTTATTGAAGTTTAACATCTGCTAATTCGAGTGAGAGCGTGTGAGAGAAAAAAGGAAGTGGAAAAAAATTTCTCGAGAGAAAGAGCATTTACTCTGGTGAGTTCGAAGTCACAAAGTGAGAGTAGAAAATATGTTGTGTATTCTGTGATGTGACTGCAATTGCGAGTCTCGCGACTGAAAATTATGAGTGAAAAAATCTCCTCAAGAAAACTGTCAAATCACCTTAATTTCGATTCATGAGTAAAGGCACTGTCAAGCCATGAACTTACATATTTTCGACAGTTCTCTTCGTCATGCTTTTTTGTTTAAACATGTTGATCTTGGGTTGATCTCAGAGTTGATCTCAAATCTTTCCAACCCAGTTGAATTATATCCCTTTCGGGACGGACCATAAAGGCTGATTATATGAATTATTATCTTTTAAAGTAAATATCCCCTAGAACGACGACGTGTACGAGATGAACCAGCCATGAGCTGAAAATCTCGATAATAAATAAAAATAATAATAATAATAATCTCCTAGAATATAACTTTCTTTTTCTTCGGCTAATTTATCCACCTATGCACTTTTTGGGATCAAATAAGTACCAGCACAACTGAGCTCAATTGTGTCAATAATAATCATAATTGTGTCAATAAAAAAAAGTCATCACATTGACGGAATAAATATGCCAAATGAAGGATAATGCTTCTGGAGCCGGTTTTCTGATAGGTCATCACAGAATTTAACCAGGAACAGTAGTTTAACCAGTATGTAATAGTAATTTAACCAGAATAGTAGTAAAACTAAAATAGGGTCTTGTACCATTTGGGAAGGTGTACCTATTTTGGGCACTTGCTGCTATAACTAAGTCAATTTCGACACATCGATTTCGCCGTCCTCAATAAAGTCCTATAGGTACAGTCGCGATTCGTTCGTTGGCGGCTCGTTAGATGGGCTATCTCGATGGTTGAATGTTCACTGGTTGGGGCAAAACCCAACTAAAAAGCACTGTCAATGTCAAAATCGATGCCAAAACGAGTTTGACGTCTGACCCCCGTCGCATCGCAGCTCCTATATACAGAACGTTTGTGTAAGTATGCGAGCGTTTCGTGACGTATTTCGCGTCAGTTGCGTGTGTCTACAGCATCTGGATCAGTTGTCAGTTGCCCCAACAAGCGAACACGATTTGCTAATCGGGGCGCAGTCGTGACCCAACCAGCGAATCCGGACTGTACTCTGAAAACCTGTGAACACAGATTGCACGAAAAGAGGCGAAAGATCGTCCCTGATGGTTAAAGCCTCTATAGGGCACTGCACTGTTTTGATTTTGTATGGGATTTTGACGTTTCTTGGCCTTGTTGTTTACAAAATTTCTGTAAGAGTGAAAGAGAAAGCGAGAATTGTATGCAGTGACCTATGCACTGAGGAAACGAAACGAAACGCTTCCAAGAACATGACCATTCGATGCACCTTCTTCCTACACAGCCTGCCTTGTTGTTACATCTCGAGAGCATCACAGCAGACGGAATTCTATATCGTCCACGTTCTGATACATGGAAGACACTTCTCCGACATTATCGACATCAGGACCTGGTAATAGTCAAACTGCGTCCAAAATTTTTCGTAATCAACCATGTGCGGTACCGACGACTGATAAGGATGGTATGCAGTTGAATTCATCAAGATGGGCCCGGAAAAGTTGACCATTTGTCTGCACGGGCTGATTGTCAGGATCTGGGAAACGTAACAACTACCGAAGGATTGGAAGGATGTGTTAATTTCCCCTATATAAACGAAGTTAGAGTGTGAGAAGTTCCGAGGAATCACAATTCTGAATACCGTCTACAAAGTGCTATCCCAGTAATGAATAATATAATCAGTAATGAATGAGTTCGTGGAAAGTTATCCGGTTCCAAAGATGACCGGTCGACAACGGGCCAAATCTTTTTTTTAGACACGGGCACGTTTAAAGCTTCCAATGAGCTGTTCCCTCTTTGAAGAAAGCATGACACTAGACAACAGACTAACATGCAACGCCTAGTAGCACAGCCGATTTTTTGCCGAAAGCTGTGGCGGGAATCGAACCCGCGCTCCTCAGCTCGATGCGAACAAATGCTTGATGACACTAGCCGCGTCATCACGAAGCCACAATCTTTATCATACGGCAAACTCTAATGCAGATCCATATTATTCAAGGCAGCATGCAAAAATGTCGTACAGAGCAATTGGAAAGTTATGAACGAAAACGACTTTCCAGGAAAGCTCACAAAATTGAGAAAATCAACGCTGGACGGTGTGCACAATTGCATGAAGATTTCGTGTGAGCACAGACAACAGGCAGGCATCTTATACGATCATTGGTTGACTGTGAGCACTCCAGTTCATGGGAATCTCGACTTACGACAGGGTGTTGGCCTTTCGTGTCAGCTTTCATAGCCAGAGTACGATCTTAAACAGATCCGGACGATTTGTTTTTTTTTTGCCATATACATATTTGGCAGAATGCTTTGAACGATGGCAGAGCAGAACATACCACAATGGTCGGAAAACAATTAAGTTCGGCCAAAACCCTTTTTATGATTTTAAGTTTTAAGTTTTAGGTTGTCTAGATATGTTATATAGTATTTTTAGTGTTTCAAAAGGGGTGTTTAAAAATTACGTAACTTCAATAATTTCAAAAATTGTATTAGTCAGTGAACCACACATTTTTTGCGGTTTTTTGTTAGAAATTTAAATTATATTAAATGGTTAACTTTCGATCAAATTGAATAATTTTTGTTCAAAACGTGTAAATAATGTGAAAAGTTTAATTTTAACTCAGTCAAAAATGGGAAAATAGCATAAAATAGGGTATCGCGCCACTTGAGCAATGGCTTCTATATTCGTCTGTTTTCCACTATAACTCAGTCAATTTCGAACCAATTGACTTGAAATGTTGTACACGGGTAGATACTATACCTATCTCACCACATTTCAGGTTTGAGCAACCTCAGCAAATTGAAATCAACTTAACGTAACACCATGAAATTGGAAATAATAACATTATATTCTTGAAAAAACATTACTGCACTCTTCAGCATTCACGCTGTTGTATTTTGTAATAAAAAAAACCACCCAATCTATATAAATCAGTTTCTTGGACAATCCCTGGATAAATTCCTAGATGAATTCCTAATGGAACCTTTAGAGGAATTCTGGGAGGGACCCCTAGAAAAATTCCCGGAGCAATCCCTAGATGAATTGCTATAGCAATCCCTGGAGGACTTCCCGGATGAATTCCTGTAAAAATCCCTGGAAGAATTCTTGGATTAATCCGTGGAGGAATTCCTGGAGGAATTCCTGGAGGAATTCATGCAGGAATATTTGAAGGAATCCCTGGAATAATTCCCGGACAAATTCCTTGAGGACTCTCTGCAGAAATTCCTGTATGAATTCCTGGAGGGTTGCCTAGAGCAATTCTAGGAGGACTCTCTGGAGAAATTTCAGAAGAAACCCTTTGAGGAATTCCAGAAGGAATCCTTAGAGATATTTCTACAGAAATTCTTTCGAATCCCTTTAGGAATTCTGGGAAAAATCCCTGAAGAATTTTTTTGAAGGAACCTCAGAAAAAATGCCTGACGGAATTTCTGGACAAATTTCTGTCGGAAACCCAAGAATAATTCCTGAATAAATCCCTAGAGGAATTCATGGGGAAATTCCTAGAGGAATTGCTGAATGAATTTCCGAAGAAATTCCTGAATCAATTCCAGAAGGAATTCCTGGAGGCATTTCTAAAGGAATACCTGGGCCAATTCTGAAAAAAAAACCTCTTGAGGAATTCCCGGAAGAAACCTTAGTGAAATTTCTAAAGAAACGCTTGGAAAAATCCCTGGAGCAATTTCTAGAGAAACCTCAGAAAATGGATGGGGGACAAATGCCTGTCGGAAACCTAGGAAGAATTCCTGGAGAAATCCCTAGAGGAATCCTTGGAGAAACATCTGTAAGAATTTCCGGAGGAATCCCTGAAAAAAATCCTGGAGGAATTCCTGCAGAAATTCCTGAAACAATTTCTGAAGGAATCCTTGGAGGATTTCCTGCAGAAATTCCTGAATGAATGAATTCCTGAAAAAAATCCTGGATGAATTCCTGAAGAAATAGCTGGGAATTCCTGGAGAAGTCCCTCGAGAAATGCCTGGAGGAGTACCTCAAATAATTCCAGGATAAATTCCGAGAGAAATTTCTGGGGTAATTTCTGAAGGATCCCTGGAGAATTTTCTGGAGGATTCCTGAACAAATCTTTGAAGGAATTCCTAGAGGAACCTCAGGATGAGTTCATGCAGGAATCCCTGGATGAATTCTTGGAGTAATTCCTGGAATCCAGGAGGAGTTTCTAGGGGAATTTCTGAAGGAAAATGCGGTAGTGATTTCTGTAGAAATTCCAGAAGGAATCTGGAGGAATTTTAAAAGAAATTTCGGGGGTAATTCTGAAGAAACCTCTGGATGAATTCCTGTAAGAATCTTCAGAGAAATTTCTAGAGAAATTCTTGAAGAATCCATGGGGGTATATGTACTTGGAAAAAAAAACCCCTGGAGGAATCCTTGAAGCAATTTTTGGAGAAACCTCAGGAGGAATGCCTGGAGCAACTTCTGGACAGATTCCTGTCGGAAACCCAGGAGGAATTCCTGGAGGAACTTCTGGACAAAATCCTGGCGGAATCTTAGGAGGAATTCCTGGAGAAATCCCTTGAAGAATTCTTGCGGCAATGGGACACGTTCGGTGTAGTACTAGATTTGTAGTAATGTGCTGAATTTTAGTATGGTGAGAAGGTCAATTCTCCGTTTCTGCAATGAAATGGTGCAAAAAGCGTGGGTATTATAACTCCTTGCCTGATTTGATGCTGTTTGAGCAAAACTTTGGATAACTATGCTGTTTATGGTGTAAGAAATGGAGAAAAAAACAACCCTGTTGCCTAAAGTTTTGCTCAAACAGCATCAAATTAGGCAAGGAATCATAATACCCACGCTTTTTGCACCATTTCATTGCAGAAAAGGAGAATTGACCTTCTCACCATACTAAAATTCAGCTCATTACTACAAATCTAGTACTCCACCGATCTGTCCTATTCCGTGGAACTATCTCTTGAAGAGTTCCTGGAGGAATCCTTGAATTAATTCCTGGAGGACTCTCTAGGGGAGTTTTGGAAGGAATCCCTGGAGAAATTTCTTAAGAAATTCCTAGAGAAATTTCAGATGAATATCTGCAGAAATTCCAAGAGGAATTTCCCGAGGAATTCCAGGAGGAATTGCTAGAGCAATTTCTGGAGGAATTGCAGGAGGAATTCTTGGACGAATTTATGGAGGAAATACTAGAGGAATCATCGGAGGAATTCTTGGAGGAATCTCTGGAAGAATCCTCAGAGGAACCCCTGAAGGAATTCCTGGTGTATTCCTGGGGCAATTTTTGGAGGATCCATGAAAAATTTCCGGATGAATCCCCGTAAAAATTCCTGAAGAAATTCTTGAATTTACCTGGGGTAATTTCTGGAGGAATTCTTGTTGGAATTCCTGGAGGAGTTCACGGAGAAATGCTTGAATAAAATCCTAAAAGAATGCCTGGAGCAATTCTTAGAATAATTCCTGGACTAGCTCTATGAGGCATTCCTGGGGGAGTTTCTTAAGGAACCCCTGGAGGATTTCCTGGAGAAATTCCTGGAGGAACTGCGATAGTTATTTGTGAAGGAATTCCTGTAGGAATTCCTGGGATAATTCTGGAGGATTACCTGGAGGAATCCCTATAGAAAGCCCTGGAGGAACTCCTGGGGGAATGTCTGGAGACATGCCTGTAGGAATATCTGGAGGAATCTTTAGAGAAATTCCTTGAGAAATTTCTAGAGAGGTTCCTGGAGGACTCCCTGCATGAATTCTATGAGCAATCCCTAGAGGAATTCCTGGAAAATTTCCTTAAAGAATCACTGTTATAATTGCAGGAGGAATTCCTGGAGGAATCTCTGGAGAAATCTCTAGAGGAATTCCTAGAGGAATCTCAAGAGGAATTCTTGGACGAATCCCTGTAGAAATTTTTAAAGGAATCCATGCAGGAATTCTCATAGGAATCCTGGAAGAATTCCTAAAAGAATTTCTGGAGAAATCCCTTGAACAGTTCCCGTAGGAGTCCCTTGAGGAATTGCCGGAGGAAACCCAGGAAAAAATCCAGAAGAAATACAAACTTCAATTTCTGAGAGAATTCCGGGAGGAGTTTCTGAGGAAATCTCAGTACTGAAGAAATTGCTGAAATTAGTGAGGAAATCCTGAAATCCTGTCTTGGATTGATTCCTGGAGGAGTTTCTGAAAGAATCCCAAGAAGAGCTCTTGCAGGCATTTTTTTTTAAATAATCCCGGAAGTTGTTCCTGAAAGAATTATAGAAGGAATTCGCGGCTGATTCTTTGCAGGAATTCTTGAAAAAAAAAAATCTGAAGAAACTCCATGAGGAATTCCTTAGGGAATCTCAGGAAAGCTTTCTTAATAAATTTCTGGAAGCATTTTTGTGGGAATCCCTGGAAAAAATCTGAAGAAATCCGTGTCTGTAGTAATTTCTGGGCGAATTATTGAAGGAATACTTGTATCGACCCCTAAAGGATTTTTTTGTACAAATGATTTTAGCAATTCCTGGATTGTTTTTAAATAGATTTTTTTCAATAAATTCTTGCAAAAATACTTCGAATCATTCCAGATGGAATTATTGGAGCAATATCTAGCGGAATTCTGGAAGGAATATATGGAGAAATCCCTGTAGATATCTCTAAAGGAATACCTGCAGAAATACCTTGAAGGATCTCTGGAGAAATTCCTGAGGAGGAACCACTAAAGATTTCCCAGGACAAATCCTCGAAGATATGTCTGCGTGAATTCTTGAAGAAATCTCTTAAGGAATCCATGCTGAAACAAGCTATGGAAAAAATCCTGGAGGAATTATTTGTACTCACATAGTTTACGAATCTAGAAACAAATCTATAACAAACTGTTTTTTAAAACCTGCAATGCCGATTTGCATTTTCACATATCGGGCGCCCATCTCGTTTAAAAGTCATTACAAGTCAGGCCCCCCTGGGCCCCCTCCAGAAAAAATCCTAGCTACGCCAATGCTCATGAAGTGAACGGAAAAGTATTATTTATTCAAATGGCAAAGACCTTCCGGTGTTGCTTTAACACTCGCTTCTTCTCCAAATATACTAGAAATGCTAATCAGTGCCTCCACTATCAACTCAAATCAACAGTTGACTCTTAACACAGGAATTCCACAAGCAAAGTACATAATTTTCCTCTGATTTTATTGCAGCGTTAACGGAATTCTGCTATAAATTATGATATCAGGAAACCATCCGACACTCTGGTCCGGGAACAAACGAACATTAGCGATAATGTGTTGAGAGCATAGGTCTGCCAATTGAGCTCTCAATATTTTTGCACTTACATCTCGTAGAACAAAGCGAAGCACGTCCCAACGACGCGGCGAAGCGTTTAGCAATGGGTAAGGCATTATTGTGCGAAAGTACAAAACCGCACTATTCCAGCCAGCTGCTGCAGTTCAGCTCCCGGCAAGAGGCATTCCTCGATTGCCAAGTTCGGAAATATTGTTTCCCTCAAGGGTATAAAGATGCCGTTGTTGACCGGGCAAAGCTTTGTGCGCCACCATACGCAATCAGACTGTAAGCCATATTTATAGGAACCAACCAAGCACATGGGGCGATAAGAGGGCTAATATTTAAATCTACAACAACCATCCGTCGTCGTTGCGGTAAATGGAGCGTAGCGAAAGAGCTTCCTGTCTACGGCTTGTCGATCGAACCGTTGAGATTTGCGCTGATTTACGACGTTTACAACCATGTAGTCGTTTTGCAATGCACTCGTAATTAGTAATCAACAAGTTGGGCCCCGGTTTAATGAGAACTACAAAGTGTTAAAGTGGAGTATTTATTAACTAGGATGATGCTGTGTCCTCCTCTGGTTTACAGATAAACTTTTTATTGATGAAAGAAAAAACTTGGCTATAAGTGTTTGATCCTTAATAGTAAATATATTGCTTTCATAGAACGCCACGTTTTGTAGCCTAACTCTTCTTCCACGTATCTGACTTCCCAACTCCGTGGTAGCCGAAGACACGCGCCCACAATTTACCGTCAAATTATCACAATAAAAACTGCATGATTGCGTCAACGACACAATCATTCCGGCACCATCACCACCCGTTTTGTTTCATATGCTGTTGAAAGCAAATAAATAATATTTACAAACGAACAACTTTCAACGGAAATTATTGCGATGCTTCATGCTGCTATAAAGATAGCCAGCTAGCCATCCACTCCGCCTGGAACTCCGCTTTCGAAACAGAGAGCGCCTCTCCGGTGGTGTGCATACCTAAACCTAGTGTCATTTTATCTGTTCATTGGATTACCTCGAAACATTAAGCCTAAATCCAATGAAGCAGTGGTCAGCACAGACTGGATTGCGGACCACACTCGTACGTAAATATTATTTCAATGGTATTCTATTCTATTCCTTAAGTTCTATGATAGAACTTCTACTTACAATACAGTTTATCCTAGTTCTTACTCTTTATGTTTAACCCTTCAAATTTGATCATATAAGCTCTTTGTCCAGCTTCAGATGTTATTTCTTTGCAATCTGTCTAAAAGTCAACCAGCGAGCGACCGGCACCCATTTCTGGAAGTGCCAGTGACCCACACTGACACTGACTGGGAACCACTGCACTGCAATAGCCCGAACAGTTTATTTTTTTCTCATTCTCCATTTTTTCTTCTCGAATCTAAGTTCTAGCCGAGTTATACACGGTTGCTTATCGCGGGCGCTTAGAGGAACACCGGTTCAGAAGTGTGTTCCTTGGGCGTACCGTAGCGTGAAAGTATATATGGGCCTCTTTATCTTGAATCTGAAGCGATATAAATCCTAACCATTTTATTTATTTTATTTTGTTTCTCTCGGGGGCGCTGCTGCATGTTGTCTCGGGTCGGTACGGTACGTTTCGGTATTTCCATCTAGTTTTCAGCATTATTTTGAGACCTGGAGCTCTTAAAGTACGATGAATTATTCGTGCCGAGATCTTCGCCTTGCCCTTTAAACCGGCGAATGAGTTAGTTTTGTTGAGCTTTATATCATTCGGGCTGTCCTGTGAGAATAATTTGTGGTTACAGTTTCTGTGTGTATCTAGTGCCGACAGTAGTGGCCGCCTTTTGTTAGGACTTACGACGTTGTTGCTAGCAAAGATGCATGTATCGTTTTACGATTAAAACACCTTCCATTTTATTTTCACTAGAGAAAATATTTTAGGTGAGGTTCTGACTTATTTCCGAGAATCATTTATATGCAGTGCTGAAAAATTCATTTCGTCATATCTAAATTCAATCACCTACAGCTCATTTTAGAAGCTGAACCTGAGAATATGGTATATGAAAAACTTGTGCGGCTAGACCAGTTCTGCAAGAAAGTCACGGAAAAATCGCGATTTTTCGAATATTTAGGGTAAATGTCACGGACTACCTTCGAAAACTGCAAATGATATTCACGGTGAATATCATTTAGCATTTTTCAAAGGTAGTCCGTGACATTTACATTAAATATTCGAAAAATAACGGTTTTTCCGTGACTTTCTTACAGAACTGGTCTAGCCGCACAAGTTTTTCATATGCCATATTCTCAGGTTCAGCTTCTAAAATGAGCTGTAGGTGGTTGAATTTAGATATGACGAGATGAAATTTTCAGCACTGTTTATATGTACTTTGTTTCCCTTTCTCCTAACAAACAAAATAGAGTTGGTAATAATTTTCAAGTGCAAGTAATTTATTGTCAACAATTTAAAAGAATAATGGCAATCCTGGACGGATTTCCAAAAGACTCCTGGAAAGATTTTCGGTGAACTACCGGAAAAATTGCTGAGGAACTCCTGGAAGGATGTCCGGGAAATTCCTTGAAAAATTCCCAAAGAACTCCTGGAATACCCAAAAACTTTCTGGAAGAATTCTCGAAAACTTCTGGGGAATTTCCGAAATACTCGTGGAGAAATTCCTGGGAACTCCCAGAGGAATTCCCAGGTATCTGCTCTTAGATAAATTTCCGTGGATCTCCTGGAGGAAGTCTCGGGGATCTCCTAGATGAATTTTCGGGGAGCCTCCTGGAGGAATTCCCGTTGAACTTCTTGATGAATTCCCAAGGATCTACTGGAAGAATTTCCACGGAACACCTGGAGGAATTCATGTAGAACTCCTGGAAAAGTTCCCAGAGAACTAATGAGGGAATTTCCTAGAAACTCTTGCAAGGAAGAACCCTGAAGCAATGCTCGAGAAACACCTGAGAGAATTCCAGAGGACCTTCTGTAAGAATTCCAGAGAAACCCATTGGTAAATCCCGAAGAATTCCAGGAGGAATTCTGGAGGAACACCTGAAAGAGTACCCAGGGAACTTATTGAGGATTTCCAGAGGATATCCTGGAGGATTTCCCGAGGAACCCCTGCAGTTTTTTTTTTTTCAAAAGACTCCTGGAGAAAATCCCAGTGATCTTCTGGACGAACATACGTAGAATTTCTGAAAAAGGAAATTTGAAGAGTTCCCAGGGAACTAATGGAAGAATTATCGCGGAGCTCCTACAGGATTTGCCGATGAACTTCTGGAGGGATTCCCTGGGAATTCTTGGAAAGATTCTCGGGATACTCGTGGAGCAATAGGAGGCAATCAGTGAAGTACTAGATTGAAAGTAGTGAGCTGGATTTTTGTATGGTGAGATGTTCAATTCTCCATTTTTGCAATGAATTGGGGCAAACAGCGTGGGTTAGGGCCCATATAGCCGAGGCGGTAAACGCACGGGTATTCAGCATGACCATGCTGAGGGTGACGGGTTCGATTCCCGGTCGGTCCAGGATCTTTTCGTAAAGGAAATTTCCTTGACTTCCTTGGGCATAGAGTATCTTCGTGCCTGCCACACGATATACACATGCAAAATGGTCATTGGCAGAGGAAGCTCTCAGTTAAAAACTGTGGAAGTGCTCATAGAACACTAGAACATAGAAGCTGAGAAGCAGGCTTTGTCCCAGTGAGGACGTTACGCCAAGAAGAAGAAGAAGAAGCGTGGGTTATATGATTTCTCGTCTAATTTGATGCTGTTTGAGCAAAAGCTTGGGTAACTGTGTTGTTGAAGTTACAAGAAATAAATAATACAACAACACAGTTATCCAAACTTTTGCTCAATCAGCATCAAATTAGGCAAGAAATCATATAACCCACGCTGTTTGCACCATTTCATTGCAGAAATGGAGAATCGATCATCTCACCATACAAAAATCCAGCTCACTACTTTCAATCTAGTACTTCACTGATTGCCTCCTATTGAAAAAATCTTCTGAATGTGTTCTGGAGTTTCCCGGGAATCTCTACAGGGAAAATTCCCAAAGCTCTTCTGATGATATTCTCGGTAAACTCTTGAAAAAAATACTGTGAAAGAATTCCTATTACATCTTCTTCTTCTTCTTTTTTATGGCTCTACGTCCCTATTACAATGCTAACCGTTCCTATTACAATGCTAACCGTTCCTATTACAATGCTAGATAAATAACCGGGGAATTACTGGAGAAATTCTCAAGAAAATGATGGAGAACTCCTGAGAAAACTCCCGGGGGAACTTCGCTGCAGGGACTACCGGTAAACCCCTGGAGGTATACCAGGGAAACTCATGGAGGAATGCTCGGGATTCTTGTGAAGGAAATCCCTGGAAACTTTTGAGGAACACTTGCAGGAACTGTCGGGAAACACCTGAAGGAATTTCCGGAGAACATCTCAATAACTTTTGAAGGAATTCCTGATGGAGTTCTTGGGGTACTTCAAGTCTTTGGCGAAATTTCCGGGAATTTTTTTGTAAAAGTCGTGGAATTATTCCCGATGAACTTCTTTCGGAATTCCTAGGAAAATACTAGAAAACATCCCTGACGAACTCTTGAAATTAGTTTTATGCAAGAATTTCAGTAGGATATTCTGCAAAAATTCCGTAAGAAGTTTCTGGAGCAGTTACGATCGGATTGAATGAAGAAATCCCGGAGGAGCTGTTAAACTGGGATGCCATATATACGGATTTATCTGTATTCCACAGATTTTTGAGCTTCCATACAGATTTCGTTTTATATGAAATACAGATTTTTTAGCTAGAGGGCCATTTAGTTATTATATGGGATACAGATTTTTCTCACAAATTTTGTATTGGATACAGATTTTTTAAATGAGTGATACAGATTTTTCAAAAAATCATCTGGCATCCATGCTGTTAAATGATTACCGGTAGATATTTCTAGACAAGTTCTTGGAGGAACCCCAGAAAGGTATACTGGAGAAATCCTAGAATGAAATATTGGACAAATCTCCTGGAAGAATATTGAATCATTTTCCACGAGTCTGGAAATCCTGAAGAAATACCGGAAAGAACTTTTAAAAAATTTCCAGGCAGATACCCGGGTGAAATTTCTGGAGAGATATCTGATGCTACTCCTGGAGAAATCATAGAAGGAATTCCTTTAGAATTTCCATAAGAAACGCTCAGAGAAAACCTGGAAGTATTCCAAAAAGGTCTGTCTTAAAAAAAAACACTCCTGAAGGAATCACTGGAGGAACTCCAGGACGAACCTCAGAAAAATTAATGTAGAAGGAACTCTTGGAATAATCCCGGAAGGAATTCCTACAGGAATCTCCGAATGAATATCTGAGTGAACCTCGGAAGTAATGCTTGAGAAATCCCGATTGAAGTTTTGGAGGGTGCTCCGAAGAAACTCCTGATAGAATCCTGGATAATCCCATGCTATGAACTCCTGGAAAAACATTAGAAGGAAAGGAACTCATGGAGGGATTTCTTGTGGAACTTCTAATGAAAATCTCAGAACAATTTTATGAGAATCCCAGGTGAACTCCTGGTCGATTTTAGGGTGGAAACCTCTAAGAATTTCAAGAGAATCTTTTGTGAAACCCCAAAGAAAATCCAGAAGAATCATCACAAAGTCCCAGTATTTCTTTTTCAATCTTGCCAGGACTTATCATGAGTATGATTCTCGCAGCAATACCATTAAAAGATACCCTAGAGTCCCAGTGCAATGTCTTTTATCAGCATTTCCTACGAACGCTTTGAACCCCACTATCTGGGTTTTTCTCAGAAACCCACCCGAAAGTTAAAAATTGGATCATTGGATTCATTGCATAACGAAAAAAAAGTTGCATAATCTCCATTATGCAACTCATTTGAGTTGCATTATAAACATTATGCAACTCAAATGGGTTTTATTAAATGAAAAATACATTGTATAAAATTTTGTATGGAAGTCGTTCCAAAAGTCGATTTTTTCAGCACTCTTCGTATTCATCCAACTCGGCAAGCCCGTTGGATAAATGTATGACTCATGCACATTGATTGGGCTCCATACAAAGAGGCGGCCAAAACTCTAAAAAGGTGGAATTGATATTTTTAAACTTTATTTCAACTTATAACAAAGATAATGTATTGTAGTTTTATGATTCTTAATTAAAAGCATACCAGCTTTTGTATTTCAATGACATTTTCACTGCCAAAGTGGCCTAAGTCATAAAATTCAAAAATGAATAATACGAAAAAAATAAAATAATAAAATTTTGAGAATGGAATATATGTTTTATGTTATCCAGCATATGAAAGTTTGTTATTGGACTGTTTGAATGCACGTATGTTGCAAAGTTAATATGTCACAAAACTTTTCAAATTTTCATATATTGTAACTTAGGAATTTTGGTAATTTTTAAGTTAAAAAACGGTTCGTGTCGTCACGTGTCGCCGCAATTTCGAATAGTACATCTTAAACATCATGTTTAGGGCTGCATAAGAACGTTTAAATATTTTACAGAAATTTGCAGTTTTTCAAATTATAGCTATTTAAATAAGTCAAGTTTTTTTCATATATTTTACGTTATTTTTTCATTTTTGACTGAAATAAAGTTTTTCTTCCCACATTTTTCACAGTTTTGAAAAAACTTAATTGGGTTTGATCGAAAGATGATCATTAAATTAAATTCAAATTGATTTTCTAACAAAAAACGCAAAAAATGTGGGGTTTACTATTTTTTACCGTTTTTGAAATTATTAAAGTTACGTAATTTTTGAATACCCCTTTTTTAACACTAAAAATACTATTTAACATATCTAGACAACCCATAACTTCGATTAAACATATAAAAAGAGTTTTGGCCGAACTTTATCTTTTTCCGACCATTGTGTCATGCTGAAAAAAATACGACTGCGCGTGGGTACGCGTCGCTCCAAAACTCAGAGTGCTTGCAGGTCGTACTCGAGTTCGGACTATGTCTCGTGTCCGTAGAGGACCACCGGTCTTATTGGTGTTTTGTGCATGGTGCAATCTCCATGGGGTCTCCAGTGAGCCTAGTGGTTAAGGCTATGGATCGCCAATACAGAGACGGCGGGTTCGATTTTCTCGACTCTCTGGGCATTCTTTATTACACCACCAAACCTAACCTCAAAATGATTGTCAATTCTCATGTCATTTTGACAGATCACACACATGCCCAAAGAAGACAAAATATATATACTACTTTACCGATGTTGTTGTCGTCCTTTTCATGCTCGTATTACACTTGTCAAAATGACCTGAGAATTGTCAATCATTTTGAGGTTAGGTTCGTTGGTGTAATAAAGAATAGTGTATCATTGTACTTGCTTGCTTCACAATATTCAAATTCATGCAATGATAAGCAAAGAAAGCCCTTCAATTAATAACTGTGGAAGTGCTCAAAGAACACTAAGTTGAAGCGAGGCAGGGCAATTTTCCGTGGGGACGTAGAGCCACAAAGAAGAAAAAGAAAAGGACGACATGGTGCAAACAGTAAGATGAAACCCGTAATAGACCTGACTTCCACTGTTTATGTACCTTCGAATTTCACGCTTCACAACGTTGTTAGCTGTCAGTATTTGTTTGAGTTTTTGGTTTACGCTAAGATAGGCCGAACGAGGGGACTATGCCAACGAAGCATCCCGATACCCTATCAACATAATAGTTCCGAGAATAAAATGATTTAATAAATTTTTAGATTTAAATTCCACCATGCGTTTCTCTGTTTTAAACAGCGTCATTTTTCTATGTAAAACTAATGTTCTAATAAACATTCATCTTTTATTTTTCAGGTATGAGCAACCAGTATGAAAACAAATATACTACTTTATTCGTAAGTACAACACAAGTAGAGAGTAGGCAGGAGTGACATCAGAACTGTTTTTCTCCCATTTACGAGCCTCACAGATAAATCCCCTATCGCAGGTCAATGTGGGAATGGGGAGGGAAGTGATGATTTCGCTTTTTGCCAACAGACCGTAGAGTTCACTGCATCTGCACAAGCTCTATGCACAATGTTTATTTTTGGCATAGGGGTTCACACATTGGTGCGTGGATGTTATGCTGTATAGTGATAGATTGTGTGAAGATTACTGTGAACTGGCACAGTTCGTTTGGTTGTATAACTTGTAGGCGTTATATAATAGTTTACACTGGCTTCATGCAATGTAAACTGTTGTAAAATCATACGTTCCAATTATGTGCAAAAATTTACACATTTGTCTCGAACAGAACTCTGTGTTTTTCCTGTAACATCTCCAAGACCGCTATTACTTACTATTTTTGCCACACGGGAACCGCATGTTCCCGCCACAGCACCCAGGCACGCAGCCAATCAAATTTCGATTATGAAAGATCAGCATGATGGTGTGATTTGCAACTTTTGCGCTCGTTCAGTGGATCATCATCATCAGCAACAGCAACATCATCATCCACGTGAACTCTGGTATGTAGTTATTTTCCCACTCCTACTGTACCTACAACCACTGCTGACTGGCTGGTCGACGGCGTTTTACGAGCATGTTCATTCAGTTCGTGACCGGTCAGTAATTTTTATTTACGATTCAATTGCTGAGGATGGTGATTATTCCCAGTTATAATGCGTCTTCAATGGGCAAGTGGGTTTATTTCTTTCCCTGACTGTAATATCAATTGATTTCCTATTGAATTTGTTGGCGAATGGCACATTTGAATCTATCGGCTTCTGCTGCTAAGTAATCAGCTAGAAGTTGTTTAGAAACGTTACCTTCTCCAAAATTATGAGAATCTTTAACAGGAATTAAGCCTGGAATTTCTCCAGGATTACGTCCGGTAGTGTTTCTACTTCTTCAATGTTTCGTCTAGAAGTTCTACGAAAATTCTTATTTTTTTTATTCTTCAATCACTTAACCTAATTTACAGCTCTATTGTCCTCTAGGGCACTGCGTGAGCGATTCCAATTGGAAGCTGTACATACACTTTGTCCAGCGCCTAAATGTATTCTATTTTAATTGTACTATATCGAACTGGCTGCCGCTGCGCTGCTTTCACTTTCTATCCTATCATGGTAGAATGATGAGCACGAGGATGTTGATGTGTGGCTGTTGGTTGTTCCAGTTTCCAGTCCGATTGGGGGTCCATTATGGGTTGCCGTTCGCCGATGTCCAAGTATCCGGGTTCATTTGAGCTATGGGCTCAGAAGAGGGTCAGTGTCAGCCGCTCTCAGGGGGAAAGAGCAACTGACGAAAGTGCCGGGGCTGGGATCGAACCCATGACCATCTGCTTATGAAGCAAACGTGTAGAATTCTTTAATTTCTCTAAGTATTTTTCAATGAGTTCAAGACATCGTTTACGAATTCCTTCAGAAATTCTGTCAAAATTTCCCACGAGTTCTACCTAGAACCGTTGTTGAATTAAAAAACTCACCTAGAATACTATCAGTAGTATCCGTAGTGGTATTTCTTAATAATTTCGGGTAGAAAACCTCGATCAAACCTTGGAGGGATTCCCGGAGAAATTCAAGACTATGTAGATTACGTAGACTCGTACAGAGGCACGTTATCCTCCATTTGGGACATTTGTGCCATACAGGAGAAGGGGGTCTCATAATGAAATCTCCGGAATGTTTCCTGGAGAAGTTCATCAAGCTCTTGTAAAAATCACAGGAGAAAATCAACATATACGCTAAGAAACTTTTATAGGATTATGAATAGGAAGCCCTCGAAGATCTCGCAGAACTCTTACGAAGTTTTCACTGCGCAAGCTTACCGTTACCATACCTTTGAACGTTTCCAAGGGATTTAAATATTTGAAACTGAGTAAAACAAAGAACTTCCTTAGTCCATAGGAAGTTGAAGTTCAACCACCTTACCGGTTTGTATGCATTAGCTAGCAGTAAGTACCCACGGCTAAGCTTTCCTCTAAGTAGCTAAGCCTAAATTCCCAAAACCACACACGGTGATGCCACTTCTCTGTAAGTGGTTTTGGGTGAAATTCGAATCGATGACTTCCGCATGCATCTACTAGAGAGTAGGTACTTCATTTGAAAGCGCTTTTTTACGGTCGCCCGTCGCCGTTCATCCTGCAGCGGCTAAGTAATGCGTGTGTACTTGCGCTGCTCTGACTGACTCAAACGCAGCAGCGGATTCAACAAATTGTTGTACCCGGGGTGGCCCGGAGTTCAGTTTCCCAGCAGGCCAGAGAGTGTTTTGCTCACGAATTTTGCTCCTGGCGTTTTCACTTGCAATTATATCGACCATCGCCGATTCTACGCTTTGTTTTCGTTTTTTTTTTTCGACTTTTTAAGTACACATGCGTGATGATGACTGGCATGAGGTGGAGGAGATGCTTTGCTATAGATTCCGCTCTTCATACAGCGGCAACAGCAGCGACCGAGCGGATGCCAAGCAGCCCAGCCCGCAGCATACCAGCTGTGCAAGCGTGAGCAATGCTTTTCACGATTATTTTCCTCTCGGCGGCGTCAGCGTCATCTTGGTTCGTCAAGAAGAGCCATCTCCGGAGTATGGAGTGTACCTACCCACTTTCCATCATCCACCAATTAGCGAAACGTTTTCTCGGTGCTTCCTCCCCAGGTGCCGCCCGGTCCCAGTCAGCCATCAGCTCGTGCGAAACAACTCCATATTACTAATCTGTGTGCATCGTGTTGAATTCTTCGCTGAACTTTCACTTTGCAAGTATATTTGGTGTGCTCGAGCTTGATTCAAGTGGGAACACTGGCATCGCGGTCGTTTGACTCTCTCTCTCTCTCTTCTTGGCGTAACGTCCTCATTGGGACAAAGCCTGCTTCTCAGCTTAGTGTTCTATGAGCACTTCCACAGTTATTAACTGAGAGCTTCCTCTGCCAATGACCATTTTGCATGCGTATATCGTGTGGCAGGCACGAAGATACTCTATGCCCAAGGAAGTCAAGGAAATTTCCTTTACGAAAAGATCCTGGACCGACCGGGAATCGAACCCGTCACCCTCAGCATGGTCATGCTGAATACCCGTGCGTTTACCGCCTCGGCTATATGGGCCCTCGTTTGACGTTTGACGTAATCATCGGATTTGGTGATAAAACACGGTTGTTTTTGTTTATATAACTGTGAGAGGGGAATAGTCCCAACAATGATAAAGTATCATAAGTAGTTTTACTGACGTAACATTTTCAGTCTAAGAAAGTCAAATTTTGCCAAGGATGTGACCTGCGATTAAGTTTTCATGCATCGCACAAAATAAGGACAATAATGTCGCAGCCTGAATTTTATCCAAAGCTATACCTAGGTATACAAAATTTGATCGGAATGAAAAATACACTAACGAAATTATGGAAAAATAATCGAGATTATCGGAGAAACCGCAAATATTTTTTTTTCAAAATATTTGTCTAAATTGAATATTTTCTCCGGCTTTTTTTAATTTCTCTACAATGGAAAATTTAGTGGAAAACTGTGTTCAGGTTGATCTTTGTTTTCGGATTGCTGAAAAAAATTGCTTGAGTTTTGGCTGTGTTGCCTTTCTCGTACACCGAAGTGTACTGAAAGGCTATATGTTCACTCAAAAAACCGAATTTTCGATAGAAAGCTCGGAGGGTCAAGTCACATATACCAATCAACTCAGTTCGACGAATTGAGATGAAGTCTGTATGTGTGTATGTATGTATGTCTGTGCGCAAAAAAGTTCACTCATTTTTAAGGCACTTCCCATTGGCCGATTTTTCGGATTATAGCTCGAATCGAACTGAATTTTTTCCGCATTGTTTGCTATTAAAGACGGTTCGGATCGGTCGAGGCGTTCTGGAGTTATGGCCATTTCAGTGATCCGGACCAGCACCGATGGAACCGGCCGTATATAAAACTCAACCAAGCCCCATATTGCGGCACATCAAACAGCGGCGATTTTTGTAACCTTTAGCATGGTTGACAAATTTTATGCGGAAATTAACACTGGAGACCAGAAATTCCACGTTGTCGGCCCAAAATTAAAGATGGCAGTCTAATATTCAAGATGGCGGCAGTTCAATGGAGATTTTGGCTCTAAAACCATGCAATATGTGTATATTTGGTATTGGAAAGATGTCTGGAGTCCAAAAATGACGATTAAAATGTTCAAGATGGCGTTTCAAAATTCAAGATGGTGACTGTTTAATGGAGTTTAGGACCTGTAACCATGCAATATGGGTATACAGTTTCTTACCGATTTTGGCAAAACGGAGGTTAATTTTATGTTGCCAAATGGGGGTGTTGCCAAAATCGGTAATTTTTTTTTTGTGGATTATTTTCAACTTTTATACGTCAATTTGACTTATATTTTAAATATGGACTATTCACAAGTTATAAAACGATCCCTGTAGGCGACGTTCATAAATTACGTCATGATTCGTAAAATTGTTGATTTTGGAAAATTTAATGAATTTTGATTTTTTGAAGAAAAGTAAGTCTAAAATATAAATACATTTACAAATACAAACGATTTTTCGGTAAAAATTTTTGGTCAAATTTTTTTGTTGCCAAAATCGGTAAAAAATGGTTGCCAAAATCGGGTGTTGCCAAAATCGGTAAGAAATTGTTGCCAAAAACGGGTGTTGCTAAAATCGGGAGTAGACAAAAACGGGTGTTGCCAAAATCGGTAAGAAACTGTATTTGATATGGGGAAGAAATCTGAACCCCAAAAATGACAAGCAGAATCCAAGATGGCAGCTCAAAATTCAAAATGGCTTCTGTTTAATGGAGTTTTAGGCTCTAAAACCATGCAATATGGGTATATCTGGAATTGGAAGTCTGAAGTCCAAAAATGACGATTAAAATATCCAAGGTGGCGACCAAAATATACAAGATGGCGTCTCAAAATTCAAGATGGCGGCGCAAACTTCAATATGGCGGCTGTTTAATATAGGTTTAGGCTCTAAAACCGTTCAATATGGGTATATTTGGTATGGGGGAGACAACCGTAGTTCAAAAATAGCGACCAGAATATCCAAGATCGCATCTCAAAATTCAAAATGGCGGCTGTTTAAATGGAGTTTTAGTGTTTTGTTTAATGGAGTTTTGATGCCATAAAATGAATTTCTGTTAAACGTATGAAAGTGCGATATTCATCAACATGTCACTTGAGTTGTGTTGGAGTGTGTTTTCGAGGGCACGCTCAGTGGATTAATTAGGGTTTTTCTATGTAATTCTTGCAAAATACCTAGTGTATTTTTAATAACTATCAACCAGTCAATCGAGCATATTTGTTGATTTAAAAATATATGGTTATCCTATCCAAATCAATAATAAATAATTATGTAACCCTCTAATACCTCACATTTTTTGTCATCTAAAATCGGTTTCAACTAGTTTGGACGGCGATATCATTTTTAAATTGCTATTTAAATGTTTGTTGGGTTCCTTCTGTTATTCCTCCAAGTAAACTTGTATGATACCGCTTGGTTATCTTTTAGAATCCCATGAGAAGTTTTTTGTTCTAATGTCTGAAAGTTGCTGACCCCTGGGATTTTTAATTACAGAATTATTTCCGGAAATCAACAAGCAAGAACCTTTCATCTTGTTCTGGATATTACCAAAGATATCCTCTTGCAATTCATTCTGAAATTCACTTAAATGTACTTTTTAATTCCTCCAGAAGTTATGTCTGAAAGCCCTTCAGAAGTTTTTCATGAGAGCCCTCTTGGTTTTTATTCCGATAATTTTCCAGGAGTGCTGTTTTAAAATCAAATCTTTAGAATTTTTTTCTGAAAATCCTTCAGGCTTTACTTGCGGGAATCCAGCTTTTTTTGGAATTTTGCAGAAGTTCTTTATTGGATTTCTCCGGAAGTCCCTTTTGGAGATCCTTCTGAGAATCTTTCAGGAGTATCTTATGGAAAGCCTCAAGGAGTTCCTTCTGGCAATTATTCAGAAATTCAAAGATCGACCTCCTGGATTGATCACCAAAAGTAATCCTAGAATGAACTCCTGCATGAATCCCTAATGAAACTTCTGAAGAAATTTCTAGAGATTTCTCCAGAAGGAATGCATACAAGAAAATGGAAATCCCCATTTAGATCATTGAACACCCATAAAAATATTTCTATTAAATAAGATTATATAAGATAATGATAAACCAAGGCGTTTCGGACATTTTGTGTTTTACAATTTGTTTGAAGCTTAAAAATAACTAAACCTGTGACTAGATTGCATTTATGCTTCTCATGGTTCACTTGGCATCTTACAACGTGGAAATATATCTGCACAAATGTTGTACTAATTCACACAAAACAGTTAACTTTGAACGCTATTTAAAAAAATCATCAAAATCATGACTGTGAAAAAAAATGACATGAAAGCTTATGTATTTTTTAGGTGATCGCCGATGAAAAAACTTGCCCGACTGCAAGAACGTCCTATATACATTTTGCGTGATTTTCAGGAACTTGCTATAAAAAAAAATCAATGCATATTTTGTTTTTTTTTTCAACTATTTTTTTTATATATGTTTTATTTTAGTATTTTTATAACTCGAAAACGGACATTAATATTGTTTACAAACGTAATTTAATGAATAAACTCGATTTTAGGTAGGTATTTTATAAAACGGCTAATATCTCAAGAATAGTGGGCTTTGGAAATTTGACGTCTTCGGCAAACTTTTTAAGTATAAATAACCGAACAACTTTGCCGAAGACACCATATCGCTAAAATGAAAGATGGCCAAAATGACTTATACGACTTTTATTGATTTGATTGATTTATCTTTATTAAAGAGACTTTCAGCCCTTGGCTAGGATTTTTATGCGAATAACGTATGAAAAATATGCTACCGTTCAGAATATCGACCTTGTTCATAGAAATACAAGGGATGGCCAAAATGTTTGGAATAGGCAACTTTTTTTTCTCTCACAAAAAAGTTCAACATGCTATAATTTTTCATAGAGCGCATCAAAAAATCTCAAATTTTTACTGTTTGTCAACCTACTATATGTGAATCATTGGTACAAATTTGGGCTCGATTGGTTAATATTTCGCAAAGTTAGAACTGTTCGCGTAAAACATTATTTTTAAGACAACTCATTTTTGAGCTGTCATATCTCGGAAACCAGTGAACCGAATTGAATGAAATTTTGAACGTACACTAACAATATGTAAATGCTTCACAAACTATTAAAACATAGGTACTTATTAAACGTTGAAAAAGGTTATCATAGATTGACACTTTTTGGATTTTTCTCGGAAAAATGTATTTTTTTACATCAATGTCATTAAATTTTCGTGTTGATATTCAAAGATTTTCCACTTCTGTTCTCAAATTATCTCTAATCATATATGTTAGAGCCTATTTAGATTGATGGAAGAACACATTTAATAATGTTTGTGTGGTATTGTAAATTTGACTTATTTTCCTCTATATGGGTAAAAATTTCAACCCGGTATAACTTAATTCGTCGTGAGAAAATATTATATTTTATAACGTCGTATTAAGTATCAATATATTGTTGATAAACGTTAAAAAATTCAATCAATTCGGTTCACTGGTTTCCGAGATATGACAGTTCAAAAATAAGTTGTCTCAAAAATAGTGTTTTACGCGAACATTAATTAATGCGAAATATTAATCAATCGAGCCCAAATTTGTACCAATGATGCACATATAATAGGTTAACAAACAGTCAAAATTTGGGATTTTTTGATGCACTCTATGAAAAGTTACAGCATGTTGAATTTTTTTTTGTGGGAGAAAAACAGTTGCCTATCCCAAACATTTTGGCCATCCCCTGTATTTTGTCTGAAGACACCAAGTGTGGATCTCGATATCTCGACGAGCTAGAGGTTTTTCCATGTATTTTCAGTCCTGCCCCAGTGTGCGCCGCTTATCGCATGGCCACCAAGCCTACAAGAATCTCGGAAAAGAGTTTAGGAAATTCTATATACGATGAGTGTTTGTTTTAAGAACTTATTTTTAAAACATTCATCTCAGAATCCATGGCCAATATCTGCAAAAATCTTAGATTCTCGGGAATACTAGCCAGATTCGTGTTGAGATTCTTCTGAAGTTCTCGATGCATTGTTAGATTTTAAGAATTGGATTTTTTTTTTTATTTTATTTGATTATTCTTCTTATATTTGGCAAATCCCTTCGTAGATTGTTCTCGCAATTCTGAATCAATCAGTTTTCACTACTAGCACTAAAAAGACTCAATTTATCTATCCGCAAGGAGTATTACTAAAATTTCAGGAGTTGCGTAGATCTATGCATTGATATATACACTCTTACAACAGTTTATGCAGAAATTTCACCTGTAGCAATTCAGAAACGATAAACCCGACCAGATCAGATGAAGATAATTAAATTAGGTACTGCGCTGGAATAATTTCCCATGGCATCCAGTCAGTGCAATGACTTCATCGTGGGACATCACGAGCGCAAGAAATTGAATTCAAAATGATTTGAATATTGATTGGTCCGCGTTGCAAGATGGTGCAGTTATCGAAGACGCTGTCGGCCGCCCCCGGGAGGAAACCTGAACTCGGATTGCCAATACCTGCTTATTATTTCATCTAGCTAAAAGAGTCAGCCTTATACATTTATACGGTTTTTAATAGGTCCGATGTAATGCGCAATGATAACGATCACTTGTCTCGTTAATGCTGGCTTACAACAAGTTACCACTTGAAAGAGCCGTGCGGTCTCCGGCCAAACAAGATGGCACGCTCCCTGGGCCCCAGCAGCCATCAGCTAGCGCGGTTCCAAGCTGTGAGTGAAATCATAAAACAACATCTATCACGGCGGTGGTGAGCTAAAGAGCCCTGCCAGTTGAGTAAGAGCCTGCCGATATCATTCAAATGGTTGTCCATCGGGGTTGTGTGGAAAGTGAAAGTACTCGAGCACTCACTCCTCGGGGACACGGCTAAGTGGAGATTATCATAATGAAAATAAAAATCTAATCACTATGTGTCCGGAAAATCTGACCACCACCGATCGGTCCCGATCGATTGAACACGCCACCGTCGCCACCGCCGCCGCCGCCGCCGCGCCACCTCGGTGGTGGTCAACAGATCTAATTGGAATGCGTTTAATTTTAATGATCTGCGCTGCTGCACAACAAAAACAGCATGCGGTTGACATGCCGGGCTCAGCGTGAAAAGGGAAACGGTTAAAACAGCCAGCCGCCGATTAGGGGGGAGGGCGCTAAATTATCATTTACCAGCGGGATAATTACGACAAGACAAGACAAGAAAGTTGCAGCGAGCGCGTAACAGGATCTGGACATTTTGTAATGAAGAATTTGACGCGGTTGGACTTCCGGCCCTGCACGCAAGTCGGGCAGCTTCAAAGCAAATGTTAGTAGCATTTCGACGGGTCATGAAATGTGGATTGAATATATTGAAACAGATGCCACAACTTACTAAGCTGTATTATCTGAGGGTTATCTATAGGCTGAAAAGTCATAGCTTATACTTAGTGCCTTTTTAGAAGCCGAAAGGCGTAGGATAGCACCAGCAGTACATAGTATCTCAAAACTTAAAGCCAAGACTACTTCTATGAGTTTCAAAAACATTTGGAGTACAATCAGGTCGGTGCATTGAAATTCCGTTGTTGAACTCTAATGTAAAGTCTGCGTTGTCTTCTATCAGTGAATCTTTTCAATCTCAGGACTTTGGAGTCCCTGTGCTGGATTGATCGCCCGTAGATGCTATTCCAGTAGCGCCTGAACTGCTACACTCACTGACCGACCCACATCCGCTTTCCTCCTAAATTTCTGTCGGTATCGGCCTTTGATGACATCGACAATGGAGCTCCACGCGTGGCCACGTTGGTGACCCAATTGTGTGGTCACCATGCACCGTTCGAATTGAAAATTCGGATTTTAAATTAAACTCGCTAAAACAGCCCTCGCTTTCTTGATCCGTACAACTATGTGAATCTTGGTGCCGCCATTGGCCGCCATTTGACTACCAAATATGGATCATTCTCCTGCTACCATGAATCTGGAAGGGTTGACCGTGTTTACCTACCAGGATCTAGTCGATTGCGATGAGGAATAGTAGCGGTGATAGTATACATCTTTGCCTCACTCCAGCAACGACCCGGATGGGATCGGACAAGGCATCATTGTGCAGTACTCTGCACCAAAATGCCCTGTAATGTGCTTCAATGAGACCGATGATTTTCTCAGGGAGACCCTTGCCCCTGAGGGCAACCACATGTTTCCGTAATTAAGACGGTCGAAAGCTTTCTTGTTATCAATGAACACTAGGTAGAGAGACTCTTGGACTTGGAATTCATTGATTTGCTCCAGGATGATACAGAGCGTGGCAATATGGTCCACACAGGATCGTCCGGCACGGAATCCAGCTTGCTGCTGTCGGAGAGTTGCGTCAATCTTCTCCTGTATCCGGTTAAGGATCATTTTGCAGAGGACTTTGAGAACGATACACAGTAACATGATGTCCCCCCAATTATCGCATACAGTCAGGTCACCCTTTTGCATCCAGCCGGCCGAAAATGTCGCGGTTTCCCATGTGTTGCAGTATAATTGATACAGCAGTTGTGCGGATACTACGGGGTCAGCTTTAAGCATCTCAGCCGATATGCGATCGACCCCTGGGGCCCTGTTCGATTTCATGCTACGGATGGCTGCTTCTATCTCCTGCACTGATGGGGCTTCGGTGTTGACACGGGTAATGCGTTGAACCCTTGGTGGATCATGCTGAGGTGTTGATCGCGTGACCGACACTTGAAAAAGGTTTGAAAAGGGCTCGAACCAGCGTTTCAACTGGTCAGCCGGATTAGTCAGTAATTGTCCAGACGTGTCTTTCACGGGCATCGTAGCATTCATGTGGGTCCCACTAAGGGGCTCCATAAACCACGTGGGCATTGGGGGGGGGGGGGGGGAGGGGGTGGGGGTTCGGCCAATGACCATTTTGTATGGACAAATAAATTTTTTTGTATGTAGTAATGACCACGCGGGGGGGTTGAAAAGTCCCAAAAAAATGACCACGTGGTTTATGGACAGCCCCTAAGGCGACGTGAAACATCGTAGAGGAGACGGATGTCGACGGTGTTTTTGCAGCTTTCTCGCCTTCACTTCCTTCTCGAGAGCTAATTGGCGCTGACGGGCTACAGTTTTGACTCCTCGTTTATTCGCTCGCTCTTTCGCGGTTTTGGTGTTCCTTCATTCCTCTACCTTTATCCAGACATCATCTGTGATTCACTGCTTTCCCCGGGTGCGTAGCTCATCCAAATTATTCTCGCCGGTGTCGATGAAGGCATTCTTGATGGCGCTCCATTGATCTTCTACGCTTCCACCTTTCGGAATATCCGCAGCACGGTTCTCTAGCTGGACCTTTTCACCGCAGCGTCTTTCAGTTGGCGTGTGTTGAACCAGCGCCCGATGTTCCCCTCCAGTCGACGGATCCTAGCAATGCGCAGCCGAATCTCGCCGATTAGGAGATGATGGTCAAACGTAATGCCGGTACTACGTTTGTTCCGCACATCAAGAAGGCTCCATCTCCATTTACGACTGATGCAGATATGGTCGATTTGATTTTCCGTGACGCCATCACTGGAAACCCATGTCGCTTTGTGCACTGGTCCACGAGGAAAGAGCGATCCCTCAATCACCATGTAATTGGTGCCACAAAAATCTGAAAACAGCTCTCCATTCTCGCTTATTTCTCCGAGACCACGGCGTCCCATGACGTGCTTATAGTCCGAGTTGTCGGAACCAACCTTCACGTAGGAGTCGCCCATGAGGGTCTTGATATCCCCTTCCGGAATCTTGTCTACGACAGCATTCAGTTGGCTGTAACAGTTCTTTTTGTCTTGCATTTCGGCATCATCGGTTGGCGCGTAACATTGAATCATGGGGCTCCGGGTCATTTGGCCGATCTCCATTTGGCCGAATGCCGTTTGGCCGAACGCCATTTAGCCGAAAGGGTAATCTGGCCGAATGTCATTTGGCCGAATGCCGTTTGGTCGAAAATGAATTATGTACATAAGTGACCATGTCACTGTACCTCGCATCAATATAACTCGAAAGAACAGCCTATGATTCAAAGAAGGATAAATTTATGCCAAAATATTGGCAGATTCAACGCCAACTAATCCCTGAATGTCAAAACTAGAAAAAATAGCCTATGATTAAAAAAAGGAAATATTATTTCTGGTCATATTGGTAGTTAGAATGTCAAAAACTTCCAATGAATCTTTTGACCATAATTCGGCCAAACGGCATTCGGCCGAACGACCCATTCGGCCAGATGGCATTCGGCCAAATGGTGTTCGGCCAAACGACATTCGGCCAAACGATATTCGGCCAAACGGCATTCGGCCAAACGGCATTCGGCCAAACGGCATTCGGCCAAACGGGATTCGGCCAAATGGCCGGACACCGGATCATGGTAAGGTTTCAAACCCGTCAGTGTTCTGAAACTGGCTACAATACCTCTCATTGATAGTTTCTAACTTCATGAGCGCAGCGTGGGCGTGAGCGCTGAGCAGGACACAAACTCCACGGTCGGTAGCGAGGAGCGTGTTCACCTCGTAGGCCAGAGCTCTTCAGCTGCTGCTTCTTCATTTCCACACACCGGAATGGTGAAATTGTTCACCGGCGTCGATCTCCTTGGTCCTGTCAGTTTGGTCCTCCATAACATTCGGGTCCGCTGGCATAAACGTGAGTACATTGATCCCTACCAACCGATGCACTTGTTTCGCAGTTCGAATGAAGACGAAGTCGATAGAATAAGCAGCCCGATGAAGCTTAAAACTCGAGGTCGATGCTTGTAAACGATTGGCGATAGTCGACGTAGGTTGTGAAATCCCGTTGCTGTCGGGAGCCGATAGTTATTTGGGGTACGTCTGTTGGCCACTATCGCACTGTCGTCTAGGTAAGTGCCAGAGAGCAACCATCAGGGAGCTGCGGGATATCCGAAGTGTACATGTTCTTTGTGCGATTCTTCACTGAACCAGACCTTTTCTTCGGTGACCCGTCCGTCGAAAGGAGCGTCATCATTGTTATCAAGTTGGTTGATGGTTGAACTGACAACTACTTCGAGGAGTCTGCCAGTCCCGAGGTTGTGTGCTTCGACAAGCTTGGTGGCGGTGGTGGCGTTTGCCTTCTCTAACATGGAGAGCAAGATGACACAGGCTTCCACCTTTCAGTGGACTTTATGTGAACGTTTATTCAGGCTTCTGTCAGTCACCATTCAGTCTATGAGTTATACTGCAATTTTTTTTCTAGAGCCATCCGCAGCTTAAATATTTAATCAGTCATTGATCGGCCCTATCGAAATCCAAGCTGGTCGTCGCTAATGAAGGACTCCTCAAGAGGTCTCAATCTGACACGCGACGTACCTATAAAAATTCTACATTAGCATACCTTCTGCATCACAACATTGTCGAACCGGTAGACCTTTGGATCGACGCCGGATATACGTGTGCTTCCGATTGCTTAAGAAGTCTACCGATGTTACTCCATTCTCAGTTGTTATCATCGTCGACTGTTTTGATCTGTACTGTAACCAGCCCAATAATGGGAACCACACCTAATTAGTGACTATATTCATAAGGCATAGACTCGTTTGAACCTTTCAGTTTATTATTATTTTAGTATCACGTCATCGTGCTCAGTCTTTCATCATCGATGCAGCTGTATGCTCTAAACAACGCATGCTCTGTACTATATCCGAAGATGAGCCACCATCAAATATTGCAATCGATTCGCAAAAAGCTTCTCATTGCTAACAAGGTACGCTGCTCACGAGTCGCATGCAACCATATATGTAAACCTACCGAAGCCAGACCAACCATCCAACAACGCCTCGAAAGTCGTCAACCATAGCTAATCCATTTGTTGACGTGCATTAGTTCAGATCACGATCTAACAAGCGGCGAACCCTATACCAGAGCTATAGCTCGCGAGTCGCGACCACGATGGATGGCTTGGAGCGCAAACATAGGTACCTGTACAACGGCGCGGCGGTCGGTGGTGGTGTTCGCATAGGTCTCATTTTAATAACAGGTCGTATCTAACCGATGGCCGGCCGACCGACCGTCCGCGCTGCCAGACGGGGTGTCTGTGTCACTTGACCAAAATGACAGTAGCTGCATATAATTAAAATGCCCCTTGTCGCGTTGTTGTTCCAATCAGCTCCCAACCCACCTGAAAACTGGTTTCTGTTTGCATGCCAGCTTTGTAATGAGCTTCAATATTGATTCTGAAGCTGTCCGGTTGCTATCAAAATGAAACAAATATCGAATCGTGGAGAGCTTCATGTATGCAGTCAGGTCCCCATATGCCATGCTGCGGCATACGTTTGGCTTGGAGGGCTGTCATGGTCTAACGAACTCTGTCGTATAAATCCAATTAAAACTGTAAAGGTATCAAATGCTCAACTAAACCCAGAAGCTGGACTACTTACTACCGCTAGATGTGTACCTAATGTGAACAATGGACAGTGACGAATTCCGATGATGTAAACAAATGCAGGTCGTTCCTAACGGGGAGGAAAATGCATCTAATTTACATGTCAATTTTGAGTCTATAAGCCGTTACCGGACGCATTTATTTTACGCTAGTTTCGGATTTGACTGTTGAATCCGGTAGGTGACTGGGCGAAGTTGCTTTCGAGTTCATCAATGGCCTAACAATACCCTCTTTGGAGCGAACAACGGGGAAGGCTTGAGTGATTGGCTCAGCGACATGTATTTGACATCAATGGGTGATAATCTTGTTCGTGTTGTGAGTGTGCCGTTCACGCAAGAAAAGTGTGGACCACTCAAAACAAAAACTACTTACAAGGGTTCGGCCAGACTTCAGCCTTCCGTCATTTTATGGACATGGGTCTCTAAATAGAACCGGTTAGAAGTCGCTTTTGTCACCTCTAATAGAGCTTAATAGCACTTTCGATGTGGGACACCCTTCTTGTGCAGTACCTACTGCGAATCGGATGGATTATGCTAATTATCGCTGAACAGCAATATATTTTCTTGTTTTATCCTAGCCGCTTACCCACTATTCATGTTAAAGCTCACTTTCAGCCAAAGATAAAAATGCACTCTGTGTGTTACGTTTTTATGGATATCAATCAAAAAGCATTTATTGCGTCTCGTTGATTATAAGCCACAGTTTACGATCAGTCAGTTTTATACCGGCTTAAGCAAATAACTCAAATGTGCACTGAAAGTCTCAACGAAGGGAGTGCTTTATACCCACCGAAACATTATGACTTTGAAAGGGCAATATTAGGTACTGATATCGAACGGATTGAATGACAGGACCTATAAAGATACGTATTTCTGTAGGACTTCGGGAATTGTCATACACTGGCGTAGGAAGGTACAGCCCAAACTATTTTTATGAGGAAAAGTGTGGACAATGTTGTCCTTCTGACTTCAATCTTGAGGTTGTACACGTCCCGAGAATCGGTTCACCAAAGAGATGCGGGTAACACAGCGTCTGTTCCGGCATTCAGCAGCTGAATCTGTAGTACTGGATTAGAGACTTTTAACCCCATCGAGTTGGATAATGGATTTTAAGCCAACAACCTACTCTTCCAGAAACCTGAAATACCTGGAAGACCGACAAAGATTTTTAGCATGAGGCAAGAATTAGAACTTGGAATGTATAAACCCTAGCCCATCAGGGTAAACTGGCACAACTTGGGGCATTCCGTATGGATCTTGAAATCCTAGGACTGAGTGAAGTCCGTAAGCTGAACTTTGGAGAACACAGATAGGCATCTGATCAAATTCTGGCAACACTTGGCTAGCAGCGAGACGAACTGCAAGAAGGATTCCGTGCCGACGATCCTGTATGAACCATATTGTCACGCTCCGCACAGAGAACAGACGTCTATCTTCGCTTTCTGCCTTGTGTAAAACTTTGTAACGGTCATATCAAAGTATGTGGTTATGCTCCCGTTACGTGGCGCTAGCATCCCATCACTTACACTGCCGTGTTGTTATTTTTGTTTCCAGTGCTCGACGTTTTTGGCCATTTGGCGCTCGTGTCGCTTTGTGGGCTAGTGTATTTTAACGATGAACACTGCCATCGTGTGGTCAAATCGAGTTTATAAGTGGAGCAGTCTCCGGTGATGGCGTTGAGGTACACTTCCCAAGTAACAATTTCAATTCCTTTTAAATTTGATTATTTTTATGGAAGCTTTATCACAGAGAACAGACGTCTATCTTCGCTTTCTGCCTTGTGTAAAACTTTGTAACGGTCATATCAAAGTATGTGGTTATGCTCCCGTTACGCGGCGCTAGCGTCCCATCACTTCCATTGTTGTGTTGTCATATTTGTTTCCAGTGCTCGCCGTTTTTGGCCGTTTGGCGCTCGTGTCGCTTTGTGGGCTAGTGTATTTTAACGATGAACACTGCCATCGTGGGGTCAAATCGACTTTATATGTGGGGCAGTCTCCGTTGGTGGCGTTGAGGTAACTTTAAATCCTTTACACACGATTTCGACGTATTTTTGTTCGAGCTTAAACGTCTGTTCTCTGTGGCTTTATCAAAGCATGACCAATTCATGGAACATTTACAGTTGTTTTTATCAAGAGGAAACAATCTTCGTTCGTTTGCGGTTTCTAAGTTGTCTTCAAGTTAGTTTTGAAATTCGCGCATAAAACAACTGAATTTACAAGAGCATTAAATCTTATAATAAGTTTTAAGGCGCATTTGAAGTTATTTTCAACACATAACATCAACATATTTTATTAAAAGTTTATGCTTCTTTTATTCAAGTGCATTTCATCTGGATAATATTCCTTTAAAAACTTCTTGAAGCCTTCTATTCTTGAGCTAGAGCCATTACTCTGGAACAAGAACTATGCGAAATAATGATAAGACAACAAACTATTTTTCAATCCAAATAATGAATGTAACAAATTGGTTGAAAAACCGCGTTCTCATGCAAATATAAACACATTAACATGTTTGCTCACTGATAATTTAGCCATTCTTGTGCTAAAAAGTAATCATGTCAACGAAATAATGCGAGTAGCTGGCTGCTGTCGTCCTGCCTTCAACCAGTTTCTCACACAGGCCATAGTTATGCGAATCGAAAATGAAATGGGAAATATTTCAACTCTTTAAGAAACAATAGGATATAGATACAGCCTTAAGTATATATGTAGTTTACGTTATGATTGACGAAAATAAATAAATAAATTACTGTGACTCTGCTCAAGCTCATGCCAAATAGTGTAATTGTAGTAAGTTGCACTTCATTATTAATAGCAAAAATACAGGGAAACAAAACAGAATTGGCACATCTTGACGCGAAACACCGCGAAATGTACAGAGACAACTTTCTAGCAACGAAAACGTAAACAAACAATTGTCAAAGGCTGTTACTCTTGTATAAAACGAATAAGTTTCATTTAAGACGAACAAATCTGCCTTAAGATCATAACTAGTAAAAACAATCTTCAATAAAGGCTGTAGCGTTCATGCAAAGTAACTTGGTTCCATCATTGTTTTGAGGGGGTTTGGATTAAAGGTAATGACAATTGATGGCGGCTGCATGAGTTTTGTTCGCTTGGAACGGCAGCCATGCTTAGAAAGAATTGAAAAAGTGGCGTAGCCTTTTGTTTTTAAAGGAAATTTATATCTTCGTATACTAATGATTGATATTATTTTTGAGGCGCTTTGTAATTTTCGTATGTTTTGGGTGGCATATCGATCAAACGATCAATTCTGACTATACATGTCAATGGTTGCTCCTCCGTGATTGATCTGAACTGGTACCAGTTGCACTGTGATCCAACTGAATAAGGGGCTGGGACATTCCACTTATTCTCAAAGTGCAATTTTAGCAGCTCATGCATATTTGATCAATAACGGCGCCGGCCAAGTCCTTATAGTCAGCTGGGGAGGGAAAGGAATGTTAGAGTGTACTGGTTGTTGCTACTAGAGACCGAGAGCACTCTGCTCTGCTCTGCTCCCCACAACCCGCACGGACTGAGGTATTTGTTAGACGGAAAGGATGGGAGATCTGGGAGTCACCGTTGGGTTGGTGATGCGATCCATGGATAGGGGTTATTTATAGCGTTCATGATAGATTTTGTGGTGAATAAGGTGAATAAGGTCAAGCGGCACAGCACGCTTTGGTTGCATAACTTATAGGCGTTATATATACACAGTGGAAGTTGGAAGGGAGGGAAACGACTTTTTTCAATTCGTTTCTGGTTCTAGCGATGGCTATGAACATATGAATATACATGAGTTGTATATGTAGAGAAGAGAGAGTGAGAGAAAGTGGATAGAAAGATACAAAGTAGGATGAAAAGGACGGGCCAGGGATTGAACCCATGACCTTCTGCATACGAATCAGAAGCGGTAGCCACTAGACCACCAAGCCCGTCGTTCGTATGTTTTGGGTGGCATATCAACGAAAAAGTGGGTATGGCACGAAAAATTTCGATTCCCTGTAATCAATGATCTGTCAGGCAATTTAAATGCTTTAGCCATTTCAATTTGATGAAAATTAATTCGCAGTTCAATTAATATTTCATCCATGAAACAAAACTTGTTTGCATCTGCATAATGCTTAGGTAAAAGATTCCATTTATTATTATTATTATTATTATTATTATTTTATTTAATCCATCTGACTTAGGTCTTACAGTACGTGCTGAAACAATAATTTTCCGTCTGAATTCTACTGAAGAAATCCCGAATTCAAAGAGATTGGCCACGTCGTTAAATGCTCTTACCATAGCGGAAAGAGGTTCATAGAAGCCAAACTGTGAACGGTGAAATGGTATCGCAAGCATACGGTCAAGAGTCCAACGTTGAATCCTAGTAGGAGCGTTTAACGGCAGCTGTGCAAGGAGGGTTGGGCAGTCTATTTCACAATTGAGGATTTTTGCCACAGTCACTGCTTGTTGGATGGTCCGACGACGCTCTAGAGTTTCAATGCCTATCAAGCCGCAGCGGTTAACGTATGGCGGGAGATGGGCACGGTCCCTCCAAGGTAGCAATCGTAGGGCGTAACGTACAAAGCGTTTCTGAATCCGTTCGAACCTATCAATCCAGGTAGCTTGGTATGGACTCCAGACAACTGAGGACGATTCTATTATCGAACGAACCAGCGAATTGTACAGCGTTTTGAGGCAATGAATGTCGGTGAAGTCTTTGGCAATACGCATGATGAATCCTAACTGTCGATTGGCGCGATCGATGATCTCAGCACGGTGTTCGTTGAAAGTTAGTTTGGTATCAAGCAGTATTCCCAAGTCTTTCACTTGCTTAACGCGCTGAACAGTTGTATCGCCGATTTTATAGTCCATGTGGATAGGATTGGCAGAACGGTGAAATGTTATAACTTGACATTTACTAATGCTGAGCGTCATGCGATTTTCTCCACACCATTTATTATGCACTGTTGACACTTTTGAGAAAGACAGCTAAAAGATCAACATGCCTCAAGATATTCTTGTTAAAGTTTCATGAAGTTCTTATAATCAATCATAAGCGCATGTACATAAATACAACTAGTTTCAAAGCAGTCTTCAAAAGCAGCTTTGAAGATCTCCGGAAGAGTGGGCCAGATTAGTCTTATGGATGTTTTATACCTATTTTATCTCAGATTTGCAGAACAAAGAGCTTTATTGCTAAGTTTTATGATTCTATCTTAGAAATTACTTCAGGATTGCCACAAAAGTATAATTGTTACTTGGGTTAAATCTTTTACACACGATTTCGACGTATTTTTTTCGAGCTTAAACGTCTGTTCTCTGTGCGCTCCGTATCATCCTGAAGCAAATCATCAATTCCAAGGGTCGCTCTATCTAGGTAATGTGCTCAGAATTGCGATATGTCTCTTCGTTCTTTTTCGGCCCTTCAGGGTCCTAAAATCATCGATTTTAGTAGAATAGGGTATTTTTTTCGTCGAAAAAATTTCATGTGTTTTGGCACTCCATTTAATTTTTGAGAACTTTAGGCCGCGTGGTTGACCACTTAGCATTGAGATACGGACCCCAAATTTCGGCCTGACTAATTTTTAGCTAGAACGATCGTTTTGCAACATTGAACTTCTAACATTTCCAACTTTTGAAAAAAATAGGGACAGCCTAATGTACACTTGTTGGGCAAATTTGCCAACAAGAGCATTCCAATTCAATTTGGTCATTATCCATATGGAGTTCGCAAAAATAACTTCCAAAATGCGAACGGTATTCTTACACCACAGTCAAGGCACGGTGAGTGGCTCTACATCTGCATAACCTCCTCATTAATCATCATTTTTGGCCATCACTATCATTCACTCACACATGCTTACTCACTCATTCACTCGTTCATTTACTCACACAATTAGTCACTTACTCACTAATGGTCTCACTCGTTCGCTCACTTACTCATTAAATTTACTCAGTGCTGCTATTGGTCGTGACTATCCCATGACGATGAACAAGTAGGCCTTTTCATCGTCACAAAATGAAACGAGCAGTCGCGCACTTCGTCATGCATTTCGCAATAATCAAGCGTCATGACGAAAACTTCCATATTGTTTGGAAGTAAAAATTTTCACCTGTTCCAAGCAAATTTCGGCTAATCGTTGTATTGAATAGATAGAGAGGACATATATTCATGGTTTAAAGGATTCAAACAATACCAAAATCCACCAATGGGTTAGTAATTGCCTTGTTTACAATCATGTCACGCTCCGTCATGACCGAAAAGTGAGCGAATATTGTTAGACTCTCTTGGTCATCGTCTCCCGATTCGATGACATTGAGAGAGGCACTCCTGTAAAAATCCCGTGACGACGAGTGTTGACATTGACGCTTTCCAAGCCTGAATTTACTAAGTTACTACTCACTACGTCACTCACTAACTCACTCATTCGCTCATTTACTCACACCTTCATTTACTAACAGGTTCACTCAGTCATTACTTCACTAACTTATTAGGTCACACACTCACTCATTTGCCCATCTGCTCCCTCTTTTATCAACTCAGCCACTAATCAATATTTCAACTCATCACATCATCCACTAACTCATTACATCACTCACTAACAGCCTCGCACGCTATGTCTGAACCATTCAATTTTTATAATCTGCTAGTTCTCCAGTTAGCCTAGCGGTTAAGGTTAAGGATCGCCAATCCGGAGACGGCGGGTTCGATTCCCACTCCGGTTGGGAAAATTTTCTCGACTCCCTGGGCATAGTGTATCATTGTGTTTGCCTCACAATATACGAATTCATGCAATGGTAAGCAGCCCTTCAACTAATAACTGTGGAAGTGCTCAAAGAACACTAAGTTGAAGCGAGGCAGGCCAAATCTCAGTGGGGACGTAGAGCCATAAAAAAGAAAAAGAATCTGCTGGTTCACTCATGGCGTGCATCGCTCACTTACTATTTAGCACACGCACTTAGCAACTCATAATCTCACTAAACTATTAACTCACTACATCACTTACTAAGTCATTACATCACTCACTACACAGATCGAAAAAAGAGTGTAAAATTCTGTGATATATGATGCAAATGATTGGAGCGTGGGATATCACAGAAGTTTACATGATATATCATGTAAAAGTCATAAAATATCTTGTAAACTACCATTATATGTCATGTAATTTAGCATGACTCTGTGTGTTTACATGACATATAACACAAATTTACATGATATATCATGTATAAGATTAAGTTTACATGACTAAACTAAAATTTACATGACGTGTAAATCTCATTATTTTTATCTGTGCTAGCAGATTCACTCATTTACTTACTCACGCACATAGCAACTCACCCAGTCATAAACTCACTCATTTTTCCATACATTCACTCACTTACAGACTCACTTACTCACTAATCCACTAACTCACTAACTGCTCATTCACTCTCTGATTCATTTACTTGCCAGCTCCCCAAGTAACAGAACTAGTTGAATAACAGCTTCTTAGGCTAAAGTTTGTTTAAGAGCTGTTTTTTTCCACTCTTGTACAGCAAAAATGTTAGTTGAGTCACTACATTACTCACTAGCTCACTATGTATCTCACTTACTCACCAACTAATTTATTTACTCACAAACACTAGTTTTTTCACTAACTAATTCACTCATTTACTCATTAACAAACTCACTCACTCATTTACTCACACATTCACTCACTAACAAGCTCATTCATTCACTAATTCACTAACTCACTAGCTCACTCAGTCAAATACTTATTAATTCACTACTTCATAGATCACAGCTAAATCACTCACTTGCCATTCAATTCAACAACCAACTTATCAACTCACTAACTCTCAAACTCACTATTCCACAAACTCATACAAAATCTCATTTAATTACTTATTTACTAGTTCATTTAGTTTCTTCCACTCAGTCACTCACTCACTAAGTCATCAACATCGTGGAGCCTCGTAGCCGTGCGGTTAGGGTCACCAAGCTTCTAATCGCACCATGCTGTGGGGTGAGAGTTCGATTCCCGCTCCGGGCGATGAAACTTTTCTTGAGAATAGTTTCTTCTCCGTATCCACTGGTGCATGTTCCGTGTGTCCCTTGTCTAGTGTTAAGTTTCATTCAGTCTGTGCAGCCTTTGGCTGAAGACAATGTCCGCGTCTTTTTATAACATACAGAAAAAAGCATGGTAAATTCAAAAATATTTGAGATAAATTCGAGTAAATTGTAAATTTGTTCAGGCCACAGAAATAAAACAGTTTGGAGCAAATCGAACGTTAGATTTGAAGCGAATGCAATCCATGTTTGAAACAAACATGCATCTTCTGTCAGGTTATGTTAGAAATTAATATTTTTTTTTGTTTTTTTTATGGCAGGTCGCCTCTATGGAAATATTTGTTTTCCCATTAAATTTACAAAGTTATTTCCTTTACTGGCAAAACATCTCCCGTGTGGCTTTTCCAATGAAAATAATATATGCTACCGACAGTGTTGGTAAAAACTCAAATTCTCAAATCTCATGGTTGAGTCGTTTCACGCGCAATTCTTGCCTCGCCAAATTCACCGACGAAAAAATCATGCATGAGTTGACTCGTGATTTTACTAATTGCTCTATTTCTTGATATTCTTATTATTTACGCGAAAGTTTTTACGATATATGATAGAACAAAAGCAAATCTAGCGTACAAAAACATTGAATGTCATTCAAATTGGTTTGGGTTCGTTTTACAAGCGAACGAGATTTCGGCGCTTGACTCGTGAGAGCGAGATTTTGCATGAAAATCTTGCGCGTGAGAAAATGATTCAGAATCGCGCGTGAGTTTGCTCACGCAAGAGCGGTTCATGAGTGTGCTTTAAGTGTGATTTTACCAACACTGGCTACCGAAAACAACGGGATTTGGTGGAAACTTCTGATGAAACTTGACTTTTTTGCAGGAGGAAATCTTGTTTAATGTTGCAGCTGGAACTTGTGAGTTTGGTTTATGTTCTCGACGGCAGAACGGGGGCGGGGGGCTCCTCAATGGGTATTGCAGAATTCAATATATAAGTGAGTTAGTTTTAAAAATTCAAATTTTTGTTTTAAATATTTTTTCAGTTCACCGAATAAATATGAATATTTTTGTTTCAAACGGACGAAATTTATCTTCGTGAACTCACTCATTTATCAAGTTACTCACTACTGAAGTTATTAACTCAATCTTTTACCAACTTGCTCACTTACTCACTTATTCATCAACTCCCTCATTGATCTTTTTACTCATTCATTCACTCACTCATTAATTTGCTCATTAACTTACTGACTAACTCACCAATTCACTCACTAACACACTGACTTCCACGGAACAAATCTCACATGCTCATTCACCCACCAACTCACTCACTGACTCACTAATTCATACACTTTTCCTCACTTATTTACACACTCTCTTATTTACATATTTAAATTCACGGAACTGCTCTCTGCCAAATCTCCATAACTTTCTCAGTCAGCAAATGACTCACTCGCCGGGGCCCGTGGCGTAGTTGGTCACACGTTCGCTTCATATGCGGATGGTCATGGGTTTGATTCCCAGCCCCGGCACTTGCAATTTTTCGTCAGTTGCTTTTCCTCCGAGAGCAACTGACACTGACCCTCTTCTGAGCCCCATGGCTCAAACGGACCCGGACACCTGGACATCGGCGAACTGCTACTCATAATGGACCCCCCAATCGGACTGGAAAGGAACAACGGCCATCCGTCATCATCCTTGTGCTCATCATTCTACTAGGTATAAAGTAGAAAAAGTGACAGCAGCAGAAAGGCAACCAGTTCGATAAAGTAGAATAGAATCTAGGCGCTGTACAAAATGTAAGTGCAGCTGTCAATTGAAATTGCTCACGTAGTGCCCCAGTGGACAATAGAGCTGTAAATTAGGTTAAGTGGTTAAGAATAAAAAAATGTTACTCTTGGATTAATTAATATCTAGCTTTAAAAAAAAAATACTCACTAACTCACTCAATCTTCACACTTACCAATTCACTAATTTTCTTACTCATTCACCAACTCCTTCACTCACCTGGTTTCTACTTACCCGATTATAAAGAATGTGTTAAAGTGTGAAGCCATTCTTATGTTGTTTTTCGGCTCCGTTTTGCTTTAAGACATTTGAGCCTTTTAAGTGAAAGTTTTATAATGCTATAAGAGAATGTAATAGTTTTTGTTATTTAAAAAATATATAGAACAAAATCCTGTAGAAAAGACCACGTTGAGCGATAAAAACATACGAGTATTTTTTGTGGGACTGATTTGTGTAAAAATTGAGCCGATAGGACGTTTCTAGGCATAACAGCCCCACTAAGTATTTTTAGTAAAAAATACTATTGTAGCGCTTATCTTTTATTAGAGCCCTGCGGCGGTCGTACGTTCGCAAGGCATACAGCCGCAGTGACACTCGCAAGGCATAACAAAAGGAAATATGTTCACGCCAAAAACAAAAGCACGTGAGTTTCGCGAAGTGACAGATGTTTTTGAATGTATTTGTGATGAACGGCAAGAGTGGCTCAGTGGAATGGGTGTTCTTGCTGTCAAACTCCATATAATGGAATAAAATACTTTTTAATCTGGTGACGCTGTTATGATTAGTGACTGTCGCGCTTATATCAGAAGCCAGAGGCAGACAATCGCCATATTCTGATTTTTCTTGAGAGGCTAATATAAGTGTTATTTTTGATTCAAAGTATGCATAATTTTCTCACAATACTATGAAAACTAAAATTATTTTTTTTTTTATCTGTTTTAACGAGATTTTTAGCCTTGGGCTAGTTTATCTCGGGACCCACGCTTTACTTCCTTTCCGAAGGAAGAACTCACGTTTTGTGAGTTTGTCGGGAGTGGGATTCGATCCCAGGTCCACGGCGTGATAGTCACGTGTTCTAACCATCCAACCAGGTCCGCTCCACAACAAAATTCTTTTTTTTTTTGAAAGAAAGCAAAAACGTTTTGAAGGTTGTATACCATTTCACGGAAAACCATTTCGCGGAATTTTTTTTCGCGGTGTAACATTTCGCGGAATGCACCATTTTGCCGAATACCATTTCGCGGAACGACTTTTCGCGGAATGTACTGTTTCGCGGAATGCACTGTTTCGCGGAATACCATTTTGCGGAATTTAATACTTTGCAAATAATAATGAAATGCTAAACTTTACTAGCCCCATCGCCGATTCATGCGCCCCTCATGATCACCTCAGCGCTACGATTATACTAATTGATGTTAAATCTGTTACTTTTCTGAACAAAAATTTACCTTCTTTGATTCGTAGGCTGTTCTTGAGAGTTCTGAACGTCAGGCCAAAAGCCAATCGGCCGAATGTCTTTAGGTCGAATGGAAATGAGGCCAAATAGACATTTGGCGCAATGACCAACAAGTCATCGTTGTACTTTCAAGCGCTTATATTGCTAACTCTTCCAGAGATTTTGATTTTCTTCAAATAACTCTGTTCTTTCTAGTAACATTGTTGTTTGGCGACTGAATTGTTAAATTTTCCATTATTTACCTTCTTTTCTTCAAAGGCTGTTCATGTGGTGTGTAGTTTTTATTGATCAAATTGATAACTCTATAGGAGATTTGACCTTCTTTTGTGAATAGGCTGTTCTTTCAAGTTTATTGTTAAAAATGTTGGCTAGTGACCAAACTGCTAACTTATCTGAGATTTTTCATCCTGTCAAAAATGGGCTGTTCTTTAGAGTTCCAATGTTGGTGAGTTTTTTGGTGGCCAGGCTGCTGACGTTAGAGATTTATCCTTCTTTAAAGCAAGGGCTGTTCATTCAAGTTGCACTGGAGTTATCTATTGGCGGTCTTATTGCTAACTCTGTGGGAGATATATTCTTTAGATCTTCTGAGGCCTATTATCTTATTGATCTAACATCTATTCAGCCCAATGATTGTTCGACCCAACGTCCATTCAGTGTAATCTCCTTCGGCGTAATGACCCAGAATCATAATTCAGGTACTGAATCTGCTTATCCTTCCACACTTTCACCTTTATCGATTGAAAGCATTGTAATTATGCCAAAATGATGTTATTTGTAAACAGTGTGACCACGTAACCCTTAAGCAAAGTAACATTCCTTAGTGATAACTTTACCAGATTTCTCTTTTATTTTTTTTGTATGTTCTAACTAACTCAAACTGTTGTAGGGTGGCTGTACCAATTATGGCACTACCTAAGGAAAACTATTTGTACAACAATAACGAGAAGACCAGCGAATGTCATCAATATGTTTAAAGATAGATTAGTTTCTATTCTTAACAGGAAAAATATAGAAACGAACCTACTTTTAGTATTTATTACAGCGTGTGCCAATGATAGGAACCCTGTACCAGTTATGATTACATTTTTTTACTTCGGTTCCTTTTCGCACTATTTGAATGCATCCTTGTGGAGCTTGCCATAATTGGTACACTATGGCGAAAAACGGTGCAAAGATGCCGAAATTTTAAGGAAAATGATTTATTTCTACCATAATTTGAGCAAAATTTTTAGTTTAAATGAGTGCAACCATGTTTTGTGAACGTGATCTGTTGTTCACAATTTTTTTCTTTTTGATTTTCATTGTTAAAGGGTGAAAATCATCTATGGCGAGTAATTGGAAGCCATAATTGGAACACTTACCCTAATAGATATTAGAAAAAATCTCATTTTTGTATCACAGGTTTTTCCATCTTTCAAACAAACGCTGTTTTTAACAGATATGCTGTCATGTTCAATACGAAACCTATCCTTTTTCTGGTCTAAACTGTTCTTGCATAAATTACAGTCGACTCTCCACAACTCGATATCCAAGGGACCATCGAGTTATAGAATTATCGAGTTATAGAACATATGAGGAGACAAACATTCTCTCGACCAGAAATCTTGAAATTAAGTTTTGGTGATCTTTTTCATCATATTTTTTTAGCTGGAAATTCTGTATTCAATAATTTTACTTTTTGAATTATCAACTTTGAGCCCTGCACAGTGGTCCCAAAGCCGCATATGTCTGGACAATATCGTTAACGCTGAAATGATTAGTTTTAGCTATATGCTGTCTTCGGAGAAGTTTCTTCATATTTTTTAGACATTCGTTTCAATATTGGGAAATTAGGGTGGTCCGAATAATTTTCAAGATTACACTGTCAACTTTTATTGTTTCCAAATAAATAAAATCTATGTTCCATAAAGTTGAAAAGCTCTTGATTGCAAATAACTTTGTTTAAGAAACTATAATTATATCGCTTATGCTTCAAGAGATATGATTATTTAAAATCAGGTTAGGGTGGCACCTAAAAATGAACTTCTTCTAAAATCATTTTTTTTCGCTGATTTCTCGCAAAAACATTGACCCGATCACTTTCAGAGTATTCAATATTCAACATGTTTCTCAAACACAGTTCAATATCCTCATTTTGTAGTTATTTTGAGATTTTTCTTTATTTTTGACACTCGATATTTCAGAACGGAGCAAGTGGATTTTCAATCTCTGCATATGAATTACAATTAAAAAGCTTGTAATTTTACCCTTAAACCCTTCAGGAAGCGCGCCGTTGTAAAAAGTACAACGACTAAAAAAAAACCTCGCTCATCGCTCATCGTATACACAGCGAGTGCGGTGTAGTTTTGGGCTCCCACAGGCGCGCATCCTGAAAGATTATTATGGGAAAAGTTCTTTGGTACCAAAAAATTGAAAATCAACTTGCGCTATTCTGAAATATTCAGTAATCAAAAAGAGAAGAAAACCCTCAAAAACTTTTTGAATGAATGAATTTCATATTATGTACTATATCTAAAGTATACTAGGAGTAATCACTAAACAGATTAAATTGCTGCGTAAGCCATGATTTTCTGCTTATTTGAAATGTTTCATGATTTTGCGAATGTAATAATCAAAGATTGCCTTGGTGATCGCGACGTTTAATCAGTTTAATCAGTTTACGCTGTTAAGTGAATCCCCCTACTATACTTTTGATGACAATATCAAAATATTCTTCAGATTTCGGGGTTTCAGGAACATTTCTAAGATTATATCTACGATAATTGAAAAAAAAAAGCGGCGAACATTGGGTTGAATTTGAAACTCCATACATTTTGGCGGAAATTTTAAACCGTTATTCACTCGAATGTCACATATTTATATTGCTTCTAATATATAGTTAATTTTATTGGTATCTGGAATCTGGATGCGGAATCACAAATAAGAACGGAACGATCTGACGCAAAATCGCACTTTTATTCAATATTCCGCACTGAATCGAGAACTTTTAACCGCACAATTCGCAATATCTTGTTCAACCATAAGAAATAGAACTAAGATTTTTGATTCGGAAAAGTTGTTTGGAATTAAGTGCTTTTCAACTTTGTATACTATACTCTATAAAAAAAAATCACTAAATAGTTGATATCATTATTTGCAAAAAAAAAATATTGGACCACCCTAACTGATTCATATTGAAAAAATGTGCAAAAATAAGAAGAAACTTTCCTGAAGAAGGCATGTAGTATTAGTTTAGCCGTGAAACTTATCGTCAAATTTGGTACAGCTTTTGGGCCGTGGTGCTTTACATAAAAAGTAATGATTTTTTATTAGCCATTAACATTTTTGTTTTCGTCTTTTCAAGTATGAATCAATTTCAAACTACTCCAAACGATTCTTAGCTATACGTCGCTTTATTATGCACTGGTTATATTGAACTTTCAAGCTAACATCGAGTTATGGAGGTAAAATTATACTAAGTGTGACATCGACCAAAGGAAGCATCGAGTTATAGAAATATCGACTTATGGAGAGTACGATATATGGAAAAATGAAGGGACCGACGAATCCATCGAGTTATAGAAAATATCGAGTTGTAGAACATCGAGTTGTGGAGAGTCGACTGTATATGCATTGTACTTATTTTGACATAACTGCTAAATTCATATTATCAAAGAATTTCCCTTCCTTCATACATAGGCTGTTCTTTCAATGTATACTGCTACAGAAATGAATGTTTGAAATGAAGTAGGGTGCGGACACCGATTTTGGCCAGTCTAAGAGAAATTATTTTTATAATAATAATCAACAATCCTATGGAAACAACCAATGCGTCAAATTAGAGGTTTATATCTATACTTCACAATTAAAATGCAGAAATCAAGCTAGTACTTGATTTTTGTATTAAAAGTGGCACTGGCCAAAATAGAAGCATTGCCGCAGTTTTGGCCATATTCTCAACTTTGGTTTCTATTTTAGCCAATAACGTGTATTTCTTATGGGAGTGGCCAAATTTGAAGCACCCTGGCCAAAATAGACATATGGGAGTTGATTTTTTAAGGAAAATTATTTTTTTATTCTAGTTTATAATCAAAATGTATGGTTTTCACAGCTTTAATTATCATATAACATTAGAATCTACTAATAAAAAATAAATTTATGCCGATTTAGATCGTAACAGGCTGAATCCCGCACTATGGCCAAAACTCCGGGCTGGCCAAAACTGAAGCTTCTACCCTATTCCATTTTTCATCTGCTGATTTGAATTTTGAATCTCATCATGGTGTTGTCTCTCGATAATTTGAATTGTTTGCTCTTATTAACGATGTTCCGCGAAACGGTGCATTCCGCCAAATGGTTTTCGGCGAAACGGTGCATTCCGCGAAATGATTCATTCCGCCAAATGTCATTCCGCGAAATGTTACACCGCGAAAAGAAATTCCGCGAAATGGTTTTCGGCGAAATGTTATACAATCCGTTTTGAAACTTGATTCACGTTTTTCTCAATTTCAAGTTTTTCAACATGGAACAGCTAAGCGTAGAACGGCAGTATAAGCATTCACAAATTTTCATAAATTTCGATCGTTTTGCTTCGAATGAATGAACGATATGGCAATTGATCATAGATCAACTTGAAAATCACGTCCGTTCCACATTTCGTACTTACTCTACAATGTAGAAGCTACTTATACCCATATCTGTTATAGATATACATAAAATTCCATGCCATTATAAGCTTTCCGTGAGGAAGACCCAACAACAAATGCCGGCCGGCAAACAACCACGCGCGCATATCACCATCACGAATATCGCATTTCGTTGATTTGAATATAATTGTGCCACACTGACTGGCTGCGCGACAACCAACGACGATCTAGATTCGAACGGTTTACCGGCGCTTGTTTACCGAATCGGACCGTTTTCCCAGCTGACACAATAACTCCATTAAGGCACATTCCTACCTCTCTGTGAGTGACTGTAGAACCCCCTCCCCCGCCCATAGATCGGAATTGGAAATGACTCACCCGCACCCATCTAAATTGAACTTGTAGCGGTTGTTCTACAATGGCCATTTTAGCTCTCGCGGTTGTCAGCGGTGATGGTGGCACTAATTGGCGGCGCTTTGGCAAATTATATACGTACAGGCAGGTACACCTCCCCTGCACACTGTTGCGGATGGCCCAAAAACGTGATCGAAATTGTTTTGACCATGAAAACATGATTTTTGATCTTTGGTGTCTTCGGCAAAGTTTTTCTATAAAATAAGCCCTAATTTATGGAAATATCAGTTTTGTGATCAATCCCCCTAAAAGTGAGAAACGGCTTCTAACTTTTTTATTTGTAAACTAAAAAAATATGTTTGTTCAGAGAAGTTGCAGGCAATTTTACTAGAAACAACTTTGCCGAACATACAAAATTTCTATCTTTTGATTTGTATGTACATTTGAGGCGTTTTTTATGAAGCACCCCTAAAAATAAGTTTTTTGCTTATAACTTTTTCTATGATTTTTTCACGATTTCCAAATGTTCTAGCAAATGTTTTGTCTTATTGAAACGCGTAACTTTTGCGAAGAAAGTATATATCTATCTCTCATATTTATCATGTTATTGGAAATTTCACTTTAAAAAATGCTTATGTTTGACATACCCATTTGTTAACTTTCGCACATTTTCGCAGACCAGGATTTTCACATTTGAAAATATGGAACGAGTTTTATCTATTGCAAATATAGCCAGTTTTAGCCTGATTTCGCCTGCATATTTAAATTTACATACTAGAAATGACTATCATTATAAAATGTGTTATTGTAAAATGATCAAGATATCAAAAAAATGTACTTAGTGCTTTTCTTACATGATTTTCCCACATTAACACGCAAAAACGTTTTCACAGAATCACTTGGAACTGCATCAGATGACTTTCCCATAAAAATTAAGTTTTTTTTTAGATAAACAGTGGCTCTCATAGTAGTACGATAAGTCTCTTCCACAAAATAATCGATATTTTTAAATGCTCTTGCTAATGCTCATAAAATTTTTCGTGTTCATGTACACTTTGCGAAAATGTTAATTTGCAGAAGGTTCAAATAACAACAACTGATGTTTCGATTAATATTGATTTTTAATTTGTTTCCTTGAAAAATGAAACTTATCTGTTAATATTAACGCATAACATTGATTACTGTCATCATTAAATGTATTGCTTCCAGTTACTATATGTATGTTTTTCTGTCCGAGGATGCACAAGAGTCACGCAACAAAACACCAGGAATTACAGAGAGGATCATAGACGTGAGTTTCCAAAAATCTAAACTAACACAGATCTCCTACATCGTCTGCTTGAAACATCTGATCCCATAATAAGGAATATTGGACTATTTCCTAAAAAAAACTAGAACACCACAAACGTAGGATGCGAACAACCTTTTGCTCTAAACATATGACGAGATAGTAACTGGAAGCAATGAAATAAGTGATGACGTTAATCAATGATATGCGTTAATAATAACAGATATGTAATAATTTTCAAGTAAACAAATTAAAAATCAATATTAATCGAAACATCAGTTGTTGTTATTTGAACCTTTTGCAAATTAAAATTTTCGCAAAGTGTACATGAACACGAAAAATTTTATGAGCATTAGCAAGAGCATTTAAAAATATCGATTATTTTGTGGAAGAGACTTATCGTACTACTATGAGAGCCACTGTTTATCTAAAAAAAAAACTTAAGTTTTATGGGAAAGTCATCTGATGCAGTTCTAAGTGATTCTGTGAAAACGTTTTTGCGTGTTAATGTGGGAAAATTATATAAGAAAAGCACTAAGTACATTTTTTTTGATATCTTGATCATTTTACAATAACACATTTTATAATGATAGTCATTTCTAGCATGTAAATTTAAATATGCAGGCGAAATCAGGCTAAAACTGGCTATATTTGCAATAGATAAAATTCGTTCCATATTTTCAAATGTGAAAATCCTGGTCTGCGAAAATGTGCGAAAGTTGACAAATGGGTATGTCAAACATAAGCATTTTTTAAAGTGAAATTTCCAATAACATGATAAATATGAGAGATAGATATATACTTTCTTCGCAAAAGTTACGCGTTTCAATAAGACAAAACATTTGCTAGAACATTTGGAAATCGTGAAAAAATCATAGAAAAACTTATAAGCAAAAAACTTATTTTTAGGGGTGCTTCATAAAAAACGCCTCAAATGTACATACAAATCAAAAGATAGAAATTTTGTATGTTCGGCAAAGTTGTTTCTAGTAAAATTGCCTACAACTTCTCTGAACAAACATATTTTTTTAGTTTACAAATAAAAAAGTTAGAAACCGTTTCTCACTTTTAGGGGGATTGATCACAAAACTGATATTTCCATAAATTAGGGCTTATTTTATAGAAAAACTTTGCCGAAGACACCAAAGATCAAAAATCATGTTTTCATGGTCAAAACAATTTCGATCACGTTTTTATGCCATCCGCAACAGTGTGAAGCGGTGCGGATTTAGATGATCATGAGTCAGATGGGTTCGCACAGTGTGGAGAGCGACAATGTTGCTCAATTGAGCTCATTGCGACGTTGATTTCATTGATTGATTTATTGAATTTGTTTTCCTAAATTTCTAATCTTCCATTTGGGGCCAATTCATCATCTACCTGAGAGAGATGGAAATACGTCAATTGACGTATTCCCGGAAGGATCCTTGGAAGAATTTTGGAAGGTATTTTCGTAAAAGCCTTAAAACTAGCACTGGAAGAAATTTATTCCTGTGAGAATTCTTGAAGGGAATGCCTGGAGAAATTCTTGAAGAATTTCCTGCCGGTATTTCCGGAGAACTCTCAAATGATGGAATTTTTTTGAAAAAAAACCCTGGAATTTATTCAAAAAAAATGTGTGGAGGAACTTAACCCTTTATAACTATATTGCCACCCCATAACAATATTTTTTCTGCTCACTTAGAAAATCTTTCCAACGTCGTTTTAACTATTCGACACATTTGGCCTTTATTATCACTCATTATTTTTTTGAGCCATAACAAACATGAATTGGCTACTTTAGAACAAAATCTGTGCGAAAAAACTGTCATTTTCGAGTTTATAAGTTCGAACTTTTGTTGTGGTGAGCAAACCAAGAATCTGTTGATGGCGAATAGTAGATCTATGTTCCTTCTACTGATGGACAACTTTTCAACTTGTTTGCTTAACTATTTTTAAAAACTCAGATTTTTGAAAAAATGTTTTAAAATAAGTGGTCATGTACTAAAATGACAATATCTTTCAAAATATTCATCCAACCGTGACTTAATCCACACATATAACTCATGAATATTAGAGTAATTACCAGTCAAAAAATAGCATGATTGATTAACGCATTACGAAGCTACAGAATTTTAAACTTTGATCCCGAAATACTGAAATTTAGACAATTTTTATTCATACAAAATCGATCGGTGATTTTCTTGAAAATAAAATCGTTTTTGTTCATCACACCGCATGTGCTTCATATTCCAATGTATTACGAGTTGATTCCGTGCCTGGTTATCTCGCCCTTATAAAGGGTTAAGAAGGAATTCCTAGAAGAATTCCTGGTGCATTTCGTAGAGAAATTCCGGGAGCAATCCTTGGGAGAATGCCGAAAAAGTCTTTTTACCCTTCTTACACCCATAAGAAGGGTATAAATACCGCTTGGAAAACCGACTTTCGATCACATATAGCAATCAACCCAGCTCGACGAATTGAGCAAATGTCTGTATGTGCGTGCGCGCGCGCGTGTGTGTTTTTTTTTTTTTTTTTATTCTAGGAGTCCAAAAATCTTCTAAAGACGCTGTGTGGGATTCGAATGTGCGCCTACCCACTAAAAACACTCTCCTAGTTCACCTCCACCTTAAATTCCCCTCCGGTACCAGTGTACCACCATGCAGTATTTCTTCGGAGGGGAGGCGTTATGTGCCTTGTGCACCATCACCAATTCGTTATTCTAGTCTTCGTACTGAGCCGCTTGGTTCCCGTGTAATTTGTTATTCTATTTTGATTAAAGTGTCGCCATTTAGCGACCTTTTACTGTGTTAGCCACATTTACCATGCCATATGCCGAGCCATTTAGCTCCAGTTAGTAATGTGTTAGTACTAATTTGTTCGCCATTTAGCGATTGATTACGGTTACTAACACTCCTCATGCAGTTCTCTACTCCGCTGATAAAACAGGTCTTCTGGAAGCGACAATGTAGCCTTTAGCACTCTCGCGTACTACTCGGGTAGTCCCCGGCGGTGAATCTATCCTACTCCGACGAAGAGTTCCCCGACAGTGGAAGATCTTCCGAAACCGAACTTCCCGGGTAGGTGCCGAGGTCGGTTCTGCGATTCCGGTTGAGGTCGGCTTCCGGTTCACAGGCGCCCCGACGACCAAGCTCCGGTGCTTTTTACGCGGAACTACTCGGTCTAGTCCCCGGCGGTGGACCTAGCCTACTCCGACGGAGACAACCCCGGCAGTGGAAGTTCTCCCGACACCGAAAATCCCGACCAGTGAAGTGCCGAGGTCGGTCTGGCGATTCCGGTTGGTGGTTGGCTTCCGGTTCACCAGCGCCCCGACGACTCAAAACCGGTACTACGCCACGAACTACTCGGTCATGTCCCCGACGATGGATCATGCCTACTCCGTTCGCGATCAGCCATCCTCTGATCCTCCCGCCATTTTCGCTGCAACGACGACATGATCTGTACAACTGACCTATTCACCGCGCTCCACGTAGCTTCGTTCTGGCACATCTCCGTAATGATGTTGTTCGCGTTCAGATTGCCAACGCTACTCGCTTGCATCTCGCTACGTTCCGCCATGAACCGTGGGCAGTAGAATACCACGTGCTCCGGTGTCTCCTCCTCGTTCGGACAGGCCGGGCAAAGTGGGGACTCTGCGTGGCCGAATCGGTGCAGATACTTCCTAAAGCAACCATGGCCTGACAGGAACTGTGTCAGATGGAAGTTAACTTCTCCGTGTTTTCTGTCCACCCATACCGAAACGTTTGGAATGAGCCGATGGGTCCATCTTCCGTTTCCGGCGCTATCCCAGTCCAGCTGCCACTTTCTCATCGAGTCAGCTCTCGCATTCTTGCGGGATCCTGTCGTTCCTCGGCGGTTGTAACATTCGCAGTCTTCTTCCAGTACGATTTTTATGGGGATCATTCCCACTATGATGCAGACCGCTTCCGTGGATATGGTTCGGTATGCACTGGCTACTCTCATAGCCATCAGCCTGTATGTGCTATTCAGCCGCGCCAAGTTCCTCTTCGATAGCTGTCCAGCTGCCCAGACAGGAGCGCCGTACCGAAGTACCGACGTCGACACGCTGGCAAGGAGTCTCCTCGTACCGCTACTGACTGCCGATCTGTTTGACATGATCCTGGTCAACGCTGCGATTGCTTTGGCCGCTTTCTCGCAGGCGTAGTCGACATGACTGTTGAAGTTTAGCCGGTCGTCGATCAACACCCCAAGATGCTTCACTTCTCGTCTCGAGTCGATGGTGAGTTCTCCGACTGAAACTTTAACATGCTGTACCGCCTTTCGGTTGCTGATCATCAGCACTTCGGTTTTGTGATGAGCTAATGCCAGCTTCCTCTCGCACATCCAGTTTTCGACCATTTCTATCGCCGCCGAGGCCCGAAATTCCACTTCGTTCAGCGACTCACCGATTACTATGAGCACGACGTCATCCGCGAACCCAACAATCTGCACTCCTCTTGGTAAGCTTAACTGCAGCAATTCGTCGTACATCGCGTTCCACAGCATCGGGCCCAGGATAGAGCCTTGAGGAACACCCGCTGTTATGCCTACACTCTTCTGTCCCTCACGCGTTTCGTAGACCAACGTCCGGTTCTGAAAGTAGCTCTTCAGTATTCTGCAGAGATACTCGGGAACCCTCATCCGGTGTAGGGATCTAGCTATTGCTTCCCAACTAGCGCTGTTGAATGCATTTTTCACGTCTAGAGTGACGACCGCACAATAGCGATTTCCTCTTCTCTTTTGCTTCATGGCAGCATCGGCTGCTTGGACAACTAGCCGGATAGCGTCAACTGTACACCTTCTTCTTCGGAACCCGAACTGCATCCTCGATAGTCCGTTCTCGCCTTCTGTGTAATTTCCGAGTCTGTTGGAGATCACCTTCTCCAGAAGTTTTCCAGTCGTGTCCAGCAGACATATAGGCCTATACGCCGATGGATCTTCGGGTGGCTTGCCCGGCTTCGGCAGCAGAACCAATTTCTGCCGCTTCCAACGATCGGGGAAGTTTCCGTCGTCGATACACTTCTGCAATGTGGTTCGAAACATATCCGGGTTTTGTTGGATTGCTGTTTTCAGAACCAAGTTGGAGATACCATCTAGTCCTGGCGCTTTCTTGGGTTTTAAGCTCTTCGCTACCGTGATGAGCTCCTGGTTGGAAACGGGATTCCTCCATATCAGCGGCGACTTCCTCATACGGCGTGGGAGGCCAGACCGTTGGCTCGTGCTGAGGGAACAGTCCGTCTACTATGGCTTTCAGCTTTTCTGGACACCTCTCGGGTGGGGTCGCTGGGCCTTTTATCCTTGACATAGCTACTCTGTAGGCATCTCCCCATGGATTTGCGTCCGCATTACGGCAGAGTTCCTGCATGCAAGCTGCTTTGCTGAGCTTGATGCCTTTTTTTAGGGCCGCTCTTGCCGCCCCAAACAAAGGTCTGCGCTCTTCCCTTTGCTCATCAGTGTGAGCCCGTTGCATTCTTCTCCTAGCTCGAAGACAGTTCCGACGGAGTTCGGCGATCCTCCCATTCCACCAGTAGACTGGTCGGCGGACGTCCCGCGGCTGTATCTTCCTCGGCATAGTTGCATCGCAAGCTCGAACGAGAACCGAAACCAGTTCATCCTTTCACTTTGCCAATTCGCAGCCAGTTCGACTTTCACTTTGCCAATTCGCAGCGCCTTGTCGGCAGCATCCACCGGGAGCTTGATAGACGCAACCTGCGTCCCGGAAGGTCCCCTTCTTAGTCGGACTGACATTTCAACGTCTCCTATCTCCATTTGCTGCGCGCGCGTGTGTGTGTGTGTGTGTGTGTGTGTGTGTGTGTGTGTGTGTGTGTGTGTGTGTGTGTGTGTGTGTGTGTGTGTGTGTGTGTGTGTGTGTGTGTGTGTGTGTGTGTGTGTGTGTGTGTGTGTGTGTGTGTGTGTGTGTGTGTGTGTGTGTGTGTGTGTGCTTTTTCCTCCCAACCTCCCGAGCAGAGAAAACCGATTGGAAAAACTCTGCTACACCTTGTCGCCTCGATCCCCCTGGTACCACTGATGCGACTGCTTCAGGGGGGGCAATGCGCTCATGCGCTCTTCTTCTTCTGTGCTCATGCACATTTTGTCGCTTCTAAATTTGTTATTCTAATCTTTTTAGTGTTCGTACCTAACCTATCGCCATTCAGCGACACAGTTGGTACAAACATACACCAAATTTGTTATTCTAATGCCGTCCGTGTGCCATTCAGCACTCCGGCTTTTCGCGCACGACTCGGATAGTCCCCGACGGTGGATCTACCCTATCCGACGAAGAGTTCCCCGACACTGAAACTTCTTCCGTTACCGATACTTCCCAGGCTGGTGCCAAGGTCGGTTCTGAGATTCCGGTTGGAGACAGGCTTCCGGTTCACAGGCGCCCTGACGACCAAGCACCGGTGCTTTTTCGCGGTCTACTCGGTCTAGTCCCCGGCGGTGGACGGACCTTGCCTACTCCGACAGAGAAAGACCCCGACGGTGGAAGTTCTCTCGACACCGATGTTTTCAACCCGACCAGTAAGGTGCCGAAGTCGGCCCGGCGATTCCGGTTGGTGGTAGACTTCCGGTTCACCGGCGCCCCGACGACCTATAACCGGTACTACGCAACGAACGACTCGGTCAAGTCCCCGGCGGTGGATCAAGCCTACTCCGATCGCGACCCAATACTCTTTGATCTTCGCGCCATCTCCGCTGGAGAGCTGACATGATCCGCGTGACCGCTTTGTTCACCGCATTCCATACGGTTTCGTCCTGACACATTCTCTCTACTACGTTGTTGGGACTCAGATTTCCAGCAGCGCTCGCTAGCATGTCACCACGTACTTCTTCAAATCGCGGACAGTCGAATATCACGTGCTCCGGTGTCTCCTCGTTGTTTGGGCATGTCGGACAGAATGGGGACTCTGCATGGACGAATCGATACAAATACTGTCTGAAGCATCCATGACCTGACAAGAACTGTGTTAGGTAGAAGTTCACATCTCCGTGTTTTCTGGACATCCATACCGACACATCTGGGATAAGCCGGTAGGTCCATCTACCCTTCTCCGCGTCATTCCACTCTTGCTGCCACTTAGCCAACGAGTCCGCTCTGGTTGTCTTCCTCACGTTTGCTGTGCCTCTTCTCCGGTAACACTCTACATCCTCTGCCAGGGTGATGTGTATGGGAACCATCCCGGCGATAATGCAGACTGCTTCCGACGATATCGTCCTGTACGCGCTCGCCACACGAATAGCCATGAGCCGGAACGTGCTCGAAAGTTTTGTTCGATTCCGCATCAGTTTCAGCGCTGTAGCCCAGGCCGGAACTCCGTATCTAAGTATCGAAGAGGATACTCCCGCCAGAAGACGTCTGCTGCTGCTGCTCGGTCCACCGATGACAGTTGCTGTGCTGCATCGCAATGATTGAGATTCACTTGCGTTATCTCCATCATTGTCATTGTTGACCTGCCTTCGCCTTCTTGTACATCGGGCATTTGAAGCCACCCGTCGAATGATCGTTTCCGTCCTCCGGTTTGCAGAACATACACCTCGGTTGCTTCGTGCAGTCTCGAGCAACGTGACCACTACCGCCGCATCTCCAGCACAATGTGGACCTGTCAGGGCCCTTGCAGCTTCGCGCCTGGTGACCGAACTCTATACACCGGAAGCATCTCTCCATCTGCTTAGCAACTCGAGGAGTGGCTCTCAGAGTGCCCACCGCCCAACCAACTTTTATCTTGCCGATCTCCACCAGCTTGTTTGCAGCGTCAACCGATAAGCGAATCGCCGCCGTCTGGGTGCCTCCAAACGCTTTCCTTAATCGAATTTGCACCGGAACATCCAGCTTACACTGCTCGGTTAGGGCAAATCTCAGTTCCTCTTCTGTCGTGACCGCATCCAGATCCCTGCATTCGATCACCACCTCCTGTGAAAGAGCCCTGACATTTGCATCGCTGCCCAGGGATTTCGCGACGAGTTCCCGGTAATCCAGGCTCTTAACAGCTGGATCTTTCTTTAGCTCGAAGATCATCTCGCCTTTCTGCGTGCGCCGTGTCTTAACCACGATCTCGCCCAACTCCTTAAGGTCCGGATCCTCCCTCACCTTCCTGAGAAGCGCAGCGTACGTTGTCTTGTCGCTCGCTTCGACTATGAGGGCATCACCTCTGCTTTTCCTCCTAGATGGCCGAAGTTTATCTTTCTTTTCCGGTTCCGTCTTCCTTTCTATTTTTTCCTTTCGCTTTTTCTTCTTAACTCGCTGGCTTTCAACGGTGCGCCATCCACTGTCTCTGCCATCGTTTCTCTGATTGTCGACGCGCGACTGATCGTTCTTCTGCTTCTTCGGGACTTCCTCGTCTCCAGGCGTGTCCCTACCTCTTTTCTCCGAGCGGTGACTCTTAGGCGTCTCCCGAGTTTCCGCCGTAGCTCTTCCTGCAGCTTCCGTTACAGCCTTTTCAGCTGTTTCAGCTCTCAATCTAAGTGCCTTTTGCTCTCGTTCGGCAGCTATAACAGCAGATTTGATGTTCGTCACCATCTGCTTAATTTTCAGGTGCACGTTGTGTCTGTCCTTCACAAACTCGTACAGTTCGTTCACCTTCTTCCTCACCTCACCCAAACCCGACTCTTGAGCAGCACTGCTCTTCGGCGTCGGTGTGAACACTCGCTGGTTCGAAGACCCTAGCTCCTGTTGGTTTCCTTGGAGCTCGCTTCGGATTGTGCTACTGGTAGCGATCGCTGCGGTTTCCAGCGGTGTCACTGGTGATCTCTGCATCCTCTCGCTTCTTCGGAACACGTTCGCGTCCTCCTCGACTTCGGTATTCGTTAGATTCTCCATTTTGTTGGGTCCCCACTCCGGGCCGCTATCTCCACTCGTTGTAGTAGTCGCTTATGAAACAGATTGAGTTCGTGTCGCTTGTGGTTTAGTTTATCTATCGCTCTACGTTTTTGCTCTCTTGGTGCGGTTACTATCATCGAATATTCGCGAGAATATGTGCTGTCGAAAAAGTAAACTATTCTGTATTGAATAACTTCTGATTAAAGCCAATCTGCTATGCTGAATAGCCTATCAAAGTGAAGAAAAACATTGCGATTTTTTTCCCTTATAAATCACAAAGTACGCCATCATTCGCCGCTGCCACGAGTTACTGCTGTGAGTGATTGCTGACTGTGTGCAAATTCTCCGTATCAACCGAACTACAAACAAGAATGAGCTACATGTATGGTTGTGGTTATTGTCGTCTACCAATTGGCGGACTGGTTGAACGAATACGCTGCGACGGTTGCTGCCAGAAGGAGTTCCATATGACCTGCACTACACTAAATACGTTTGATGTACGGCGCTGCAACGAACAACGAAACGTTCTCTGGATGTGTGATGACTGCTTGAGATCATATCGCAAACAACGAACGGATTCACGTAGCGAAAAGGAAACAAAAGCAGAAGACGAGCATCACAATATTGAAGTCACGGTGGGTCAACTGCAATCGGAAGTTGCAAAAATTAAGGAAAGCATCGAAGGTTTACAGACATCGTTGAATTGTAGCCGAGATAATCGACCGATTAATACCTTGCCGTCCTCGTCAACGCCGCTAAGAAATGCTTTTCCGGATCGAAATGCGACAACCTGCGATAGCGATAGGTCGTTAATGATGGGCTCACGTTTGGATAATTCATCAATGGATTCACCTCGCAAATATTGGATTTTTTTCACCAGAGTAGCCAAGCATGTTTCCACCGATGCTATTCGAGGAATGGTTTGTCGATCGCTGCAGCTGAAGCATGAACCGGATGTTATCAAGCTATTACCACGCTGGGGAAATATTGAAAATCTACGATACGTCTCTTTTAAAGTCGGAGTCGATTGGTGTTATAAAGAGAAGGCAACAGAAGAATCTACGTGGCCAGCCGGACTACTGTTCCGAGAGTTCGTTCGTTATGAATCTTCCTACTGGGAGCCATAATTGAAATTTTGCTTTTTGATAGTTTGCATGTTAAGTCTCATTTCTAATTCTATTCTTTGAAGTTTGTTAGCGTGATAAATGAATTGTAACTTTATGCTGTAGTTAATCATCATTGGGGCCTTACTGAGCCTGTTGATGAGTATCCAATAAATAAATAAATGATCCCTTGGTTATCTTTGCAAAGCAGGGAGGCCAAGCGAGGGTTGAACGCGTACCTTCATGGGGTACGTGTCCAGAGCCGGATCAGCGTAGGTCAGGAATGTTCCATCTGAGCCTACTACCCACCTTTGTTGGTGCGAGTATTGAACGTACCTGGAGGCCTGCCAAGGTTTTAACGGGACGGAGGCAAACGTACTGTTAGCCCGCTCGCCGTTTCAAGTAGGTGTCACCCTTCCTTACTCAGGGAACAGAACAGCACGAATGTCAGCCCATCATCGCCATCCGATCCATAGTCCATAGTCCGTTGTCGTTTGCGTTGACCAGTATGCCATAATCAGGATGTTACTGGCATCGATCCTGATGTGCCGGTTGGCACTCCGAGTATTTGGGCTAAGGCACTTTGGAAGCGGTACCAGGTCGCTTGTACAGAGTTGCTTGCGGATGTGTGGCTTTTTATGGAGATCCAACAGAGCCCACTGTTGAAACCCCGCCACATCCTAGGCATCCTCTGCTTGAGCTATCTGGAAACCAGAAGCTCGGTCACTCCCCGAAGGAAGAGCCAAAGGTGGTAATCCACACGGATGTGTGAACGATTTTCGCTTAGGATGAATTCCCAAGCTGCCACCCGACTCGCAGAAGGGGGGGTTCGTCAAGCCCCTGGACTCCTGTCCCTGCTGCCCCTGTGTGTGTGTGTGTGTGTGTGTGTGTGTGTGTGTGTGTGTGTGTTTTTTTTTTTTTTTTTTTTTTTTTTTTTTTCCTCCCAACCTCCCCAGCAGAGAAAACCGATTGGAAAAACTCTGCTACACCTTGATGCCTCGATCCCCCTGGTACCACTGATATGCGACTGCTTCAGGGGGGGGGCAATGCGCTCATGCGCTCTTCTGCTACTGTGCTCATGCACTTTTTGACGCTCCTAATCTATACTCATACACGTCTCGTATTTTGCTTACTCCGGTTGGTGTTGGCTCGCCATTAAGCGGACAACATGCTTAGTTTCAAATTTGTTATTCTACACGTTCTAATGTTAGTACCTAACATCGCCATTCAGCGACACATAGGTACAACATACACACAATTTGTTATTCTAATACCACGCAAGGCATTCGGATCCTACTAACTTGCTCCGAACGGTGTCCTCCCCGTGCCGCCGTTGCGCCATTAAGCACTCCAGCTTTCCGCGCACGACTCGTGTAGTCCCCGACGGTGGATCTACTCTACGCCGACAAAGAGTTCCCCGGCAGTGGAACATCTTCCGAAACCGTTTCTTCCCAGACAGGTGCCGAGGTCTCTCCTGCGATTCCGGTTGGAGACTGTCTTCCGGTTCACAGGCGCCCCGACGACCAAATTCCGGTGCTTCTTCGCGATAGACTCGGTCTAGTCCCCGGCGGTGGCCCTAGCCTACTCCGACGGAAAAAAACCCCGGCGGTGGAAGTTCTCCCGATACCGATGTTTCTATCCCGACCAGTAAGGTGCCGAAGTCGGTCCGGCGATTCCGGTTGGTGGTGGACTTCCGGTTCACCGGCGCTCCGACGACCAAAAACCGGTGCCACGTTACGGACGACTCAGTCATGTCCCCGGCGGTGGATCATGCCTACCCGGATCGCGTTCCGCCGCTCTCTGGTCTTCGCGCCACTTCCTCTGCAGCGCGGACAGCATCCTCGTTACTGCTCTGTCGACAGCGTTCCACGTGTTTTCATCGCGACACATCTCTTCGACAATGTTGTCGACTGTCACTCCGCCCAGCAAGACGCGAATTTCTTCGAACCTGGGGCATTCGAAAACGACATGTTCCGGTGACTCCTCCACGTTAACACACTCCGGGCAAAAGGGCGAAAGAGCATGCCCAAACCGGTGCAGGTACTTCCTGAAGCAGCCATGGCCGGACAGGAACTGCGTCAGATGGAAGTTCACCTCCCCATGCTTCCTATTCACCCACGCTGACACGCTAGGGATAAGCCGGTGAGTCCACCTGCCATTCGCCGAATTATCCCACTCTTGCTGCCATTTAGCCAACGAGTTCGCTCTGACGATATCTCTTACGCTCCTGGTACTTCTGCGTTGGTAGCATTCCACGTCTTCGGCGATGGTGATGCAAATGGGCATCATTCCCGCGATAACACATACTGCCTCCGTCGAAATGGTTCTGTACGCGCTGGCGACCCGAGTGGCCATGAGTCGGAATGCGCTGTCTAGCGCTCTTCGATTCCGCTTCGTACTCAGTGCTTCAGCCCATGCTGGGGCACCATACCTGAGTATTGAGCCTGCTACGCTCGCCAGAAGACGCCTCTTACTACTTCGTGGTCCCCCGACGTTCGGCATGATCGTCGCTATAGCATTGACAGCCTTCGCTGCCTTTCCGCAGGCGTAGTCGACGTGCTCCTTGAAGTTAAGTCGATCATCGACCATCACTCCTAGATGCTTCAAAGCTCGTTTCGATGTGATAACATGCTCTCCGACTACGATCTCCATTGTTTGGACTGCTTTACAGTTGCTGACCAGAAGCACCTCCGTTTTGTGATGGGCAATCTGTAGCTTGACCCCAGTCATCCATCTTTCAACAGTGGACATTGATTCCGTCGCCAGCATTTCAACTTCTTCAAGAGTCTCTCCCATTACCGTCAACACGACGTCGTCTGCGAAGCCCACAATGACGACTCCTTTGGGAAGTTTTAACGACAGTACGCCGTTGTACATGGCATTCCAGAGTGTTGGGCCTAGTATGGACCCTTGTGGAACACCTGCCGTTACTTCTATAGACCTCTGCCCTTCGTTGGTCTCGTACACCAGTACCCTGTTCTGGAAGTAGCTCCGTAAAATCTGGCACAGATAATCGGGAACCCGCATACTGTGTAGCGCTACGACGATAGCCTCCCAGCTGGCACTATTAAACGCATTTTTGACGTCTATCGTTACCACAGCGCAGAATCGATCACCTCTCCGTTTTTTCTTGGACGCCTTCTGGGCATTCTCGATGACTACCCGAATCGCATCCACCGTCGATTTTCCCTTACGGAATCCGAATTGCATCGCTGACAGTCCCCTCTCACTTTCGACGTATTCTGTCAACCTGTTAAGGATGACCTTCTCTAACAGTTTTCCTAGGGTATCCAGCAGGCAGATCGGTCTATACGATCCTGGGTCCCCCGGCGGCTTTCCTGGTTTCGGTAGAAGCACCAACTTTTGAACCTTCCAACCGTTTGGGAAGTAGCCTTCATCCAGGCATTTTTGGAGCACCATCCTGATCATGTCCGGAAACGCCAATATCGCCGTTCTAAATGCTACGTTCGGGATCCCATCCGGACCGGGAGCTTTCCCGATCTTGAGCCCCTTCGCAATTACCAGCAACTCTGCATTGGATATCCGAGCACCTTCGTTGGGTTCTTCTGCATTCTCTCCGTATGGTGTGGGAGGCCAAAACGTTGGGCCATGGTACGGAAAAAGACCTTCCACGATCCTCCTTAGTTTGTCCGGGCACATTTCCACGGGTACTGCTGGACCTTTGAGCTTCGATACCACGATTCGGTACGCGTTGCCCCAGGGGTTGGCGTCGGCTTCTCGACACAACTCTTTGTAGCAGTTCGACTTACTCAGCCTTATCTCGCGTTTAAGAGCGGCTCGAGCTCCCCGAAAAACGGTTCGCCTTGCTTCTCTCTCAGCTTCATTTCTGGCCCTCTGGAAGCGTCTCCTAGCACGGAGGCAAGCAGCACGGAGGGTACTGATCGTCGCGTTCCACCAATACGCTGGCCGTCTTCTGTTTCTGGGCTCTATCTTCCTCGGCATTGCTGTGTCGCATGCCGTAACAATCGCTTCCGTTAGTTCACCTGCATCAAGGGTTGCACCGCCGTATGGCCGCAGCGCCTCGACAAAGACTTCCTTGTCGAACTCTTTTGTCTTCCACCTTCGTTCGCATTTTCGCGTTCTCCTCGTCGAAGTAGAGGCTCGCCGGCCAATACTGTAGAGGATCGCCTGGTGATCACTGTTGGAATATTCCTCGCTGACTCTCCAGTTCATGTCTTCCGTAAGCGACGGACTACAGAACGTAACATCGATGATGGATTCACGGCCGTCTCTGCGGAATGTGCTGGCCATACCATCGTTGCAAAGCCTCACATCCAGCTTCGCCAGGGCTTCCAGTAGGCTGTACCCCCTAGCATTGGTGAGCCTACTACCCCATTCCACGGCCCAGGCGTTGAAATCTCCTCCGATGACTACCGGCTTCCGCCCGACCAGCGTGTCCGTGAGTGCATCCAACATCCTGTTGTACTCTTCATCTGACCACCTTGGAGGTGCATAGCAACTGCAAACGAAGACTCCATTAATTTTGGCAACCACAAAGCCTTCGTACGAACACTCGATCACTTCTTCAATGGGGAATCTACCCATCACCTGTATGGCCGCTATCTGGGATCTGTCCGTCACCCAATTGCCGTTCTCAGGGGGCACCCGATACGGCTCTGCGATGATTGCAACATCGCACTTAGTCTCTGTTGTCGACTGCCACAACAGTTGCTGTGCGACGTCGCAGTGATTGAGGTTGATTTGGGTTATCTCAATCATTGTTGACCTGCCATCGCCTTTTTATAGGCCGGGCACTTAAAGCCTCCCGTCTTATGGTCGTTTCCGTCCTCCGGCTTACACAGCATGCACTTGGGTTGGCTCGTGCAGTCCCGAGCAACGTGGCCGTTTCCACCGCAACTCCAGCATCGTCCGGACCTGTCGGGGCCCTTGCAATTTCTCGCCTGATGACCAAATTCCATGCATTTAAAGCATCGCTCCATTTGTTTGGTGGCTCGGGGAGCCAGTCGCAACGAGCACTCCGCCCATCGAATTTTTACCTTGCCAGTTGCTACCAGCTTATTGGCAATATCCACAGGCAATCGGATTGCCGCCGTCTGAGTGCCTCCATACGACTTCCTTATCCGAATCACCATCGGTCCTTCGACGTTGCACTGCTCCTTCAATGCGCGTTTCAGATCATCTTCTGTCGTGATCTCGTCCAGATCCTTGACTTCAACCACCGCTTCCTGTGATAAGGCTCTCACATTGGCCTCGTTCTCCAGCGATTTGGCAACGAGCTCCCTGAACGCCGAGCTCTTAACCGTCGGATCCTTCTTGAGCTCGAACAGCATCTCTCCTTTTTGGGTGCGTCTGGTCTTCACTACGTTTTCGCCCAACACCTTCAACTCCGGGTCCTCCTGCAGTTTCCTAAGCAGAGCAGCGTACGTCGTCTTGTCCTTCGCCTCAACGATCAATGCATCGCCCTTCTTCCTCTCCCTAGGAGGCCGCTGGGTTTCTTTCTTCTTCTGTTCCTTCTTCTTTTCTTCCTTCTTCTTATCTTCTTTCTCCTTTCGCTTTTTCTTCTTCTTCGCCTGCTGGTTCTCCACAGTGCGCCATCCATCATCACTCCGATTGCTGGCACGCTCCCGTTCGCTTCTCTGTTTCTTCGGGACTTCCTCTTCTCCTGGCGTGTCCCTGCCTCGTTTCTCTGAGCGAGTACTCCGGTGGCTCCTCGGCGTCTCCATGTTTTCAGCCGTAGGTCTATCCGTGGCTTCCGCCAGAGACTTCTCGGCTGTTTCCACTCTCAGCTTGAGCGCCTTCTGATCGCGTTCCGCAACTGTAACGGCAGACTTGATGCTCGTCACTAGTTGCTTGATCTTCAGGTGAACGTTGTGCTTGTCTTTGACAAACTCGTACAACTCGTTCACCCTTCTCCTCACTTCGAACAAGCTCGACTCTTGAGCTGTGCCGCTGTTCGAGTTCGGTGTAAGCACTCGCTGATTCAGGAATGCTAGCTCCCGTTGGCTTCCTTGAGGCTCGCTCCGTATCGCGCTACTACTCGTTCTCGCAGCAGTTTCCAGCGGCGTCACTGGTGATCGCTGCATCATTCCACTTCTTCTGAACGCGTCCGCGTTCTCTCCAACTACTTCGGTATAATTTGATGTCTCCATTCTATTGGGTCCCCCCTCCGAGCCGCTATCTCCACCTGCTGTACGTAGTCGCTTTCGTGATCTCTTGGTTGTCTATGAATCAGGGAGGCCAAGCGAGGGTTGAACACGTACCTTCATGGGGTCCGTGTCCAGAGCCAGATCAGCGCAAGTCGGGAGTGTTACATCCGAGCCTAGTACCCATCAAAAATGATGGACAGATGAAGAACGTATCCGGAGGCCTGCCAAGGTTTTACCGGGACGGAGGCAGACGCACCATTAGCCCGCTCGCCGTTTCAAGTAGGTGTCACCCTTCCTTACTCAGGGAGCAGAATGGCACGAATGTCAGCCCATCGTCGTCATCCTATCCGTAATCCGTAGTCCGTTGTCGTTTGCGTTGACCAGTATGCCATAATCAGGATGTTACTGGCATCGATCCTGATGTGCCGGTTGGCACTCCGAGTATTTGGGCTAAGGCACTTTGGAAGCGGTACCAGGTCGCTTGTACAGAGTTGCTTGCGGATGTGTGGCTTTTTATGGAGATCCAACAGAGCCCACTGTTGAAACCCCGCCACATCCTAGGCATCCTCTGCTTGAGCTATCTGGAAACCAGAAGCTCGGTCACTCCCCGAAGGAAGAGCCAAAGGTGGTAATCCACACGGATGTGTGAACGATTTTCGCTTAGGATGAATTCCCAAGCTGCCACCCGACTCGCAGAAGGGGGGGGTTCGTCAAGCCCCTGGACTCCTGTCCCTGCTGCCCCTAGTGTGTGTGTGTGTGTGTGTGTGTGTGTGTGTGTGTGTGTGTGTGTGTGTGTGTGTGTGTGTGTGTGTGTGTGTGTGTGTGTGTGTGTGTGTGTGTGTGTGTGTGTGTGTGTGTGTGTGTGTGTGTGTGTGTGTGTGTGTGTGTGTGTGTGTGTGTGTGTGTGTGTGTGTGTGTGTGTGTGTGTGTGTGTGTGTGTGTGTGTGTGTGTGTGTGTGTGTGTGTGTGTGTGTGTGTGTGTGTGTGCGTGTGTGTGTGTGTGTGTGTGTGTGTGTGTGTGTGTGTGTGCGTGTGTGTGTGTGTGTGTGTGTGTGTGTGTGTGTGTGTGTGTGTGTGTGTGTGTGTGCGTGTGTGTGTGTGTGTGTGTGTGTGTGTGTGTGTGTGTGTGTGTGTGTGTGTGTGTGTTTTTTTTTTTTTTTTTTATTCTAGGAGTCCAAAAATCTTCTAAAGACGCTGTGTGGGATTCGAATGTGCGCCTACCCACTAAAAACACTCTCCTAGTTCACCTCCACCTTAAATTCCCCTCCGGTACCACCATGCAGTATTTCTTCGGAGGGGAGGCGTTATGTGCCTTGTGCACCATCACCAATTCGTTATTCTAGTCTTCGTACTGAGCCGTTTGGCTCCCGTGTAATTTGTTATTCTATTTTGATTAAACAGTCGCCATTTAGCGACCTTCTACTGTGTTAGCCACATTTACCATGCCACATGCCGAGCCATTTAGCTCCAGTTAGTAATGTGTTAGTACTAATTTGTTCGCCATTTAGCGATTGATTACGGTTACTAACACTCCTCATGCAGTTCTCTACTCCGCTGATAAAACAGGTCTTCTGGAAGCGACCATGTAGCCTTTAGCACTCTCGCGTACTACTCGAATAGTCCCCGGCGGTGAATCTATCCTACTCCGACGAAGAGTTCCCCGACAGTGGAAGATCTTCCGAAACCGAACTTCCCGGGTAGGTGCCGAGGTCGGTTCTGCGATTCCGGTTGAGGTCGGCTTCCGGTTCACAGGCGCCCCGACGACCAAGCTCCGGTGCTTTTTACGCGGACCTACTCGATCTAGTCCCCGGCGGTGGACCTAGCCTACTCCGACGGAGACAACCCCGGCAGTGGAAGTTCTCCCGACACCGAAAATCCCGACCAGTGAAGTGCCGAGGTCGGTCTGGCGATTCCGGTTGGTGGTTGGCTTCCGGTTCACCAGCGCCCCGACGACTTAAAACCGGTACTACGCCACGAACTACTCGGTCATGTCCCCGACGATGGATCATGCCTACTCCGTTCGCGATCAGCCATCCTCTGATCCTCTCGCCATTTTCGCTGCAACGACGACATGATCTGCACAACTGACCTATTCACCGCGCTCCACGTAACTTCGTTCTGGCACATCTCCGTAATGATGTTGTTCGCGTTCAGAGTCCTAACACTGCTCGCTTGCATCTCGCTACGTTCCGCCATGAACCGTGGGCAGTAGAATACCACGTGCTCCGGTGTCTCCTCCTCGTTCGGACAGGCCGGGCAAAGTGGGGACTCTGCGTGGCCGAATCGGTGCAGATACTTCCTAAAGCAACCATGGCCTGACAGGAACTGTGTCAGATGGAAGTTAACTTCTCCGTGTTTTCTGTCCACCCATACCGAAACGTTTGGAATGAGCCGATGGGTCCATCTTCCGTTTGCGGCGCTATCCCAGTCCAGCTGCCACTTTCTCATCAAGTCAGCTCTCGCATTCTTGCGGGATCCTGTCGTTCCTCGGCGATTGTAACACTCGCAGTCTTCTTCCAGTACGATTTTTATGGGGATCATTCCCACTATAATGAAGACCGCTTCCGTGGATATGGTTCGGTATGCACTGGCTACTCTCATAGCCATCAGCCTGTATGTGCTATTCAGCCGCGCCAAGTTCCTCTTCGATAGCTGTCCAGCTGCCCAGACAGGAGCGCCGTACCGAAGTACCGACGTCGACACGCTGGCAAGGAGTCTCCTCGTACCGCTACTGACTGCCGATCTGTTTGACATGATCCTGGTCAACGCTGCGATTGCTTTGGCCGCTTTCTCGCAGGCGTAGTCGACATGACTGTTGAAGTTTAGCCGGTCGTCGATCAACACCCCAAGATGCTTCACTTCTCGTCTCGAGTCGATGGTGAGTTCTCCGACTGAAACTTTAACATGCTGTACCGCCTTTCGGTTGCTGATCATCAGCACTTCAGTTTTGTGGTGAGCTAATGCCAGCTTCCTCTCGCACATCCAGTTTTCGACCATTTCTATCGCCGCCGAGGCCCGTACTTCCACTTCGTACAGCGACTCACCGATTACTATGAGCACGACGTCATCCGCGAACCCAACAATCTGCACTCCTCTTGGTAAGCTTAACTGCAGCAATTCGTCGTACATCGCGTTCCACAGCATCGGGCCCAGGATAGAGCCTTGAGGAACACCCGCTGTTATGCCTACACTCTTCTGTCCCTCACGCGTTTCGTAGACCAACGTCCGGTTCTGAAAGTAGCTCTTCAGTATTCTGCAGAGATACTCGGGAACCCTCATCCGGTGTAGGGATCTAGCTATTGCTTCCCAACTAGCGCTGTTGAATGCATTTTTCACGTCTAGAGTGACGACCGCACAATAGCGATTTCCTCTTCTCTTTTGCTTCATGGCAGCATCGGCTGCTTGAACAACTAGCCGGATAGCGTCAACTGTACACCTTCTTCTTCGGAACCCGAACTGCATCCTCGATAGTCCGTTCTCGCCTTCAGTGTAATTTCCGAGTCTGTTGGAGATCACCTTCTCCAGAAGTTTTCCAGTCGTGTCCAGCAGACATATAGGCCTATACGCCGATGGATCTTTGGGTGGCTTGCCCGGCTTCGGCAGCAGAACCAATTTCTGCCGCTTCCAACGATCGGGGAAGTTTCCGTCGTCGATACACTTCTGCAATGTGGTTCGAAACATATCCGGGTTTTGTTGGATTGCTGTTTTCAGAACCAAGTTGGAGATGCCATCTAGTCCTGGCGCTTTCTTGGGTTTTAAGCTCTTCGCTACCGTGATGAGCTCCTGGTTGGAAATACGGGATTCCTCCATATCAGCGGCGACTTCCTCATACGGCGTGGGAGGCCAGACCGTTGGCTCGTGCTGAGGGAACAGTCCGTCTACTACGGCTTTCAGCTTTTCTGGACACCTCTCGGGTGGGGTCGCTGGGCCTTTTATCCTTGACATAGCTACTCTGTAGGCATCTCCCCATGGATTTGCGTCCGCGTTACGGCAGAGTTCCTGCATGCAAGCTGCTTTGCTGAGCTTGATGCCTTTTTTGAGGGCCGCTCTTGCCGCCCTGAACAAAGGTCTGCGCTCTTCCCTTTCCTCATCAGTGTGAGCCCGTTGCATTCTTCTCCTAGCTCGAAGACAGTTCCGACGGAGTTCGGCGATCCTCCCATTCCACCAGTAGACTGGTCGGCGGACGTCCCGCGGCTGTATCTTCCTCGGCATAGTTGCATCGCAAGCTCGAACGAGAACCGAAACCAGTTCATCCGGACTCAGGTTCAGCATATTGCGTTCATACCGAAGCACTTCTGCGAACACTTCTTCATCGAATGCTTCTGTTCTCCACTTCCGCCCTTTGGAATCATCCCCACGTGCCGCCGTCTGTACCCGTTTTCCAAGACGGTATCGGATCGCTTGGTGATCACTATGCGTATAATCTTCGCTGACTCTCCAATTCATACTTCTCACTACAGTCGGACTACAGAACGTCACGTCGATGATAGACTCTCTGCCTTCTCTTCGATAGGTGCTTGTGGATCCTTCGTTGGCTAGAACTAAGTTCAGTCTGGATACTGTTTCCAGCAGGCTCCATCCTCTGGGGTTTGTGAGGCGGCTACCCCACTCAACTGCCCAGGCATTAAAATCGCCGGCAATGATGACTGGCCTCCTGTCGCCAAGTTTCTCCAATATTTGGTCCAGCACCTGATTGAACCGCTCTATCGTCCAGCGTGGAGGTGCATAGCAGCTACATATGTAGACGCCGTTAACCTTGGCTATAACGAAACCCTCTATCGCGCGATACACCACTTCCTGCAGGGGATATCTTCCAACCGTCCAAATCGCAGCGGTTCCAGCTTCATCTGCTACCCAGTTACCATTTCCGGATGGGATACGGTACGGATCCGAGATGATTGCTACGTCGCACTTCGCTTCCTTCGTGGATTGGCACAGCAGTTGCTGCGCGGTATCACAGTGGTTGAGATTTATTTGCACTACCTCCACTGCGATTTACCGGACATCGCCTGTTTGAATGTTGGACATTTTGGGCCACCAGTAAAGTGGTCCCTGCGCCCCTCGTTTTCACAGATGATGCACTTTGGTGGCTTCTTACACTCTTGTGCTTTATGACCTTCATCTCCGCATCTCCTGCACAGTTTCGATCTATCTGGTCCACGGCAGTTCCGTGCCAGATGTCCAAACTCTTGGCATCTGAAGCATATCTCCGGTTGCTGAGAAACCCGCAGTGGGCATTCTGAAAACCCGACTTTCACTTTGCCAATTCGCAACGCCTTGTCGGCAGCATTCACCGGGAGCTTGATAGCCGCAACCTGCGTCCCGGAAGGTCCCCTTCTTAGTCGGACTGACATTTCAACGTCTCCTATCTCCATTTGCTCCTTAATTGCAGTTTTTACTTCTTCCGCCGTAGTTATCTCGTCTATGTCGACGCATTGCAGAACCACTTCTGGCGTAACAGCTCGGACCTGCGCAGTGTCTCCCACGACGCTCGCTGCAAGCTCCTTATACGAAGAGCTCTTGTTCTTCGAGTCCTTTTTCAGCTCGAAGATCATTTCTCCAGACCGTGTGCGCCTGACTTTTTGTACGTCCGCGCCGAAGTCCTTAAGCTCCGGAGCCGTTCTTATGGTACGTAGGACCTCGAGGTAACTTTCCTCACGGGTCTTCACCACAATCGCTTCGCCCTTCTTTTTGACGCTTCTCCTAATTACTTTTGGTCTTGCGCCTGCGTTCGTCTGCTTTGCCTTGCCCTTTCTTTGCACAGTCTGCCACTGGGTCTCTCTGTTGCCGACACCGACCTGTTCTGCCTCTGCGGCGGCCAATCGCTTGCGCAGATTGTCTCTCTGCCTTTTAGAGCCTCCTGGCCTTTCATCTCCTGGCGAGGATCGGTGTCTCTTTGTCGCAGACATCGGTGTGTTTTCCGTTCGCGCTAGTTTCTCCTTCTTGCCGAGGTTTCCCGGGACTGTTCTCGGTGTTTGCTGTTGCAGCGTTTTAGCAGCGAGAGCGTTTTTCGTCGATGCCAATTCGCTTTCGGCTATTTCCGCTCTCTGCAACACGTTGGTCCACTCCTTGACGGCTGATCCAAGAGCTCTCCGGATCTTTAACACCAGCTCCTTGATGTCCTTGTGCACATTGTGTTTCTTGTCGACGAATTCGTGGAGCTCTTCCGCCCAGTTCTTCGCCACTAGAACCTTCGGATGTTGCTGGGGCACGCCCCATCCGCTATTCGTCGGCAGCTGCTGCTGTTGCTCTTGGGCCACCATTTGTTGCTGCTGCTGTTGCTCCTGTTGTACACTGTGATTATGTTCGTGTACCGCGCTTCGCTGCAAGAACGCTTCTTGTTGCTGTTCCGCTTCTTCTCTTTGCTGAGGAGACCTCATCAATCCTCCTCTGGCGAACGGATTCGCCACCTTTCCGCTGTTATTCTTGTTTTCTCCTTCCATGTTGTTGGGTCCCCCCTCCGAGCCGCTATCTCCACCTGCTGCACATAGTCGCTTTCATGATCTCTTGGTTGTCTATGTATCAGGGAGGCCAAGCGAGGGTTGAACACGTACCTTCATGGGGTCCGTGTTCAGAGCCAGATCAGCGTAAGTCGGGAGTGTTACATCCGAGCCTAGTACCCATCAAAATTGATGGACAGATGAAGAACGTATCCGGAGGCCTGCCAAGGTTTTACCGGGACGGAGGCAGACGCACCATTAACCCACTCGCCGTTTCAAGCAGGTATCACCCTTCCTTACTCAGGGAGCAGAATGGCACGAATGTCAGCCCATCGTCGTCATCCTATGCGTAATCCGTAGTCCGTTGTCGTTTGCTTTGACCAGTATGCCATAATCAGGATGTTACTGGCATCGATCCTGATGTGCCGGTTGGCACTCCGAGTATTTGGGCTGTGTGGGGTGTGTGTGTGTGTGTGTGTGTGTGTGTGTGTGTGTGTGTGTGTGTGTGTGTGTGTGTGTGTGTGTGTGTGTGTGTGTGTGTGTGTGTGTGTGTGTGTGTGTGTGTGTGTGTGTGTGTGTGTGTGTGTGTGTGTGTGTGTGTGTGTGTGTGTGTGTGTGTGTGTGTGTGTGTGTGTGTGTGTGTGTGTGTGTGTGTGTGTGTGTGTGTGTGTGTGTGTGTGTGTGTGTGTGTGTGTGTGTGTGTGTGTGTGTGTGTGTGTGTGTGTGTGTGTGTGTGTGTGTGTGTGTGTGTGTGTGTGTGTGTGTGTGTGTGTGTGTGTGTGTGTGTGTGTGTGTGTGTGTGTGTGTGTGTGTGTGTGTGTGTGTGTGTGTGTGTGTGTGTGTGTGTGTGTGTGTGTGTGTGTGTGTGTGTGTGTGTGTGTGTGTGTGTGTGTGTGTGTGTGTGTGTGTGTGTGTGTGTGTGTGTGTGTGTGTGTGTGTGTGTGTGTGTGTGTGTGTGTGTGTGTGTGTGTGTGTGTGTGTGTGTGTGTGTGTGTGTGTGTGTGTGTGTGTGTGTGTGTGTGTGTGTGTGTGTGTGTGTGTGTGTGTGTGTGTGTGTGTGTGTGTGTGTGTGTGTGTGTGTGTGTGTGTGTGTGTGTGTGTGTGTGTGTGTGTGTGTGTGTGTGTGTGTGTGTGTGTGTGTGTGTGTGTGTGTGTGTGTGTGTGTGTGTGTGTGTGTGTGTGTGTGTGTGTGTGTGTGTGTGTGTGTGTGTGTGTGTGTGTGTGTGTGTGTGTGTGTGTGTGTGTGTTTTTTTTTTTTTTTTTTTTTTTTTTCTTTTTTCCTCCCTACCACCCTCAGCAGAGAAAACCGATTGGAAAAACTCTGCTACTTGCCTCGATCCCCCTGGTACCACTGACGCGACTGCTTCAGGGGGGGCAATGCGCTCATGCCTGTGTGTGTGTGTGTGTGTGTGTGTGTGTGTGTGTGTGTGTGTGTGTGTGTGTGTGTGTGTGTGTGTGTGTGTGTGTGTGTGTGTGTGTGTGTGTGTGTGTGTGTGTGTGTGTGTGTGTGTGTGTGTGTGTGTGTGTGTGTGTGTGTGTGTGTGTGTGTGTGTGTGTGTGTGTGTGTGTGTGTGTGTGTGTGTGTGTGTGTATGTGTGTGTGTGTTACAAAAAATTGTCACTCACGGTTCTCAGCCGTCTGTTGACCGATTTGAGTTCTCTTGGAAGCAAATGAAAGCTACTACATCCTAGTAGAACGCTATTGAATTTTATTTTGATTGGACGTTAGGTTACCGAGATATCTCTCAGAGAGTGCTAAAGAGTAGTACAACTTAATTATTTTAGAGATTTTTCACAAAGTGTATTACCATAAATTTCTCAGCCGTCTATCAACCGATTTGGGTTCTTAAGGCCCCAAACGAAAGCTACTGCATCCTAGAAGAACGCTTTTGAATTTCATTCCGATTGAACATTTTGTAACCGAGATATCTTTCGAGGAGTACTTTGGAGTAATACAACTTAACTTTTTAAGAGATCTTTGAAAAATGCTTCATAATTAATAGATCAGCCTTGTGTCAATCGATTTGTATGCTATTGAATTTCATTCCGTTTGGACATTTTGTTTTTCGAGATATCTTTCGAGGAGTACTTAGGAGTAATAAAATTTACGCTATTGAGAGATTTTTGATAAAATGTATCATAATAAATTTCTCAGCCGTCTGTCAACCGATTCGGTTTCTCTTAGCATTAAATGAAAGCTACAACATCCTCGTACAATTGTATTGAATTTTGTTTTGATTGGACATTTAGTTACCGAGATTTCTTTTGAAGAGTATTTGGGAGTAATCTCAATAAATTCCTTTTTTTTTATTATTATTATACTAGCTGTCCCGGCTAACGTCGTACTGCCTGCCTACTGTGTTTGGCATACAGCTCTATAGGGACGTTCCCCGCAAAGTCATCTATATGGGAGCCCCCCATTCCAGAGACCGGAGAGGTCTCGCACCAAGCTAAGAACCTTCCTCGGCCCCAAAAATACCCACATACAAAATTCCATACCGATTGGTTCAGTAGTTTCCGAATGCATAACGGTCAGACAGACAGGCAGACAAAAATTCATTTCTATACACTGTGGTGCATAATTGATCGGACAAACGCCGCACTAAGGGGCGTTTGGCCAATCTAGCTGGCCATAAGTCATTTTTCAAAGTCGCTCGTATTGTGAAAACGTGTACTGAATATGATACATGGATAGTTGTGGAATAATGCCCTATACTCGAATTTCCATCAAACAGACCTATACAAAGTCTGCTTTAGGTCAAAGCTAGGGTTAAGGAATTTTACAATTTTCGACTAAAGTTTGTCTCTGGCCGTTTGGTTATGTGTTCAGGTTTTTAACCGCAAAGTCAGTTTCGATAGACAAAACATACCACAAACGTGGCAACAAAGTGATAAAATAATTCATGTCTGCAAAATGTGTATAGTTTCATACTTTAGGGCTTCCTCAGGTGAAAACAAACAAAGAAACATCTGCAGTTTTTGATTGCTGGCGATTGCTGGGTCGAGACTACCTATAACACAAGATTTTACATCCTATTTCAGCTTAATACAAAATCCAGCTGCGTAAAAGTGCGTACTTTTGAGTAATCAACGTTTTTCTGAATGAAAGCTATTGGAGAAATTGTAATTTCAGGGTCATTGCATACTTTAAGGCGTATTACAGTCTATGGGGATAGCCGTCTGATAAACTTGTATTTAGTTCTATTTTATCGAAACCCCTTCAGTTAAGCGTTTCAAGGCCATATTTTGATTCCATTTCGTTTGATTTACCAAACATAAATGTCAAAAATTGACAAATTGATTAAAATGTGATTGTAGAACAGGTTGAAACTGTTAAAAAAGGAAAACACACCAAAAAATTTAATTTTTCGCTTGAAAAGTCAATATTAACTACTTTTACATGAAAATAATTAAGAGATGGAGTTCTTTACTTATAGTTTTTGATCCTCGTATACATTTTGCTGACCTGATCGATGAAATCATAGTTATTACGTAATGTATGCAATACCTCTCGCGTTATATAAGTATTCGTAATATAAGGTGACATTGAGCATGCCTATCAACTTTTGCCAACGGTCATTGCATACAAGTGAAAGTTATACGTTTCATATTATTAAAAACAAGTTCTGCTTTACTCTGTACATATTGAACTAACGCAAGAATCTATCAAAAAAATTTAGTATTTTTAAATAAGAAATGTGTTCAATAAACAATGTTCGTTTATGTAAAAGATACCCTGAAAAGTAAAATGCAGCGTCCCTGAATTCGAATTTGTTGTCAAAATTCTTACAGGTAATGTACTTTTGAAGTTATTTGATAAATATATTTCTCTAAACCGTGATTTACGCCTAAAAGTAGGCGAATTCATAAGATAGTGAAAGACTTCCTTTAATATGTCGATTATTTATTTGAAAAGGGCATTTGTAGTTGTGTAAACCATGCTAATTGCATTCGAATGTCGTTTTTGTAGTGTTCCAATGCTTATTGCGAATTAGATTTGTGAAAATCCCCTGAAAATAATATAGGCCAGCTAGATTGGCCAAACGCCCCTTAGTGCGCCGATTTTCATACAAAATGACCAAGTTTGAGATGCTGTAACTATGGTTTGCTTTGACGAATTGAGCTCAAATTTTGCCACGGAACTACAGATATGCTGAACTTTACGTAAACGAAGTACCAAATGTTTTCGTTCACAGGTCTGGGCGTGACAAGGCGTTCAAAATGTGCAAAAGTGATCGGACAACGGCCCCTACTGTGTTTTTTTTTACGTATAGCTCAAAAATAATTTTAATAAGTGTAAGAAGGGTTCTGTTCACCATAGGTGGATTAATTCAGGTTTTTTAACATGTAAGTACTTATATGTTTAAAGTAAGAAGTGTACTGAACAAACTCCTGGTGTAATCTCTGGAGAATTTCCTGAAGCAATTCTTGGATGAGACCCAGCAGGAATTCCTGGATGAATTCTTGAAGCAATCCCTGAAACAATTCTTGGATGAATTTCTGGAGAAAGCTCCAGAGGAATCCTGGGAGGAATTCCTGGAGAAAAGTCTGAAAAATTCTCTTGAGAAGTTTCAGGAGGATTTCTTGGATGTATCTGGAGAATTTCCTGGAGGAATCTTCGAAGGATTTCCTGGAGGAATCTATGGGAAAATCCCTGGAGAATTTCGTGGAGAAATTCCTAGAGCACTGAAGCAGTTCGTTTCATGAATTCCTGGAGGAATGCCTGGAGGCATCCCTGAAAAATTCCAGAAGATACTTTAAAGAAATCCCTAGAGGATGATTCCTGGTGGAATTGCTGACAAAAACTCTGAAGGATTCTTATTCTTCAGTCACTTAACCTAATTTACAGCTCTTTTGTCCACTAGGACACTGCGTGAGCGATTCCAATTGGAAGCTGTACATACACTTTGTACAGCGCCTAAATGTATTCTATTTTTAATTGTACTACATCGAACTGGTGGCCGTTGCGCTGCTTTCACTTTCTACCCTACCATGGTAGAATGATGAGCTCGAGGATGTTGATGTGTGGCTGTTTGTTGTTCCTATTTCCAGTCCGATTAGGGGTCCATTATGGGTTGCCGTTCGCCGATGTCCAAGTATCCGGGTTCATTTGAGCCATGGGCTCAGAAGAGGGTCAGTGTCAGCTGCTCTCAGGGGGAAGGAGCAACTGACGAAAGTGCCGGGGCTGGGATCGAACCCATGACCATCTGCTTATGAAGCAAACGTGTAGCCACTTTGCCACGGGCCCGGCAACTCTGAAGAATGTCCTCTGAAGGATGTCCAGGAGCAATTTCTGGAGAAAATCCTGGGGGAATTCCTGAAGAAATTCATGAGGTAGTTTCTGAAGGAGTTCCTTGAAAAAATCTTGGATAAAATCCTGGAGGAATGCCTGGAAGAATTCCTAGAGGTATTCCTGTTGGATCTTCTGGAAGAATCCCTGAAGGAATTCTTGGAGGAATCTCTAGAGAAAGTCTTGAAATGATTACTGGATGATCAAGAGAAATTCTTGGAGATTTTATTAGAATCCTTGGAGGAATTTCCGGAGGATTTCCTAGAGGAATTTCCGAAGTTCCCTGCGGGAGTTCCTGAAGAGATGCGCGGAGAAATCCCTGGAGGAATTCCTGAAGCAATTCCTGCAGAAATGCCTGGAGGAATCCCTGAAAAATTTCTGATAGTATTCCTGGATAATTTCCAAGAAGAATTTCCGAAAAAAATCCTAGAGGATTTCCTAGAGAAGTTCCTGGAGAAATTGATAACATAATTTCTGAAGGATGTCCATTAACAATTCGTAGATCAATTCCTGGAGCAATTCATAGAAAGATTCCTGGAGAAATTCTTGGATAAAATCCTGGAGAAAAGCCTGGAGGTATTCCAGTGAGAATTCCATGAGGAATCTCTAGAGGAGCTTATGAAACAATAACTGGGTATTTTTTTGGAGCAATCTCTAGAGGAACTCTGGGAGAAATTTCTAAAAACATTCCTTGAGAAATTTCTGGAGTAGTTTCTGGAGGAATTCCTCGAGAAGACCCTAGAGAAATTCCTCGATGAAGTCCTGTAGGAATACCAGCATGAATTCCTGGAGGATTCTCAAGCGAAACTCCTGGAAGAACTCCTGGAGAATACCTGGAGGAGCCCCTAAATCAATTCCTGGAGGAATTCCTGGAGGAATCGCTGAAAGAATTCCTGAAAAAATCTCTACAAGAATCCAAGGAAGAACTCTCAGAATTGGTGAAATTCTTGGAGGAATCCCTGAAGTAACTCCCGGAGAAATTTTTGAAGGAATTTCTGTAGGAGTCGCTGGAAAAATTCTTGGAGAAATTTCTGGAGGAATTCCTGAAGAAATTCATGGAGTAATTCCTGGAGGAGCTCCTAGAGAAATTCCTGGATAAAATCCTGGAGGAATGCCTGGAAGAATTCCTAGAGCAATTCCTGTGGGAATTGCTGGAGAAATCCCCGAAGGATTTCTTGGAGGAATCTCTAGAGAAATTCTTGAAAGAATTACTGGATGATCTAGAGAAATTGTGGAAGATTTCTATTTCTATTTCTTTTATTTTTCTATTTCCGAAAAAAAAGAATCCTTGGAGGAATTTCCGGAGTATTTCCTGGAAAAAAAAATCTGAGGTTTCCTGCAGGAATTCCTGGAGATATTCGCGGAGAAATCCCTGGAGGAATCCGGGAAGCAATTGCTGCAGGAATGTCTGGATTAATTCCAGAAAATTTCTTGAAAGTGTTCCTGGATAATTTCCAAGAAGAATTTCTGAAAAAATCCTTAGAGGATTTCCTAGAGAAATTCCTGGAGAAATTGATAACATAATTTCTGAAGGATGTCCATTAACAATTCGTGGATCAATTCCTGGAGCAATTCATGGAGAGATTACTGGAGAAACTCCTGGATAATATCATGAAGAAAAGCCTGGAGGTATTCCAGTGAGAATTCCTAGAGAAATCTCTAGAGGAACTCATGAAGCAATAACTAGATAAATTTTTGAAGCAATCTCTAGAAAAACTGGGAGAAATTTCTAAAAAATCCCTTGAGAAATTCCTGGAGTAATTTCTGGAGGAGTTCCTCGAGAAGACCCTAGAGAAATTCCTGGATGAAGTCCTGTAGGAATACCTGCATGAATTCCTCCCAGCCAACCACATATCGTAAATAATTGCGTGGAAAAAATCGTACATTTTCATATATTGAATCAGAATTGTATAATAATATGTATATTTGTTGACAATGATTGCGTAAAACCGCATTTCATGCAAAATTAAATTTCAATTGCGGTTTTGTTTCATATAGTCGTCTCCGATCATAAAAGGTGCGAGATATGTACTATCGATAGGATCGCACAGAATCAGATAGAATCGTGAAAAAAACATACATTCTTAGTGTCAAGCTACAAGATCGCTAGCATCGTATATATGATTTCTTTGAATCGTGGAAATCGTCCCTTCACATCGTATATGAATCTGCTAAATCGAGCTTGCTACCTAAAGGTATGATGAAAATCAGTGAAATCGTATACAACTATAACAACGTTGTATATTGATCGTTTGCGTCACACTTGCGTCGTATACGAAGTGAATGAAATCGTAGAAATCGTATATTCATTTTTACAGTCGCGTATGATTGTTACTGCACTTTTAATATTCGAATCTTAATCTCGGAAATCGTAAATGGTTTTGTTTACATATTTGTATGATGGAGGAAAAGAAAAAATGGTATTCATAACAAATTTGTATTTTTGTTGTTGTTGACACATTCCAACCATGGTAGCAATAATTTTAACCAAATATATAGGTTTTCATACTATTTATATACAGCAGATGACTTACAATAAGTGATGTATAGATTCCAATAACGATGTGAATTCCGGGCCGCTTGCACGGCGCCACTTTTGGTGCCACGCAATGCACAAAAACCACGCTCCCATCACAAGTCTCGCACCGTATCATGCTAATTTTTATTCGTTTCATGCCATTCACTTTAAACTCTCTATTTTCAACTTGGCAATATAGCCAATAGAGATAACGCACAGTTCTCAATCAGAGGACCTTAGTTCGATTCCCACTGAACATTAATTGTTTTTTTTTTATTTGAAAATCTTTAGTCGTATATTGGTACTCTCAATCGTAATAAGATTATGCATAATCGTATATTTAGACGAATAAAATCCGCGAAACCGTAGAAATTTTTCGAGAAATTGTAAATCTTGTTGGATGGAATCGCAGTAATCGTATATATGTTTCGATATGGCCTCCACTTTAGTATGTGTATGCCTGTTTCGTGCATTGAATACGAATTCTTTGGTTCTATATATGTGTGACTATTTCAGTTGCAATTTCGATATAGCAACCAAATTGCTGGCTGGACTGGAGGAATCCCAAGCGAAACTCCTGGAAGAACTACTGGAGAATACCTGGAGGAGTCCCTCAATCAATTCCTGGAGGAATAACGTGAGGAATTCCTGGAGAAATCTTTGGAGGAATTCTTGTAGGAGTCGCTGAAAAAATCCTTGGAGAAATTCCTTGAAGAACTCATGGATTGAACACTAGGAATAAATTTCTGGTGGAATTCTTGGAGGAATCCCTGGGGCGATTCCTGGAGGAATCTCTGGAGGAATTCCTGGAAGAACTCCTGGAGGAATTCCTGGAAGAACTGCTGGAGGAGTTCCTGAATAAATTTCTGGAGAAATCTCCGAAGACCAGGAATAATTCCTGAAGATGGCATTCTTGGAGAAATTCTGAAGGAATCCTTAGAAGAGTTCGTGGAGGAATCCCTGTAGCAGTTCCTGAAGAAATCCACATTCATTTCTGAAGAAACTCCAGAAGGAATCCCGGAAGCAATTTTAACAGGAATTCCCAAGGGAATCCCTAAACAGTTCCTGGAGGAAGTACTGAATAAATTCATAGAGGAGTTCATTAAAGAATACAAGGGGAAATTCCTGAAGGAATCCTAAGAAAAGTTGCTGGGGGAATCTCTGGAGGAATTTTTAAATTAAATGGTTCCAGAAAGTATCACATAAGGAATTCCCGAGTGAAGTGCTGGAATAATTCCTGGAGTAATCTTTGAAAAAGTTGGTGCAGGAATCCCTTGAGGAATTCCTGGAAGAATCCCAGGAAGACTTCCTGAAGAAATCGCAGAAGGATTTTTTGGAGAAATCCTGAAGAAATCCTAAGAAGAGTTCGTTGGGAAACTCTTTAAGGAATCCCTGCTAGAGTTCCTGAAGAAACCCCAGGAGGAATCCTGGAAGAAATTCCAAGAGGTATCCCTAAGGGAATCCCTAAGCAGTACAATGACACATATTGTCCATTTTACTGACATTTTACCAGATTTGCTGGTATGTCTGAAGCATAAATACTGGAAAAACTTGTAATTAGAAGGCACGAAATGTTGCTAATTGTCAAATTGAGAGATGAAATTTGTGTTCTTCATAAAAATAATTCGCTCTCACTTGTAGTTAGTGGATACAAACAGGAGTGCGTTGTGGATTGGCATCCAAGCCGAAAGAGAGATGAGTTTGTGAAATAGGAGTGTTCACGGTGCGGCTTCGGAGTCAGTTTGGCTTTCTATTCCGCAGAATCATTACTTGTTCTGTGGCTTAGTTGGATAAAGCGCTGGCCTAGCGAATACGGAGTCGTGGGTTCGAATCCTACCAGAACGCAATTTATTTCACAACTTTCATCTCTCAGTTTGTCAATTAGCAGCATTTCGTGCCATCTAATTAAAAGTTTTTCCAGTATGTTCCCTAAACAGCCCCTGGAGGAAATGCTGGATTAATTGCTGCACGAGTTCTTGAAAAAAACCCAAGAGGAATTCTTGGAGGAATTCTAGAAAGAACTCCTGGGGAAATCCTAGGAGTATTTTTTCAAATCCCTGGAGTTATTCATGAAAGAAACACAGAAGAAAGTCCAGGGTGAATCCCTGGAGGAATTCTTGAAGGAATTCCTCCTGAAGGAAGTTCCTGAAGAAATCCTATGAGGAATCCCGGAAGCAATCCCACGAAAAATTCTATAGGAAATCCCAGGAAAGTTTTCTAACAAATTCCTGGAAGAGTTTCTGAACACCTAGAAAAAAAATATGAAAGAATGCATGTCTACAATAAATTCTGGATGAATTATTGTTGGAATCTTTGGATGGACTCCCACAAGAATGTATTGTACAATGTTTTAAGGAATTCCTGGATAAATTTTTAGATAATCTCTGGTAAAATTTTCTGGAAGGATTTATATAAGATCTTCTTCTTCTTCTATATGGCTCTACGTTCCCACTGGAACTTGGCCGGCCTCTCTTCAACTTAGTGTTCTTTGAGCCCTTCCACAATTATTAATTGAAGGGCTTTCTTTGCCTGCCATTGCATGAATTTGTACATTGTGAGGCAAGGACAATCATACACTATGTCCAGGGAGTCGAGAAAATTTACCCGACCGGAACGGGAATCGAACCCGCCGTCTCCGGATTGGCGATCCATAGCCTTAACCGCTAGGCTAACGGGAGACCCTATTTCTATAAGATGTTCCTGCTGAAATACTTCGAATTATTCCAAATTGAATTATTGGAACAATCTCTAGTGGAATTCTTGAAGGAATATATGGAGAAATCCCTGATGAAATCTCTGAAGGAACTTGCAGAAATGTTGACATTCCTTTGTGAATCCCTGGAGAAATTCCTGGAGGAATCCTCGAACCACTGAAGATATCCCAGGAGAAATTCTTGAAAACTCTCTAGAGCAGTTCCATGATGGAATCGCTGAAGGAAGCTATGGAAAAAATCATGGAGGAATTCGTCGATATATTCTTTCTGTAGAAATTGTGAGAGGAATTCCTGAAGCATATCTTTGAACAAACCCTGAAACAACCACTATCAGAACCCTACAAGATACCCATTATAGAGTTCACGAAGGAACTCTTGAGGGATTCCTTTTAAAAAATCCCAAAAGTATCCCTGGAGAAGTTCCTCAAGAAATATGTACTTGAAGAAATTTCTGAAGGTGTCCTTGAAAGAATTCATAAAGAAATCTCAGGTATTTTGCTCCTAGCATGACGTTTGCTTGAGTTGAATCCTTGAGTTGTAAATTTGTGAATTATGTGCTACTACACTCTATAGCTTCATATGGTTCTATAAAGTCCTTCACTTTATACTATCTATAATGAGCATATCACAACCCGGGTAGAGGTGAATGGCAACCAAAAACAAAATAATAACAAATTTAATTATCACAACTAATTTGGACTTTCATGAGCTCTTCATAAAGAGCTTAGAATAATATGTTAATAATAACGTTGGCCAGAAGAACATCACGGATGTGATGATCGACAATGCGTTCTAAGCGTTTTAGAAGAAAAGATGTCAAACTAATAGGCCTGAAACTTTTTGGTTCTTCATATAACGTACAAGCCACTTTTGGAATAAACTTTACAGTAATATCCCGCCAAGATTTAGGAATATACCCTGTAGCAAAACTACAAACAAGAAGTTATCCAAAACATGTTTGGAATAATTATCAAACCCCTTCTGAAACAAAATAGGATATATCCCATCTGCTCCAGGAGGTTTGAAACCGTAGCCACTACTCAACCTAGGCAAGATTAAACAAAAAATGACAGCAGCAATAAAACAAGGTCAGTATCGATTGAAAGACGCCAAAGGCGAGAGCACACAGACTACATACAAGAAAACTTCAAATGCTGGTCCAGCTCCAATTAGTTGAGACTATATTGACTGTCAAACGATAAACTGCAACGATAGGCGCGCCACCATCTTTCGAATAGTGGAGGGTGTAGGTACCTTCTTCGCGTTGTTGTTTACGGTGAAGCAACACCGCGAAAAAGGTACCGGTGCTCTCCAACATTCGAAAAATGGTGGCGCGTCGATCGTTCTACGGCAGCGATTTTGCGGTGGGGTGGTGACGTTTGGGGGCGAATTAAATTGCGCGAACCCAAATTTTCCTAAATTATCAACAAGAATTGACCTTTAATTTGATATCAAACTGGAAGGCAATTGAAAATAAAATATTGATACACAAACAAAAAATACCAAGCATAGGTATTTGCAGTGAGCGATCCATATCTGTGCAGCAGCGGCTGTTCTTCCACGGTCATGATAGATATCTACTTATCTACCAAGCCCTAATCAATTACAAACCATTTGGTTGATTCAATTGGACGCGGCTGTCATCGATTGAAAACACCTTCCCGCCCGTCTGGGTTGCTTCTTCTATGTGTACTACCACCGTTTAGAAGCTCGAGTATTAATTTACAGCAGTGACATGGTGACACCACCATACAAAAAGTCGCCGTGGAATGCGTGGTCAAACAACGGCAACGGCGCGACAGACGGTTTGTATTTCTATCTATCGGAACCCGACTAAACAGAACATATTGCTGTGCTGCTGCTGCCGTTTGAATGACACTCGGAAGCCCGGCAAGTGTTGGTCGAAGCGCTGCCGGTTATCGAGTTCGTTGTTTGAAAAACAGTGAATTATATGGGGCACGGTGAGCTCGAAATCCGATGAAGGCCGGCAGCAGCGGCGTTTCGTATTTTAGGTGCTGACTGATTTGAACTTGATACCACCACCGCTCTAGACATACAGCCCTCTCACGTTTCAGTTAATGAGACGATGAAATTTGAAGTCACTAAGTAATAGACTGCAAAAACGTTTCGTTGCACGAACACACGATATCAGCAGAAAATTTCCCACGTTTCTTTGTAGGCAGGGGAAAAGGTTGATTGTGTTACCAACCATCAAGATAAAATCATGTTAATTATGTTTCGTTTACAAAATTTGCACTTCGTTGGTCAAGTATACTGTTGCCAGGGCAGGGGTTAATTTGCATGTCAACATGGGACTTTGTGTGGAACGAAATTTCTTGAGGTTCAGCTTGATCCACCACTCGTAGTTGTGACTTGTTGTATAGTTGTGATGATAAGTTCATTCTAACAAGAAGCCAATAAGGTAGCGGCTTAGGACTAACACATTTCTACATTGTGTTAGTATATGTGATCTTCTATGTTTTTAGGCTAGAATGGCGTCTGCTACGTCAGGATTACAAGTCGTTGTGGGGAAGGAGAAGAAAGTGATGATTTTAATCGTTTACCCACGACAGACAGTTGAGTCAAATGCAAAATTCTGGGTGCATCTTCATTGTTACCATTCATCAGACCTCCGCATATCGTTCCGATTCATGCTTTCTTGCACTTCAAACTTTCTTCGTGCTGCCGTGTATTGCTGAGGTGGATTCTTTTAGCTTCTGTTCATGCCAACCAAAATAATGATCCCAGTCAACGTTCAAACATTTGTAGGTCCTATCGGGAAGTAAGTGTCGCAACTCGTGTGTAGTTAACCGTGTTTCGGATATTATTACAGGCGAAGTAAGTACTGCTGATTACATTCTTCAAGCTCTCATAGTGCTTCTTGAAGTCATCGAGCTTACTGGTGTACTGTATATTATTCCAATTTAACGTGGGTAGCAACTAGAATCAATCCCATTCAATTGGTATTTTGCGAATCAACAAAAAATGGCAATTTATTCGCTTTTCATACAACACATAGGGTAATTCGCTAATTGTTGAACACCACCCAAATGTTGAACAGTTTCTGAAAATTTTATACTAAATCTAACTTAAGTAATTTTCGCTCAACGTAAACGTATGATGTAGATGCGTATACATGTGTGTCACGATATTGCTCCAATTAAGTTACAAAATTATACATATTTTACGTCAAAAATATTGACTGCAAATTTTGTACCGCTGATGACACGAAAACTGCACAATTCTTAAGAATAATTTTAAGAAATTGCTCTTACGAAATAAGCTTTGCTGGCAAATCGACCACAAATATCAAAGTCACACCATAGTTACAAAAACTGGAAGGATGTCCTTAACAGTTTAACATTGTTTAAAATCACATTTTCATTGTAGTTTCATTTGTAAAAAATATTTAGGGGATTCACTTAACAGCGTAAACTGATTAAACTGATTAAACGTCGCGATCACCAAGGCAATCTTTGATTATTTCAATCGCAAATTCATGAAACATTTCAAATAAGCAGAAAATCATGGCTTACGCAGCAATTTTATCTGTTTAGTGAGTACCCCTATTTTTCTTATCACACTATCATTATGCATCTAGGATCCAATTGTTGAACACTGACATGACCTGCGATATTAGCATGACTGCCAGATTTTTTTCCCGCTTTATCTAAACGTGCATGTCATGGGGTTTCAAGGGCGTTTCAGGGATGTTCCAGGGGTGTTGCAGAGGGCTTCAGGATGGTTCCAGGGGTTTTTAATGGGTTTCAAGGGCGTTCTAGAGGTGTTCCAGAGGGATCAGAATGTTAATGTGGTCCCAGGAGTATTTCAGGGCGTTCCAGAGGAATTTAGGCGCGATCCACGAGTTTGCAAGGGATTTCAGAGTCGTTGCAGGGGTGTTCTAGGGGGTTGAGTGGGTCCCATGGGTATCCAGGAGTGTTTCAGGGGCTTTCAATGGCGTTCTTTTCTTCAATCGCTTTCGTATCTAGTCAAATCTTTTCAGACATTTTTTACATCTAGTCACATTTAAAACGATTTCAGTCCACTAGAGCTCTCTTGAAATGAGTGATTGCTTGTCATTTAAATGAATTGTCACTAGCTCGGACTAGCTGGGCACAAAACACGAAAAACCCGGAAAAAAATCCGCCAGAGTGAAAAAATATCGGATGTCGGGTCAAAGTCGGGTCAAATTTTACCAAATGTTGGACCACTGTTGGACTCACATCGGATAACTGTTAGGTCTATGTTGGGTTTGGTGGCCAAAATAAAAACAGGTGAATGATAGGTTGATGTCGGGTTATACGTCATCAATTACGAACAAAGCTTGAACCGTTCAACAATTAGCGAGAATCGTCCAACATTAGGATGAGCTAGTTCGAGGAAGCGTTCAACATTTGGGTAACAGACTTCCCATACAAATATTCTATTTTCTCTTAGAAAATGGAATTTAAGGGAATTTAAATTCAATGGGAAGCATTCGGAATGAGTGGATCTAGACGTTCACTGGATATTTTTCAACTAAAGTGGAATTATGCACGGAAAAATAAACGAAAACAAAAATGCCAGTACTAACCGTTCAACAATTGGCGAATTACCCTATCACTAGAACCCACCAATGGCAATGACATTGTCGGGACTCAGCAACAACGAGACGCGTCGGTCATGCTGTGTTGGCACTGCATGGAGTGGATATTTATTATGCATGCTCAACTAAATGAGAATTTTGACTGCTGTTGTGGTGATATTAACCTGTTGAACCGGTAGTTTACATACGCTATGACATCATACTGTTCTAACAACCGCCGGCAGCTGATGTGTGCTCGTGCTTGTTATTATTTCGGTCTCTTGAGGTCAATGAACGAACGATTCATCAGCATATGGGAAAACATTCACAGATTTTTCCCATGACAGTTCGGGATAGAAGTGGTAAGTGTTCGAAATTACTTCACATTCAAAGCATTTCGGAAATTGTGAAAAGAAAAATACATTTTATACAATAATAAATTTATCATTGTTGAGAACTTGTGCTTGCACTAAGTGCCTTTTACTCAATTGACCTCTAGTAGTCGGTTTCATCAATTATCAGCGCCCTAAACAGAAGCTCATTAAACAGTGATTATTAATATCCTCAATTAGCATGCGCACATCCTTTTAAGCCCGATGCCATTCCGCGGTTACCGCTGCTGTAAGTGTGACAAAGTATAATCAATCAATGAAAACGCCAAATGATTCAATTATCCTTGAGAGGCAGCGATTGGCATTAGCCGATAAATGTGCATCAATCGAATAACTACCCAGACAGACAGGCAGTGTCCCAGGCTAGTCGGTGGACGTTGCTAATGGATTTCCGCTACGTTACGGCCATTGGTCTAGCACAGAAGCGCACGGAATGAGTGTGAGCAGCTAATATGCTACACATGATGCTATGGTTGAAAAGGATTGGCAATGACCGAGGCAATAATGGGACAAAACTTGTTTACATTGACTAAAAAGCTAATAGATATCGAAGAGGAGACGTGGTAAATAACCAATCATATATCCGAACATTACCTAGACGCTAAACATAATTATTACCTTTACATCCGCTATTGGAAGAATACACTTGAAGGCTGTTACAGATATCTACTAAGGGTTCAATCAGTTTAGACCGCTTCTGATTCGTATGTAGAAGTTCCTGGGTTCAATCCCTGGCCCGTCCCTCTCCTCCTATTTTATATATTTCTATCTACTTTCTCTATGCTCTCCTCTCTACGTATTCATGCATATTCATATGTTTATAGCGATCGCTAGAACCAGACACGGCTGAAAAGCCGTTTCCCTTCCTTCCAAGTTTCACAGCACAGTGTCAATCTATAGGATAACGCCTACAAGTTATGCAATCAAGCGAACAGTGCCGCATTAATTTCATACTAAATCGAACTAATCTAGCACCTTACACCTGGCATACACGCACCAATGTGTAATCCCTCTGCCAACCATATTCCACCAACACTCCGACATCCACATGATTTTATGCAGATGCAGAGGTATATTCGGTCTGCTGTGGATACAAAAGATTGCCATCATCAATTCCTTCCCCTTCCCCACATTGACCAGCAACCTGAAGTGACAGGCATCATTTGTTGCCTTAAAATAGAAGATCACAAACGCTCACACTGTGAAGATTTCTGCTAGTCCCCGGCAGATATCTCATTAGTTCCTTGTGTGAGTGTAGCTGGTCTGGCGATGCTGGAGTAGCATCTACGGGCGGCCAATCAAGCTCAAGCTCATAAAACTTTTTTTTTTGTTTTTATTTATGTGTATTTTAACTAGTTGCTAATTCTACACTCAAGCTCATAAAACGTTCAATCACCTTAGGCCGGAACCAGGCCGCTGCTTGATTTATGATTGGTACTCATATCAACAAGAGCATACGAACCGATACAATTGGCGACGGAGCTCGGTATGGCAAAGTGTAGATGTCTCCAATTTCATCATTCGCCTTCAAAATCTCAAAAATGACAAATTTTGAGTTGTGCCCCAATTGCAGGAAACCGACGAAATACTGTTTGGGACTCCTCGGGAGACGCTTCAAAAATTCCACAAGAGTTGAGAATTCCGCAAGGAATTTCTCAATGTGTTAAATTTTGAATTCTTCTGAATGTTTTTTCGGCAATCACTCCCAGAGTTCATCGGAATTTCTTCCAAGTTCAGGTTCAGCAGTTTCTTCGTATACTTCTGTTACAGTTGTTATGGAAATTTCTTTAGTAGTTTCCCCAGAAATTTCTCTAGGAGATAATTCAGGATTCTTTTCATAGGTTTTTCGGGAATTTGTACCGTATTTCCTTCAAAAGTTACTTCAGAAATTTCTAGGAATTCCATCGCGAATTCCTTCAGAGAGAATTCCCCAAGAAGTTCCATCGATAATTCTTTCAGGGATTCCATTGGAAATTCCTTCAAGGTTTCTTTTAAGTAAGAGTTCTATCGGGAGTTCCATCGGGGATTCTTTCAGAAATTCCTATGGGAATTCTTTAAGAAATTACTTCAAGAATATCTCCAAAAGTTCTTTAAACAAATCCTACAGAAGTTCTCTTAAGAATTTCTCAGGGAGTTACTTCAAAACTTAGTTCAAAATCTTTTCAGAAAATCCCCGGGAGTTTTTTCGAGAATTTATCTAAGAGTCTCATCAAGAATTCCTCCAGAAGATTCATCGGTAATTTCTTCAGGGATGCCATCGGAATTTTCTCATGTAGTTCCAACGAGTTTTATTTGGGAATTCTTTCAAAAGTATTGGTTGATTTCCGACCGTTTTGATAATTTATGGGACTTTTTGTTTCAACGAGAATTTCTCCACGGAATTCTTCATCAATTACTTAAAAACTTTCTTGAAAACTCTCCGGGATACCTGTAAAAGTTCCATTGAAATGTCCTCCAGATGTTCCATCAGAAGTATATGAAGAAGTTTCTTCGGGAATTTCTTTTGGAGTTACTTCGAAAATTATCCAAGGATTTCCATTAGAGATTCCTGCAGAAAACTTATAGGCAAATCCTCTAGGATTTCTTTCATGATGTTTTTTTTTTCAAAACTTATTTTGGAGTTCCACAAGGGATTTCTTCAGGAGTTCTTTAGAGAACTATTTCAGAAATTTCTTCGAGAATATTTGCATGAGTTCTTTCGGAAATTTCTATAGGAGCTTCCATAAGAATTTTTTGGGGATTTCCTTCAATATTTACTCTAGTAGTTTTTTTATATATATCTGTATTAACGAGATTTTTAGCCCTAGGCTAGTTCATCTCGTGAGTAGTTTCTTGAAGATATCCTTCGGGTATTCATCCAAGAGTTCCTTTGGGGATTTCACCAGGAGTTCCTTCGGAAATTTCTTCAGGAGTTCCATGGACAATTTCCACAAGAATTCCTTCGTGAGTTCCTCCAAGAGTTTTTCTGAGAATTCTTCTAGGATTTCTTTCGATAATCTCTGCAGAAGCTGCATAGGGAATTTCTTCGGAATGAAGTGCATAAATTAGTTGAGTTGCATATTGCCAACAGATGTGACTTAGCAACAATAATTCCCATCAACAAGGTCTTGCAATGTGGGCAAGAACACCCAAGTGCAATAGCCCATGTTGCAACCGCCAACGATGCTCTTTTCCCAAGCTCAATATTCCCAGGCTAAATGATTCTCGAATTTCACTTATCGACGGGTTGTCAACTGCAATATAATTTTAACGCATATCGATGTTACCATGAGCCTCCTATTTACCGATTCTCTCATTCTCTCGATTTGTCTCTGTGAAACCAATTATGTAGCTTAGAATTAAGGCTCAATAGATTTCTTAGACTTGAATAAAAGACATTCGTATCGCAACCACGGAGTTGAACATTTCGGATGACCTCCTCGATAACATAGTTAGTACAGGAAGATCCGTTGGGAATCTCTTCATAAATTGTACTAGATTTTTTTTTATTGGCGAGTTCTTCTAGGAATTTAATTTATGATTCCTACAGGAGTTCCCTCGATTATTTTTCCAAGAGTGTTCGAGAATTCTTCAAGAATTCTTTTCTTAATTCATTCAAGAATCAATTTGAATTTAATTCAGAATATGCATGCGGATGAGTCATTTTTGTAGGAATTAAATTATGGTTTCCTCAGAAATTAAACCTTGATTACTTCCAAGAGTCTTTGAGAATTTCTGAAGGAGTTCCAATAAGAATTCCTCAAGGATTTGAAATGGCAATTCCTCGACGAGTTTCATTGGGATTTTCTCTACGAGATCCTCTGGGAATTCCAGGAGTCTAGTAAAAATCTCTAAATGAATTCCATGGAAATTCCCATGGAGTACCATTGGCAATTTCACCGTGTCCAAATCGTGGCTTTTATTGGAAATTCATTCAGAAGTTCCGTTGGAAATTTCTCCATGATTCCCAACAGGAATTGCTCCAAGTATTTCAATTGTAATTTTTCCAGCAACTTAATTGAACAAGTTTATTTCTTCGTGATTTCCTTTGGGTATTTATTTAACCCTTCAGCGCGCGCGCTGTTGTAAAAAGTACAACACTACCAAAAAACCTCGCTTTTCGTATACAGCGCAAGCGCGGTGCAGTTTCGGTTGTTTGATGGCGCGCGCGCTGGAAGGTTAAGAGTTTTATGGCGAATTATTCCATAAGTTTTATTCGGAAATTCTTGAAGAAATTGAGTCGTTAATTCATTCAGAAATTCTACCAGGAGTTCCTTCAAAAAATCTCCAAGAATTATATCGTGAATTTCTCGAGCAAATGCTTAAGGATTTCTGTCGGGGATTTCTAATGGAATTTCTGGAGAAATTTCCGCAGGTTCTCCTGGAGGAATGTCCGAAGGAATTCCTGAAGAAAGACCTGGATGAATTTTCGAAAGATGTCCTTGAAGAATTTCCAAATGGTTCCTGTAGCAATTTCCAAGGGAACTTCCGGGAGAATTTCCGAAAGAATTCTCAAAAGAGCTATTGAAACACTTTTGATGGAGCCCCGAAAAGAATTCCCAAGGAATCACCTGGAGGATTTTCCAAGGAAATTCTAGCGAGAATTCCCGAAGGAACACTTGATTAACTTTCAAAGGAACTCCTTAAGGTGAAACTGGAAGCATTATCTCATTTTTTTTGGTTTTTAATTTTTTATAAAATAGCGAAGCAATATTTTCAAAATCGGTTTTCGTGCACATGTATGGATCAAGGTATCTCCAGATTTTTTCCAGATGGAAAATGTTTTTCGTTTTGGCAGAAACCATTTTTTTTTGTGAAATTTCGTTTGAAAATGGTTTCTGCAAAAACTAAAAACATTTTACATCTTTAAAAAATCAGTAGATACCTTTATCCATACTCTACATGTGCACGAAAACCGATTTTGAAAATGTTGCTTCGTTATTTTATAAAAAAAATCAAAAACCAAGTAGTGAGGAAATGGACCCAGTTTCGCCTTAAGTAAATGGAATGGAATTCCTCAAGGAATTCTCGAAGGAACTCCTGGAAGAAATCCCGAAAGAACTTCTAGAGGGAACTCCTGGAGGAAATACTGAAGGAATTTCCAAAAGAAGTTCTAGAGGGAACTCCCGGAGGATCTCCAGGAAGATCTACCGATTAGAATTTTTTCTAAAGGAATTCCTTAGGGAGCACACGAAAGTTCTACGAGAAGTTGAACCGGTCGCGCAGAGGCTTTGTGCTACAAGCGGACATGTGCCGAGATAATCACGGGAATATTCTCACAAGCGAGCGTGATGTGGTCGAGAGGTGGCGGCAACAATACGATGAGCAGCTCAATGGCGACGTTGCAAGTACCGAAGGTGGCGTGGTAACAGATCTAGAAGTATGTGCGCAGGACGAAAGACTTCCGGCCCCTGGCCTCCAAGAGATTGAGGAGCAGGTTGGCCTGTTGAAAAACAACAAAGCCGCTGGAACAGATCAACTACCAAGCGAGCTTCTAAAATACGGTGGAGAAGAACTGGTGAGAGCACTACACTGGGTCATTATTAAGATTTGGGAAGAGGAAGTATTACCGGAGGAATGGATGGAAGGTATCGTGTGTCCCATCTACAAAAAGGGCGACAAGTTGGATTGCGGGAACTACCCCGCGTTCACACTACTGAGCGCTGCCTACTCTCTCAAATTTTATGCCGCCGTCTATCACCGATTGCAAGAGAGTTCGTGGGGCAACATCAGGCTGGATTCATGGGTGAACGCGCTACAACGGACCAGATGTTCGCCATCCGCCGTGTTGCAGAAATGCCGCGAATACAACGTGCCCACACATCACTTCGTCCCCTTAATGCTAGAACTAGGTAACTGGTTTTGCGAAATCGCAAGAAATTTGTTTATATCTGAACGTACACCACAATAAACACAAGTTTGTCAATTGAAAATCCGAAAACACATATTAATTCAACTTTTAAAACCAACAAAGAGTTTGTTTTATACCAGAATAAGTTTTACCAGCCATTTTGAACCGCATTTTCCAAAACGAGTTACCTAGTTCTAGCATTAAGGGGGCGACTTGTTCATCGATTTCAAATCGGCGTATGATACAGTCGATCGAGAACAGCTATGGCAGATTATGCAAGAATACGGATTCCCGGATAAACTGATACGATTGATCAAGGCGACGATGGATCGAGTGATGTGCGTAGTTCGAGTATCAGGGACACTCTCGAGTCCCTTCGAATCTCGCAGAGGGTTACGGCAAGGTGATGGTCTTTCATGCTTGCTGTTCAACATTGCTTTAGAGGGTGTAATTAGGAGAGCGGGGATAAACATGAGTGGAACGATTCCCACGAAATCCGTTCAGCTGCTTGGTTTTGCTGATGATATTGATATTCTTGCTCGTAAATTTGAGACGAAGGCGGAAACGTACATCCGACTAAAGAGTGAAGCCAGGCGAATCGGATTAGTCATTAATGTGTCGAAGACAAAGTACATGATGGCAAAGGGCTCCAGGGAGGAATCACCGCGCCCGCCACCCCGAATTTATATAAATTCGTGTACTTTGGCTCATTGGTGACCACCGACAACGACACCAGCAGAGAAATTCAGAGGCACATTGTGGCAGGAAATCGTGCTTACTTTGGACTCCGCAGAACTCTACGATCGAATAAAGTTCGCCGTAACACGAAGTCAACCATCTACAAAACGCTGATTAGACCGGTCGTCCTCTATGGGATACATGGACCCTACGTGCAGAGGACCAACGCGCCCTTGGAGTTTTCGAACGGAAGGTGTTGCGTACCATCTACGGCGGAGTGCAGATGGAAGACGGGACTTGGAGTAGGCACGGTGTGTTGAAACACGATTATTATCGCACTTTCATGAACCTAAAATATTTTTTCGTTATAAGTCAGCCTTAGCTGTGTAGATTAAGATTCTGGAGGTTAAAAAATCTTTCATCGGGGAAAATGAAAATAAATTCGATTTTAGTATTTTACCACTTTTCTCATATAATATGGTGTATCACGCAAATCTGATGAACCTAAACTACGCTACAAGAAGTCCCCTTTCTAATAATAAATTTGAAACTATTCAGAGAGAAACGAATGCAAAAATCTTTACAACGAGTTTAAATTTGTTTGCGTTCGTTTCATGTGTCCAGCCCATTGCAGTCTGCCGAAAGTCATAAATCATTAAACAAATATGGAGACTTAATGACGCTATATTTTAAAATTTATGTGAACTGTCCAATTAACCCTCTAATACCCAATTTTTTGATTTTGATCTAAATATCATTTTTCGTCATCTAAAATCGATTTAAACATGTTTTGGAAGATGATTCTTTTTAATTCTAGATTTCGTGAATTTCAGTTTTTGATTTTTCTAATTTTTATTTTTGAACAGCCCCACACTTTTATATTTTTCCTAGAAGCCAATTTGGGGAACGGATTTTTTGAGGTGAAAACATTTGGAGATTTTATGATTATTGTTGAAATATTATTATTTTAAATTTTTTTCACAGAAAATTTTATTTTTCGTGTATTTTTAAGGAACATAATTTTAGAGTGTATTCGATTCCCTTAAACTATTAAACAAGGATAGAATGATTTGGGAAAAATGTAAAATATGTTAATTGTAGCAATGATTGTAAACAATGACTTCTAAAAGGTGACTAAAACATCAATTTTTCAATGATTTAAAAAAAATGTAAATACGCTTTAAAGTACACCAAAAACCATTTTGAGATATACAGAACAGTCCTAAATATCAGCCAAAAATATAAAAAAAATGATTTTTCACGAAACAAAAATTATAAAAATGCTCAAACTATACCCCATCTAAAGGCGGGATTGGGTATTAGAGGGTTAAGTTATTTTTGAGCAAGTTAAGCAGAAATACTGATAGCTGTTCGAATATAATATGCTCTGATAGTGATAATAATAGTGATCTGATTTTACAGAGCTCGATGTTTTACTAACAAGTGAAAATTCATCTTATGAATAGTTTTATTCGCATGTTGGACACATAAGGCCGATTTCTTCACCCTGGCTTAAGCGTTAAACCAGGTTTAACTATTTGGGTAAGCCTGGTTTACCGATTAATCCGAGGTGAAGAAATCAGCCCTTAGAGAATAGCTTTTAATTGCTCTTTCGGTACACGTCCTTGATACACATACTTTAAATCAAGCATATGTAATCATTTTTTTTACAGTGAAATCAATCAATGTTGAAACAATATTGAAATCAATGGTTGAAACAGTTTTAAATATGTGGAGCGGACCTGGTGTGGTGGTTAGAACACTTGACTATCACGCCGAGGACCTAGGATCGAATCCTGTTCCCGACATACTCACAAAATGTGGGTTCTTCCTTCGGAAGGGAAGTAAAACGTGGGTCCCGAGATGAACTAGCCTAGGGTTAAAAATCTCGTTAATACAGACAAAAAAAAAGTTTTAAATATGATGATGATGAACCTGGGCGTGTTAGTGGAATACATGTACGTAAAAAGAAAATCGGATTAAGTACTAGACACTGAAGATGACCTAACAGTTGAGGTCGAACTACGTATCTGCCAAAGATGGCAAAATCTTAGTGGAACTAAAGGAAACAGTACTTAACTCGATTTTCTTTTTACTTAGCTTTAGATATGTTCATGTTACATTGTTGTTTATGCTGAGAATAAAATAAACTAAACTTACAGATAAAATAAAAATTGAAAATGTAGAACAAAATTAAGAAGTCATCAATGTTTTGGAAATGTCAGAAAGTTAAAAAAAAAAAACAACAAACAGTGATGCGCAAAGTGAGGCAATATTGACGCAATTTGAGATTTTGTTCGATGACTGCGAAATGTCTCTCTCTATATACGTGGCTAATACAGCGATCACCAATATCGTCTCTCTTCAATGGGACATCAATTAGACCCTGATCTAGCATCCTATACATCGACCGTGCTGAACACCTTAACTGTGTGAGATAACCCGATCTCCGCCGCATCCATATCAACATCGTCTATAATGAAGGCATAGGGATGAGAACAGCATGCGGAATATGATCAGTGCAGATCCATCAACCGTCATAAGAGGATGACCTGGCGTCGTCGCTTTGTTTTGTTCATCGTCAATTCGTCATTTTAGTGCATGTATCGTATCCAAGATCGTATCCAATTATTGTGTAGTTAATGTTTAATGTTAAGAAATAAATCTAGTATAAGTGCAAATTACGGCATTCAATATAGTGATTGATCTAGTGAATAAATCGCTACGAGTCTTGAACAAAAAATCAGTTATGTGCACCAACTAATAAACAGAAGAATTAGATCACTAAAAGAACCTACTCTGATAATCAAACAGATTTCAATACAACTTTTTAAGAACTGTTATTAGTTCTTCTGTGCTTCATTTCAGAATCATTGGATGGTATTGATACATTTTGATTGCTTATAAGTTATAATACATGGAAGATGGTTGGAAGGTATCGTGTATACGGGTAACTACAGTGTAGCGGTCTTTCAGTTTTCAATTTTTAATCACTATTCCTTTTTAATTTCGTTTTTATCACGCTCTTCAAAAACAAGTGACATTTCTCCCCATACTGAATCTGTTGTCAAACTCACTTTGCAAAAAAAGAAAGGAATTTTACTTGGGAAATAGAAAACCTTATTTTATGCAATCATAACATTGAAACCATTACAATGCATAAAGTTTTTATCAAGACCAAAGTGTTTTATAAAAAAAATACAGATAACCCAGACGAACATAGAAAAAAATCACTGCACGAGACTACATACTATTATTGAAATTCATCAGGTTACTTGCAAATTTATTGGTTTCCAATATATTTTAGGCTTATACTATAAGATGTCATTCACATTGACATATATTAAGCATGCGTTGCATTCGGTAGGGTAAATTCTTAATAAAAACTTGTGATGTTTTGAAAAAGATTTCAATAAAATTTGTATAATTTTCCTTGAACAAAAGATTGTTTGATTAAAACAAATTGTTCATCTTACCCCGGTGTACCGTATTTTAAATCAAATGTTGAATAATCATTTCTGAATACATTAACATAATATGACAACGCCAATCTTATTTATTATTTTAGTATTTGAGACTCAACAGCCCACTTAATCCTAAAGGTATCATTTTATAAGTAACAAAGAGATAACTGCGGTGAGACTATTCACTGAACAAAATCCACAGTCTTTGAAAATTTTAAGATTCTGTATGGACAAAAGTCCTCAACAGATAAGAGGCAGAACTTTTACAAATAAGTCACACACGCTCAGTATAGCCGGCTCATACTTTTTGGCAAATAATCATGTGGATGTGGTTTGACATGCAAAGTATGTGCAACTAATACCCGCCATTTCAGGCAAATTAGCACATGAAGAATATGTTCTACAAATGGTATAAGTTACAGGTGCATGGTGCTTCCTCAAATGTATAAGTCGCACTAATGGGAAGTATTCGTTTACCTCCATTACGAATTCTTATGTACCAGACATATGGAAGGAATGAAGAGTTTCATGATTTATGACTTTCGGCAGACTGCAGTGGGCTGGACACATAAAACGAACGCCAAACAAATTTAAACTCGTTGTAAAGACTTTTGCATTCGTTTCTCTCTGAATAGTTTCAAATTTATTATTAGAAAGGGGACTTCTTGTAGCGTAGTTTAGGTTCATCAGATTTGCGTGATACACCATATTATATGAGAAAAGTGGTAAAATACTAAAATCGAATTTATTTTAATTTTCCCCGATGAAAGATTTTTTAACCTCCAGAATCTTAATCTACACAACTAAGGCTGACTTTTAACGAAAAAATATTTTAGGTTCATGAAAGTGCGATAATAATCATGTTTCAACACACCGTGGTAGGCGAATGAACCACGAGCTGCATCAGCTGCTGCGAGAACCAACCATCGTCCATACCGCAAAAATCGGGAGGCTACGGTGGGCGGGTCACGTCATCAGGATGTCGGATAGCAACCCGACAAGACGACGTGGAGCGCAGCGAGCTAGGTGGGTCGACCAAGTGGAGGACGATCTGCGGACCCTACGCAGAGTGCGGAACTGGAGACAAACAGCCATAAACCGAGTGGAATGGAGGGTGCTACTATGTACAGCAGAGGCCAGCCCGGCCCTAGCCTGCTCGGTAAGGTAAGGTAGGGAGCACCTGGAGGAATTTACCATTGAACTCCTGAAAGTATTCTGGATGGAATACCTGGCAGGATTCCCGAAAAACACCCCATGAAATTCTCGAAGGAACTGCTGGAAGAATTTCCGAAGGAATTCCTGGATAAATTCAAGAAGGAATACCACCCGACAGAATACCCAGCGGAATGTTTAAACACCTGAATGAATTTTCAACGGAATACTTGGAGGAATTTTCGAAGAAACACCTGATGGAATTCTCGAAGGAACTATTTTAGTATACCCCAAAGGAACTCCTCAAGGAATTTTCAAAGGAACTCCTGGGGGAATTTTCGAAGAAAAAGCTGGATAAATTTCCTTGAAAGAGCCCGAGATGAATACACAAAAGTTCTCCTGGAGAAATTGCCGAAAAAAATCATTGAGGAATTCCTGGAGCAACTCCTGGCTGAATTGGCGATGAAACTCCTGAAAGTACATACATAGTTCTGATGGAATTCTTGGAAAAATGCCTGAAACAATGACACCTGGAGATCACCACAGCAGATGAAATCCCAAATCAACCACCGCCTGATTAACGGATGGCACATCTCAGACATTATCGACACCAGGACCTATCGTGACTCAACTCTGATCCCCTCCTGGTTAAGGTAAAACAGGTCCAAAAAATCTCCGTGACTAACAACGTACGGTACCGACGGCCGACTAGCATACGCGCAGAATCTTGAGGCAGCGTTTTTCATTAGGCGCTCTAGGCTTTACGGGGTCAATCGCTATTTTTCTTATTTGAAGCATGAGATAACACCGAATCACAGCTGCTCTGTGGCCCATTGCAACAACAAATTTCCTTTTTTTGCCGTGGTTGCTGGAGTTCCCAATATATAGTTAATACCCTAAAAGGCAAGACCTTAAATCGCAAGCAGTGATGATCCGTACTGCTGTCTTGTAAAAAAAACGTTTGCTGATATTGGACAAACCATATGTATGTAAATAGAGAAAAAAAAACTCTATTAAGGTCACCGCGCCAACCTCTATTGTCAATGAAGCATTTTGTCTATGGCTACAATTAGTCCTACATTCAAGTTTCAAGTGCAGCTTCTCTCGGCGGTTGTTGAACACCACCGTCTGCCATACTCGACGCCGCTGTAGTTGTAGCAGTCGTCCAACATGTACCCAATTATTTGCGTCATTTGCTCTTTTTATTAATCACTTAATTAGAAACTCTAATGAGCCATTTTTCATTTTGCTCGCCACCTTCGTATTTTTCGCTACCATACCATAGCCGGAGCTTTCTTTGCCAACCAATGATGGTGGTTGGCACAAGATGCGCCGCACGTTGCCATGAGAATGCATGTGATCCATGGTGCCCGATTCGCGATGTATCTACCCATAAAGCGACGAATGTCTCTCATTGATTTCTGGTGGTGCACTTGCACATTGCCCACTGCACTGACTGTGATAGAAGTGCGCTAGTAGCCAGCTAAGCCAACCCGTATGCAGCGGTGCACGTTCCTTTCTGGTTTTACTAGTAACATTTGGATTTTATGGCATAAGCCTCAAAGACAAGTTGTACACTTCACTTTTTTTAGGGGAAAAGGGAAAAAGTAAGTCACAATTATATGCAGCTTATGTTCGATAGGTCATAAAATGGCTGAGCTTCGTTCCCGAGCAGGAATGAATAACTGCCACATAACTGGAGCATACCAAAGTCAGGTATCATACCAAGACAAGGTATTGGTCGGTTGTCCAGGTATTGAAAATAACTTATTTTGGTATTTTGTAGGTATTGGTACAATACCTCAACGAGTTATTGATTTGGTGTTGAGGACTGATTGAGGTATAATTCAATTATGGAAAAATCGCTATTTGTATGGAAAAATCTCCGGTTATTATTTAGGTATTGCCATACCTGATGTCATTATTCACGCGTTATGCACAGAAAACACACCAGTTATTATTTTAGGTATTTTACCTCTTATGCAGGGCTACTTAATACCTCATTCAGGTTGTAGGTATTCGGTTTTCCATACCTGAGTTAGTTATTTTTCAGCTATTTTCTCCTGCTCGGGTTTCACGCCTGTTCGTTTGCAATTTCTTCCATCTGGGTTGGGGGTTCGTAGTCGAGGACTGGAGGTACATTCGATTTAGCTCCATGAGCACTACGACTTGTGACCTTTGTTGCTTTTACCGGAGTTTTGTGAAAAACGCTGCAGGAGAAGATTGTGGGAGATTCCCCGTAGATGATAAGTTGAGCTATACACAATTAGTTTTTTGTGCTTGCTGTATCGAAATAGTGGAGTTTACACGAAGACAAGAGAATAAAAAAACATTAGGCAGTAAATATGGAAAGCTCAGTTTTTGTGCCATAGAAGGAGAGTCATACAGTGTAGAAGTTGGGTAATTCACGTTCTCAGTATTTACATAATGGTTTCCCCTGCTGTTTTGCTCCCCGTGCCGTATAGATGCTCATTGAAATACTGCTTCCACCTTTCAATTACTCCACGTCCGTTCGTCCGACGTGAAGCTTCTGTCCTTATCGCTGCCTCTTTTGACTTGCTGTACAAATCCTTTGCGAATTGCGTTGGACTTCTGGTAGACCCTTCCCGTGTTACTCGACATCGATCGACCATGACGATATAGGCAAAGAATTTTCCTAAACAGTGATTTCTCATATAATGGAAAATAAAATGATAAATCAAGTAATTTAAATGAAACATTCGTGATATCTCACGCTACAATTATTTGCGTCATGTCAAATGTTTCTGTCTAACTGGGTAGAATCTCTGAAGAAGAACAAGTTTGAAAAATCTGGACTCAGCAAACAATCCACGCGTTCTATATTAGCTCTACAACTCAGAGAAAAGACCCTGCTTCCATTGGTGATTATAGTCCCATCTGATAAAGTTGACCCACTACGTCATAAAAGTCCACTTTATGGAGTGTCGACCGCCAATGGATTGGAGCGAGCATTAAAATCGGATATGAATACATTATCACACACAATCCCTGATGCCGCGGCTCGGCGCAGCGCCTGTTCCCTAGCTGTGGTGCATTTGTTAACTGTATCATGTGACGCGCAGTTTTCAGCAGCCTATCGGGAAACTTTGTAAGGCATTAGACACGGCTCTTTTGTGGAGAATAGCAGCGCTTCTAGCACGCTACCTGTCCAACAAGAGTCTATTAAGCGCTATAGGTGCAGTGACCCATCGCCGCCGTCGTCGCTGAGTTGCCAAGAGATGCTGGTGGGCGTCCGACAGAAAAGCGATATGCGCGACGAAAGTCCCTCTTCGTGTATACTGAGAAGAGAAGGCTGTCACACTCTTCTCCCGCTCCCGAGAGGGTGTCAACCAGTTAATTAAAGGGAAATTTATATGCAAATTTTCAACTCAATGGACACTATCTTCATTCATATCTTGGTTATTTAGTGGACCAAGAAATCTGTGCAGTGTGCATGTACGTACACCCGGTTGGTTGCCTATAAGAAGTGATCGAACGATAAGCCGCCGCAGCAACCATCCACGCGTGGTAATCCCATTTGAGTGGAGTCGCAACGGAGAAGGATCTGCATTGCGCAGAGTTTCCCAACTCTCTCGACTCCCCGGGCATAGAGTATCATTGTGCTTGCCTCACAATATACAAATTCATGCAATGGCAGGCAAAGAAAGCCCTTCAATTAATAACTGTGGAAGTGCTCAAAGAACACTAAGTTTAAGCGAGGCATGCCAAGTCCCAGTTGGGACGTCGAGCCATAAAAGAAGAAGAAGAAGATTAGGTATGTTGAAATTCAAAGAAAAAAAACATTACATCAAATATTTTACCGATGTGAAGGTGGAATAGTTTCGCCCCGAAACGTTTCGCCATCTTTTTATGGATTAATCATAGTGATGTTGGGAAATTGGGGTCAAAATGGACAACTTATGCAATTGTATAGTAGAGTGGGTCATCGTTTATATGGAAAAATGAAAAATTCAATGGTATCCATCAGATCAAAGCTTTTTTGATCCCATTCCAGGACCCAAATAAGTGTGCAAAATTTGGGCACGATCGGTTACGTCTACGTTTTGCGCATCGCGTTTGAAGTTTGTATGGGGCTTTACATGGGAAAACACACTTTTTGCATTTTTCTCATAACAAGCTCGAATTTTTCTTAAACCGTGTGAAACCATAGCCTAGGGTGTCCTGAAAAACTTTGTCGAAGACCGCGAAGTGATCTGATGCTTATGAAAAAAGTTATAGCGTTGGCATTACTTGGCGAAACAGCATGATTTTGTTGCTATTGTTATTCCTTTACATGTTAAAACATAAACACATGCATGCGGTTCGTTGGTTATAACTATTTTCACAAGCATAGGATCACTTTGCGGTCTTCAACAAAGTTTTTCAGAACATCCTAGGCCTTTGCTGAAGCAGCAAAGGTCGGACTGGTGGTGAATGCGGCTAAGACAAAGTACATGCTGGTAGGTGGGACCGAGCGAGACAGGACAAGCCTTGTCAGCAATGTTACGATAGACGGGGATACTTTCGAGGTGGTAGAAGAATTCGTCTACCTCGGTTCCTTGCTAACGGCTGACAATAACGTGAGCCGTGAAATACGAAGGCGCATCATCAGTGGAAGTCGTGCCTACTATGGGATCCAGAAGAAACTGCGGTCAAAAAAGATTCACCCCCGCACCAAATGTACCATGTACAAGACGTTAATAAGACCGGTGGTTCTCTACGAACACGAGACATGGACGATGCTCGAGGAGGACCTGCAAGCACTCGGAGTTTTCGAGCGACGGGTGCTAAGGACGATCTTCGGCGGCGTACAGGAGAACGGTGTATGGCGGAGAAGAATGAATCACGAGCTCGCTGCACTTTACGGCGAACCCAGCATCCAGAAAGTGGCCAAAGCCGGAAGGATACGATGGGCAGGGCATGTTGCAAGAATGCCGGACAACAACCCTGCAAAGCTGGTGTTTGCTAACCATCCGGTTGGTACAAGAAGGCGTGGAGCGCAGAGAGCACGATGGGTGGACCAGGTGGAGCGTGATCTGGCGAGTGTTGGGCGTGACCGACGTTGGAGAGCTGCAGCTGCAAATCGAGTATTATGGCGGCAAATTGTTGATTCAGTATTATCATGAATTTGATGTTAACTAAATAAATGAATGAGGCTATCATTTTACAGTATCGGTTAAAAAGTTTCTGACAAAGTTTTTCAACTTATGGCTAAAATGCAAAAAAGTATGTTTTCCCATACAAAATTCCATACAAATTTCAATTGCAATGCGCAAAGTGTAGACGCAATCGATCGTGCTCAAATTTTGCACAGATACTCAGGACGCAAAACGGAACCAAAAAAGCTTTGATCTGAGAAAACGGTTCCGATGACCCACACTAATGTATAGTTTATATCTGTGAAAAAGAAAAAAAGAAAAAAAATAGTTAGATTTGTTACCTACATCCTTCTTTCCATGAGCTATATGGTGCAATCCTAAGCATCGATTGAAAATTGTTTATCGTGAAGATACAACAAATTTAAAATCGTGTAAATAAATTGGTTAAATGGATTGTATTGTTTATGTTATACTGTAACTATGAATTGCCCATGATACCCATCAGTTCCATGTACTAAGTAAATGCACCCAAATCGACCAAAATTTTAAACCGATGTTTTGTAAACATCTGAAATATTGAGTCCAGAAACAGCTCATTGTGTATGTGAGCTAATTTTTATAACAAACATATTGAAACTCTTAAAATCTTGTTAGTTTCGTCGTACTGCATTTGACATGCAGCTTAAAAAAGGTCGTCCTCAAAATGTAATTTTAGATTTTTTTTCATATTTCTTGATCTTCGCGGACACTTATCCTGATTGTTTTTTCATATGATCACATCGTAGCACTGCACGAATGAATCAGTGAAAGAATTTTGTAAATCCGATGACTTGTTCTCACGGTAACGAATGACATATAAACAACAACATTTCATTTTATTTACATACCCAAGTAACATTTTAAGTTTTGTTCGGCTCCATAAGAGATCTTCATGACCAATTTTATAAAACTGGCAATAAAACTGAATTATACATCAAAACCTCTTGATAACCTCTTTAAGAGCATCTTCCGGCTAAGTGGACCACTCTCGGAGTGGTTTTGCAAACCACATTAAGAGTAGCAATACACCCGTTTTAAAAGCTAGTTGAAAAATTCTCGATTGTTGTTGTTTTTTTTTTCAACAAAAACTATGACAGCTCAAGATGCAGAGAAGCTTCTTCGATGGCACGTAAAGTTCAGGGGGATACATCATTCGTAAGTAGAAAGCGATTATTTCAAAGCAATATTTTAGTAGTTATTGTGCTGGTAGGCTTATGCGCATTCGAATTTACCGTGAATATTGGGGTTGCAGAATCATAAAATTAATGCGCTTCGAAAATAGTGAATATTATCATCTTGGAATGAAATAAATCAATTTGTGGATTTAGTAAAACTATGTCGAATCACAAGAAAACTCAGCAGAGAGAGTTTTTTTATGTGAGCATGTTATGGAAATGGTGGCAAACTATCAATTCATTGCTAATTTGGGCAAAATGAACTATTTTACATTCACGTAAGCTAATTCTTCAATATGGCGACAACCATAATCAGCAAAAATAAAACGAAAGCAAGTTTACTTTTATGATGACCGCAATAAACCTAGCAGTGTCGTAGTTCTGCTTTTCCATCAACAGATGTCGTTACTAATCGAACGGATCGCCATCTGTTGAGAGTTTTAACAGTTTTATTGTGGTAATAATAATTGCCAGAAGGTTTACATATCGGAAAGTTTTGTTTACTCTTAAAATCTGTCTTTATGGATATCTTCAAGTATACTATAAAACATTTTATCAATGGTTTTCATAAAAGCAGTCATAAAACTGTGAGTTTTAATTATTGCTGTAATAAAACCCTAATAAAAATCAAAGAAAACCAATCAGCAATGAAATTGTTACTTGGGTAGTTAAACAAGTCTATTGATAAAATGATAAGTTTTCAACATTTCTACATTAATTATTCATATCAATTCAATAGGTATCAATATTTTACAGTTCCGTTTTCTTTTCTTTTTACAGGTACTTACCAGGATATCAGAATTGCTGCTAAGAGTTGGGCCAAAAAAGTTATTGTAATGTATAGCTACGATATATAAATGTTGATTGATTGATTTGTCATTATTTAAGAGACTTATAGCCCTTGGCTGGTTCGTCTCTACATAAATGTTCAAAACATCTGTAGACTAATCGACTCATCGAACTTAACACTTCCTTTGAAGATTTTTCGCCTACTAACTGACATTATCTTTTCAATTATTATCATAGTTGTATTTAGATCAACAAAACTATAAAAGCTTGTTAATTTTTATTTTGGTTGTAATCTTGTTTAGGGTAATTGTTCCCATCGTTGTGATAGTACCTAATGTTGCGGTAATGGCAATTGAGCACTTTTTCGACTGAAATGTTACCAAAAGGTATTTTTAATAGATGTATGGTGCTTAAATTATGAGATTGCACCATTTGTTTGCTTAGGATTTGCCCAAAAACCTATTTTTAAAAAATATTTTCCCTAATGCGTTTGCTGCTGTGTTCCTATTGTTGTGGTAGTGTTCCTAATATTGCGGTATCCCATATGATTTCAATGGGATACCGCAACATTAGGAACCAATACCGCAACATTAGGAACAAATACCGCAACATTAAGAACACAATGTTCTTTCAGATAAAAACGAATAAAATGCTCATAACAACATCAAAGTGGCAATATTTTGTTATTTTCCCGTAGGTTAAGGATGGATTTTATTATTTTCAATTCAATCCATGTAAAAAGTTTGCTTGGGGCGATGTGGTTTAATCATGAACCCAGTGCTTAAATCCTCCATGATCGGATCAATTACCCTAGTACAGTATCAAATCAACGTGAGATGAATATCCTGAAATTTAAACTCCATTCAAGGTGAAACGGGAGCACTTCCTGATGAATTTTGACTCGTGAGCGTGCTTTCGATTTTTGCGGGACAGGCATTGTGACAGTCATCCTTAAATTCGCTCATACATGTCCTCAAGCAAACTGGTCTCAGGAGCAACACAGAGAACACCAATATGGCTGCCATAATGACCGCCTTGAACACCTACTCGCGTTTTCAACAGAACTAATCTTGAATATTTGTAAACAAATGCTCATGATTTGGATAATCTTTTTGTAAGCGAGCAAAACTTGGATAGACAAATACAACATGATTCGATGCTTCGTTCGTAAGATTTGTGCCTCTAAAGTTTGTATGCAAAGTTAATATGAAATTTCTTGACTTTCATGTTCAAATCTCTGGAGGAACCCTTGGAGAAATCACAGAAAAATTGTTTTATAGTAATTCTTGTAGAAAACTTTAAAGCAATCTCAGCAACAGTTGCTAGAGATATCTCATTAGGAATTTGTGGATCAATTCCAAAAAAATCTTCATAGCTTCCTCTAATAGTTTAATTTGAAATTTCTCTCTGAAATTCTCAAAGAGTTCCTTCGGGAATTCCTCAAGTTTCTTCTAGTAATGCCCACTGGATTTCCTTCAGAGTTCCTGCAGTGATTTCTACAGGGATTTTCAAAAGTTTCCTCCACAAATTCCTCTTGAAATTGCCTCAAAAATGCCTGAGATTTCTCATTTCGTTCTCCAGAGATTTTCCCAAGAACTCCACCAGAAATTCCTCGAGGAGTTTATCTAAGAATTCCTCTGAGATTACCACTAGGAATTCTTGCTGGAATTCTTCCAATTATTCTTGATTATATACAAATTTCTTTGGGAATTTCTGTTGAAATTGCTCCTGGAATGCTGCTAGCAATCCTCATGGATTTCATAGTGTGACTCCTTCAAGAAGTCTTGCTAGGATTCGTCATGTAATCCCTGTTGGAAATCATCCAGGATTCCCGGAGGACTCATATGTGCAATAACTGCACAAATACGATCCGGAAATGCTTGAGAAATCCCAGCTAGAATGTTTGAACAAATCCTGGCAAGAGTTTCTCGAGGTATTCTTAAAGGAATCTTTGAAGAAATTCTTAAGCAATTCCGGAGCAATTTCTGGAGGAATCGATGTGAAATTCATGGAGGAATCACAGCGGAAATTTCTATCAGAATCCCATCAGGAGGAACTCCACGAGGATTTCTCTAAAGATTTCTGCAGCAATTCCTATCGTAATGCTTTAAGGCATGCCTGATGAAGTTTCTTCTAAAATTCTTCCAAACATTCTTCCACGATTCCCTTTTGGGATTTTTCAAGAAAAGCCTATTAAAATCCTCCCAGTCATTACTGCTGGAATTTCCCAAGCATTTTTAACAAGAATATCTTCAATTATTGCTCTTGAGAATCCTCCAGGAATTTTTGGACGATTCAATGCATGTATTACACTGGAAAAAAATCCTGAAGGATTCTTACCAGAAATGTCTAGAAGATTCCAAACAGCAGTCGTGGAGTAATCCTGGCAGTAGTTCCTAAAATAATCACAAAAGGATTTCCGTTAGGAATACTAAATTTTCTGAGAAATCCATGTATAAATTAAAGCAGAAATTACTATAGGGGTCCCAGCAAGAATTTCTAGTGGTGATACCAGAAGAATTCTTGAATGAATCCTTGCAGAAATTTGTGGAAAAATTTCAAGAGGAATTATTAGAGGAATCCTTGAAAAAACATCTGAAAGAACTACAGGAGAAATTTCTGGGGAAATCATTAGAGGAATTATTTCAGAAATGTTCGGAAAACCCCTGGAGAAATTCATAAAAAAAATTCTTGGGGAAATCCCTAGACGAATCACAGAAGGAATTCCTGGAGGGTTTTCACAGAAGGATTTATTTGAGGATATCCTAGAGGTATCCTTGAAGGCCTTCAGTACTCCCAGTAAGAATATCTACAGAAACCACAAATATTTGAAGGGAAATCTCTCAAAGTTCTTGTTGGGATTGATTCAGATGTTTCTCTTGCTCTTTACTCTTGCTGGGTTTTGCCAAGCTGAAATTTCTCCAGTAATTGCTATCAAGAGTCCTCCAAGGATTCCTGAAAGTTTCCCAGCAAGAATTACCTGAGGAATATCAGAAATACTTCCTGGTCGATATTTCAGTTTGGCTGGTGGATTTTTTGTTGCAGAATTCCTTCAAGAATTCTCTCTTGGGGTCCTTTAAAGAATTTATCTCAAGATTCTTCCAAGGATTCCTTGCAGGAATCCAACCGAGATTACTCATAGGATTAATCGATGTTTTATTTATTCCGAGACTCCTTCCGAAATTGCGTCGGGCATTCCCCAGTAATTTCTTCCTCAACTACCCCATGGATTTCTTCAGTATGTCTTGAGAATAAACAGAAAGTGGATGAAAAGACACAAGGTAGCAGGAAAAAGACGGGTCTGGGATTGAATCCAGGACCTTATGCATACGAAAAAAAAAACAAAAAAAACAGTAATTATTAGACCTTGAAACCCGTCTGATTGGTTTTGGTACAATTACAAAATGGCGATACTCTACTTGAACGATGTAGGACGTAGGCGATGTTTATGTAACTAATTTTGAATCTTCTCCTTTGAGACGAAATGGCATCGCGTTCAAACGTCCTTTTAACTCGCGAGCACTGGTCTCACCACCCACAAAACATTCGAAGATGACGATCCGTACATTTGGCATTTGTGAGGTGGCCATTGTGACAGTCATTTTTGAATTGGACTACCTCTATATGTACAGGACGTCCTTAACCCTAAAAGGGATACCTGGGGTCCATTGGACCCCAGGCGCCTTTCAGAGCTCGTCTTTGATGGAACACACTCAACGAGGTGACGAAACTGAGGCCATGAAGGTATCCCTTTTATGGTTAATATTGATCTGAAGAATGCGGACAAACAAAATCATTGTGTTCTTAACAGCTGTTTCCGGCGGTTAGTAACCTCTGGTATAACTTGCCGTCGCGTAAGATGCCAATAATGCAATAACCGAGATTTATTAGACGTAGTCTTACGCGTTGTAACACCACCACCGGTCGGTCCGATCCGATCCGGTTATATGGTCAATGTCTCCACATCAGCCGACCAGACCAGACTGTACATCAATTGAGTCGCATTTGGCGATGTTTTACAGCAGCCCGCTATCATCATCTGCACTATCGCACCGTGATCTAATGCAGAGGCACGACGACAACTTGTTGCTGATTATTTTAAAGTGCATTTAAGACCGGGAACGGAACCAGCTAGTGTATGGGTCGCGGTATGTCGTCATCGCACCGAAGGGCATACGGGACGGTGGAACGAGGGATGCTTACTCGCCCGTAAAACTCTTACCCAAGATATTCATCATGGTTCTGCACCACAAGTGCTAAAGCTACAATCATTGGTCTGCAGGCGAGAAACGAAAATTTGCATCAGCTTGCAGCGTGGGCAGTTCCTGTGCATAGTAAATTGGAATGGCATGTTACGTTAGCAGCAGTTATGACGAAGTGCATAAAATAGAAAGTTCCTTCAGGTTGCCAGCTCTGGGACGAGTGTCATTCAAACCAATTACATGTCATAACGAATAGTCGTGCTGTTAACTGAGTCGAAGTCATACTCTCTTCTTTCTAAACGTTTTGTTCCAGGCAGCTTTCAAACTTCCATTTTCTTTGATACATTACATCTTGAAAAATCTGAAGGCATGTGGAATTGTTGATATGATTTGGTGTTGTTATATTATAATATAATATGTTTATTGTTTATATCTCACATTTTTCTAGTTATGTAATAATTGTTTACTCAATCTTGTAGTTTTGTCATGAATTAGTAGAATTTAAGGAAATGTGTATAAACTCGTCAATTTATGTTTGTGTTTCAAGATTGGAACGATTTTTTTTGTATCTACCTTAATTTCAAAGGTCAATTCATTTGAAATAGGGTTTGGGATCATTTGGGCAGGAGCACCTATTTTGGGCACTTGCTGCTATAACTCAGTCAATTTCAAACCGATTGACTTGAATTTTTGAACTTGTGTAGATCCTGTGCGTATCGTGGCTTAAAATTCAAGTCAATCGGTTCAAAATTGACTGAGATATAGCAGCAAGTGCCCAAAATAGGTGTTCCTGCCCAAATGGTCCCAGAAAAAAAATCAACCAACCGCCCCGTAATCTCTCGTCAGCCTTATTTACTTCCGCATGGCAACATATTTGAACCAAACGGTCAATACTTGCACTGGATAAATAATTATTGCTCCCAGCAATCAATCGCTGCCCGATCGAGCATTTGGTTTTTATCAACCGAAGCCAAATCGAAATCGGAGACTTCGTTAATTTCAATCAATAATCAAATAAACATTTTCCACCAGCTCCAATCACACAACAGCCAACGACGACGACAGATCGACAGGCCCGATCGCGCAGGCTACATTTTATTTACTTTCACTTCTTCTGCTGCGGTGGCTACGATAAACATCGAACCGAGCCCAATCAACAACCGTCCGAACGGCGTTGAGTCCCAAAAGCTAAGCTCTGAGTGCAAGGTCTCGCCGGTCTCACACTTGAGGGATTTTTTTTTGTAGGAGCGACCTGTGTCCTCTAGATTTTTATTTCGAACAATTATATTTGATATAATCGGAAGGAAAATAAACATTCCATTCTACGGGTACGTTCGGGTGGCGTTCGGGTAGGATTACAATGTGCTCCGGAGACGGTGGTGAACCCAGCACGTTCGACATAGGTGGTTGCTGGAGGAGATCAATGGGGTTTGCTTGGTATTGAGAACAATTATTTTGAACTCGGTTTAGTAACACACTTACAGGCCATAGCATCAAACTACACTTCGTTTGCAATGCGAATAGTTGAATTTGATGCATCCAGTACAGCACGCATGACTGAGCCTAATTAATTTCGCCTGAAAATCATGTTCTTACATTATCTGCCGAAGAATAGGGTTTTTATCTAATTCCCGTCAAACTAAGCACCGACCAATAATGATCGAGTTTTTATTCTTGCACCTCGCCCAATGCCTCATGGTCAGTTTGGTTTCGATGACTAATTCACAAATTAGCTTTCAAATCATGTAAAACCACATTGTAAAACAACTTCCATTTTCTTAAAATAATAACATTGAATAATCGTCCCTCGAATTGTATTTCCATCTAGTCCACGTCTATTCCGGGCACAACATGAATTTAATTCTCATCACACTTGCTGACTGTGACTAGGATGATCAACAATTATAATTAGACGGAAGTTGATGTTTTCTAAAAGTCGGTCAAAGTTTTGCAATTAAATCATATCTTGTGTTCAAAGTACTAGAATGAGCAAAAAATTGTTTAATTGAGATAAGCAACATTTGCAATAACGATCTAAATATTTAGTGTTATATTTTTGCCCACCAGATCATAAAACGCCATGAAGTGCCACGAAGAAAGAGCAGCTTTTGCTGCATTCTGCAACAGTGAAAACCAACTGTGAGGTGCCGTAGAGCTTTTGGGGACTGTGAATTGTAGGTCAGTTCAATAAGTGAATCTGGCGAAGTGTAAATTGTTCAGTGATGAAGAACAATTCGGCTAGCTGCTACTTTGGTGTGGTTGCCTTCGTCATACGCGAAACGAGAAAAATTGTGAAGTCGTAAGTGGTGTACACTTGGAACGTGAAATTTTGCATAATTATTCGATTTCCACTGCTGTAGGGGCAGGTTACACAGCGCAACAAAAATTAACTTTTGGTCTGTCTCAAGAGCAAACTAATGTGTCTCTGACAGATTTTGGGCCGCTGAATCCGAATCCGGGCTCAGATTTGCTCCAACACGTCACAATTTTGAGCTATACCTCAATTTATAGGGCAAAATATGCGATTTTGGGCTTTTTTGACTGCAAGTCATTAAGCATGCAAATACTTTTTTTAAGCAATCAAAGCATAAATTGGTAAATTAACATCTAAATTAACGACTGATGCAAAATATTTCGTTTTACCAAATCGAATTTGATAGTTTTAAGCGATTTATGCTAGGTACGATATTTCCCATACAAGTCACCCTCCAAAAGTTGCATGCAAGTTTTCATACTAACATAAAATGCTTGAATCTATCAAATTTGATTAGGTAAACCGAAATATTTTGCATGAGTCGTTAATTTAGATGTTAATTGACCAACTAACCTTTTGATTGCCTTAAAAAATATTTCCATGCTTAATGGCTTGCATTCAAAAAAGCTCAAAATCGCATATTTTGCCCTATAAATTGAGGTATAGCTCAAAATTGTGACGTGTTGGAGCAAATCTGAGCCCGGATTCGGATTCAGCGACCCAAAATCCTTCGGAGACACATAAGTTTGCTCTTAAGACAAAAAAATGTTGCGCTGTGTTATTGATAGTCTATTTCTTTTTGCTTCCATCTAAAGAGTAATTGGTAAATGTATGTTGGAATTATAGGCTATTTTCCATCTAATATGACGGAAATTCTCGTATATGACGAAGAAACATCTATCTTTAACCTGTTTTTACTGAATCTTACGCTGCTATAAACCAAAAAACAGATGATGAGTCTGCAAATTGCACTCATGATGTTTTTAGAGTTATCCGTAGTGTGAACATCCGTCGTTAAAAACTAGCCTGGCATTCGTCGAAGGACTCTTCAAATGGCATCACTCTGTTGAACAGATCATTATTTTTATTAATTCTTTATTATGAGAAAATTCATTCAAACGGTGCGGAGTCGATTATTGACGTTATTTTTGTAGTCCTGGCCTAACAAGGAGTTCGAACTGGAGAGTAGGCCATAGCTACACTCACAGCGATCACCTGGCGGTTTTCTATAGTATCGACTGCCACAACAGCATGCAGCGGTAAGGAAGAGGCGTTTAGGCCAAGGCCAAGCCCTCACAGGTGGAACACATCATACTTCAACGAAGTGGTGTTTAGGGAGGCGCTCCGCCGTGAGTGAAACCTACTTGATTTACACGGCGACGAGCTGCCCTATGCGAGTCCACCCTAGAAATAGGAGGCCACCAGCTTACTGGTGGACCGACGCGATTGCGGACCTGCGCCGCGCCTGCCTACGGAACGAACGGCGGGTGGTGTTCGCCGCTGTAAAAGCCTGGAGACCGAGATAAGGGTAAGCAAAGAGGCCTGCTTCGAGTGACAATGTCAGAGTGACAATGCGAACCCGTGGGGTGATGCCTACAGGATCGTTATGGCCAAGACGAGAGGTGTGATGGCTCCTACAGAGCAATCTCCAGAGATGTTGGAGGGGATCATTGGAGAACTTTTTCCGCGTCATGATCCTAGTCCTTGGCCTCCTTTCGTAGGACAGCCGGGGACTGGGGCTGGCGATGATGAGAGGGTCACCGATGTGGAACTTGCGGGGATAGCTAAGTCCCTTAGCGTAGGTAAGGCCCCAGGTCCGGACGGAGCTCCGAACCTGGCCTTAAAAGTAGCTATTGCAGAGGCTCCCGAGATGTTCAGGTCTGCTGTGCAGAAAATGCACTGAGGTGGGTCGGAAGTGCTTTCACATAACCTCAGGAGTCCTGCAAGGTTCCATCCTGGTCCGGTGTTATTGAATGTCATGTACGACGAGATGTTGAGTTTAAAGTACCCAGTGGGAGTGGAGATTGTCGGATTTGCCGACGACATTACGCTGGTGAAACGATCGAGGAGGTGAAGTTGACTACCAACCACTCGATCAAGGTTGTGGAGGCGTGGATGCAGTCCAGGAAACTGGAGCTTTCCCACCACAAGACTGAGGTGACGGTTGTTAACAACCGGAAGTCGGAGCTGCAGACGGAGATCAATGTAGGTGAGTGCACTAACCTATCAAAACGCTCCGTCAAACACTTGGGCGTGATGATCGACGATAAGCTTATCTTCGGTAGCCACGTCGATTATGCCTGTAAAAGAGCCTCCACAGCTATTGCGGCACTGTCCCGGATGATGTCCAATAGCTCTGCGGTGTACGCCAGTAAGCGCAAGCTTCTTGCTAGTGTTGATACGTCCATACTTAGGTATGGCGGCCCGGCGTGGGACACCGCGCTAAGTACTGAATGCTACCGATGGAAGCTGGGAAGTATTTAAGAGTTATGTGCCTGAGGGTTGCGAGCGCGTACCGTACCGTGTCACACGACGCTCTCTGCGTCATTACTGGTATGGTGCCTATCAGCATTCTTATCAATGGAACATGGAGTGCTTCGAAATGCGCGGCACAAGAGGCATACGCAGGACTGCCAGCATGGCCTCTATGGTCAAATGGCAGCGCGTGTGGGACAGTTCCACCAAAGGAAGGTGGACCCATAGGTTGATACCGAGGGTAGATAGTTGGATTAATAGGTGTTTGGGGCTCCGCAGTGCCTCAAACGGGGAATTTCTTTCCGCAGAAAGAAAACACGGGTTTTCACTTCACTTAACACTTTATTGACTTCACTTGGCGTTGTCTAAGCCACGCCAACGCTTATAAGTACACTTCACCTTTTACTTAAACTTTACACTACTTGACCGTTAGCCGGGTCAAATGATACTGTTTCGCAGTACGTCGGTCCATGTTCGCTTTTATAGCGCTCAAAAATGTTGCACGACAAGAATTCGAAAACTCCAGAACAATCCGGAAATCTGGTGTCACTGCAACACACGCGGTCGGCTCTCTCCGCGCGCGATGACGGCGATGATGATGATGACGCTGAGTTCCCGACGGTGGCGGTGGCGGCAACGCGCGCGTTCACTCACGAGCGCGTGTTTACATCGATGAGTGGCGATGATGGTGGTGCCGGCGGCGGGTGAGCAACTTGCTGCTGATGATGGTGCTCCCGCGTTTGACGTTTTTCATCTTCTCTTGCGTGATAGGGGAAAGTGGGGCACATTTGCGACCGGAGCGTACTTGTCGGTAGCGAACATGCACCCCCGGGCTGGAAGTCATCTGAAGCACTGCAATGTGGATTGCAGTTGTCTTCGATCGGCAGAATGGAGAGTTTGGAAATCGCTCGTCGGTATGTTGTTCCGCCAATCCTCACGTCGACAGCTCGCACAAGATTGTCCGATCCAGGGTACACGTTGGTTATTCTACCAAGTCTCCAGCTTTGAGATGGCAGATCTTTCTCCTCAACCAAAACGATCATTCCAGGACGAATATTCGGACTCGTTCGTTGGTTCTTCGTTCGAGGTTGCAGACTCAGTAGATAATCCTTCCTCCACTGTCTCCAAAATTGCTCTCGAAGATGCTGCAGATATTGCCATCGGGACAATCGATTCAATAGCACATCGTCGTAGGTAGGTTCTGGGGTGGCGATGAGAGGACGTCCAACGAGAAAGTGACCAGGCGTTATCACTTCTGGATCAGACGGGTCGGCAGAGATGGAGAAAAGAGGTCGAGAATTGAGGATCGCCTCCACCTGCGTTAATACCGTAGCGTATTCCTCAAAAGTCAGCTTGGCATCTCTCAAAGTTCGCTTCAGATGGTACTTGGCACTTTTCACCGCAGCCTCCCAAAGGCCGCCGAAATTCGGTGCTTCGGGAGGGATGAAATGCCAGGCGATTTCCTTCGGTTGACAATACTCCTCGATGTGGTTAACAGCGTCGCGGTTTCGGAAGAGTTGATACAGCTCGTGCATCTCCGATTTGGCACCCTTGAAGTTACTTCCATTATCGGAATATACTTCCTTGCTCAAGCCACGCCGACTGGTAAACCGGTGGAATGCTGCTAAGAAGGCCTCGCTGGTCATGTCGGAGACCAACTCCAGATGAACTGCCTTTGTTGCCATGCAAACAAATACGGCAATGTAGGCCTTCACAAGTCGTGGGTTGTACCGGCCCTCCTTGACCAGTACCGGGCCTGCGTAGTCTACGCCAGTCCTTTCGAATGGATGTGCTTGGGTCACTCGGCAGGACGGCAAGCTTCCCATTAGTTGGCTGGACCCCTTGGGTTTGGAACGAAAACAGTGGACGCAGGATCTCGTAATCTTCCGTACGGATGATCGTCCGTCTAGCAGCCAAAACTTCAGACGAAGGGCCGCCAGTAGACCAGAGGGACAGATGTGCATTAGCTCCTCGTGGTAGGCCTTGATGATGAGGTCGGTGATCGGATGCTTTGGTAACACGAACTGATGCTTGCTGGCAAAAGGAAGGTTCGAATGCTGAAGTCTCCCTCCGACTCGCAGAACTCCGTTGCAGTAGATGGGATGCAGCGCGTAGATCCGCTTGCACGGCTCGTTGGCTTCCATGCGATGAATTTCATCCGCTAGCGTCTCATGCTGGATAACCTTCACGATGAGTTCCAGAGACTCTCGTAACTCTGGAATCGTTGGACGATGACTGGTAACGCGCTGTGAGGCGTTCTTTATTCGGCAGTCCCGAATAAATCGCTGAACTAGAGCAGTCACACGCTGTAGTTTCCGAAATGAGCTGTACTTCGAAAACACAGGCAGCTCATCTTGGTTAATGGCCGATGCTGCGATGATCGGTGTTGCTCTAATCTCCGGGATGACATCGTCAGGTAGATCTGCTGGGATCTCCGCGTCGTACTCTACACTCTGCAGAAACTTGGGTCCCGTCCACCACAGATCGTTGGTACGCAATGCTTCTGGTAGTTGTCCTCGTGACACGATGTCTGCCGGATTTTCTTTCGTTGAGATGTACTTCCATTGCGCACTCAGCGGGCCGGCGAGCTCCTGTATTTTCCCGATACGATTCCGAACGAACACTTGAAGGGATGTCAGTGGTTTCTTCAGCCAAGCGAGGACTATCTGGCTGTCCGTCCAGAGAATGGTATTGTCCACCTTCAAGTCGAGCGATCCGAGGACCTTGGAAACCAGTCGAGCCAGGAGAAACGCTCCCAGCAGCTCCATACGGGGAATGGTGACTTGCTTTGTAGGAGCCACCTTCGATTTGCTGCACAGCAAGCTTAGACTTGCGGATCCGTCAGGGAAAATGCTGCGCAGATACACCGCTGCTCCATATGCCAGTTTCGATGCATCCGAGAAGCCATGCACCTCAACAGCGATGTAGTTCGGTGTTACGACACACCGAGGAATTCTGATGCTACTTACTTGCTGAAGAGAAGTTCGAAATTGCAACCATTCTTGTAACAAGTCGCCCTCCAGTTTCGCATCCCACGGAACTCCTGCTAGCCAAATCCTCTGCATGATAAGTTTGGCGATAATGATTACCGGGGACAGGAGACCAATCGGATCAAACAGCTTGCTGATTTCGGAAAGGACAGATCGCTTGGTCGGTGGTTTGGATTCGTTAGCAAGATGGTTAGCGACGAATGCAAACTCATCCCGCTGCGGACTCCAGGTCAAACCTAGAGTTTTCATGACTCCTTCGCAGCCGTCTGTCAGATTCACCAACTCCTCACGATCTGATTCAGGGATGCATTCAAGTAGCTTCGGAGAGTTGGAGCTCCACTTATGGACAGGGAACCCAGCGGATTTCAGCATTCCAATAAGCTGGGTCTGGCATTCGATGGCTTCAGCTACGGTATCAGCTCCAGATAAGATGTCGTCGACGTAGCAATCTTCTCGGATGATGTTCGCAGCGATGGGGAAGGAGTTGGCCTCGTCGATACTCAGCTGCAACAAACACCTTGTCGCGAGGAATGGAGCACACGCTGTTCCATACGTCACCGTTGTCAACTCCAGTATCCGAAGAGGTTGCGCAGGATCATCTCGCCAGAAAATCCTTTGAAAGCAGGAATGGGCTGGAACTGCCTTGATCTGTCGATACATCTTCGAAATATCAGCCGTGAACACAACGAAGTGCTTCCGGAAGCGAACGAGGATGACGAAGATGTCGTTCTGCACTGTTGCTCCCACCAGAAGAGCTTGATTGAGGGCAACGTCAGATGGCGAAGCCTTGGCTGATGCATCGAACACCACACGAAGCTTTGTACTGGAGCTCGATGGACGAAGTACCGCATGATGGGGCATGTAGTACCGGGGTTGACTCGGTGCATCGCAATCCTCGATGATCTCTTGGCAGTGTCCCAGGGCTTCGTAGTCGTCGATGAACTTGCTGTACTGCAGTTTGAGAGCAGGATCCTTCTTCATCCGCCTTTCGAGGGAAAAGAAGCGACGCAGGGCTAATTCTCGGTTGTCCTTCAGCTGGGGAGGATATTCTCGGAAAGGCAGCGACACAACATATCTGCCGTCCACGTCTCGATAGTGGGTATCCTGAAACTTCTTTTCGCATTCCTCCTGGTCCGTAGGTTGATCAGCATCGTTGACTTCTTCGACTTCCCAAAACGTTTTCATGGTCTCGGAGAGTGTGCTGGCTGTGGATACGTAGCACTGCTGATCGTTCTGCTCTTCCTCGACGTCACCAGCGACCACCCATCCAAACTGCGTCTCCTGGAGATCGGGCAAGTCGTCTCGCAGCTGGATTCTTCCCAATTTGAGCAGTCGGAGGAAATGGGATACGCCAAGCAGCATATCGATTTGGCCAGGCGTATTGAACTCGGGATCAGCCAGAAACACGGATGTCGGAATCGGCCACTTCGAGATATCCAGTTGGGTTGTGGGGATGGCCCCTGTCACCTTGGGAATCACCAAGCATTCGACCATCGTTGAGAAGTCAGTGTACCTGGATTCGACTGCCACTGACAACTTCTCATGAGCGCAAGTCCTGGATGCACCTACTCCCGTAATTTGTACAAGCGTTGGAGCCCGGTGTACCGCCAGACGATCTGCCATACTCCGTGAGATGAAGCTCATCTGCGATCCAGAATCCAGAAGCACACGACAGGGTACCTTCTTGTTGCAGAGGTCTCGCAAATTCACCAGAGCTGTCATGAGCATCACCGTCTTCTGTTCCAACGGTTGGTTGTTCGGAACAGCCGTGTTTGACGATGATCGAGAAGGTAACTGCGATGGCGACGCTGGTTGGTTCACTGGAGCTGTGCTTGCCTGCTGTACCGGTTGAGCGAGCTTCTCCGGTGATGACCTCGGGATCTCATGCAGAAGCGTGTGGTGCCTTCGCTGGCACTCTGCACAAGTCTTCCTGGATGGGCACTTGGCGGGTCGATGTCCTGGACTTAGGCAGTTGAAGCACAGATTCAACTCCTTTACCTTCTCTGTACGTTGCGTTGTTGTCCACTTGTTGAACATAGGGCACTCGAAGTGGCGATGATCCTCGTCGCACAGTAGACAACGCTGAGGCTTGCTCGTCGGGGTTGCAGCGTGCACTTTCTGGCTTGTAGACTTCGTGTTGGATGGCCTGAAGCTTCCTTCCTTCGTTGTAGATGCTTGGTGTTGACGGTTCTGAAATCGCTCCAACACCTGACACTCGTTCTGCAGGAATTGCATGGTCTTGTCGAAGTCAGGCAGCTTACCGTGCTCCTGGGTCCTCTCCCACAGCTGAATTGTCTGGTCATCCAGTCGGGCCGTGACGATCTTTGTCAGCAAGAGACCAGACATCGCGTCGACCTTTACGCCTTGGTACTCTAGTCCTCCGATGTGCCGGTTGACCGCCTTGACCAGCTCCAGCAGGTCCTTGTGGTTCCTCTTCGCAATCGGTTTCAGCTCCAAGAGACCCGCCAGATGGGTGTCAACACGATCACACGAGGATTTTCGAATTGGTCTTGAAGCTGCTTCCAGGTCTGCTGGAAGTTATTCTCCTGGATCATCTTTGCAGTAATCCATCCGGACGCTTCGCTGATCAGGGCCTTGTCCAGATGGTGCAGCTTCATGGCGTCGGATTCATTGCTGCGCACGACGATGTCCTCAAACATCGCTCGGAACTTCGGCCAATTCTCCACTTTCCCATCGAAGCTGGGAATCGGAGCTCGCAACGGTTGTTGCTGAATGATGACCTGGGCGTTACCAGTTCCAATTGCAGGAGCACCACCGGCAGTCAGCTTCGAGGAGAGCCGCTCGAGTCGATCCGTCGCTTCGATATGCAGCATGTCGAGGGCCATCTGCATTTCACCCTGCTCCTCGAATTTGGACGGCGGTGTAGCATCCAGCACTTCTCGGTGAGCTGCTTCGTACTCCTGGTAGTGCAGCTCCAGCCTCTTCGCGAAGACCTTCAGCAGTGATGGCGTAATCTTCGTCGGATCGTCCTCTGCTTCCTCCAGGGTTTGGTTAATCATTGTGACCTTCCTCTTGATTTGGCCACGGTGATAGGTGAGGGTCTTGACGTCATCCATCTCTTCCTCCTGCTTGCCCTTTTTCTTACTCGCCGACTTCGGTGTGTGATTCAGAGGCGACATTTCTCTTCGTCACACGCACTTCGTTTGGGTGGGGGTTACGACCGACGGTTGGTCGAAGCTCTCCTCTTCGGTGTCCTCGCAGGTTGCCACCGATCTCCTCTGACCGACGGGGATCCTCGGCTGATCTCCTTGCTGACCAGGGGAACGTCGCACTTGTGCCGATCTCCTCGCTGACCGGCAGAAATTCCTTCAGGGGAAGGGTCTCGTTTCCACTGATCGCTCCTCGATCAGCAGAAAGCTTCGCTGATACCGACCGACTCGTCGATCGGTAGAAATCCTCCGATGGGATGGTGTCTTTGCCGGCGGCAAAGAAGACACCGTTGGTGCCGATCGTCCACAGACCGGCAGGGATTCCTCAGACTGGTCGCCTCGATGACCAGGGGAACTAATCACTGTACCGATCCCTTGTTGACCGGCGGTCTCCAGGGATAGGGTCCTGCTTCCACTGATTGTTCCTCAAATCAGCAGAAGGCCTCGATGGTTGGTATCCTTGCCGGCGGCAAGGTGTCGTTGGCTCCGGTCGGCTCGCTGACCGGCAGGGGTTCCTCGCTTCGATAAGGAACCGGGGACTGTAGGCCGGTTCCACTCCACGGGCACTGAATCCGGTTCGGACGGACCAAAATGTTTGGGGCTCCGCAGTGCCTCAAACGGGGAATTTCTTTCCGCAGAAAGAAAACACGGGTTTTCACTTCACTTAACACTTTATTGACTTCACTTGGCGTTGTCTAAGCCACGCCAACGCTTATAAGTACACTTCACCTTTTACTTAAACTTTACACTACTTGACCGTTAGCCGGGTCAGATGATACTGTTTCGCAGTACGTCGGTCCATGTTCGCTTTTATAGCGCTCAAAAATGTTGCACGACAAGAATTCGAAAACTCCAGAACAATCCGGAAATCTGGTGTCACTGCAACACACGCGGTCGGCTCTCTCCGCGCGCGATGACGGCGATGATGATGATGATGCTGAGTTCCCGACGGTGGCGGTGGCGGCAACGCGCGCGTTCACTCACGAGCGCGTGTTTACATCGATGAGTGGCGATGATGGTGGTGCCGGCGGCGGGTGAGCAACTTGCTGCTGATGATGGTGCTCCCGCGTTTGACGTTTTTCATCTTCTCTTGCGTGATAGGGGAAAGTGGGGCACATTTGCGATTGGAGCGTACTTGTCGGTAGCGAACAATAGGCGCCATGGGGAAGTTACATTCCACCTGACACAGGTCCTTACAGGCCATGGTTGCTTCCGACAGTATCTACACCGTTTCGGGCATGCGGATTCTCCCGAATGCCCAGTGTGCAATGGTTTAGAGGAAACGGCGGAACACGTTTTATTCGTGTGCCCGCGTTTTTGCCTAATGCGTGACCGCATGCTTGCTACATGCGGGGAGGATTCAACTCCGGACAATCTTGTTCAGAAAATGTGTAGGGATGAGTTTGGCTGGAATGCCGTTCCAACGGATATTACCCACATCCTCTTGGAGCTACAGTTGAGGTGGCGCGTGGACTCGGAGAATGACTAGTGCAGACGCTATACAAAAGGTGGTCCAAGGTTCGGAGTCGGCTACGTAGGTCATACCGGTGCTCTGCGGTCGAAATCGACCCTTACAGCGATTAAGTGGCCACGGGGAGAACATCCTGTTAGCATTGCTGTCGTGACGTTGGTGGGTTGGATCCGAGCCCGCTGTTGGAAAGAGGTCCTCGGCAAGATCGAGGCAGGTGGAGTTTCCATGTCGGCACGTCCTTCTGTGTGCTGGCTGATAGGGCCTTACTTACGGGAAGGTCAAATCGCTGTGCACGTGGTATCAGTTCTTGATACTTGCTCTGCAATTGGAAGTAGGCATGGTGTCGACCCTGTCTGTCTTCTGAAGACAACGGAAGTGGTGAGGACCACCCGGGAAGCTTGCTACGCGCCAGCATGCTGCTTCGGTGGACTCCCCAGAGCAAGACATCGATGTTCGTTGCTGCAGGCTTAACAAACTAACCTTGAGGGTGCGATGTGCACTAGCCCCTCTCTGAAGCAATGCCTTCTTGGTAGTTCCGGAGAGACGAAGGGTTTGGCGACCAAGAGAATGTTGTTTAGTGGGTCGAGAAAAGTGCAGTTCTGGCTTTCACTTTTTTTTAGTAGAAGACGGTCCTTAATCCCACACTACCTGACCCTTCTGTTCAGGTGTCTGCTGAGCAGATTATTCCCCCATGGTCTAGAAAGAATAAAAGGTCCTCCAACTCCAAGTTAGGACTGGTTTTCGGGATCACCATCAATCCAGTAATAAGGACAGTTTAGTCCGTGGTTAATGCTGTGGGGGTTTGTTCAACACACGAGTTCAATGTTAATTTGGAACTTACCCCTGTCGGTGTAGTCAAGGAGCCAGAGGGGTCGAAAAAAGATTCCGGGCTTATTGATGTATTGGATCTTGGATCGACGGATCAAAGGATGTGACTATCAATGGAAAGAGAGACGAGTGAGACATCGTTGGCCGTCTTTGTCTTCCCGCAAATCAAAATAGAGGGGGGAGATTAGTAAACCATCTGCATCGCTTACCTAGGTTGTTGTACATTGTCGTCTGCGTAGCTGTGTATTTCCTGGATGGCCAGGGCAGTTGGTTGGATGTCATGGAACAAAATTTAAAAATCTGTTAGGTTTTTGAGAAATCCATTAATGTTTCACTGAATAGCGAGGGTTGTAGGACCTTAATGTGTAGGCCGCCTGGAAATGTTGATCTTTGAATGTAAATAGGGCTTACCCTCTGGACGAGGCCGTCCGGGGAGCCCGGGAAGTCCATGTTGGGGGATCGAAACTGGTGGGACTTGTCACCTGAGTTTGAGGATCCAGTAGTGTGTCCAGGAGGATCCGGTAAAGAGTCAGGATATGGACTCGTATGGTATGTTGTCGGTGACCCATATGGAATGGGCCATTTCTAAAGCAAACGTTTGGTAGACGCGCTTTTTGAGAGGCATTTGTTTGTAGCTTCTTTCTCTAAAAGACGGGCGAGGAATATGATTGTTAGTCGTTGCTGGAGTTGTACCAGTGGCGTCATGGTAGCAATTTTTTTGGCAGTCATGCTTGCAGATTATGAACGAACTTCAATACCCAAAAATTAATTTTAGGAAGTGTGCTTATTCTAACAAAAGTGGATCAACTGCTCTACTACGGTCTCGGCTATTGAAGATCGTAGGGGTTTCTTCTTCGTAGATAGTTATCTTGATCTTGATGATGTCGATTGAAACAGGCAAAACTGTACAGACGGAGAAGTTGGACACAAAGAAGTCGAACTCGTAGGCTGCCTGTGAGTTGCTCTCGAAGTTAGCTTTCTGATTCCAATTCCTCCAGTATTATTAGGGGGCACTCACTGTATTCAATATAGATTTTACCCCGTCCTAAAAGCCCTGACACCGCCGATGATTTTTACTAGCGACTGTCAAGGAATTCATAGCACACTCGCTTTATAGCGCACTTACAGACGACCAAACCATCGACTGCGGAATTTCATTTGTAAGGCAAATATCCGGCAGCGCTGATGGTTTGCTAGGTATGACGACGACGCGACGAGTCCGCTGTTGACCACTGCGACCGACTGGCCCACCAAAAGGACCGCCAAAAGGTTGAAGCATGCATGATTGTTTGTGGATTGTCAAACTTATGATTGAAGCTATCTTGTGGCTTCAATCGGTCGTAAGTGTATCGAGCGCAGTAACGGCTGCGCTGCTGCTGCTGCTATCTACATAGCATTGATCAGTGCGCTCACCTTTGGGGAAGGCGAAGGCGAAATAAAAATAATTGTTAATGTTCTCAGGAGGACTGATTTTAATTGTACGTTTTGTTTGTGTTTCTTTGCAGGTAAGCAACAACGTCGAAGATTGATGAAGCAACTAGGACTCCACCGATGAAAGGTACCTTTGGTTTATAGCATTACGAATATAAATGCAAACCTTTGGAGGTTTTCTTTAATGCTGAACGGGTTTCCACGAGGTCATCAGTGATGAGATATACCTGATTGTTATCAAATGAATTGAGCTGTTATAGATAACTTTATCGTTTTTGTTGAGCCTACGTTTCTCGAAATTCTTGAGAAGATAGATGGGTACTTTCGATTCTCCTTTGACCGTGACGACTTCGGTTGGCTGGATTATACTAACTAATCTGTTTTCTGATTTTAGGAGGTAAGCTATTGATGATCAAGGCGTACTAATAAATCATATCTGGTCTCTAATGCTTATCTTATCTAAACAAAGATTAGTCGCCAACATTGACCTGCTTGTTCCATGAACATCAGCCTATGAATGAAATCCCACATATACTAGACCAGATGCAAGACATTTGATACCAACTTCAGAAGTTGTGCAAGTTTGATATTCACGCAAGTGACCGTGCAGCACCACCTGACCGACCACGTTCTCGGTTGGCCGAGTTGCAGACGGATCTGTTTACCATGATAGTAGTTTCCCACTGACTGTTGGCAGATACCTACCTGAAATTTGCAACCATTTTCAAACAAATTTAAAAAAGGTGCAGCACCCGTCACAAACGAAAACTAGGTGAATTGCACCGGTGCATGACGCCAGTAGCCTAGACAAGCAGAGTGCGCCATAGAGATGGAAATTCGATCTGCTTGTGTTTTGCTGAATGAATGAGCTCTCCAGTCTGCGCATTTCTGACCGAAGCAGGACCAGCTCTAACCGTTGGAAACTTTGAATTTATGCTGTGACGTTTAGACAGGCATATTGCATGCTCTGCTGACGACTGTACCTAAAGTACTTGCACGGTTGCGCAAAACCTTTTCGCTAACGAGTTCTATGTCACGTTCAAAATTATATTATTATTTGACGTTCCCGCGAGGATGCAGTCATGCTCGGTGTCGGCAGATTTGACGGGTTCATTTCTTGGAGAATACGTGAAAAGGTTATCAAATAGATACCAGCATCACGAGTTTCTCCTCGTCATTGGGCAACGGTTCCTTTTTTTCGTACCAACTAGCACCGAGCAAAAGTATCAAGTTAATATACCGCATTTAGTTCACCACTGGACTGCGAACTGCGACTTCTATAGTGCGAAAACGTAAATAAAAGTGCGCGATTGCATCAAATCAGGTTGATGTCTTCGGTGCACTAATTCTTCAATCTATGGTGAACAAGTGCTCTGAAGACACCGAGTTGATTTGATGCAATCGCGCACTTTTATTAGCGTTTTCGCACTCGTGAAAACTAGTGCGATAGTCCAGTGGTGAACTAAATGCGCTATAAATTATCACCATTAACTGTACCGCCTGACCTAAATCCTTCTATCATGCAAAGTGGTATTACCCGATGTTGCCAATGCAATGTACTTATGATATTTGTTTGCGTGCAAATGTATGTGGTCGTCATATACTGCCTATGCATTTAGCCCGCGCAAATTTTTATTCGCTCTGATGGTCAAGCAGTTGGTTGATTTTTCACGTTGATGAAGTGAGAGCAACGTTACCGGCGATGGGCCAGTTTCCCGAACGATGAATGACTGCATAGTGGGTACAATAACTCATTGATTATTTGCACAAAATGCACATTTGATATCCACGGAACAGTCTAACAATAACTATTTCATGATTTTATATTACATACCCTTTTTCTTTCCAAGCCAGAGACACCTACAGCAAGCTAAAGATCATGAAAACACTTTACTTTAACTTTATTAGTTTAAACGAATCAAATCTAAAATAAGGTCGGTTTCAACGGTCGTCCATTTTTTTGTTTCAAATTTATAACAGTTCTAAATATTTGGAACGCCAAAAATAGACCATATTATGCTCAGTTCCACCGGTGATTGTTTTAAATTCCAAATTACGCATGTTAAAGTTAAATTCACAACTCAGAAGTTTTTCGGGATAGATCCGTCTAGAATTCCTTCGGCAGTTCCTTAGGTAATTCCTCCAGAAGTTAATTGGAAAATACCGAGGATAATTTTTCCAGGAGTTCCTCCGGGAATACCTCAAAGAGTACGTCCGGCAATTGCACCAGAAGTTCCTCCGTGAGCTGCAGAAGTTCCTCTGGGAATTGTTCCAGGAGTTCATCAGGGAATTGATCAAGCAGTTCCTCCAGGAATTGCTCCAGTAGTTCCTCCGGGGATCACTCCAGGAGTTCCTCTGGAAATTGCTCCAGGAGTTCATCCGAGAATAACTCCTGGAGTTCTGATGAAAATACCCGACACGGAATAAACTCCTGGAGTTCTTCGGAGAGTCACTCCAGGAGGTCGTTCGCGCAGAGAGTTGTTCCAGGAATTGCTCCGGGAATTGCTTCTTGATTTCCTCAGGCAATTGCTTCTGGAGTTTCTCTGGTAATTGTTCCAGGAGTTCCTCCGGAAATTGCGCCAAGAATTTCTTCGGGAAATATTCCAGGAGTTCTTTCGGGAATTCTTCCGAGAGTTCCTCCAGCAATCTGTCTAGAAGTTCCTCCGAGAATTCCTCCAGAAGTTACTCCGGGGATTTCTCCAATAGTTCCTCCGGAAGTTGCTACAGGAGTTCCTCTGGGAATTTCTCCAGCAGTTCCTTCGGCAATTTCTTCAATAGTCCCTCCGTAAAATCCTTGGTGAGTTCCTCCGAAAATTGCTCAAGTAGCTCGTCTGGGCATTCTTTCGAGAATCCTTCCAGGAGTTTTATTATTCAGAAATTACTCTGTGAATTCCTCTAGGAGATCCTCAGGAAATCCTCCACTATTTACTCCGACCATGCTACCTGGAGTTCCTACGAATATTTCTTGAGGAGTTCCTCCGCAAATTCTTCCAGCAGTTCCTTCGGGAATACCCTTAGGAGTTCCTCCCGAAATTCCTCCATTAGTTGCTCAAGGAGTTTCTCTGTGTATTCCTTCGGGAGCCCTTCAGGGATTTTCTCCTGGAGTTCCTTCAGCAATTCTTCTAAGAATTCCTGCAAGAGTTCCTCCAGGTGTTCTTCCGGCATTTTTCTAAGGAGGTGCTTCGAAAATTCCCTCAAATTCCTCCAGGAACTCCACCGGGAATTTCTTCAGAAGTTTTTCTGAAAATTGCTACAGGAGTCACTCCGGGATATTATTCCGTGAGTTGTTCCAGAATTCCCTTTGAGAATTGCTACTATAGTTGCTCCGTGAATTGCTCTAGAAGTTCCTACAGGAATTGTTCCAAAACTTGCTCTGGGCATTGTTCCAGGAGTTCCTCCGCCTACATTCGCTGGTTGGTTCACGACTGCGCCCCGATTAGCTAATCGTGCTCGTATGTCGGGGTAACTGACAACTGATGAACATTATCTAGACACACGCAAGTGACGAGAAATACGTCACGAAGCACTCACATACTTGCACCACTTATAATTCTTCTAGAATTTCCTGCGAGAATTCCTCCAGGAGTTGCTCCGACAATGCTTCCAAGAGGTGCTTCGAAAATTCATCTAAATTCATCCAGGAGATGTTTCGGAAATTCCGTAATAACATCTTTTGGACATTTCTCTGTAATTTTCTCCAAAAAAAAAACTCCGAAAGTTTCCTCAATAATTTTTCAAGAAGAATCTTCAGGAGTTCCATCGTGCGCTGCTCTTCTGATAATTGCTCCAGGAGATTTTGCAAAAATTGTTCCAGGAGTTCTTCCGTTAGTTGCCGGAGGAGTTCCTGCAGGAATTTCTTCGGAAGTTGCTCCGGGAATTGCTCCAGTAGTTCTTCAAGTTATTGCTCCAGCTTACACTGCATATCAGAGCGTCGTTTAGCTAAGAGAGCAACATCATGGTAACGGGTTGGCACAGCAATCCACGATTTAGTTCACGATCAATCGCACCTGCCACGATCTCGTCGATTACGATGAACAGTACCGGTGAGTGTATATCCTTGCCTCACTCCAACAACGACGCGGATGCGGGTGGGTTCGGACAATACACCATTGTGCAGTACTCTGCACGAAAATACCTTGTACTGTGCATCAATGAGGCCAATGATTTTCTGAGGGAACCCTTGCGCCTGAGGGCTCCCCACATGTTTTCGTGGTCCAGACGGTCGAAAGCTTTTTCGTAATCAATGAACACCAGGTAGAAAAACTCTTGGAATTCATTGATTTGTTTTAGGATGGACAATATGGTCCACACAGGATCGTCCGGCACGGAATCCTGCTTGCTGCCGTCGGAGAGTTGCATCAATCTTCTCCTGTATCCACAGTAACATGATGCCCCGCATACAGTCAGGTTATACTTTTTGGGTACCTTTACTAAGACGCCTTGCATCCAGTCGGCCGGAAATGTTGTGGTTTCCCATTTGTTGAAGAATAATTGTTGCAGTTGTTGTGCGGATACTACGGGGTCAGCTTTGAGCATCTTAGCCGATATGCGTTCAACCCCTGCGGCCCTGCTCGATTTCATGCTACGGATGGCTGTTTCTATCCCCTGCACTGATGGAGCTTCGGTGTTGACACGGGTAATGCGTCGAATCCTTGGCAGATCATGCTGCGTCGTAAAAAAGACGGATGTCGCCGGTGTTCGCTGCTGTCTCGCCTTCGTCCGTTAGGGAGTTCGCCCACGCTTTTTTGTCCCGTCTACATGAGCGTTTCTTCTCCTTCTCGAGAGGCTAATAGCGCTGACGGGCTATGGCTCTGGATCCTCGTATTTTCGATCGCTCTGTCGCAGCTTTGACGTTCCTCCACTCCTCTATATTCCTCCAGGTGTCATCTGCGATCCATTGCTTTTGTGGGTGCGTAGCTCACCCAAATTATTCTCACCGATGGCGAAGAAGGCCTTCTTGATCATTGTTCTTCAACGTTTCCACCTTCAGCAATATCTGCAGCACGGTGCTCCAGCTCCTCGACGAAGGACTGGTGGTGGGGCTGCCACCTTAGGTATAGCTTCCAGTGAGTGGATGAGCATTTCATACTCAGCCGCTGGATGCCAGAACACTCTTTGAACCGCTCCTTCTTGGTGAACAGACGCTCGGTACGTACCTGCTCAAACTAGCTGAAGCCAGAAGGGCAACAGTACTCAGGCTGTACTACCAGCTAAGCTCACTGCTCTTAGCTGGCGGTCTTAGTCATCGCACCGTGGAAGCATGAGGTAGGAACTTGTGAGGGCCATAGCAATGTTGGACGCTGCTCGCCGACTCATCATTTTGCAGTCCTGGACATGAAACAAAATTGTTGCTTATAACACTTGTACCGGACCATTAACCTGACCGTATTAATCCTCAGAACCAATGAGTTACACTTGGTATTCTCTATTACTCAGGATAAGCATGTAAAATCACCTACACCGAATGATGTAATCCACGCGGTGCAAACTCGTTGCCTTCTGCTACGACGAGGTAGTGCAGAATGCTGTAAAGTTTTATCGAAACTATCGCTGTGAAATGGCGGGTAAATAAAACCAAACCGGCAGGCAGAGCTCATGACGCTTAAGTCTTATTTAATGAGTGGCTGGCGAGATTTTGTTTTATGAATGAATTGGTACGTACCTACCCTAATGCTCGGCAGCCAAAAGCCTCACCGATGTCGGAATATTTGTCAATGAAACCGTGCAGGCAGCAGAGGCCATTCGTGCGCGATGGGTTGTTGGCTGGCGCGAAATGAAGGTCAATTTTGCGTGGGTCGTAATTTTACGATGCAGTACAAAACCACGGACCGGGCATGATGCGGCGGCGGTGGTGGACCCCTAAGTGTAGAGTTTATTTACATGGATTCGTCGCCGTCGTCGTCGTTTTGCAATGCTTTCCAGGCTGCGGAAAAGATGGAGGCTGGAAAAAAGCGTGAAAAAAAAAAAAAACTAGTCAATGAGCTAACGGTCGTGCCGGTTTTTTACGCTTATGAATGAACGCCTCGTTGATATTCAAATTGGCCTCATCTCTGGCAACAGGATTCTTTTGGATGGTTATTTACAGTGCGGCGTACTGTATGGGTACAATGTCGGACGTGCAATAAAATTCCTTTATAATGAACAATAAACTAATAAGCTAATTAGCCCTGTCAGCAACAGGTTGCTCTTGGGCAGCGAAGCGTGGGTTTGAATAAAAATAGTGATTCGCTGGCTTTGTTCTACGTATGCTAATTCAATAACATGCAGTATTGGCTTTCAATTCAACTTATTAGACAAAAGAGATAAATTGTAGCAAGTTGAAAGGAAACAGAAATACTGTGGCGAAAACCTATTTTTATATGGGATGGTATCAAACAACGAAAATGCTTCCAGCCTAGTAATTAAATGTAATTGTTATATATGTATAAAAATATGCTTTATCTTGAAGCACGTGGCTCTTGGTTGAACATATACATTAACAACAATAAATATCATGAAACGAGCTCACCAATTATAAGATGAATTCTTAAAAATCGTCAGAGGGGGCATCACGGCTTCGGAAGTTTCTTGACCTATTATCGCCAGGAGTCAAATAATGTACCACGTTGTTTGCTAAGTTTAATCTTGATATATTTTCATTGTCAAAATTCATACATACATACATTTATTTGTTCAACATCATCAAGATAAGCCATAATCAACAATAGTACGCCACAATACTCGGTTTGCGGCTGCCCTCTCCATCCTCGGTCGCGCCCAATGCTCGCCAAGTCACGCTCCACCTGGTCCGCACATCGTGCTCTCTGCGCTCCACGCCTTCTTGTGCCAACCGGATCAGTTGCAAACACCAGCTTTGCAGGGTTGTTATTCGGCATTCTTGCAACATGCCCTGCCCACCGTATCCTTCCGGCTTTGGCCACCTTTTGGATGCTGGGTTCGTCGTAAAGTGCGGCGAGCTCGTGGTTCATCCTTCTCCGCCACACACCGTTCTCCTGCACACCGCCGAAGATCGTCCTTAGCACGCGTCGCTCGAAAACTTCGAGTGCTTGCAGATCCTCCTCGAGCATGGTCCACGTCTCGTGCCCGTAGAGGATCACCGGTCTTATTAGCGTTTTGTACGGTGCATTTGGTGCGTGGGTGAATCTTTTTCGACCACAGTTTCTTCTGGAGCCCGTAGTAGGCCCGACTTCCGCTGATGATGCGCCTTCGACTTTGACGGCTCACGTTGTTGTCAGCCGTCAGTAAGGATTCGAGGTAGACGAATTCCTCCACCACCTCGAAAGTATCCCCGTCTATCGTAACATTACTATCCAGACGGATCCGGTCGTGTTCGGTTCCGCCTACCAGCATGTACTTTGTTTTTGAGGCATTCACCACCAGTCCGACCTTTGCTGTTTCGCGTTTCAGGCGGGTGTACAGCTCTGCCACCGTTCCAAATGTTCTAGCGATAATGTCCATGTCGTCCGCAAAGCACACAAATTGTCCGGATTTTGTGAAAGTCGTCCCCTGGCTGTTGAGCCCGGCTCGTCGCATCACACCTTCCAGAGCGATGTTGAAGAGTAGGCATGAGAGTCACGGCATTTCTGGAGGATTTGCCGTACGATAAAAATCTGGTCCGTAGTCGACCGGCCGTCGATGAAGCCGGCTTGATAACTTCCCACGGACTCATTCGTTTTAGGTGACAGACGACGGAAGATGATCTGGGATAGCACTTTGTAGGCAGTATTCAAAATAGTGATCACCCTGAAGTTCTCACATTCCAAATGGTCGCCTTTCTTGTGAATGGGGCAGATTACCCCTTCCTTCCACTCCTCCGGTAGCTGTTCGGTTTCCCAGATCCTGACTATCAGCCGATGCAGACAGGTGGCCAACTTTTCTGGGCCCATCTTGATGAGTTCAGCTGCGATACCATCCTTACCAGCTGCTTTGTTGGTTTTGAGCTGGTGAATGGCATCCTTAACTTCCCTCAGCGTGGGAGTTGGTTCATTTCCGTCCTCCGCTGCACTGACGTCGTCGTTTCTTCCGTTGCCGTGGGCTCCCGTGCCTACGTTCTCCACGCTGTTCAGGTGCTGATCGAAGTGCTGCTTCCACCTTTCGATCACCTCACGTCCGTCCGCCAAGAGGCCTCCGTCTTTATCCCTGCATATTTCGGCTCGCGGCATGAAGCCGTTGCGGGATGCGTTGAGTTTCTGATAGAACTTCCGTGTTTCTTGGGAACGGCACAGCAGTTCCATTTATTCACACTCCGCTTCTTCCAGGCGGCGCTTTTTCTCCCAAAAGAGGCGGGTCTGCTGTTTCCGCTTCTGTTTGTAACGTACCACGTTCTGTTGAGTCCCTTGCTGCAGCATTACTTCCCTCGCTGCGTTCTTCTCCTCCAAAACCGTTCTGCACTCTTCGTCGAACCATTCGTTCCGTCGATTCCGTTCCACGTACCCGGTGGTGCTCTCGGCTGCGTCGTTGATGGCTGCTTTCACTGTACTCCAGCAGTCCTCTAGAGGAGCCTCATCGAACTCGCCCTCGTCTGGCAACGCGGCTTCGAGATTCTGCGTGTATGCTGAGGTGATATCGTCGGTTTCCTGCAATAGGGGCACAACTCAAAATTTGTCATTTTTGAGATTTTGATGGCAAATGATGAAAAACTATGTAAAATTTCATCACACAAAGACCCGTTCCAAAATTCGTTGTGAAACGCGAGATTTGGACATTTTCACCAATTTTCCGCAGTAAGGGCACAACTCAAAATCAGTCAACTTTTTCAATAGTCGTTGAAAAATAGTTGTCAAAAATTCATGAAACAGATAGACCTTCAGCCCCTTTCAATGATACAACAATCAAAATTTGTTTACTTTTATCAAATGATGAGAGAAATAAATGAATTTGCAGGAGGTGCTTCATGATTGCCAATTTTCAAACGCTTATTCTGAAAATTCACATTTTTTGAGTTGTGCCCCTATTGCAGGAAACCGACGATATCCGATTGCTTCAGTCGCTCTAGGTTGTACCGTGGCGGTCGCCGGTACCGTACATTGTTGATGACGGAGAGTTTTGGGCGCAGTTTGACCATCACCAGATAGTGGTCGGAGTCGATGTTGGCGCCACGATAGGTCCTGACGTCGATAATGTCGGAGAAGTGCCGTCCGTCAATCAGAACGTGTTCGATTTGAGATTCCGTCTGCTGTGGTGATCTCCAGGTGTAACGATAAGGGAGGCTGTGTTGGAAAAAGGTGCTACGTATGGCCATATTTTTGGAGGCGGCGAAATCAATAAGTCGTAGGCCGTTTTCGTTCGTCTGCTGGTGGGCGCTGAGCTTACCAATCGTCGGTTTGAATTCCTCCTCCTGGCCTACCTGAGCGTTCAAATCTCCTATGATGATCTTGACGTCGTGGCTTGGGTAGCGATCGTACTCGCATTCGAGCTGCACGTAAAATGCGTCCTTGTCATCATCAGTACTTCCGGAGTGTGGGCTGTGCACGTTTATTAGGCTGAAGTTGAAGAATCGGCCCTTGATCTTCAACCTGCACATTCTTTCGTCGATCGGCCACCAACCGATCACGCGCCTCTGCATATCACCCATCACTATGAAAGCTGTTCCCAGCTCGCGTGTGTTGCCGCAGCTCTGGTAAATTTATTTATTTATTTATTTATTAAAAATTACATTCATCGGATTTTATATCCTAGTGAACATTACTAATTAAAACATATATAAAATTTAAAACTAACATTCATTATAAATTTAAAGCAAGAACCTTATCCCTAAAGCTGGCTAACGACATGTTAAAATTAAAAAGCTGCTGCACTTTATTGAATTCGTTAATCATCGCAGGAAACGGCGCGTAACTTCCATAGTTAGTCCTATGCAGACTGGGGCGCAGGAGAGTGTGATTACGAAGGGCCCTTGGAGGAACATAAACAGGAAGTAAGGAAAGAAGCGTACAAGAATCAATGTCTCCTTTCAAAAGCTTGGCAACAAAAATTGCTTGGTTCACGTGACGTCGGTGCTCTAATGTATCCAAGTTGAGTAACCGGCAACGATCTCGGTAGGGCGGTAAATTGGCTGGGTCCCTCCATGGTAGGTTAGCGAGGGCATGTCGAAGAAAACGTTTTTGAATGCCTTCGATACGTTCAATCCATGTAGACTGATACGGAGTCCATACAACATCAGCAGTTTCGACTATCGATCGTACAAGTGAGCAAAAAAGAGATTTCAAACAATAGGGATCCTTGAATTCACGAGAAATTTTGAAAATAAAACCAAGCTGGCGGTTGGCCTTATCAATGACAGAGCTCCTTTGTTGGTTAAATGTGAGATTACTGTCCAACAAGACCCCCAGATCTCTTACAACTGATGATCTTTCAAGTGGAATATCATTTATCTTATAGTTAAATATCACAGGGTTCAACTTTCTATGGAACGAGATCACTGAACATTTACAAATGCTCAGCGACATATGATTGCGTGAACACCAAGCAGCAAATTCATTCATTAAAGTTTGCAGCAATAGGCAGTCGTTTTTACTCCGAATGACGACGTAGATTTTAAGGTCATCAGCAAACAGTAGTCTGCAGCCATGAGGAAGAATACTCGTGACGTCATTGAAGAAAATGGAGAACAATAATGGCCCTAGATTGCTTCCTTGGGGAACTCCTGATGTGCATGAGAATTCCCGCGAACAGCAAGATCCAATTCTTACTCGAAGTTTACGCCCAACAAGGTAGCTTTTAAGCCACATTACAAAATTATCAGATGCGCCAATTTTCCTGATTTTCTCCAAAAGAATGTGATGATTGATCCGGTCGAAGGCGGCGGTGAGGTCGGTGTAAACCGCATCAACTTGCAGTCCTTGCTCAATACTGGTGAGGCACGTGGTAGTAAATTCAACCAGGTTCGATGTTACAGATCTTCGTGGAAAGAAGCCGTGTTGGTCGGACGAAATGTATTGTTTAACTTTAAAAAACAAGTACTCATTTACGACTATCTCGAAGATCTTAGACCCAGCACTCAAAGATGTTATCCCACGATAGTTGGAGATGTCCCTTTTCGATCCTTTTTTAAATACTGGAAACATTATGGAGCTTTTCCAAATCTCTGGAAACTTACGTTGCCTCAAAGATAGGTTGAAAATAAACCGTAACGGCGCGAGAAGGCACTCGGCACACTTCTTGTAGATTACCGCAGGGATACCATCCGGACCAGGTTTATAGGAACTTTTTAACTTGTCTGTAGCGCGTACGATCATCGAGTCGGTTACTTCAAAAACATCAATATCCACAGCGTCTGTAGCAACATTATTGGTTGCTTGTTTCAGTTCAAAATCGGTACATGATGTATTGTTGAACACACTACAGAAGCGTTCAGCAAATAACGAACATTTATCACTAGCCGTAGTACAGTGCTTATCCCCAAAGAACATGTTCACTGGAAAGCCGTAGTCTTTTCGTTTGCTGTTGACAAAAGCCCAAAATGATTTCGGATTACGACGGAGATGGTTTTGAGTTCTCAGAACAAAACCACGGTAGCGATAGGTGTTCATCGTCGTATAAGCTCTGCTGATAATCTTAAACTCGGTTCTCAGGAGCGGTGTACGAAATTTTCGCAGTTACGTAGCGCTGCATTCTTTCTGCGCTTGAGGGTCCGCAATTCGTGATTTTCCCAGGGAGGTAGCCGTGGCTTACGTTTAGTTGGAACATGTTCGACTAACCAGTTATTCAGCACACATAGAAAATAGGCAGTAGCTTGATCCACATCACTGCAGTTGTACATTGGTGATCAGTCAAAGAGGCTGAGATATGTTACGAGAGCATCAACATTTGTCTTTTTGAAATCCAGCTGCTGATCTTCATCATTGGTGCATACATCCTCAACGTAAAATGGTAAGAGTATTTCAAGCGGTGGGTGATGCAAGTCCGGTGCGCTAAGTATATCGTTGGTTTCAGACACAGAGAAGTCAATTGAGTTGGAAAAAACCAAATCAAGAGCATGTCCTTTTAGATTTTCAGTTGGATTGATCTGATGCAGATTGCAGAAGGCCATTCCATCAATTGTCGAATAACGTGCATGGTTTAGAGAAGAGTTTGAATAGTCAATTGTAACTGAACCTTGCTCATCCTTCATCCAATGGATTTCAGAGAAGTTGTAATCACCAAAAATGAGAATTGTGTCGTCACAGGAACTACAGGAGTCAATTTCACGTACTGACTTTAGATGAGATTCAATGACTTGTGAATCGTTCGTCTTATCAGGAGGAAGGTAAAACGAAGAAATGTATAGGCACTTGTTGTTGAAGTCGAGCTTGACCCATACTTGTTCCAAGCAGCTATCACAGATGCTGAGCTGCACAGAAGAAAGCGTCTTCTTTACGGCAACGAGAACTCCACCTCCCATGCGTTTAGAGCTGTTAACTTCGTTTCGATCGCATCTGTATACATCATATAGAGGCCCAAATAATTGGACGGAATGTATACGGTTATCCAGCCAGGCTTCAGTCAGCACAATAACATCAAAATCACATCCGGTCACGGCAAGAAACCAAGCATCGATTTTTGTTCGAAGACCTCGAACATTTTGGTAGTAGACTTTTAGAGATGAAGCGGCAGATGCAAGATCAGTGATAGGATTATCGCTCAGATGACTAGGTCGTGGATCACTGCGAGAGGAAGACAAATCACCAAGCCGGAAATGTTCAGATAAACGATGGTACTTGCCTGGAGAGGCATTTTGGATGCCCCCTCCCGGCCCTTCGACGGCTGAGGTGCCAGGACGACTTTGTGTGTAACGTTGATCAAAATTAGCATTTAGGTCGAGGTGGTCAGGGGCATCCAAAGTGCTTTTTTGTGTGCGTCCTGGAAGGCCTGTGCTGGGTTGTGACATGCAGGGGCGTACAATTTCGTTTCAATGATACACTATCATGCAACATTTGAATGAGTCACTTCAAGTGTTTCATACATTTTTCTAATGACTCGGTCGTTAAAAAAAAACTTTTCCACTCATCGTAGCACCCGGTAGTCTCCCACCCGGTCGCATTGCTTGTGCTTCACCCGTCAGAGCATTAGTGTCTCACTGGTGCGCGCTAGTCTCTCAATGGTTACGGGCGCCGGTTAATTGGATTTAAGTGGTCGAATTTGTTATCCTCTTTCATAAAATATAATTATCATTCTATTGGCGTGCACCACTATTTAAAAATGTGGTTTAAATAGTGTTTTTAGTATGTTGAAGTATTTCAATGACTCATAAATGAAACGAAAATCCAAGTGTATCATCCCATGTTTCATACACACTTGTTTCTGTAGCAGCAACGAACGAGTGTGTTGCTGGGTGAGAGATGAAGCATCACAGCAGTCCGTTCGCATGGGAAACGATTTGCTACAGTCGTCGTACGTCATATTTTCCTTTCGAAATTGCACGACCCTGGTGACATGTCAATAAGGCTGGTGGTGTGAGGATGAGTCGCCTGGCTAGATATGTGGAGCGCATTTATGACAGCGCCACAAGCGGTGGTAGTGTTGAAGTAAAGTTGTCTGGGAGAATAATATGAATCACCGGACGGCGGATGCTCGGAAACAGATCTGTACTTGCCTGAGGAGGCATTTTGGATGCCCCCTTCCGTTGTTCCGACGGCTGAGGTGCCAGGACGACTTTGTGAGCAGGATTCATCAAAATAGGCAGGTGAGACGGAGTGGTCAGGGGCATCCAAAGTGCTTTTTTGTGTGCGTCCTGGGAAATCCGAGCCGGGTTCAGGATTGGTAGTCCAAGGATGCTTTATCTGTCTGGTCGTTTGATTGGATTCAGCGGTAGTGGCGTAGCAGCGGTACACGATCGTGTACAGCAGGATCAAAGTTCAAGCGACATGTGGAACAGAACCAGTAGAACCCGACGTTCGCCGTCCAGGATGAAAGTTGAGTTTTCGTCAAACCCACACAAGAGTGGTGGAAGGATATACCACAGGATCCGCTACACGTTATTCGCTTGTCGGGGCTGATTCCACTCGAACAAATTCGGCATGAGCTCATGTCGTTGAGAGGATATTTTTTTGGCAAATTAAACGGCGAGTTCAAACGTACAGATGCGCCTTCTCTTATGCAATTCGATAAAGCGTTGCCGACTGCGTTTATGGTTGTGTGACGTTTATGGTTCCTTGTTGTGGAGGCGATTTATAGACAACAACAATGTAGAGCGCGAACTACTCAAATGTAAAAAGTGATATTCACAGCACCACGAAAAACAGATCAAACTAATTTCACCGGATTTTAAAAGCGAGGTCCGTGTGAAAACACATTCAAATCACTACATCAATAATAGGACACGAATAATATCTAAACGACGGCAATGAAATGCACATTAACGAAACAAACGCATGATTACCTCTAAACGAAACAAATGGTATGATTACCTCTAAACGTTCGCACCATGGATCCTGTCCAACGCACCTCCTGCAGCGCTACGATGCCGAACCCGCGGTCCTTCAGTAGATCGGTGAGTATGCGGCCCAGACAACCAGTCATCGTATAAGATGTTGCATAAGATGATAAAGTGGAGGCCTTATGCGTGCATGCCTCCATTTAGGCGCATGTAAAATTGCGCATATCGCCTCCACTTTAACATCTTATGCAACATCTTATACGATGACTGGTTGACTGGGGGGTGCTCCCAATGAAGTTGAGAGATCGGCAGTTCCACGTACCGAGTTTCCAATCGCAAGTCCTTTTTGTTCGCTGGGGTCGTTGCCGTTGGTCTCGGTTCGTATTATTCTGTTGCTGATTTTCCGATACAATGGCTTTTTACGGCTGGCTCGTAGGGCCTGCCACCAACCCCCTACTTTCCGGAGGACCATAGTGCACAGTTGAGCTTAGAGTCCTTCCCTGACACTCGGACGTAGATCAGCCGCCCCTAACATGGGGATCAGACGCTGTTGTGAGCCGCTCCTCCTGGAGAACAGACGCTCAGGTTTGCCGAAGCAAACCCCCCCTTCCCTGTCAGCCTACGACCAAAGTTTCCACCGGGGTTGGTTACCCGATCTTCCCTAAGGTTGCTCATAGTTTCCGGCCGGTACCGCGTGGAGGTGGGGATAGGAGTCAAAATTCAACAATTTGTTAAAATCAGACATTGAAGTTTTATCTTGTTCATCGCAGGAAATAATATCCAAAAGTACTATATAAAATCAGGCAGAACTCGAAGCGAATTAATAAATCCCACTCCAAATTTTCCTTGGATTACGGTAAGAATATCTCTCTGATATTATACTTAAATGCTGTCGAATATTAGATCTTCGCCAGAAGTTCATTCTTTTTTTTTATTCCCCGATGAATATATTGAATATCGAAGCCCTTGCTTTAAAACACAGGCAATCATTTATCGGATATGTCACACCAACAAGAGTTCCTTCTATTCACCTGCTTAAAGGTACAAGCAAAATGGTTTTCGCACATAAACAACCTGAGCTTTGTGGTACTCAAAGCAAAATCGTGATTGCAGCAGTCAGTATGGCCTGTAAGAGTTCCTCCACCTTCACGTTGGTTGGAACATAACAAGAAAACCCGAGGCCTTTCGGCCGTGCTTTTGCAATTGCAATCAACATCACATTAAACGTGATCGAAATTAATCTCCCGCTAATTGAAATCTAATTCTCTTATTACGGGGCCCATGTTGTACAGACGCGGTCGGCCTATCCCAGTGCGATTTGATTCCAATTCGAGGAGAACCATCGATCTACTTGGGGTGGGACTATAGGGAGTAATGGCAACTTGTACGGTTCCTTCACGTTACTGGTTGGTATCCGTTTGCACTTGGCAATCATTCCAATCCGTGGACAGCACCAGCAGTGGGATTGCCGGTAGTTGCCGTTGGCGCTCCTTCTCACATTAGTGTCCCCCTGTAGCGTAGCTGGGGAACCCTGAAGCGGTGGCATTTTTTTTTTTGATTTATTACCTTGCGCGAACCTTTTTATGCACAGTTGGTTGCCGTGGTGTACCGAACGATCTCCAAAGTTCCGTTTGAAATGCATGCATCTCCATTTATCATTGCTTCCGTCTTCTGCTTTATAAAAGCAGATTTGCCAAAGTGAACCATACTTCAAACATATCACATGTTTTAAGAATGTACAGTTTTAAACCGTTGTCTTTCCCAGGCCAAAGAGAAGGACTATCTGGCCAAGTTCCTGTTAATTGTCGGGCCCCATGGCTCAAACGGACCCGGATACCTGGACATCGACGAACTGCTACTCATAATGGACCCCCAATCGGACTGGAAAGGAACAACGGCCATCCATCATCCTTGTGCTCATCATTCTACCAGAGTAGAAAAGTGAAAGCAGTAGAAAGGCAACCAGTTCGATAAAGTATAATAGAACACATCTAGGCGCTGTACAATACTGTAGATGCAGCTGTCAATTGAAATCGCTCACGTAGTGCCCTAGTGGACAATAGAGCTGTAAATTAGGTTAAGTGATTAAGAATAAAAAAAAGTTCCTGTTGGAATGTAGAGCCATAAAGAAGAAGAAGTAGGTGATGTAGAAGGCCAATTTGAAAGATCTCCATCCTAGGCGATTGCTCGCCATCACCTTGACCTGTGACCAGGTCAAATTTCTGTCGACTTGCTTTATTTCGTTGATGAGGCTGCGCCACCAAGAGCCTCTGGGTCTGCTTCTACTGCGATGTCCTGCTGGATTCCAATCCAACGCTTGCTTGCAGATTTCGTTTTCGCCTCTGCGTAGAGAGTAGCCGACCCTCCTCCACATTCTATCCCGAATTTGTGTCGCTAACGGCTCTGAAAGGATCGATGGAGCTCCACGTTAAAGATCTAATTGCAAGGCCTCCATACACGAATTATATACCGCAGATATCTGTTTGTGAAGACCTGCAGCCGTTAAGTGTTCTCCACTGATACACACCAAGTTTCACTGGCATACAGCAGCACGGATTTCATGTTCAAGTTGAAAATGCGGATTTCGGTACGTCGACTATAATCTGGTTGTTTTTCCATACGTTTCTTAAACCCGCAAAAGCAACTACCGCCTTCTTGATCCGTGCACCTATGTCGATTTTGATACCGCATGGCCGCCATTTGACTGTGAATGCAGCCCCAGCAAAATAACAGCTACGCCAATGCTTCAAGTGCTAATCTAACGATTTGAGGAAACCAAAACCAATCACAGTCCTTTCGGACAAGGCAAAGGCAAACTTGATTGATGAGCCGTCGTAAGGCGCCTGTAGACAATTATACCATTAGGCCAATTAAAAGCCGATAAATGGCCATCCAAAGTAATGGCACCCATAAACCTCAACTAAGCATCGAAGCGCATTGTATATGGAAGCAATTGTATCTTGTAATGGCTTCTTAATCGTTTCCCCAAAAAAAAAACAGCTAAACCAACGTCGTCGGCGGCAGATAATAGTCCCTGTTTTCATGGTGCTTCAGCTTCACCCATCCAACTGACCCGCGTAAGTCCGTAAGACTGTTTGGTTGTTACTGAATGCACTCGCGGTGCGGACGGACGTCGATCGTCATCATCGCACAGTTAGTAGTTATACGATCAGCAGTAGGTAGGTTGGTAAACAACAAGTTGAACAATCGAGAAAGTGAAAAGCCAAAACAAACAGTTGAACGTTATTATTATTGATTACTTTCCATTACCGTAGGGCAGTCGCCGCCACGCCGTGGTTTACGTATAGAGCTGTGTATAGCCTAGCAGAGAATAGCCCATGGTTAGCAATAATTTGGGTAACAAAAGCGAAAGGGATAGGTCGAAAGGGTAAACTTTTACTGCTGTGCTGTGCACCTTAAACTGTGAGCATAATGGCTTTCAGGAAGTGCAGTGCATCCATTCATTACGTAATGGTAATTGCCTACCTACTATGGTATTGAGTACATATCTTAATTTTTTATAAGTCGTAATGTGACGTTATGATCGCATAATGTCCAAGGGTCAGTGTTACGTAATTTTAGGGGTTTACCCAAATGCTGCACTTTAAAGAACTAAATTTGCAGTGAAATCTCTTAAAATGCTCCTGAACTTATTTCGCGACTGTCATAATTTTTCTGATGTTTTCTAATGTGTCGATTGAGCCGATTATTACAATGAATTAATCGGAAAGATCTCACCAAATTCCATCACGTCGGACGATCGCACATATGCCTCGATTTGTTTTCTTTTCTCCCTGTTTACTGTTGACATCGAACAACCCGATCTCGGTAATGAATCTTCTGAATCTAACCGCGATCCACTATTTTTCCGTCGAATAACTTATTTCCGGAAAGAAATCTTCTGTACCTAGCAGCGCTTACACCACTGTTTACTTTTCGCGTCGCTATTTGTGATGAATCTTATAAGTCTATCAGCCATCTTGCCACTGTTTCTTCTTTTCTTCAAATTACTCACTCCGGGAAAGAATCTTTTGAATCTAATCACGATCACGCCACTTTTAAGTTCATCCATCGATCAACTCAAATCAGTGAATGAAAATTCAACCATCGCGCAACAATAACGACAATGTTGCAACCTGAATTTGTTGCGACATTCTACCCAATGCGACATAGGCTTGTCCTAACTTGCAACAGAATAGGACAAAGATCGTGCACCACGAGTTAAGAGATTTTTGAGGCTTGCATTGTGATATTCGAGCGGTAACTTCTAGTCGATAAACTCTGCAACGATGCTGAAGATGTACATATCATCAAAAAGTTTCGATTTTGGGTTGGTAATAATTGATTATTCACGAGTTGAAAAGTACGCAACAAATTCAGCTTCCGTTTTGTCTGCAACAAAAAAATTCGAGATCATGTCATTATCTGTTACCTTGGGATAAAGAGTAATCGCCGTGTCTTCTTTGTTGCTTGTTTTGTGCCTCTTTTGTCTGACAGTTCTCTTCACTGACTCAAATACATATAGCATATACAGTCAGGATTCGTTATACACGGCGCCACCCACTTTACGTCCACCGCAATTTCTCTGTTGTCTTTTATCAATTAAGTTCATTTTTGGAAGGTATTTAGCTTACGATATGCCGAAACTATAAACAAAAAATGAGCAGGGCCGAAAGTCTCTTTAATAAAGACAAATCAATCAATCAATCAATCAAAAAATGAGCTTAATCGGTCTAAGGCTGCAAAACGGTGAGTCGATAAGGAGAGCATCCAATATAGCTCTGGTCCTCACAAGTTCCTACCTCATGCTTCCACGGGTCAAGCGATGACAAAGACCGCCAGCTAAGAGTTGTGTGCTTAGCTGGTAGTGCAGCCTGGGCACTGTTGTCCTTCTGACTTCAGCTAGATTAAGGAGGTACGATCCGAGTGTCTGTTCACCAAGGAGGTGCGGCTCAAACAGCGTCTGTTCTGGCATCCAGCGGCTGAGTAAGAAACGCTGCACCACGCCCAGCTAGATCCAAGGTGGTAGCCCCATCAGCGTGGTCGTCCCAGTGTTGGTTGGGACGTTAAACAGAACTGGCACGATGGCCCTCCGGCGAGACAGGAGTGTTGGCGTAGGCCCAATAAGCCACCCGTAAAAATCCCCATTGCGAATAACATAGGAGAAAATACGACTCGATACAATCGGCAAAGACCCACGCGACGAAATAAGGACTACGATTGGAAACTTGGAACATGGAATTGCAAGTCACTAGGTTTCGCAGGATGTGAAAGGATAATCTACGACGAACTACATCCCCGCAACTTCGACATCGTGGCGTTGCAGGAACTTTGTTGGACTGGACAGAAAGTGTGGAAAAGCGGGCATCGAGCGGCTACCTTCTACCAAAGCTGTGGCACCACCAATGAACTGGGAACAGGATTTATAGTGTTGGGCAAGATGCGACAACGTGTGATCGGGTGGCAGCCGATCAACGCAAGGATATGCATGTTGAGAGTTAAGGGCCGTTTCTTCAACTACAGCATCATCAACGTCCACTGCCCACACGAAGGGAGACCCGATGACGAGAAAGAAGCGTTCTACGCGCAGTTAGAGCAAACATACGATGGTTGCTCGCCGCGTGTCGTGAAAATCGTTGTCGGCGACATGAACGCGCAGGTAGGAAGGGAGGAAACGTACAGACCGGTAATCGGGCGAAACAGCCTGCACGCCGTATCGAATGATAACGGCCAGCGATGCGTAAACTTTGCAGCCTCCCGTGGTATGGTAGTCCGAAGCACCTTCTTCCCCCGCAAAGATATCCACAAAGCCACCTGGAGATCACCCGACCATCAAACAGAAAACCAAATCGACCACGTTCTAATCGACGGTAAATTCTTCTCAGATATAACCAACGTCCGCACATACCGCAGTGCGAATATAGATTCGGATAACTACTTAGTCGCTGTATGCATGCGCTCAAAACTTTCGACAGTTATCACCACGCGTCGAAGTCGAACGCCGCGGCTCAACATCGAGCAACTTCGTAACGTAGAAGTGGCTCAAGACTACGCGCAGCAGTTAGCAGTGGCCCTACCAACGGAAGAGCAGCTTGGCGCAGCTACACTTGAAGATGGCTGGAGGGACATCCGATCCGCCATAGGTAGTACCTCGGCTACAGCACTAGGTTTCGCGACTCCGAATCACAGAAACGACTGGTACGACGGCGAATGTGAACAGTTGAAAAACGAGAAGAATGCAGCATGGGCGAGAATGCTGCAACACCGTACGAGAGCGAATGAGGCACGTTACAAACAGGCGCGGAACAGGCAGAACTCAGTCTTCCGGATGAAGAAGCGCCAGCAGGAAGAACGAGATCGCGAAGCGATGGAAGAGCTGTACCGCGCTAAGGACACTCGAAAGTTCTACGAGAAGCTGAACCGCTCGCGCAGAGGCTTTGTGCCACAAGCCGACATGTGCCGAGATAATCACGGGAATATTCTCACGAGCGAGCGTGAGGTGGTCGAGAGGTGGCGGCAGCATTACGATGAGCACCTCAATGGCGACGTTGCAAGTACCGAAGGTGGCGTGGTAACAGATCTAGGAGTATGTGCACAGGACGAAAGACTTCCGGCCCCTGACCTTCAAGAGATGGAGGAGGAGGTTGGCCGGTTGAAAAACAACAAAGCCGCTGGAGCAGATCAACTACCACGCGAGCTTCTAAAATACGGTGGAGAAGCACTGGTGAGAGCACTACACTGGGTCATTACCAAGATTTGGGAGGAGGAAGTATTACCGGAGGAATGGATGGAAGGTATCGTGTGTCCCATCTACAAAAAGGGCGACAAGTTGGATTGCGGGAACTACCGCGCGATCACACTACTGAGCGCTGCCTACAAGATACTCTCTCAAATTTTATGCCGCCGTCTATCACCGATTGCAAGAGAGTTCGTGGGGCAATATCAGGCTGGATTTATGGGTGAACGCGCTACAACGGACCAGATGTTCGCCATCCGCCAGGTGTTGCAGAAATGCCGCGAATACAACGTGCCCACACATCACTTGTTCATCGATTTCAAATCGGCGTATGATACAATCGATCGAGAACAGCTATGGCAGATTATGCACGAATACGGATTCCCGGATAAACTGATACGGTTGATCAAGGCGACGATGGATCGAGTGATGTGCGTAGTTCGAGTATCAGGGACACTCTCGAGTCCCTTCGAAACTCGCAGAGGGTTACGGCAAGGTGATGGTCTTTCGTGCTTGCTGTTCAACATTGCTTTGGAGGGTGTGATCAGAAGAGCGGGGATAAACACGAGTGGGACGATTTTCACGAAGTCCGTTCAGCTGCTCGGTTTCGCCGATGATATTGATATTATTACTTGTAAATTTGAGACGATGGCGGAAACGTACATCCGACTAAAGAGTGAAGCCAGGCGAATCGGATTAGTCATTAATGTGTCGAAAACAAAGTACATGATGGCAAAGGGCTCCAGGGAGGAATCACCGCGCCCGCCACACCGAATTTATATCGACGGTGATGAAATCGAGGCGGTTGAAGAATTCGTGTACTTGGGCTCACTGGTGACCGCCGACAATGACACCATTAGCATTAGCATTAGCATTAAGCGAGTCGCACAAATTCGTAGGTGGTACAGTCCTAGACCGCTGTTATGAGGGTTGCCTCCTTCCCGTCCGAACCAAAGCACAAAGATTTGGGACTATTCTCTGACTCTTAAACAAGACTGACGCAATCCACCAATGGTCGAGCACTGTCCTGGCCACGTCCTTGCGACTGCTGAGGAATGGGAGAGGATGGTATGACCGCCGACAACGACACCAGCAGAGAAATTCAGAGGCGCATTGTGGCAGGAAATCGTGCTTACTTTGGACTCCGCAAAACTCTACGATCGAATAAAGTTCGCCGTAACACGAAGTTAACTATCTACAAAACGCTGATTAGACCGGTCGTCCTCTATGGGCACGAAACATGGACCCTACGTGCAGAGGACCAACGCGCCCTTGGAGTTTTCGAACGGAAGGTGTTGCGTACCATCTACGGCGGAGTGCAGATGGAAGACGGGACTTGGAGAAGGCGAATGAACCACGAGCTGCATCAGCTGCTGAGAGAACCAACCATCGTCCATACCGCGAAAATCGGAGGCTACGGTGGGCGGGTCACGTCATCAGGATGTCGGATAGCAACCCGACTAAAATGGTTCTCGAGAGTCATCCGACCGGTACAAGAAGACGTGGGGCGCAGCGAGCTAGGTGGGTCGACCAAGTGGAGGACGATCTGCGGACCCTACGCAGAGTGCGGAACTGGAGACAAACAGCCATGGACAGAGTGGAATGGAGGCGGCTACTATGTACAGCAGAGGCCACCCCGGCCTTAGCCTGACCGGTAAGTAAGGTACGGTCTAAGGCAGCCGAGAAATCACGATGGGCGTAAAGTACCAGCCACGCCGTGTACTTTTTTATCTTCTAAACTCAGGAAAATCTGCTCAACAGACACCCGAGAACTGCCAGGTGATCGCGGTGAGTGTAGCTATCGTCCACTCTGTAGTTCGAACCACTTGTTATGCCAGGACTACAAAAAGTGACGTCGATAATCAACTTCGCACCTTTCCGACAAAAGGTACTCTTGGTACCAGCATTAGTCGGTCAATGTCTCTAGCAGGATCTGACCCGGCTGGTTCGTGAAACGGCTTCCCCATTCCACGGCCCAGGCCTTTAAGTCGCCCGCTATTACCACCAGCCTTTGTCCTGTTTGCCCGGTCGTCGTACAGTCCAGCAGCTGCGTGAAATGCTCGATCGACAACCGCAGAGGCGGATAGCAACTACACAAGAAGACCCCGATTACTTTGGCGACCACGAAGCCCTCATAGGTAGTAGACACCAACTCCTGGATGGGGTATTTACCATTCGTCCATATCGTCGCCATTTTTTCTGGACCCATCCGCGATCTAATTGCCGTTACCGGCGGGTACTCGGTATGGGTTCGCTATGATGGCGATATCCGTCCCCCACTCAGAAACTGCCTGACAAAGCAGTTGCTGAGCTGCGTCACAGGGGTTCAGGTTCAGCTGCGTTACCAGCACTGTGATTTGTTCAATGCGGCTTTCCTGAAGGCCGGACATCTTGGACGTCCCGTTGGATGCCTGTTGTTTACGGATTTCCCTTTACAAATCAGACAAATGGGAGGACTCGTGCAGCCTTTCGCTTTACCGTCTACCCCCGTTGGATTGGCCGCATGTAATCTGAACACTTTTTAGTTTAACCCCCTCTAATTTGCAAATCTTTCAAATTGAAAATGGTTCAAACGTCATTCTGCTAATGGAACGGTGTGAAACGGAACGCAGAATCAAAACAAAACACCAAATAAGGTTGCCGGTAGTGTGTTTTTTCAATGTCAACAGGCGCCCTTGCGTTCCTTATCACGCTTCAGCTCCAGGATCATCTCGTCCGTATGAGTACATCTGATACTTCGCACGTCTGGTCCCAGATCCACGAGCTTGGCGTCGCTTCGCATCGCCTTCAAGACGTCCGTCGAGCGCGTCGCCTTTCTCGCGCTTGGCACCTACTTTTTTACGCCTTCTTGGTTTGACGTCCCTGACTTCCTGAACCGCCAGGCTTTTCCTCTTCCTCTTCCGCTCGACTTTCGTCTAAGGGGAGTCCTCCCCTTGGTTCACCCTGGTCTGTGGTTGCTGAGGGCCTAACAACGGTCGCAACGCCCTGTGCCTTTCCATCCTGGACGAGCCAGTCTTTCCAGGCCCGCCCTTTCATGCTTTCCGGGACTACTGGTATCCTCCTAGCTTTGCCGGCACCGTCAGACAGCTCCTCACGTGCTTCTGCGAATGCTTATCACGAGCAGTCACATCCGCCACACCTTTTGGACTTCCTGCGAAAGCGAACGCCTGGGTAGACTTCATAGCCTTTGCTTTCACTGGCTGGCTCCGCCACTACTGCAGTCTCCACGAGTCTCAAGTGAGCATGCTTGGCATCATCCATCGACTTACGAAGTCGAACCAGGGTTCTTTTCAGTTCCTTACTAATGTTGGGCTTCGTGGATGTAAAGTCGATGATCTTGCCAAGCTGCTGCTCAGACACCTCGATCGCGGACAGTTTTTTGGCCCTCATCAACCACGCTCCGTCCAGTATCTCCACCGGCTGACTTGCCGGGGAGTGGATCGGAGCTCCCACGCTTGAGCTGCGTGCGCATTCAAAATACTGTGGGCGGGGGGTCACCAGGTACCCCAAGGTTCCGTTAACGATCAAGCATCTTTTTTCACAAGTTAACGATTCGGTTTATTTCGTCAGACCGCGGATCTGTAATCTCTGCTGCCCCAACCGTGCATAGCGAAACTATTGTACTTCATTCATTTATTTAGTATTACATCAAATTCAATATAAAACTGAATCAACAATATTTCTCCATAATACACGGTTCGTGGCTGCCGCTCTCCATCCTCGGTCACACCCGATGCTCGCCAAGTCACGCTCCACCAGATCCGCCTATCGTGCTCTCTACGCATCACGCCTTCTTGTGCCAACCGGATCTGTCGCGAACACCAACTTTGCAGGGTTGTTGTCCGGCATTCTTTCAACATGCCCTGCCCATCGTATCCTTCCGGCTTTGGCCACCTTATGGATGCAGGGTTCGTCGTAAAGTGCAGCGAGCTCGTAGTTCATCCTTCTCCGCCACACACCGTTTTCCTGCACCCCGCCGAAGATCGTCCTTAGCACGCGTCGCTCGAAAACTCCGAGTGCTTGCAGGTTCTCCTCGAGCATGGTCCATGTCTCGTGTCCGTAGAGGACCATCGGTCAAAACTATTGTACTATCATCCTCGAAAGTCAAATGTCTTCGCATCATGAAGATATATTTGACCGTACCAGGAATCAAACCCAAACGCCGTCAGCATAGTCTCGCTAAAAACCTGCGAACTCCCTATAAACCATTCATCATTCAATAATTCACGTTGATGCCTGAATTGGGCTATGCATCTTGTACCAAACCCATTTTTACAACGCGGACATACAGGATTGGACCTACATAGATTCCACACCCGCAGCATTTACCTGTCCGCGCGGCGCAAAATTACATTTCCAGGCACGTTCGAAAACGGCACAAACGCCACGGTGAATGCAAAACAAGAAACACAACATTCGTGCTAACACGGCGCTCATACAATGTTTTGACATTTTCTAATTTGCTATTCCGTCGCGTCTAATTAAATCTGCCGCCGACGACGGACGTACGTTTGAGGAAGCATAGACGCGTCGTCATCGTGCCCGGTGTACTGACTGGAGTCGAAAACTGCGGATATAAATCATTGTCCGCCGGGCAGGCGCTAGCATAGAGCTTGACTTCGAGGCGGAACCTGTGGGTTCATACCTATACACGGGGAAGAGGTGTTAACCCCACGAGCTGTCACCTTACCTGGCCGAAAAAGGCGCACAGCTTACACGCGCGCTTGCGCGAGAAAAACTTATGCTCCAAAAGTGAAATGGAATCAGCGGGTTCCCTCGGCGAGGCTCGTCCCCGGGGCATATCAAGATTACCGGCGAACCAGATTTTGGCTGGTGTCAGCATATGGGTTTATTAATTTTTATTAGCAGAGAAATTTGGTTACGCAGAAGTGACGAATATGGGCAGTGATGAAAAGGCTAGCGATTCAAATATGAAATGGCATAAACGGCTTAAAGATTGATTTGATAAGCTTTTATAACATAATGTGGCTTTTACTTTATTGGTGCAAAAGACTAGTGGTATTTTGGTTGCGAAATAAGAGCAGTTGTTCAGCAAAGGCTTTCGTTTGAAGCTAAAAAACACAGTTGCCACACGATGTGAAACGTGTATTTTCGGTCTAATCTTAACATTCATCTAACATTCTAACTTCCATCAGTTTTCTTGTAATTTTTTTAATGCTTGCAGTATATCGGAGATGTACTGCTTGGATTAATGTGCAGCGTTATTCAAATAAGCCATTATTGAGTGGGGATGTCTCGTACCAAGTTGAATCATGGAATTTTGAATCAAGAATAGAATTCAAAGGGAGTTTCAAAGGTGTTTAACCCTCTGGAGCCGGAGGTGTCATGTATGACCTCAACATAGGAACGGCTGTATAAATTCATACATTCAATAAAACGGACTACTGTCTTGGGCAGAGTTGTTGCAAATTGAGTCCTCTATTAGGAGGCCCAGGTGCAAAGCGGTGTAAGTGACCAAACATATCAAAAATTTCCTCAGATTTCAAGCTTTTACGAACTTTTTAAGATTATTTTTACGGAGATAAGAAAATTATAATAAATTGGAGAGAATTGGGTCCACTTTGGAACTCCATACATTTTGTATGGGATGACAAATTGATGAAAAACTTTAAACCTTATTTACTGGAAAGTGGGTTTTTGTCACTTACACCCCTTTGCTTCTAACCCCCTCATTTGTATTTGAAACTTTACTGACAACCTAGAACATCCTGAACACCATAAAGTTTAGAGAAACGAAATGATTGACATACTAGTTGTTCGAAAAACTGAATTAGGATATAGTTTACGTTCATATGTACTCATTTAACCTTCGTCAAACTGTCCTGTAGTCCTTAAAATCATCAAGAATAATTTTATGTGTTTTCGCCATGAATAATAGTATTACATAATCTACTGGGGTCCGTAAACTCTTGAAATCTACAATGTCATTTATAGACATTATAGGGATATTCCAGGTAGGCTAATCTACCTTGGAGTTCAAAACTTCAGGTCTACACTTGTAACAGTACCTGTTATAATGAGTATCGTTGCATAATCAACCGCGGTTACTGGACCAGTCTGGAGTTTACTTGATGTTATTATAAACCTTTGGGACATTCAGAGTGATCCAAACAGTTCTATAATGAAGTCCTTCAAGTCTAAAAGAATAACTTTCTGTGTTTTCACCAAAAATAATAGCATTGCATAATCTACTGGGATCCTTGAAGGTCTTGGAATCTCAAATGTCATTTAGAGACACTATAGGGATATTCCAGGTCAGCCAAACTACCTTGGAGTTCAGAACTGAGTAACATTACATATTTAACCGAGGTTATTGAACCAATCTGAAGTCTACTTGATATTAGTATAAACCTTTGGGATATTCAGGGTCGTCCAAACTGTCCTATAATAAAGTCCTTCATGTGTATAAGAATAACTTTATGTGTTTTCACCATAAATATTAGCAAAGCATAATCAGCTGGGATCCTTGAAGCCATTGAAATCTACAATGTCATTATATAGACACAATAGGAATATTCCGGGTCAGCCAAATTATCGTGGAGCTCAGAACTTCAGGTCTACACTCGTAACAGCAGCCATATTTGATATATTGAGTAACGTTGCGTATTCAATCGCGGTTACTGGACCAACCTAAAGTCTACAGGGGATAGACAAAATGATCGGGACAGGCAAAATTTTCACTTTTCAAGAAATGTTCAACTAGCTTTAACTGAAAATAATGTTAAATAGAACTATCTTTGATAGTGGGGACTAGAACCTATCAGGTTCAACATTATTAGAATGCGCTTTGGAAATTCTCCAGAGCGTCTTAGACAACCCTCCATATATAGGATCGCCCACGTCTAAGTCTGAGTCAAGGTCTGAGTAGTCTCTAATTGCATTAACAGTTGAAGCTCAGGCTCCCATGCCGCACCAGCCAGATAACTGGGTTTTGCAAAGTAAGCATTATTTGTAGCAACACTTTGAGCGGCATGATGGAACTATGCCGAACGCGCTAAGTATTATTAGACCACTAATGTAGTTGCATGAAGTGGGTGACGAGGTACATAAGTATTATTACAGCGTGCTTAACCGTTATTGCTATATTGAGGCTCCAGTTTGACTAAAGTTTGAGACTCGGTTTGAAATACATAACAACTCATGAAAAAACTGTCAATTTCGATTCAGTTATAAATATAAATAATAAGTTAGGTTAAAAATCGAACCCGCTGACGAACCTATATTAGAAGTCGTTTCAGTGTCCAATCTATATGTTAAAGATGGCTCTACTCTCTCTCTCTCTCTCTCTCTCTCTCTCTCTCTCTCTCTCTCTCTTCTTGACGTAACGTCCTCATTGGGACAAAGTCTGCTTCTCAGCTTAGTGTTCTATGAGCACTTCCACAGTTATTAACTGAGAGCTTCCTCTGCCAATGACCATTTTGCATGCGTATATCGTGTGGCAGGCACGAAGATACTCTATGCCCAAGGAAGTCAAGTAAATTGCCTTTACGAAAAGATCCTGGACCGACCGGGAATCGAACCCGTCACCCTCAGCATGGTCATGCTGAATACCCGTGCGTTCACCGCCTCGGCTATATGGGCCCTTGATAGCTCTACGTCAAAGATAAATTTCGTCAATCGCATTTGATTCGGTTGTGGTCGAAGGCAAGTTCACATGAGAGAAGGGGAGAAAATTCCCCTAAATGCAAATACAGAAAGAATAGTGTTGAACCCTTCCACTGATTTACGGTAATTTGACCTGCGTCTTTCCGGGTTTTACCTACATTCTTATTCCTCTCATCGCACTATACTTACCTAGCCCGCCATATCTCTTGGATCAGAAGACCTTAGGGCATCTGGTTAACCACTATTTTAAACATTTTAAATATTGACTTTAAATTGATGTTTCAACCTATTCACTTGTTTCTCTTTCTTTGCTTTGCATCAAAAAAGTCACGAACATCAACAAATCAAAGCAAGGAAAAAATCTAAAACTGAATAAATAATTGAAATGCACGGAAAAATAATATTTCGGAAAAGTGAATGGTTCAAACGTAAGAAAAACAGTATAATATATTGTTACATAAAGATCGGATGTAAATGTATAGCATCTGCAATTTGCAAAGCTTTTTCCGAACCATTCCATTACAATACACTTTATTGTAGCTGGTACACTGTATGGTGCAGAAATGGTTTTCACCATACACCCTATGGTTGGTTTTTATCCGGGTAGCAAGCTACACTAAATAATGTTACATAATAAACCATACTTACTAATATTCGTCAAAGACTAGTAGGCATTGTTCTGTACTTTTGAAACATTCAAGGGCAGACTTGTTTGAGTCCTAAAATGGCCGTCACAATGGCCGACTTCGGCACCTACTCACGATTTCGATCGCAAAAATCTCTTCGTAAACAACATCACCCGAGCAGGAGAAAATAGCTGAAGAATACCTTACTCAGGTATGGAAAACCGAATACCTACAACCTGAATGAGGTATTAAGTAGCCCTGCATAAGAGGTAAAATACCTAAAATAATAACTGGTGTGTATTCTGTGCATAACGCGAGAATAATGACTTCTGGTATGGCAATACCTAAACAATAATCGGCAATTTGTCCATATAAATAGCTAGTTTTCCATAATTTAACCTCAAGCAGTCCTCAACACAAAACCAATACCTCGTTGAGATTTTATCAATACCTACAAAATACCAAAATAAGTTATTTTCAATACCTGAATAATCGAACAATACCTTGTCTTAGTATGATACCTGACTTTGGTATGCTCCAGTTATGAATCAGTTATTCATTCCTGCTCGGGCAGCGCACCTGATCTTCTCATTTTAAGCTTATTACAAGTGATCAAGAACAGAATAACAAAATTCACTGTTGTTTGAAGCTTGCTTCTTGAGATTTGTGCGTCTGAAGTTTTGATGCAGGTTAAGATATGACGAAGCCACATCTCGAGCACAAATCTGAAGGTAAATGTGAGACGCGGTGGAACGAACCTTGTTTTGTGGTGAAGAATTGTTGATTCAGTTTTATTATAATTGTTATTAACGTTAAATACATTAAATAAGTTTATTCATTACGGTTGGTAATATTGTGTAACTCAAAACAGCAAAAAAGACATTATTATGGCTGTAGACTCCATGTTGCATGTTGTCCATATTGCATGACAGCAAAGCATAACAATAGAAAGAATGCCAACTCTTGCCTTTTTCTATGTAAACGTAAAGGTGGAAGTTCTCTGTAACAGTGTTCGTGGTTTGTCATAAGAGAAGGTGGTGTGTGTAAGTTTTGGTATCCGCATACAATCAGTAACGCACACTACCACATAAAGGTTGAACCTTCATCCGTAGGTAGCGCTACGGTAGTGTCTCCCCGAGCATCAGCGGAGTGAGCATTCTTAATATTCTTATTCCTTGATGACAGTGTGTACGATTCTGAACATCCCGAATTCTGTGAGCTCCAGTAAGTATAATAGATTATACAACATAACTCTATATAGCCAAAAAAAAGTTTTCAATTGCTGTAGACGCTAGATTTTAAGCTTCATAATAGTTTGGATGACTCCAGAAGATTTACTGGACATGATAGATTACATATCCTAGTTTTGTAAAATGAAAAAAAGTTACTGTTACACTAGACTATAGGATCTAAACTCCAGAACAGTTTGGATGACCTAAGATATCTTGACTGATCTGATTCTGTCTATTGAACTTTCAGAAGACTGGACATGATAAAATACAAATCCTAGCCTAATATAATGAAAGAAGTTACCGTTACAGCAGTAGGCTTCAGGATCTAAACTCAAAAACATTTTGGATGACCTAGGATATCTCAACTGATCTGATACTGTCCATTGAACTTTTAGAAGACTTACTGAACATGATAGAATACAAATCGTAGCTTTATATAGTGAAATAAGCTTCTGTTACACCCGTAGAGTTTAGGACTCAAGAACAGTTTGGATGAGCTAGGATATCCAGAAAAAATATTGTACATCATATTCTACCTTTTTCATGCGGTTGAGCAGCAAAGCGAAGGGTACAATGAGGGAAAAGAGATGCAAGATTTCCATCGTAGCACGTGGATTTTGTTTTCGCAATGCAAATCTCAATTTGTTTACCAAACACGTCTTTTTGGTGTATAAATGAATGACAAAGCTTTTAAACATTGAATGATATATTTTTTATTTACAAGGTAGAGAGTTTTAAGGTTCAGCAAAGAATATGTATTTTTGAATGCTCAGAATTTTTGCAGGAAACGTGAACATGTGAAAATAAGTCTTGATGTAAAGTTTTACTTAAAATGAGTCGAAGTATTTTTTTTTTTTTTTTTGATATATTGATTTATTATTTATTAAAACGATCATAACTTTTCACCAGGATAATTTTTCACATTTTGGAATTTTGCATCATGATCATGACATTATAATATTCAGCAATAATTTTCCGAAATTTTTAACCCATTCCGTGAGTAAATCGTGAATTGCATGAAGTCGATATTCTTGGAATTTTATAATTATTATAATTATAATCAGTAACAGGAACAGCTAAATTTTGCAGACCTGCATTACTTCCAACATCTTGCATCCTCAACTTATGCGTATGTTCGGTCAAACGCCATGATAACTATAAAAGCGAAAGCTACCACACGGTCATTATCGAAAACTTCACGGCAAAGCAGTTTTCAAGTAGCTCTGGATTACTTGTAATTTTCGAGAAAGGACTTCACCACACACTCAACTTCACCAACCAACCACGGCAGCAATAAACGCAATTAAGGGGTATCAGCGAGCGCAGGGCAGGTCAACATTGCAAACACCCGGGTCCGGGTCCCGGTCAACAATTCATACTCTGGTATACGGCTGCTGGCTGGAGAACACTTCGGACCGCGCAACGATCGTCCACGGTGTTGCCCTTGCGTTGCCTTGAAATTGAACAGGTTGGCTTGGCCGCCGAGGCGCGTGAGAAACATGTTTTATTCCGAATTGCTTCGGTTGACTTGTGAAGTGCACGGGACGACGGTATGCGACAGACGCAAGTGGGATTGTCAGCGCAGACAAATTTATTGTCGGCATTTTTTTTTTCATATCACTCACATCAACCGATCGAGATGAGAAATACTTGACATTTTGACATACGAATGTTAAGTGTGTGCGAAGGTTGATTGGGCCAGAAAAATTAATTTATGTCTAATTTTTCATAACGTAGGGATAGGGGAGAATTGTATTGTTTCGAAAAGTGTCACATTTGTTGCCTTTCAATCCTCCAATATTGCCAATAGATCTGATCTATTGAACCACAGTCAACTTTGGAAGCAAACGAACAATTTCATTTTAACTTAAGATAAGTTGCATAGTAGGGTGGCCCACACTTATATGAAAAACAAAAATTTCGAAAAATGTCAAGTCTCACCTCTTAAATCAGTTGTTTTGAACTCCCAAAAACTACGTTCAAAATTTGAGCAAAATCGGTTGAGCCTAAGGGGGCGCTCAAAATGCTTGAAGTTTGTATGGGAAAACTTGGCCAAATGTATGCAGAAATTTTAGGTTTTCGAATTTTGCCGCTATGTGGCGCTGTAAGCGTTCAATAAATAAACCAGGTAGGTGACTATATACCAAACAACTTTGTCAAAGACCTCAAAGTGATCCAACGTCTGTGAAAAAAGTTATACCCCAGGCAAAGTGAGGCAAAGAATTGAGATTTGATTATTGATATTATTCCTTTACATGTACTGGAAAAATATTAATAATGTTTCACCTCACCTTACCTAGGGTATAACTTTTTTCACAGACGTTGGATCACTTTGCGGTCTTCTACAAAGTTGTTTGGCATATAGTCACCTACGATAATACCAAAGGGTTTGAATATTGAACACTTACAGCGCCACCTAGCGGCAAAATTCGAAAACTTAAAATTTCTGCATACATTTGACCAAGTTTTCCCATACAAACTTCAAGCGTTTTGAGCGCCCCCTTATGCTCAACCGACTTTGCTCAAATTTTGAACGTAGCTTCTGGGAGTCCAAAACAACTAATTTAGGAGGTAAGACTTGGCATTTTACGAAATTTTTGTTTTTCATATAAGTGTGGGCTAGCGTGGTTCAAAAAATCGTTTTTGCTCCACACCGCTTATTCGATTCCTAACCAGATTACACGCCTTCTCCCAAAATTTGAGCTAATTTGGTTGAAAATTGAGACTGCACAAGCCCGTCAAAGTTTGTATGGGAATTACTATGGGAAAACGATGTTTTTCATTCTATCGACCGTAGCATTTCCCCAAGTTCCCTAGTGGATTAAACGACCCTTGGTAATCCTAGGTTACTCTATCAGCTACAACTTTGCCGAAGACCGCATTCAAATCGGACGCCTCATTAATTAGTTACCGATTTTTATCCAGAATCGAAATCTATACTCATGATGGTTGAACTATTCGGTGGGCATCACTGCATTTTGCAGTGAAACATAGTAGCCATGATTTCAGTGTGCTATCTTTGGCGCCATATGCAGCAATGTTGCCTGCTGGGAAGCTGGAGGATCACTGTTAAAGTTTGCCCAGTTGGATACGAATCGATAACTAATTAATGAGGCGTCTGACTTGAATGCGGTCTTCGGCAAAGTTGTAGCTGATAGAGTAACCTAGGATTACCAAGGATCGACTTACCCACTAGGGCACTTGGAGAAATGCTACGGTCGATTGAATGGAAAACATCGTTTTCCATAGTAATTCCCATACAAACTTTGACGGGCTTGTGCAGTCTCAATTTTCAACCAAATGAGCTCAAATTTTGGGAGAACGCATGTACTCTGGTTAGGAATCGAATAAGCGGTGTGGAGCAAAAACGATTTTTTGAACCACGCTAGTGTGGGCCACCTTATTGCATAGGCAACTGTAATGTTCAGCAATATTTTAAGCGAGAAAAAGATAGGTTCCTTAAAAATATTTCATCATAACTATTGATTTCCATTTCGTTTGCGAAGAATAGTTCAGAACATCAACTTCGCGTAGCGTTCCAATATAGTTTACAACTTGTTCTTCTCGTTCTCGTTCTCAAACTTCTTTAGTTATCAACTGAGAGATTTTTACCAAAGTTTTCATTTTTGCATTCTTTTATTGTGCAGCAAAGCAAACACCGTATACCTTCGACCGAGAAAATTAAAAATATTACCATTACGAAAAAACAAACTTGCACTGTACTGGTAATTGATTACTGATACCAGAAGCTTGAGTCTACTTTATAAAACGGCGCATTTTCCAACTAGGCCCAAAGTTCTGAGCATGTTGGATCCAATCACAGAGTTCAATCTTTCATAGTAAATCGTATCCATTTAGTAGGTTCATTGCTCTTGTTGCACTTCGGTTACAACACAAAAAGCAGATTGAATCATGGAACCAGAAGGTTGCCCATGCCCAGGTTATGCCACATTGCTGCTAAACCCAAACAACAACACCAAGATGAGCGCGATACACACCTACCTACCTACAGTCAGTCGGTCTGCTGCTGGCTGATGCAACATAGAATCAATCAGGCGGCGGACGCGATGCGAATTCTTCTCACGAGTATCGTCGGTTGATGCAACCAGCTTCGGAGAGAAGAAAGGTTGGGCTCCCAAGTCAATTTACGGGCTCGAATCGATATTTACGCTCGGTGGAGCAGCAATGCTTATTATGCTTCTTCGATCGAGCACACTGAATGGTAAGGATTTCTTTGAAGCAGTCATGCTTGACGAATGATGTCTTACGTTCCAGGTGGATAATGAAATGTCTTTATGTTGTATTAAGAAGGATGGAATTTTGAATAAATGTGCTTTCTAGACAACAATAGTAATGCAGGTCACATGCATGTAACCAGAATTTACGCACTCTATCGGTTCGCTTTTTTCATTTGCTGGCCTTCTATTGATCAGTCGGAAATAGGGTAACCTGGGGTAATACGCACCCCCGGGGCAAAACGCCCTCACGCTATTTCACTATATAAAGTAAGCTCCGTCAGATGCAAACAAACTAGACGTAAAATTGAGCCGGACAAGCCCAAGAATGACAAGAATATTCGAATAGAAAGCGTGAAAAACGATGATTTTCCGCATTTGGAAAGACTGTCTAATTTGAAGCGCACGCAATTTAAGCAATTGCGCGCTGATTATATGGGATCAACCTATTAACTACCATCCGCCTCCTACACCTTCCATTTGCTGCCGTAATTAGTAAGATGGAGACGCATGGTATTTCTATAGAATTCAAAGCGGAAAATGCCAGAGGTCGTATTGCCTCACCTCAAGGTGCGTTTTACCCCCAACAGTTTTCAGCACCCAAAACGCAACACTTTTTTAAATTGCTAATTTGATTCGGTAAAATTGATATCACGCGAACCAGAAGTTGGCGTCTCTTAGTCAAATAAGTAAACTAACTTTCAATACGCAAGACACCCATAAAATCCTCTTAATCTTAGTTATTGAGCCACATTTGCTTAGGGGTGCATATTACCCCACCTTCCCCTAGCAACAAGCTTCTTGAAATCCATTTTCAGAGGTCTCAGGGTAATTTCAATAACCGGCCACAGTGTTCGAAATCGATGATTTTGCGATCAAAATTAAATAATTTTTTTAGGTTGGTTCTAGAGGTTTGGCGTGTTCTACAAAGTTTTTCCTGCATGTTAAAAGGCGTCTTTTCAGCAAAAAAGGCGTCTTTTGATAAAATGTAAAATATTGCCGGAAATTACGCAATGCAGTAAAAATTACTGCGGGCTCCTAAATTATAAATTATAATTTATTTTTCTTGTATTACAGGCAACATAATTAGTTTTTGTCATGTATTTGAACCACCTTTCCCACTATTGCCCACAGACATCAGAACAGATCTGGAACAAATGCGCTCTTCATTGGAGAAGTCGGTGGCCGAACTGAACTGTAGTGTCGATCAAAACAGAGAGAACATACTACTCAACACAGATGCCTTGTCACGCTCACAGCTACGGAATGATCTTGTCATCAGCGGAGTGCCATTTGTACGAGAAGAGAACCTGTTGGAGTACTTTGGGAAGTGGTGCCAAACATTGGGTTTAATACACTGCCTACCTAATGTGGATATTCGCCGTCTACACAAACTTGCCATGGTCCCAGGAAAAAGCTACATGATTCTGGTTCAATTTGCGATCACCAATCAGCGTAACGATTTTTACTTAAGATATCTAAAATCAAGATCGCTTACATTGGATCAACTTGGCTTCGCTTCGAAAGACAGGGTTTTCGTCAATGAAAACCTGACTGTTCCTGCCAGAGCCATCAAGAGTAAGGCGCTTTTGGCGAAGCGTAATGGAAAACTGCATTCGGTAACTACGCGAGATGGGATTGTCTACGTTAAGAAGAACTCAGAGAGTGAGAGTCGTCGTGTTGGCACTGAAGATGAGCTACGGATGATCTTACAATCAAACTAAACCTTTCCTTGAAAGCTTTCTCATTCCTTGTTGTTTCCGTCCTTGATTTATCCCATGCATCCGATCCTAAAAGCAATAACAGTACTCAAACACCTATCCTACGAAGTGATCTCAGTCCTTCCAATCCTTCCCGCAATATGTCCATGTATCCACTCCTAAAAGTTATGTTTTTTTTTTCTGCCGGGCTGGGCCGGAGAAGATAACTTCTCTGCTGCTGCTGTTGCTGTTGTTGCTGGAGGTCGGGTTGCTGTATATGTCTGCGACGGATGCGGAGTTCTAATACCGATGAAAGGGTGATACTTACCGTATAATAGAGTAAATCGATTTTTTTTTCCAAATTATTTTTATTGAAAATTGTTTGTATCGTCAAAATCTGTTTTATGTTAGAGTAAACACTGATCATGTAATTTCACTAAATTGTTATTTCAAGTCTATTGGCATCACGAAAAAGGAAAAGTGTTATGTTATTTTTCAATGGTAGTAATGAGAATCTTGACCGATCAATTGCTCTGCGTTGCTTGTTGAACACGTTCATTAGAGACAATGGCTAGTATGAATCAACGCAATGCCTCTACAAACATATGTTTGCCGGGTATCGTTGTTAAGTCAGCACTTATTCCAAAAAAGCTTTCTATTTGCTGTTTGAACATGCAAAGCATCTGTGCAAGGCAAATGACGAAATTCGATGAGTTCAGTCAGATATTGAATATCTCAAAAGTTGACGTTGCATGTGTTTGTGAAACGTGGCTCAATGAAAGGAAATCCAGTGACTTGTTAAATGTTGATGGTTATAACATACTAAGAAGCGATAGAATCGGAAGAACTGGTGGTGGATTGATAATGTACCTAAAAACATCTTTGAAATACAAGCTTTTAGAATCTTCTTTTATCGAGATTCGAGAAAAAAGTATAGAATTTATGTTCATAGAACTCACCACTTTGAACGATAAAATTCTGCTAGGTTTATTCTACAATCATCCAGATCTCGATTGTTCTGACCTGATTAACGAAAAAGTAATTGATTTTGGAACACGCTATGAGAATTTGATTTTGATTGGAGATTTCAATACTAATCTCATGAAAGTAAATTCCAAAGCAGAACGTTTAAAAGATACTCTCACATCTCTTGCGCTGTATAACATCGGTGAGGAACCCACCTTATTTCACACCAATGGTGCATCTCAGCTAGATCTTTTACTCACAAACAAAGTGGAAAGTGTACTTAGATTTAACCAAATCAGTGTTCCCAACATCTCATATCACGATCTAATCTTTGCATCGTTGGATTATGACACTATATCGATTAGCAATGATGTTTTTTATCGAGACTATAATGCATTTGATCCACAAATCGTTCTTGATAAGTTTAATGAATATGATTGGGACCAATTTTATTCAAATACAGATCCAAATACGCTCGTTGAAACATTTAATAACATCTTAAAAGAACTTCATGAAACTTGTATTCCGTTGCGAAAAATTAAAAAATCCAAGAAGAAGGTAAATCCCTGGTATAATCGACAAATTCAAATCGCTATGATTGATAGAGATCGCGCCTATAAAAAATGGAAAAAATCTGCTAATGTTAACGATCTAGAACGCTATAAAATCCTCAGAAACATATCCAATCGACTGGTGACTCAAGCAAAGAAGAATTACTACAATTCATAATTTGTGGGTGAAATGTCCACAAAAGAGTTTTGGGACAGAATACGTCAAACAGGATTGAATAAGCCAAAGTCGAATATCGAAAGTGATTTCGATCCCGATGAAGTGAATGCATCATTTCAACGACATTTCTCAGCACCAGTACGTTCGGCTTTAAGATCGACAGTTAATAATGATAGTAGATTCGGTTTCCGTCCGGTGCAAATTTTTGAAATAATTAATGCAGTTTACGAAGTTAAGTCGAATGCAATTGGTCTTGATGAAATTCCAATAAAATTTGTCAAGTGTATTTTACCGTTGCTCTTGGCTCCATTGTTGCACATCTTTAATAACATAATTGATTCATGCATTTATCCTCAAGCGTGGAAGTTAACGAAAATAATCCCATTAAGGAAAAAGTCAAACGTTAGATCTTTGGATAACTTACGACCTATAAGCATAATCAGCGCATTGTCCAAAACTTTTGAGAGAATTCTGAAAAATCAAATATGCTCCTTCATAAATGAAAGTAACATGCTGTCTCCTTTTCAATCTGGTTATCGCCCGGGTCATAGCACTAAAACTGCAATGTTGAAGGTCTGTGACGATATAGGTGTAGTTTTAGACAAAGGTAGTAAAGTCATTCTAGTGCTCTTAGATTTTTCAAAAGCATTTGACACGATATCCCATTCAATAATGTGTCGAAAATTAAAAGATCTCTATATTTTTAATACAAATGCAGTTATTTTAATCCATTCTTATCTGAAAAATCGCAAGCAAGCAGTTTTCTGTAACAATGTTCTATCTAGTTTTCTTCCAGTTCACTCAGGAGTACCGCAAGGTTCCGTTTTAGGCCCTATCTTATTTAGTCTTTATATAAATGATCTACCGAGTGTCGTCAAATACTGCTCTCTTCACTTATTCGCTGACGATGTCCAAATGTACCTTGACTGCACCAACAAAACTATTCAAGAAATTACAAGCATGATCAATACCGATCTTGAAGCAATTCGTAGCTGGTCACTAACAAACACCCTCAAGTTAAATGCAACGAAAACCTATGCTATGTTGATTTGTCGTGGCACCAGTAGCGAAAAACCAGCTTTGAAGATCGGCAACGATAATATTGATTTCGTAGATTCAGCTAACGTCCTGGGTTTCATAATTCAGAATAACTTCAAATGGGACAAGTATATATTAAAGCAATGCGGAACAATCTACGGCTGTCTTCGCGCATTGTACGCAAAGGGTAGTTTATTGAATCGTTCTACAAAACTCAAATTGTTCAAAAGCTTTTTATTGCCATATTTTATAGCATGTGATGTTTTTATTAGTTTGGCTTCAAGTCATGCTCAGAATCGATTGAGAATAGCATTAAACTCGTGTATCCGCTTCGTCTTTAATCTAAGAAGGTTAGATCCTGTTTCGCACCTGCAACCAATACTTTTGGGCTATTCGTTTCAGAGTTTTATTGAAGCTCGTTGCTGTATGTTTTTGCACAAAATCTCTACAACTAAAACTCCGGGGTATCTTTACGACAAACTAAGACCATTCATCAGTTCGAGAGTTAGAGATTATGTTATACCCACTCACACTTCTTCTATGTACGGTAAATCATTTTTTGTTAGAGGCGTTGTTCTGTGGAATTCATTACCAAGCTACATGAAAAATCAACGGTCTATATTTGTGTTCAAGAAGCAATGTCAAGAGTATTTTGATTAGTCAAGATTGTATAAGGAAAGAAGAAAGTGTGTATTTTAATGTGTTATTTTTATTATAATTATGATCAAATTAGTGATGCCCAAATCCATGCCAAAAAGCTGTGTAGCGTACGAGATGAACCAGCCGAGGGCTGAAAATCTCGATAATAAAGAAAAATAATAATAATAATAATAAGCTGTGTAGCATTTAAAAGACTTTAGAAATGAAATGAGGGTTTCCACCCCAAGTGATAGTAAAAAGTTAAATCTTTCAACTACCGACTGAGCCATCTACGCTATTTTGCGCCGGAAATAGGTACTTAAGGTGAAAGAACACCTTAAAATATGATACTTTTTTGTTATAAGATATAATGACTTGACAACTTCGGAAGAATTGTGTATTTTGACGTCCTGAACAAGTTTGTAGAAGGTCACAAAACTGTAGGGTTTTATCTGTTGAAGCTACACTGAAAAAACTAGTTTTAGGGGTACTTCGCACAAAATGCCCCATATCTCGAAAACCGTAAGAGGTGGAGCTTTGACATGTTCTACGATTTTTTTCTCTTATTATATGATACTACTTTGCCGAAGACGTCAAACTGCTAAAAAAATATTTTGAAAAAAAAAATAAAATGTTAATCTAATTTCAGGGGGATTAACCATTTATTACATTTTATCAAGAGACGCCTTTTAACATGCAGAAAAACTTTGTAGAACACGCCAAACCTCTAGAATCAACCTAAAAAAGTTATTCACTGTGGCGGCGTGAATAATCGCTGCAGTAACACGTAGCTATATGTCCACTTGTTATAATCCAATGATTAAAAAGTAGATAACTTTGTTCATAAATGTTTAAGAAGCCCCACGCCGATGCACGCCAAGGGGCTGTCCATAAACCACGTGGTCATTAGTGGGGGGGGGGGGGGGGTTCGGCCAATGACCATTTTGTATGGACAAATAAAAAATTTTGTATGGACTAATAACCACGCGGGGGGGGGGGGGGCTTGAAAAGTCCCGAAAAAATGACCACGTGGTTTATGGACAGCCCCCAAGTTCACGCCGATTGTTTGGCGCACAAGGCTACCTCGCCAGGGATGCCAGATGTGAAGACATGTCTTCAAATTGAAGACATTTGAAGTTCTGTGAAGACATTTATTTTTTTTGAAGACATATGGAAGACATTTCAAATTTTGTGAAGACATTTCTAGATGAACATTTGAAAAGGGCCTATCTGCTTCTTGTAAACAAACATGTTTCTGTCTCTGTAAGGCCCATCTGCATCCACCCACGCACATCCACACCCTTAACAGATAGCTTGAAGAACACTCTTTCTGATAAGGGTGTTGATGTGCGTGGGTGGATGCAGATGGGCCCTACAGAGACAAAAACATGTTTGTTTACGCAAAGCAGATAGGCCCTTTTCAAATGTTCGTCTAGAAATGCATTCTAGTACTGACTGTTCTAAAATACCATTAGGATAACAGTGCGTTATCTTCAAACGTTACACATGTTGAAATTCCGTATTTTGAAAACTTTTGAAAGCTGAAAAATAATGTTTATTTATGTTGTTAATCAAAACCATTAATTCAAATCTTGGAACAATTTCAGATGAAATGCGTTTCAGTTTTTGAAGATAAATTTCGAACTTTTAAATCCTTGAACTTGAAAATTTCTAATTTTTCGGTTAAAATACGAATTAAATTAGATGGAAATGGAAATTTTAGGAAATATGCTGAACTATTGAATTATTTGTTCATCAGCAATAGTTTATAGAAAATAAAATTTTCATCAACAAAATTCCTCTGGGAATTCAACTGGGTATTCTCTATTTTTTCAAAAATCTTCAAAAACAGTGGTTGCTTCTAGAATATTACCAAGGTTATTTTTTCGGAAATTCTGCCCAGAACTTTGTTTGAATTTTAAACAGAGCTTCATCCTGAATTTTCCGCAGATTTGTCCAAGCCTATTAAGATTTCTCCAGTCCTTCGAGAATCTCTCTAGAAATTCCATCGGACTTTCTTCAGGATTCCATAAGGAATACCTTCAAAAGTTTCTCAGGAATTCTTCCAGGTGCTCCTCGGATATTTCACCTGGAGTACCTCAGGAATTCTTTCAGTTCCTTGAGAAATCCTCCAGGAGTTTGGCGATTTTTTTTGAGAATTACTTTAGGCGTTCCTCGAGAATTATTTTAGAAGTTCCTCGGTAATTACTACAGTGACGATTCGTTCGTTGAGAGCTCGTTAGATGGGCTGTCTCGATGGTTGGATGTTCTTTGGTTGGGGCAAAACCCAATTAAAAAGCACTGTCAATGTCAAAATAGATGTCAAAACGAGTTTGACGTCTGACCGCCGTCGCATCACAGCTCCTGTATACAGAACGTTTGCGCAAGTATGTGATTGTTCCGTTGACGTATTCTCGTCACTGGCGTGTGTCTAGAGCATTTTGATCAGTTGTCAGTTGCCCCAACGAACGAATACGATTCGCTAATCGGGGCGCAGTCGTGACCCAACCAGCGAATCCGGGCTGTATAGCAGTTCCTCGGAAATTCTTCCAGGAGTTCCTCGGGAATTCCTCCAGAAGTTTCTAGGGAATACCTTTAAGAATTCCTCGAGAATTTCTTCAAGGAGTTCCTTGGGAATTCCTCTGCAGCTCCATGGGAATTCCTCTACAAGTTCCTCTGGAATTCCTTCAAGGGTTCCGCAGTTAATCCTCCAAGAATTCCTCGGAAATTTTCCCAGAAGTTTCTTAGAAATTTTACCAGGAGTTTCTCGGGAATTCAACTAGGCATTACTCGGGAATTCCTTCAGGAGTTCCTCAGGTATTCATTCTGGAGATCCAAGGGAATTTCTCCGGGAATTTCTCGTCCAGTTGCTCGGAAATACTTCAAGAGATTCTCGGGTATGCATTTAGGGGAATACCTCTAGGAGTTTTGGAAATTCCTCCAAGAATTTCTTAATAATTCTCAAAGGAGTTTTTTTTGGAATTTCTCTGGAAGCTCCTTGGAAATTCCTCCAGAAGTTCATCGAGGATCCCTCTAGATTTTTTTTCGGGAATTCTTCCAGAAGATTCTTGGGAAATGTTTCAGGAGTTTATCAAAAAGTCATCTGGATATACGTATGAATACCTCCAGGAAATCATCGGGAATTCCCAGAAAACTCCTGGAGTAAATTTTGTGGAGACCAAGAGTAATTCCCGAGAAACTGCCGGAAAAGAACCTCAAGAAACTATGAAGAACTGCTCGCGGAATTCTTGGAGGGAGTCCCGAGAAGCATGTAACTCCTCGGAATATTCCCGAGGAATCCCAAGAGGCCCAAGGAACTCCAGGAGGTTTTCCCGAGAAACTTTTTAAGGAATTCCTGATGAACTTCTGGAGAAATTTTCGAGGAACTCCTGCAAGAATTCCCGAAGGACTCCCAGAAGGAATTTACCGTGGATTTCCTGTAGAAATTCTGGAGGATCTTTTGAAGAAATTCCTGAGGATCCTTGGATGAATTCTAAAGGAACTCCTGAAGGAATTGTTGAGGATTCTTGTCAATTTCCTCCATGGATCTCTTGAGGGAACTTCCGACAAACTCCTGGAGGATTTTTCGATGATCATCTGAAGGAGTTCTCGAGGATCTCCTGGAGGAATTCTCGTGGAGCTCTTGGAAGAATTAGTTCCGGGAGGAATTTCCAAGAAACTCCTAGAGTAATTCCCGTGCAACTCCTGAAGAAATTTACAAGAATCTTTTGGAGGAACTCCCGAGATTCTCCTGCAGGAATTCCCGAAACTCCTGGAAGAATTCTTGATTCGATTCGACCTCCTAGAGAAATTCCCGATGAAGTCCTAGAGAAATTCCCGAGAAACTCTTGTTGGAATTTCCGAGGAACTTCTGGAAGAATTGGCAAGGAAATCCTGCTGGGATTTCCGGGGAACTTCTGGACAAAACGCCGAGGTGCTCTTAGAGAATTTTCGGGAAACTTCAGAAGGAATTATTGTCAACCTTTAGAGGAATTCCCGAGGAACTTTTGGAGGAATTCCCAAGGAATTCTGTAAGAATTTCCGAAGATTGCCTGGAGGAGTTTCTGATGAATTCCTGGAGGAATTCCCGAGGATCTACGGGGGGGATTTTCCGACAAACATTTCAATTAATTTATGAAGGGATTTCCGATGAGATTCTGGAGGAATTTCCGATAAACTTCTGGAAAAATCTCTAGGAACTCCGACATAAATTTCCAAGGAACTTCTGTAAGAATTGCCGAGGACTTCCTGGAGGATCTCCTGAATTCTCGAGAAACGCCTGAAGGGTTTTTCGAGGATGTTCAGGAGGAATTCCCTAGTATCTTCTGGTGGAATTCCTAAAGAGCTCCTAGATGAATCCCTGGTGAACTCCTAGAGAAGTTCCCGAGGAGCTCCTGGAGGAATCGCCGAGGAACTCCTGTAGAATTTTCCGAGGAACTCCTAGAGGAGTTCTCAAGGAACTTCTGACAGAATTCCTGAGGATCTTTTGGAGGAACTTCCGAGAATCTGCAGGAGGATTTGCTAAGTATCTTTTGCAGGAATTCGCGAGGAACTCCTGGGGGAATTCTCGAGGACCACTTGGGGGAATTCCCGAGAAACTCCACGATGAAATCCCAGGAACCTTTTGAAGGTATTCGCGAGGACTTCCTGGGAGAATTTCCGAGGAATTCGCGAAGGAATTCCTAGAGACATTCCCGGATTTTTTGGGAACTCGAGAAAATAAATCCGAGGAACTTGTTTAGGAATTTTCGGGAAAACTTCTTAAAATTGCCATGGAAATTCTGGAGAGAACCATACATTATTGCTGGATGACCTCACGGTATATTCCTTCATTTTATAAGTGGGAACATGGCATAAATTTTGACTTCTAATATTAATTTTATACTAAAGCCACAATATGGGGTGTGAAGACATGTGAAGACATTTTAGCGTGCCTTGGGAAGACATTTGAAAATTTCACCTGGCATCCCTGTATCTCGCAGTCTTCCAAAGTTTCTCTATGCTCATCGTCAAATCAATCGTTCCTTCGGCTCCGTTTCACATACCTCACGTTGGTCTCTTCTGCGTTTTTGATGGCTGCTTTAATTGTACTCCAGCAGCGCTAGAGAGGGGATTCATTGAGCTCGCCCTCGTTTGGCAACACTGCCTCCAGATTCTGTGTGAATGCAGCGGCGACATCCAGTTGCTTCAGTCGCTCCAGGTTATATCGAGGCGGCCGTCGGTACCATACGTAGTTAACCCTCGAGCAGTCGCGTCTTTGACTACCTGCAGTGACGCCACGCTCATGCTGTGTACCACAAGCGTTCATTTTTCATGGTGCGTGTACTCAGTACACGACGCGACCGCTCCCGGGTTAATCACGGAGAATGTTTACCATCACCAAGTAGTGGTTAGAGTTGATGTTAGCCTCACTGTAGGTCCCTGACATCGATAACATCGAAGAATTGCTGTCCGTCAATCAAAACGTGGTCGATTTGGGATTCCGTCTGCTATGCTGGAAGTAGGTACTACGTATGGTCATGTTCTTAGAGACTGCGAAATCAATCAGTTGTAGGCCGCTCTCGTTCGTCAGCTGGTGGGCGCTGAACTCCTGGCCAACCTGAGCGTTTAAGTCTCCTATGATGATCTTGACGTCCATCAGCGCTTCCGGAGTGTAAGCTATTCAAGTTTATTATGCTAAAGTTGAAAAACCTACCCTTGACCTTCAACTTGCACATTCTTTCCAAAGATGTTCCCATCTCTCGTGTATTGCTGTAGCTCTGGTAGATGGTATGATGACTTCTAAGCGTTCGTACCGATGATCCTGGCCAACACAACTTCTGCAGCGCTACAATGCCAAACACGCGGTTCTTCGGTATATCGGCAAGTATGCGAGTGCTCCCGATGGATGTCCAGCCATTTGGCTGAATGCCGTTTGGCCGAATGCCATTTTGCCAAATGCCATTTGACCGAATGCCATCTGGCCGAATGGTCGTTTGGCCGAATGCCATTTAGCTGAATGCCATTTGGCCGAATGCCATCTGGCCGAATGGTCGTTGGGCCGAATTATGCTCAAAAGAAATCAGAGTAAGTTTTTGACATTCCACAGCCAATATGATCTTTAAAAATATTTCCTTCTTCAAATCATAGGATATTTTTTCTAGTTCAGCCATTCAGGGATTAGTTGGCGTTGAAACTGCCAACAATTTAATCAGTTTTATTTACTTCTTTGAGTCATAGGCTGTTCTATCGAGTGATATGATGCGGAAAGCAAGGGCATCATTCATTTTTCGGCCAAACGGCGTTCGGCCAAATGCCCCGGAACCCTCCCAATAAAATTGAGAAATCTGAAGCTCCACATACCGAGCATCCAATCGCAGGTCCTTTTTGTTCGCTGGGGTCGTTGCCGTTGGTCTCGCTTCCTATTCTCTTGTTGATTATTGCTTGGTTTCGTTGCGGCCGGCTCGCAGGTGCAAACACCAACCCCCCGGTTTACTGTCCGGAGGGACTCAGTGAGTTTGCCGAAGCAAATACAACGGTGCCATGCCTGCCATACCATCCTAGTCTAAATCCTAGTCGTCGCTGGAGTGAGACAATGCTCAACGCAATCGAGGTGATCATGGTAGGTGTGATTGATCGTAGGTCGCTGTGGCAGCCAATTATCAGTAAGCTCGCATGATCTTCTCGATCGCTCTTCAGCGGCAGGTCACAACCTGGTCTCACTATCAATGCCAAAGAGATTAATTCATTGGATGTAAACACTGACAATCCTCCCAATTTCACGGTAGTTGGAGAAGCACTATAGAATATTGAAAGTTTCCAATATCTTAGAAAGGGTCAAATGGCTACCGATGGTAACGCCAAGATTCAAAATTGCTCAAAGAACCAATGAATATGGCTTGGGACTAGCTTACCATTCTCAATGTACACCGTTCGAGAGCTCTCAACTATAACAAGGTCAATAACGGCGCCAATCACGTCCTTAGGATCATCGAGGATGGGAAGGAATGTTAGTAAGACAAACGTTGTTATAGAGACCGTGAATCGCTGCATTTCCACGTTTGATAATATGTACTGAGCTCCATCGTAGATGTTACCAGAAGTCGCTAGTAACGGAAATTTGGGAGCGAAAGTAGAGATGGGCCAGTCTTACCCCACGCATGGGTGGAAACGCAAACTGCAAACATGCAGCAGGACATCGCAACAGATACCGATCCAAAGGTTCATGCGGCACAGCCTTAACAAGGAAATAAAAGAAGATGGTGGGAGTATTTGTTGGCGACAATCGCCCAGGATGGAGGTTTTGCCTGTCGGCCTTTTTCACCACTAGAGATAATTTGGAATGCCAATCTGAATTCAGTATGCTGCTGCTGCTGCTATTTTCTCCTCTCCAGACAATCATATAATTTCGATTACACAATCCGCATCGAAAACATAATCGCACTCAATCTCATTCGGTTCACATAGTTCACCACTTCGCCATTTTTACTGTCGCCTTCGATCATAACCCGTCAACGGTGCAGGTCATCAATCATCAATCTCAATCGCGAAACTGTATGCTGTGTGTGTACACATGGTATCGAACAAGCTCGAAAGTATCCCTTCACCACCATGGGATATCCCAATGCAATGCAATGTGTAGCGCCAACAGAGTGGCAGCTCTTGGGTTGACTTCGCGACCCACCGGGACCAATCCACTCAACTCACTACTATGGCCGAACTGTTTTACCCATATGGCTGTGATTTCCGCAATCTTCCGCCGGAGAAAGGTATAATTACTCATAATAAAACACTCCACTTCTGCTGGGTACCTACGTCGTCGGAATAAAACGACCGCGCGTCTACGAGGTGGTGCTTGGCGCGTACGCGATCAGATTTGGTTCGCGCTGCGCTGGTGCTCACGACCGGAGATGACGAAGGGGACAGCGATCGAACTCTCGAATCAACGATGTTTCATAATTCATAACTGAAAACTGAACCACTGGAATCGGTTGATAGCTGTGCACCGCATTGTACCCATGCACTGAATCCGAGGTTCGCTCACAGTGGGTTGTCTGCCTTTCAACTCAATCTACCCGGGATGACAACACAAGAAATGAACTTTGGAGCTTTGAACTATCGAATGTGAATGTTTTGATTGTCGGTGGAGTCCACATTACATAATGTTTCCATGGACGTATGGGACCAACGGATGAGAACTTTGGGTTGATGTGAGTGATTTATGGTTGGATATCCGGCCAAGTACAAACCTTGTATATCAATAATTATAATTTGACAGACAATTACTCCAAATAAACAAGTAGCAGTGCCCTGTTAAACTCATCGCTTTTAGACGAAATTTTATTAAACAAATTAATGCATAATTAATCATAATACATATAGACGGTGCTAAGAGTGGAGCTGAAGTGGATTATTCCGTGTGCCTATTGCCAGAGCTAGCGCAGTATTCTCTTTAATAAACTGGAGATTTGAGTGTTCGATTGTTTGAATGCACTGAATGTTGAATTTCTCGGCTATATAATCAACAAACTCCTTGGAACGACAACGGTTTCAATTCGTCCCTACGTTTCGGCAGTGTTTATGCCATCTTCAGGGGAACCACGGGGAACTAACCAAGTGATTTTTACCCTGAAGATGGCATAAACATTGCCGATACGCAGAGGTGGTTTTCAAACGTTGTCGTTGCGTTCCAAGGAGTTTGTTGACTGCATGGCTGAGAAATTCAACACTGTCACATTACACAAGTGGAACTCTGGATTCAAAAGTTGAAACCTTTTGGAATCAGATAAAGGTGAAAATTAATGAACCAAATGAATTCCGGAATGTTTGCCCGGTTTCCATCAATGTAGTAACAAATATTCATTGATTTGAACTTGTTGTACCTCATCGATAAGCAAACTCAATAGGAAGCAATCAGTGAAGTACTAGATTGAAAGTAGTGAGCTGGATTTTTGTATGGTGAGATGATCAGTTCTCCATTTCTGCAATGAAATGGTGCAAACAGCGTGGGTTATATGATTTCTTGACTAATTTGATGCTATTTGAGCAAAAGTTTGGGTAACTGTGTTGTTGTATTATTTATTTCTTGCAACTTCAACAACACGGTTATCCAAACTTTTGCTCAAACAGCATCAAATTAGTCAAGAAATCATATAACCCACGCTGTTTGCACCATTTCATTGCAGAATTGGAGAACTGATCATCTCACCATACAAAAATCCAGCTCACTACTTTCAATCTAGTACTTCACTGATTGCTTCCTATAGGAGGCAATCAGTGAAGTACTAGATTGAAAGTAGTGAGCTGAATTTTAGTATGGTGAGATGATCAATTCTTCATTTCTGCAATGAAATGGAGCAAACAGCGTGGGTTATATGGTTTATTGACTAATTTGATGCTACTTGAGCAAAAGTTTGGGTAACTGTGATGTTGTATTATTTGTTTCTTGCAACTTCAATAACACAGTTACCTAAACTTTTGCTCAAACAGCATTAAATTGGACATGAAATCATATAACCCACGCTGTTTGCACCATTTCATTGCAGAAATGGAGAATTGATCATCTCACCATACTAAAATCCAGCTCACTACTTTCAATCTAGTACTACACTGATTGCCTCCTATTCCCGGAAGTCTGCACTCGTACAGCAAATTAATCACCCGTGAACTTGCTTTTATTTTGATATAAGTCAACAATTTGGAATCGAACATTTCTGTTCTCTGGCTTTCACTATCTACTTAATCTGATTAATAAGAGAGCGTGTAAAATGTCAGATAATGTCTGAACCACGCTTCCAAATTATTAATTTCTCACACGTTCGACGGAATCGAATTCACTACTGCTGGTGGAACGAGCCGTTATTGGAAGGAAAGGGAAGACAGTTTGCGATATTTAGCAATTACATAAAGCTTTGGCGGCGCCCTGATGTCCCTCTCAGTCGTATCAACTTTCAGTTGTGCATATACGACGGTTCATCCTGGGAAAATTCGATCCTCTCGAATGCAATTCTCAACCGTGCTTCCTCACCTCATAAATCGCCCGCAAAGGCAATTTAAATGCCACTCTTGGTAAGCGGATAACCACCATAGCATTATGGCGCTGGTTGTTGCTGATCCCGAGGCAAACCACCGCCACCGCCGCCGAAACTTATCATTGTTTTCTGCTAAAAAGGCACCTTTAAACCTGGCAAAATATTGGCTATTGGACCACATAAACCCTACTATTTGCGAGTAATGAAAAACAATCGACCGGACCACCACGGCGGCAATTCCGACTGCACTTTTGCCGCGGGGGCTCATCGCATCGGGGGATAGCGCTTCATTAAAACAATAACTGTAGTTTGGCACTTGAGAAGAAATATGTGCTTATTACAGGTTTTCTTTCGCTGTTTGGTGCAGCACGTCCTCCACTGACCTGACTGTGGTTCCGTCTTCTTCTCAAACCAAAAATGATAAATAACCCATTTCTCCTGTCTTATGCGGTGCTTTTTTCTTTATTCTCGATTCCTTCCCCCCACAGATTTGGCTGCGATTCGGAAGATTTTGGAAAACGAAACCGGTGGCGCACTATGTCCCAGCTGTCAGATGCCCTTCGATAAGGGCAAAAAGAGGAAACTGATTGACACCTGCGGTCATGAGCGGTGCTACTCGTGCATGTTTCGGAACGAAATCTGTCCCATCTGCCACCCGGCGGCCCAACCGGATATCGACCATGGTAAGTTCTACATTGTTATCTTTATTGACCCATTGATGTATCAGATAAATTTTCCGGGCATAATTAATAAGGACAAGAAACTCCAAGATATTGGGTTTATAAGCAAACAAATACAAGTTTGCGTTACGTTAACTTTTGGAATTTCATTTTGAATTAAGAATAAAAAATGATAGATATAAGAAACCGTTTCCACAATGTTTAACCCTTATGTGGCCGACTGGGTACCCGGGTACCCAGCGTCCATTCAAAAAGCCGGTGTAGAAAAAAGCAAAAAGTTTGTCGGACACATAACGGTTAACAAAATCGAGATAATAATAAGAAAGCTGAGACTTTCTACCTAAAGATCACTTTTTGGAAGAACTAATAACTAAACTTTGCCCAGCTTGGTAAATCAAATATACAAATAGTGTCCCACATCAATGACTATTTACTTTCAAACATCGCGCAGCAATAACGACAATGTCGCACATCACTCTGGAACATACACTGAAAAACAAGAAAACTCAAAATTGAGTATTTTTAAACTCACTTTAGAGTTCGTTTTTGCGTCCCCTTTCATTCGCTCCCTTTATTGTTGTCAGAGAGTAAATAGCAAAACAACCCAACTTTGAGAGTTCGATGCGGGAAGCCAAAATTGAGTAAGTGATATAGTATCGAAAGTCTACTGACTTTTATCGTTTTATATTGCACAAAACGAAATAAACACTTTTCTTAAAAAGTCGACATCATTGGGAATCTGTGGGGGATATCAATGTGAGAGGCTAAGTAGAAAAGATTTATAATACAGCATCTCGTAAATGCTTATTTTTAGCAAGAAACAATGTTTTATGGTGAACGGGCACAACCAAAGCTATGGACAGGATAAAGATATTCAATACAGTAACCACAGACAAACAGACGTAACACTTCGAACATTTTTCGAATCAAATCATAGTCACGGAAACATGTTCGCCCAATGCTAAAAGGACGGAGTTTGGCCGACCATCAACTAGGTGGCGGTAGTGGGCAAACGTCAAACTCGAGCAAAAACGATGCGAGAGCCACGGGTGGTCAGTTGGCCAACTATCAAATTTTCAAATAGACCGTTAAATCGGTGTACGATGCAAAACATCAGAGTGTTACGTCTGTTTGTCTGTGCAGTAACATTGGCATCATATTTATACTACTAGCAAATGAACGTAATACAAATCAAAAAGGCTATTAAATCTAACCTAAAAGCATCACCATGATCGTGCTTATCATTCTAGCATGAACAGGATACAAAAAAGAAAACAGCGCAAAGGCAACCAGTTCAATATAGTAAAATAGAATACATTTAGGCGCTGTACAAAGTGTAAGTTTAGCCGCCAATTGGAATCGCTTACGTAGTGCCCTAGTGGACAAAAAAGCTGTAAGGACAAGTGGTGAAGAATAAATGCTATTAAATTTATCATCGGGGATTTCTCCTTCTTTTAAACTTAGGCTGTTCTTTGTGTTTTAATGTTCTACTCACTATGAAAATTACAGCAATAAAATTTTTCGTCGGATATTTTTCCTCCTTTTGAAAAAAAAGCTGTTCTTTCTAGTTTAAATATTCTGCTCATTATAAGTATTACAGCCATTTTTTTTGTTTTTATTTTGTGTATTTTAACTTAGAGCTAATTCTACACTTATACAGTCATTAATTTTGGCATAAAAGTTTTTCCTTCTTCTGTACATAGGCTTTTCTTCTAGCCTAACTGTTATACTCAATATGAACATAACAGCTATTAAATTCTTCATCGAAAATTTTTCCTTCTTTTGAAAATAGGCTGTTCTTTTTGCATTATAAAGATTACAGCCATTAACTTTTTCATCAGAGTTTCTTTTTTTCGGAACATAGCCTGTTTTACTCATATTCGTATTATAGCAATCAACTTTTTCATCTGAAATTTACTTCTTCTAAACTCTTTCTAGTTTAACTGTTCTGTTTCACGGTGGTAGTCTACTGCTCTTTCTAGTTTAAATGTTTTACTTATTATGAGGATTACAGCCCTCAACAGAGTTTTTCCTTCTTCTGAACATAGGCTGATTTTTCGTAATATTACTTTTATATTCACTATAAGCATAACGGCTAACAACTTTTTCATCGAAGATTTTTCCTTCTTTTAAACATAGGCTGTTCTTTCGAAGTTTTAGAGAACGCGATTCAGTTGCACTTAATCTTGTTAATCATGTTCGAACTGGAACTCTTAATTTGTTTCCGGTGTAACTATAATTTAGACTTTAAAACGCGAAAAACTATTAGTGTGTTCATTCAATTAACATTCGAAGGCAACCAAAATGTCAAGGTCGAAGACCGTTTCCCTCAAACATTAAACAGTTTCTTTCCATCCAGTTGCCTAAGCAAATCGTTTAACCTTACAACCCATTTGGCCTAGTGACCAGTTCGGCCTAACGACCCGACTCATCCGGCCTAATGGCATATTCGGCCTAACGACCCTTTCGGCCTCACGACCATTTCGGCCTAACGACCCTTTCGGCCTAACGACCCTTTCGGCCTAACGGCATTCGGCCTAACGACATTCGGCCTAACGGCATTCGGCCTAACGGCTTTCGGCCTAACCCATTGCCAACCACATCCCACCAACACTCCGACATTCGCATGTATTTGTGAAGACGAAGAGGTATATTCGGTCTGATATGGATACAAACGATTGCAATCATCACTTCCTTCCCCTTACCCACATTGACCTGCAACATGACGAGGCAGGCGCCATTGTCGCTTAAAAATAGAAGATCACCAACACTTGCACACTGAAGATGCTTGCTTAGTCCCCGTCGATATCTCATTGGTTCTTTGTGTGAGTGTATACTGGAGTAGCATCCACGGGCGGCCAATCAATCTCAAGCTTCAAGCTCGTTACCAACTTTCTTCTAGATCACCAGCTATTATTTTGAAAATGCTTCCCGGAAAAAATAAATAATTAAAGCAAAGCTGAAATATTTCATCAAATCTGCCACATTAACAAATAATCCAGCCCCGCGCATTTGCCGCTGCCGAAGTGCCGACCGCTTCAGTTCCTTCAGATAAATTGAACTACCGTTGAGATAATCGTTTGTGTTTACTAAAGTGTTTTTTTTTTGGTAGTTGGTGTGTTCGAACTGTGAATCCCGGGGTTGCTACGTCAGTCGTCGCGCGGTGTTTACTGATTACGCCAAATACAATTAGTGCTCGCGGATGTTTCAAAGACGATAACGTTCTAAAATTTTTTTCGGGGAAGCATTTTCGAAATAAAAAGGCCAGGAAGAGGACTACCAGACAACCATTAGGACATGGCTACACTATATGGCAAACGAGGAAGTCTGACGTTGAAACTGTTGTTGTTGGAAGGAATCACGGTGGCAGCTGATCTGCACCTGAAAACCTTTCCGGTAAAACATACTTACCTTACCGATCAGACTAAGATCTGGGTGGCCTCTGCTGTACATAAATAGTAGCCGTCTCCATTCCACTCGGTCCATGGCTGTGTGTCTCCAGTTCCACACTCTACGAAGGCTCCGCAGATCGTCCTCCACTTGGTCGACCCACCTAGCTCGCTGCGCATCACGTCTTCTTGTCCCGGTCGGATGACTCTAGAGAACCGTTTTAGTCGGGTTGCTAGCCGACATCCTGATGACGTAACCTGTCCACCGTTGCCTCCCGATTTTCGCGGTGTGAACGATGATTGGTTCTCTCAGCAGCAGATGCAGCTCGTGGTTCATTCGTCTTCTCCAAGTCCCGTCTTCCATCTGTACTCCGCCGTAGATGGTACGCAACACCTTCCGTTCGAAAATTCCTTGGGCACGTTGATCCTCTGCACGTAGGGTCCATGCTTCTTGCCCATAGATGACTAGCGGTCTAATCATCGTTTTGTAGATAGTTAGCTTCATGTGTCGGCGAACTTTTTTTCGATCGTAGAGTTCTGCGGAGTCCAAAGTAAGCTCGATTGCCTGCCACAATGCGTCTCTGAATTTCTCTACTGGTGTCGTTGTCAGCGGCCCAAGTACACGAATTCTTCAACCGCCTCGATTTCATCACCGTCGATATAAATTCGGGGTGGCGGGCGCGGTGATTCCTCTCTGAAGCCCTCTGCCATCATGTACTTTATCTTCAACACATTAATGACTAATCCGATTCGCCTGGCTTCACTCTTTAGTCGGATGTACGTTTCCGACATCGTCTCAAATTTACGAGCTATAATATCAATACCATCAGCGAAACCAAGCAGCTGAACGGACTTCGTGAAAATCGTCCCACTCGTGTTTATCCCCGCTCTCCTTATTACACCTTCTAACGCAATGTTGAACAGCAAACACGAAAGACCATCACCTTGCCGTAACCCTCTGCGAGATTCGAAGGGACTCGAGAGTGTCCCTGATATTCGAACTACGCACATCACTCGATCCAATGTTGCTTCGATCAATCGTGTAAGTTTATCCGGGAATCCGTATTCGTGCATAATCTGCCATAGCTGTTCTCGATAGATTGTATCATGCGACGATTTGAAATCGATGAACAAGTGATGTGTGGGCACGTTGTATTCGCGGCATTTCTTCAACACCTGGCGGATGGCGAACATCTGGTCCGTTGTAGCGCGTTCACACATGAATCCAGCCTGATATTGCCCACGAACTCTCTTGCAATCGGTGATAGACGGCGGCATTAAATTTGAGAGAGTATCTTGTAGGCAGCGCTCAGTAGTATGATCGCGTGATAGCTTCCGCAATCCAAATTGTCGCCCTTTTTGTAGATGGGACACACAAATCTTGGTAATGACCCATTGTTCTCACCAGTTCTTCTCCACCGTATTTTAGAAGCTCGCTTGGTAGTTGATCTGTTCCAGCGGTTTTGTTGTTTTTCAACCGGTCAACATCCTCCCCAATCTCTTGGAGGTTAGGGAAATGCCTTATATACAAGGTATACCAGTCGCGCAAAGTTACAAAAAAACCTTCAATCAAAAACTATGGAAGTGTTTCAAGAGCACTAAGTTGAAGATACGCAGGTCAAGTTCCAGCCATACAGAAGAAGAAGGTACATTCAAATCATTAAAGTTACGTATTTTGTGAATACTTCCTTTTGTAACAATAAAAACAAAAGTTATGAGATTAATCCTCTAATACCCAACCCCGCCTTTAGACGGGGTATAGTTTGAGCATTTTTGTAATTTTTGTTTCGTGGAAAATCCATTTTTTTTTTAATTTTTGGCTGATATTTAGGACTGTTCTGTATATCTCAAAATGGTTTTTGGTGTATTTTAAAACGAATTAACATTTTTTTTTTAAATCATTGAAAAATAGATGTTTTAGTCACCGTTCAGAAGTCATTGTTATACAGTATTGATTCGCAACAATTAACATAATTTTAGTTTTTCTTAAATCATTCTATCTTAGTTTAATAGTTCAAGGGAGTCGAATACACTCTAAAATTATTTTCCTTAAAATTACACCGAAAACAAAACTTTTCATGAAAAAAAAATAAAAAAAAAAATTCAACAATAATCATAAAATCTCTGTTTCCGTCTCAAAAAATCCGTACCCGAAATAGGCTTCCAGGAAAAATATAAAAGTGTGGGGATGTTCAAAAATAAAAATTAGAAAAATCAAAAAAATTCACGAAATCGAGAATTAACAAGAATCATCTTCCAAAACGTGTTTGAATCGGCTTTAGATGACGTAAAATGATATTTAGATCAAAATCAAAAATTTGGGTATTACATAGAGGGTTAAATCGCATCTGCGCTGTGAAGTATGTTCATGCGCAGTTCGCATTTCATTGCAAAAGATTAAAATATCTGGTTCCCTCGATGAACGGTTTCTTAACATGCTACCGTAATACTAGATTATTTTAAAGTTTTTTTTTTAGTTCTAGTAGGTAATAAGACTTGATAAAAATACGTATAGTTCGCAAAAGTTCGCAGCCACACGAGATGGATGACTAAAAAGGTTAAAATTTATCGAAATAAACAAAGAAACTCTAGCAACGACATGTGCTTCATATTATTAATGTAATTACAGTCCAACTGGAACAGGATCTGCGACTGGGATTTCCTGAGCTACAGTGTATTTTGTGAATTCCTCAACTATTAACTAAGAGCTTTTCTTCCCAACGTTACTTAAGTTGTTAAAATACGAGATTGGGTTCTCAAGATATTTCTTGGATGAAATTCGGAAAGGAACCAGACAACAACCAAATATATTGTGCACTTGAACGTTGGCCAAACGTTTCCTTTGAACTTTACCCTTCCACTAACATCCAAATTCCCGTGACGCCTAGACCTGAAAGAATGTAGAGGTCTCTATGTACTTTCATAGGTGTCCAACTAATCTTCCTTTCCCATCCCTCAGCTGTCGCAAGGACGTGGCCAGGACAGCACTTGGCCGTTGGAGGATTGCGTCAATCTAGTCTAAGAGTCAGAGATTAGTCCCAATTCTTTGTGCTTTGGTAACAGACAGGAAGGATGCAATCATCATAACAGCGATCCAGGGTTGTACCACCTACGAATATGTGCTTAATGCTAATGCTAATGCTAATACAGTGTATTTTATGAATTCCTCAACTATTAACTAAGAGCTTTTCTTCCCAACTTTACTTAAGTTGTTAAAATACGAGATTGGGTTCTCAAGATATTTCTTAAATACATAAGAAACACGGATAAAATTTTAAAAATCGAAACCATTTATTGAACGGAACCGGAATCGATACTGCGGAATCATACTGATAGATATGATTTTGTATTCTAACTAAAAATAAACAAAAGATATGCGAGGATTACGAAAAAAAGTGTATCCCTTTTATCCACTAATATTTATTTTAATAGGAGAACGTAACAATTCGATATTTTTCCACAAGCAAGTTCAAACCAGAGCGTTAATGATAATCATAAATTTAATCATGATTAATGATTAATGATTAAGATTAATCAAAATCATTAATCATAATCACAAAAAAAATCTCATTTTATCATTAATCATTAATCTTAATCACACTGTTTTTGAAATCTAATCATTAATCAGTAGTCATAATCATAAGAAAAAATATTAATCAATCATTAATCATTCATCACCAAAAATGATTCATCATATAAAATATATGATCCAATTTAAATTGGTTCCAATGCTGTTCTAAATAATATAATCTATGATTCTTTTTTCAAAAATCTCCCGGACAGAGGTACCTTTTACTTCGGAAACTTCAAAACCATGTTGAACAATAAATATATTTTAATCATATCCAGTTTATTGTGATTGATTAATCATGATTAATCATGATTTTTAATCAATGAGCAATTTTTAATCATTAATCATAATCAATAATCACAGATAAAACCAATTTTAATCATTAATCATAATCTTTAATCATCCTTAAATCAAATTAATCATTAATCATAATCAATAATCACCAGAGTTGGAATTTTAATCATCAATGATTAATCATGATTAAAATTTTTGTTAATCATGAACGCTCTGGTTCAAACCCTCTTTCTAAACGATTTAAGGGTTTATACCACAGGTATTGAGTGTCTCGAAATTTATTAGAATTAGACTATTGTGCAAATTAGTTTTTGTACAGTGATTATTTACACACCCCACTAAACACCTGCGTTTCCTCACGGTTACCCCGGTAACATTTTTTTCACTCATTGTTATGATTTTCTGACTCGACGAGTTCAATTGTTTTGATGAGCATCGGATCGACATAGTTTAGTAAAAAGCAATGGATCTGGCGAAAAAATGCTCATGTTTTCAGGAATAGTTGTTTGTTGGAGTAATCTGAAGCTTATCTGGGGGCTCTTGAACCAGCTAGAAGGAATTTGGAGAATCCAGAAATAAAGTTGGGATTTCGAGGGCTGTTGTGAAGAGTGCAGGAATTGGGATGGTTATTACAGATAGAGAGCTGGATAGGGTATGTTAACCAATAGTGGACCCCCCACTAGCTGAAATTTGTTCTGGTCGTAAATATATTATGATATCCTAACTAAATCGTCTTCACCCAATGGTTGCACAACAAGTTCTATATCTTTCCTACATATTGCACACAAAAACGAGCGAAAACACCTTATATTTCTCATAATAGTTATTTATGCAATGAGTTGCAAAATGATGATTTTTACAGCACGAGCCATACATTTATAAATAATAAATACGACAAGTGCTGTAAAAATCGAGTTTTGCAACGAGTTACATACAACATTTTTTGCAATGACCAAAATTATTCACTAGAAAGTGGTAATTTCTGTAAGTACCATCCTGTTTCGCGGTAGTTCAATGGAATCGACCACGTGCTCCAACATACTAGACCTAAAGTTTGGATCAAGCAAGCTGTGATATAATCATCTATAACCTAGGGGCGGGACAGCTCCTAATACCGCCGCTAATACCGTCTAATAAATATTAGTTTCCTAATCTTTCCGTTCACCGAATCATTTATTATGTAGTATGTCATGACTTTACATGCAACAACCAACTGTCACAAACACGAAAAGTGAAAGAACGGGTTGTGTTTGATTTTCTCCAGTTTGAATCAATTTAAAATTCTAATTTCTGTTGATTATTTCAGCTGTGAAAAAATAGCTTCACGTGCCACTTACAGTAGAAAAAATCTAGAAGGAGGCTTCAGCAGATGCTATTAGATGAGCTTTTAATATACGTTCAAGGCATATAGCTCGTGGAAATTTACAATTTCAAATATAGATATTCGATGACTATGAAAGAAAAACTGAAATGAAAAGAAACACTGAAATGAACAGTTTACTACATTTTTAAAACTCCTGTTTATCATATAATGGTTTGTTTCTAATATTTGTCAATAAACCTTATGCAAAAAAAGCTTCCCTTAGGGCCGATTTCTTCACCTCGGCTTAACCGGTAAGCCAGGCTTACCCATACAGTTAAACCTGGCTTAACGCTTAAGCCAGGGTGAAGAAATCGCCCCTTAGACAATCGTGTGAGCTGATCAAAATCTACAACGGGAAAAATAGGCAATAACAGAATGGGGAACATTGCTATCTATGACAATTTGCACTCCAATGCCTCTTTGAGCTTGGATGCCACTGCTAGTTTCAGATTATAGAGGTAAGCTTATATTGGCCATCAAATATTGATCGGCATGAAGACTTACGGTATTGTAGGTATCAGTTGGAATGGTCTGTGTTCTTATAGATACACACTTTGGGACGTAGATGTAAGGTGCGAGGTTCCACAATAAAGCATAGATATGCAACCGATTTCGATTTACTTTTATGATAATATTCATTCATGCATCCGCGATGAAAGCACGCATTTCTTGTTTTTGACATTTTAAATCAGCCTAGTTCAAGGCTTACTTCGTTCACAAATGGATCTCTTCTGGGATTAATATCTCCTAATACCTCTAATACTGCTTAATACCGCTAATGAATATTAGACCTGTCCCGCCCCTAGTCTATAACCGTCACAGTTTTGCAAGCTCTTACCGTGGAAACGGTGGCAACCAAAGTGCAAACTCAGATTGTTCATCAAACAATTGCATTATGGTTCATAATGCAACCGAAATGAGTTGCATTATGAACCATAACTGTTTGATTTAGTGCAAAAAGTAGGCCGTTTCGGTGCCAAACCGACAAGTGTAAAATAAGAATTTATAGTGCCGAGTTGCAAAAAATAATTGTTTGAAATCTCTATCAAATTTTCCTATAGTGGACCCCGCGGGGTCTAGGGATATGATCCATGGTCTCCCGGTGGTAGTTTACTGGTAGAAGAGGATTTGAGCGGGAAATTTGAGAATAATTGGTAGGGGTCCACTATAGGTTATGGGAAAATATTAAATTGCTAAAAAATACCTTTCTTACTTATGTATTTGAGAAAAAAAGGAGAAACATTGTTCGGAGAATAACGCATCTTGTTGAAGGTATGAAAAATGTCTTCATAAATCGTCAATGCTAAGTAATACCCCCAGTGACCATACACATAAATTGCGGTATTTGATAATTTATTAATCCTGGAAGCAGGGATCGTGTGCAATATTAGCGGATGCCACCACGCACGAACCGTGTGCGCTCGTAGGTGGCTAAAACCAGTTGCGAGAAATGCACAGAAGCAGGGGTTTCGTGCCAATACGGTCCTGTTTCGGTAATTCTTTATCCGATTAATTCCCCCACGATTCCAACGAAGCCGCGATCGTCCCACACAATCTGTTTCGTTTGCAATTGCACTGGCAACGTGATGATGCAAATTATTACATGCCATGGATCGAGGGTTCGGATTGCGTGATTTCGATAACCGGCACAGGGATAAAGCCATTACTCTTTCAGCCCATTTTCCTAGATCCTTCATCTGTCGTTCATCAAGTGCTTTAGTTTTGCTGGATGATTTTTTATTACGCTTTGGATTACCATTCTCCCTTCGGTGTGCCCTTGTGCCTTCTGACAGCCGACGAATCCTGTCCCCCAAAATGGAAATTGAGCGCATAAAAACGTGTGATATGTTATTGAATTAATGCGAAGGATTAACTTAATGGACAATGTACAGCCAATCGCAAACCGTTCTGGACAACGCGAAAAAAAATAATGCTTTATTGCGATTCGATCCGCACTTTGCAAACTGATGAAAATGTTTCCAATCCAATCCACTGACAAGGACAGTAGTGTGAATGATTGAGCGTATAAAAAAATAAATTAAACTATTAACGTTATGTCACCTTTGCGTGAGCTTCTGGCATAAAATACAAGCTGTGAACAACAGCAGAATTAACATGGGAACGCGTTTCCTTCCACCTGCAATTCCAATGATTACAGGCCATCCAAATGTGACCTTGATATGAAAAACACTCATTTTCGTATCGAGTGATGACAGGCCAGCACCTCCCAGCACCATCATAATCGAAGCTAATGTTCGTTAATAACATGAATTTACCCATAAAGTTCGAACCTTTTAAATGACAATCAGTTCCATTTTGTCTCCCTGTCTGCTTTAATTCCACGAGTTCAAGGTCCGACGCACGATTGGACGCTTTAATTGATCGTTAACTGCTATGCTTTATTATATAATGCAGGCAAAATCAATAGCACCTCCGTGGTAAAGCATTGACTTTTCGCTGATGAGCTGGAACGGTTGGTAATATTGGCGAGAGGGATTGCCTATTTGCAGAAAAACCTTCCTCGGAATTGCGTTCTTGATTGGGAACAACGAGGTGATGACAGTTTGTATGTGCGAAAATTGCAATCGCCAGAAAACATGTTCTACAAGTTCGTGCAGCATGCAACTAACCAACGACAGCAGCAACAACAACAACGGTGCGTTTGCATGCATTTTTCGAAAGTGAGCCAATCTGGGCTTGAAAAGTCAATCAAACAAGAGACTTCGTTGTTGGGTAGAAGTTGTTGCGTTCAATTCACAGAGACGTATACTTTATCTGCAGCTTCTGCATATCTTGAATCGAGAATATACATATCGCATTGCATTATGGTATCGGGCTGAACGATTACAGCGAGGCAACTTTTGCATGGACCCGTGTTTGATTGATATCTTGATAAATATATCATTCAACACAGTGTGTAACGGAGTATGCATGGAACTTCCAAATATGGATGTGAACACGTTAGAATCCAGGTCATGCTTATGGTTCTCTCAGTTATAGTAACTGACGATACGAATGAGTTGTTTTTCAGTCGTGATAAACCAGGTTTGTGATTTTTATAAACGTTACATCAAACTATTTAAAATGCGAAACTTTTAGAATAGCACTATGGGCCCCCCTGTTCCGGGGGTAAAAGTTCATTAAACAGGGAACTCAATTCCAAGCTGTCAGGCGACCCGACCAGAAAAGTATAACAATTAAATAACATATTAAGATATTTTTCTTTAATACTACCATATCTGGGAATGCCCTTCATAATGTGGTAATAAGAAAAAAAACGAATACCTTAAGGACAACCGTCTTGATATCCTGCTTCCAGAATGCATGAGAACTTAAAACGCACAAATCTCAAGCAGCAAGCTTCAAACAACAGCGCATTTTATTATTCTGTGCTTGCTCACTTGTAATAAGCACAGAAAAAAAAATATGAATATTAACTCTAGCATAAAGCAACATTTCGTTGAAAAAAGCATCGTGTAATCTCTGCTTCCTCACAAATTTCTGCCAAACTTCATGCACATGCGGAGAATGCTTATAATCGTTCAATGCTACGTGAGAGTTATTAGAATTCATCTGTTTTTATCGCAATTTTACACGATTTTCGCTTACATCCCCTGTCCGCCGTCGACGCTGATGACAGCAGCTCAGTTGCCGCAGCAGCCATATTGTAAGCTCGTGTGTATCGGTGGTGATTGTGAACTAAATTCATTCCCTCGATAAAATAAGAGCTAGAATAGAAATATAAATAAGTGAGATTCTGGAAGCTGTGATTCAGTGGCTTTATCAAGCTGAGGATGCGGCAAGCAAGAGGAATAAACCTGCAGCATCGATTCTCCGTGAATGTGACACCCGAGAAGCCGGCTAGAATGTGAAGAATATTAACTTTTTGAGCGGCGGTAACCCGGCAGTGATTGCATAAATAATGTTTGTGTTGAAGTTTTTCATAATTCGAAATTATGTTTTACTCTACTAAATAATATTCCCATTCTGAAATCCTAGTCTTCAGTGATGGTACAAATGCTCCGCTCGTGTTTTCCACCTTGTTCCTCTTTGTGCGTTGGAGAATTCAGGCCAAACATTTCAATAGGTCCTATCTGCATTTGAGAGGCTCTCTTTGTTCACTTTCTCTTTCAATTATTGCAATGTAATGGTACACTTTTCAACTATTTTTGCAGTACAAATCAAAAGTCGATTGTTTTGACCATCGTTCAATGCAAGGAAACAATCATAATACAAATAAACAGCTGAGATTTTAACGAAAGAGAGGGAAACCAAAGAGAGCCTCTCTTCTGCAGATAGGACCTTTAGACATGTTTGGCCTGAATTGTTGTAATGCAGGTTCCAATTGGAAAATCGAGGAATTGTGCGATGAATGAAATTTACATCAACCGACAAACTGAGCATGTTAAAATTAAAGCGCGCATAAACTTAAGCGAAAGTGAGCATTCCCGTTATGTGCATGATTTCTAGTGTAAAGTTACAAGAATATTTTTATCTGTGAGCTTAAAATAAGAAGATCAAATGCGCTGATTTTGTTTTCGAAGAGATTTGTGCCCTCGAAATCGTGAGTAGGTGCCAAAGTCGGCCATTGTGGCGGCCATCTTGGGTTTCTAACAAGTCTGTCCTTAATGTTGTATGAATCGCATCTAGAAAATAACAATTCTGGTTATTCCAATAAGGAACGCATACATGAAATTTCAGGGGGGGGGGGTCTGCAAAACGGTGAGTCGATAAGGAGAGCGTCCAACATAGCTCTGGTCCTCACAGGTTCCTACCTCATGCTTCCACGGGTCAAGCGATGACAAAGACCGCCAGCTAAGAGTTGTGTGCTTAGCTGGTAGTGCAGGCTGGGCACTGTTGTCCTTCTGACTTCAGCTAGATTGAGGAGGTACGATTCGAGCGTCTGTTCACCAAGGAGGTGCGGCTCAAACAGCGTCTGTTCTGGCATCCAGCGGCTGAATAAGAAACGCTGCACCACGCCCAGCTAGATCCCCATCAGCGTGCCCCATCAGCGTGGTCGTCCTAGTGTTGGTTGGGACGTTAAACAGAACTGGCACGATGGCCCTCCGGCGAGACAGGAGTGTTGGCGTAGGCCCAATAAGCCACCCGTAAAAATCCCCATTGCGAATAACATAGGAGAAAATACGACTCGATACAATCGGCATAGACCCACGCGACGAAATAAGGACTACGATTGGAAACTTGGAACATGGAATTGCAAGTCACTAGGTTTCGCAGGATGTGACAGGATAATCTACGACGAACTACATCCCCGCAACTTCGACATCGTGGCGTTGCAGGAACTTTGTTGGACTGGACAGAAAGTGTGGAAAAGCGGGCATCGAGCGGCTCCCTTCTACCAAAGCTGTGGCACCACTAATGAACTGGGAACAGGATTTATAGTGTTGGGCAAGATGCGACATCGTGTGATCGGGTGGCAGCCGATCAACGCAAGGATGTGCATGTTAAGAGTTAAGGGCCGTTTCTTCAACTACAGCATCATCAACGTCCACTGCCCACACGAAGGGAGACCTGATGACGAGAAAGAAGCGTTCTACGCACAGTTAGAGCAAACATACGATGGTTGCTCGCCGCGTGACGTGAAAATCGTTGTCGGCGACATGAACGCGCAGGTAGGAAGGGAGGAAATGTACAGACCGGTAATCGGGCGAAACAGCCTGCACGTCGTATCGAATGATAACGGCCTCACGGCGTGTGTATGGGAAAAGTTTATAACAAAAAAATAGGCATCGTCAAATTTTTCGCTATTCAAAAATACAGGCTTTCAGCTTTCATTTGCAGGGTCCCTCAAAAAAATCCACCGAGGGATCCCGAACAACTTTTTCAGAATACTGTTTTTCCCCATACAAAATGCACGGTTCCAAATTAATCCCTATTTCCACTTAACAAACATACCCAATTTTTGTATGAAAAAGTTCCCCTGATGGAATATTTCGATGTTGGGCTTGAATCAAAGCTGGTAGCGTCAACTTTCACGTAGCGTAAAAATTAGCGATGCCCATTTTTTTGTAATAAATTTGTTCTACCAGACACACCGTGGCCTGCGATGCGTAAACTTTGCAGCCTCCCGTGGTATGGTAGTCCGAAGCACCTTCTTCCCCCGCAAAGATATCCACAAAGCTACCTGGAGATCACCCGACCATCAAACAGAAAATCAAATCGACCACGTACCAATCGGCGGTAAATTCTTCTCGGATATAACCAATGTCCGCACATACCGCAGTGCGAATATAGATTCGGATCACTACTTAGTCGCTGTATGCATGCGCTCAAAACTTTCGACAGTTATCACCACGCGTCGAAGTCGAACGCCGCGACTCAACATCGAGCAGCTGCGTAACGTAGAAGTGGCTCAAGACTACGCGCAGCAGTTAGCAGTGGCCCTACCAACGGAAGAGCAGCTTGGCGCAGCTACACTTGAAGATGGCTGGAGGGACATCCGATCCGCCATAGGTAGTACCTCGGCTACAGCACTAATAGGCTTCGCGACTCCGAATCACAGAAACGACTGGTACGACGGCGAATGTGAACAGTTGAAAAACGAGAAGAATGCAGCATGGGCGAGAATGCTGCAACACCGTACGAGAGCGAATGAGGCACGTTACAAACAGGCGCGGAACAGGCAGAACTTATTCTTCGACAGGTGGCGGCAGCATTACGATGAGCACCTCAATGGCGACGTTGCAAGTACCGAAGGTGGCGTGGTAACAGATCTAGGAGTATGTGCACAGGACGAAAGATTTCCGGCCCCTGACCTCCAAGAGATTGAGGAGGAGGTTGGCCGGTTGAAAAAAAAAACAAAGCCGCTGGAGCAGATCAACTACCAAGCGAGCTTCTAAAATACGGTGGAGAAGCACTGGTGAGAGCACTACACTGGGTCATTACCAAGATTTGGGAGGAGGAAGTATTACCGGAGGAATGGATGGAAGGTATCGTGTGTCCCATCTACAAAAAGGGCGACAAGTTGGATTGCGGGAACTACCGCGCGATCACACTACTGAGCGCTGCCTACAAGACACTCTCTCAAATTTTATGCCGCCGTCTATCACCGATTGCAAGAGAGTTCGTGGGGCAATATCAGGCTGGATTTATGGGCGAACGCGCTACAACGGACCAGATGTTCGCCATCCGCCAGGTGTTGCAGAAATGCCGCGAATACAACGTGCCCACACATCACTTGTTCATCGATTTCAAATCGGCGTATGATACAATCGATCGAGAACAGCTATGGCAGATTATGCACGAATACGGATTCCCGGATAAGCTGATACGGTTGATCAAGGCGACGATGGATCGAGTGATGTGCGTAGTTCGAGTATCAGGGACACTCTCGAGTCCCTTCGAATCTCGCAGAGGGTTACGGCAAGGTGATGGTCTTTCGTGCTTGCTGTTTAACATTGCTTTAGAGGGTGTAATTAGGAGAGCGGGGATAAACACGAGTGAAACGATTTTCACGAAGTCCGTTCAGTTGCTTGGTTTCGATGATGATATTGATATTATTGCTCGTAAATTTGAGACGATAGCGGAAACGTACATCCGATTAAAGAGTGAAGCCAGAAGAATCGGACTAGTTATTAATGTGTTTGTGTAAGATTTTCGACTGGAAGTTAAATGTTTTGGAGATTTTGGCTTTCTCAGTCTAGGGAGTCCAAACGATTAAATTGGCATTGCCCTAATTTAATCGGTGGGACTAGCGGTGCCCGCCCTAAATACACCACTGTCATTGGAACCATCAGTGGCATCCAATTCGGAAATCTGCTGATTTACATTCGCTCTGGATATGAAGTACTTCTATACTGCCACAACTACGAGTATCGTGTTTTGGAGAAATTTCTATTCGTTTATCTACGGCAACGATCATCGACGACGTCATACGGAGGTTGTGAGCTAATTTATCACTTCTCGTCAGTATAGTATCGGACGGCAATCGCTGCTGGGTTCGCCCCAGCAGTCATTTCAATATGTTAAATGTTTGTCGTGTACTCCTGTAAATAAAATGTACAGTTTGTAATGTAAATATATGTCGGTAGTTTTGGAACCACGTCGCGTGCGTATTACCTCCTCATTAGAAGGAATTGCTGCCAAAAATATGGACCCCTGCAGAGGAGTGAACTCTGCTACTAGTCCCCCCCCCCCCCCCCCCCCACTACACCTGCTGGAACATCACGGTTCGTGTTGGGAGCGATCACCAATGCCAATGGCAATGCCAATTTAATCGTTTGGATTCCCTAGACTGAGAAAGCCAAAATCTCCAAAAAAAAAGTTATTAATGTGTCGAAGACAAAGTACATGATGGCAAAGGGCTCCAGGGAGGAATCAGCACACCCGCCACCCCGAATTTCTATCGACGGTGATGAATTCGAGGCGGTTGAAGAATTCGTGTACATGGGTTCACTGGTGACCGCCGACAACGACACCATCAGCAGAGAAATTCAGAGGCGCATTGTGGCAGGGCAGGAAATCGTTCTTACTTTGGACTCCGTAGAACTCTACGATCGAATAAAGTTCTCCGTAACACGAAGTTAACTATCTAAAAAAACGCTGATTAGACCGGTCGTCCTCTATGGGCACGAAATATGGACCCTACGTGCAGAGGACCAACGCGCCCTTGGAGTTTTCGAACGGAAGGTGTTGCGTACCATCTACGGCGGACTGCAGATGGAAGACGGGACTTGGAGAAGGTGAATAAACCACGAGCTGCATCAGCTGCTGAGAGAACCAACCATCATCCATACCGCGAAAATCGGGAGGCTACGGTGGACGGGTCACGTCATCAGGATTTCGGATAGCAACCCGACTAAAATGGTTCTCGAGAGTCATCCGACCGGTACAACGTGGACGTGGACGTGGAGCGCAGCGAGCTAGGTGGATCGACCAAATGGAGGACGATCTGCGGACACAGATGGTTCTGTGCTACCTTTGGTATTATGAGTATAGCGTGATATTATGATACAGGCAGCCTTAAAAAAGGGAAACGGTCATTTATAATGTATAATGAAACAAATAATCGATTGTATATGCTACGTTGATACATATTGAACGAATTGATCAACCCTTTGAAATTTATAAACTGTAGAAACAATGCTTACAGAGCAAATGTTCTGATACGTTATGTAATTTTTTTTAGTCCTGACAAGCAATAAAGGTTTTGTTTCAAAAACAAATTCAACAAATTCAAATTCATGGGAAAAATATTGCGTCATAATAGTCACAAAGACACCAAACAGATTTGAACCATTTCTTGAATTAAAAAAATCCATATTCAAAAGTGTCCAAAGTAGCCCGCATTTCAAAAGTAGCCCCGCACGACGGTACTGTATTTGTTATCCAAAAGGTATTAAATAACGAAACAATAACATTTTCCATTATGCAATTGTTCATTTTTTCGATAGCTCCATGATGTAATAACAAAACTTGTTATTAAGCTATTTTTACTGCTAAATCAACAATACATCAATACCATACTCTGCTAAAATGCCTCCAATAGTTATTGTGATGTTGATTTGTAGAATAATATAGCAATAACAATTTTAGATATTAGAGCGCAGGTTGCTCTTTACATGGTATTTGTAAGATATTCCCTTCTGCTCGGGCATAAGAACGTTTCGAACAATGGATGTTCTGCATAATGATATCATTATGTGCCTTAGTTGGAATCATTGGCGGAGCCAGCATTTTCTTTTTTCTCACTCACTCTCCTAAACATATACGAGAAGGAGAAAGAAAGATAGAAGAGGGGGCAGCTTGCCTCCTCTTTCATCTCGCTCTTTCTCGTGTATGTTTAGGAGAGTGAGTAAGAAAAAAGAAAAAGCTGGCTCCGCCAATGGTTGGAATCCTAACTATTCTTGGGGGAAATTGATTATTTGAAACGTACATTTATGTCCAAAACTAGAACTGATACAATCGTAAATTTATCCTTGAATTCTAAAATGATATAGAACATATAATTATAATCTGTAACCTCTCTTACCATTACAGACATTCTATCCAACCACGGTAGTTACTTAAGCAGAAAGATGCACGGCTACGATACAGGAATCGGTAGCACAACGACGCTGCTGAGTCCCCTCAGCTCCCCTCAACCGGTTTGTCGCTCGCAAGCTAGACAGGCTGGCCACCTCTCGCCAACATATCAAGTGAGTGCTAAATATGTTTGTAAAACTATCTCTTATCACTGACCTCGAATTTGTACTTTTTTACCATAACGACCTTTGTTCGTACAGGTCGGACTCGACTATCCGGAGTCAAGTTCTGAAGCTTCCCAAACATATATATATATATATATATATATATATATATATATATATATATATATATATATATATATATATATATATATATATATATATATATATATATATATATATATATATATATATATATATATATATATCTGACAAACGAAATGTTGTAAAAAGCTGAAATTTTGACTGATTACTAATCAAAATCAGCTTGACAAAATGCCGATATTTTAGCTTCATACAACATTACGTTTCACAGATAGGGTTTGGGAATTATGGACTATATATGTTTGGGAAGCTTCAGAACCCAACTCCGGATAATCGAGTCCGACCTGTATTTCAAAAATTATTAACTTGTAGCAGTATTCATTCCGAACATCTACAAGCAGTTCATCTGGCTAATTAGATGCTTATAATCAGTTGTTAACCCCAATGTTTTTTTTTTCATTTGTTTTCATTATTCGCGTGTTTTACACACGCGCACGTGTTTTGCACACTCCATGTTATTCTTATGAGGTGTGCAATAATTGGCGAATTTTCAGCCGTGCAACAATTGGAAAATTACCCTATATGTTCCTATGTTGACTATCATTAAGTTTCGAGTCCATATATAACTAGTAATCAGTGTTATTTAATGAATATATCGTCATTGACCTGAATGATTAATGCAAATAATGTTGAAGAAAAAACGCGTGTAAATATATAGGGCATACTTATAAAATCTGTATTGAAAAACAAAAAAAAGACTAATTGACACTAATGTAAAATCTTGAGCAAATGCTGCTGCAAAGATTATGCAATATTTGATTAGCTGTCATTGTGCAATTGAACAGTCACCACCCCTACATAACGGGACAGTCAAGTAGCAGTCAACGGTCCATGTAATTTGCATTGCAATCCAAAGCCATTTGGGAACACAAAGCCCAAGAGTATGGGCCGGACAGACATCTCGCTAGCCACCATGTTTTCAGCAACTACTTTTTTCTTCTACTAAGCACCAAACAAGAAAGCGTGACGAAAAGTGTCAATTAATGGTTAAACGCGTCAATATTTCATGTTCAAACACGGCAATAATTGTGGTTGAGTCTGTTTTCGAGCAAAAAGACACGATTCAATTAGTTTTGCAGCGAATAATGGGTCCCATAATGAGACGGGTGGTGGACGGCTGGACGGAGGCTATTCAACGGTTGTTCACCAGTCGCAGTAAATACCCGCAACCATGCGACGCAATGGTCTAAACTAGGGCCATCGCATTTCATGGTCAAAATTCATTTACGCGCTTGTAACGGTCATTTATCATTTGGGGGAGAGCCCTGGTCTGGCTCGACGCGCCACACTGAAATCCGAACAAAGCGGAACCAATTCTGTTAGAGCAGCGGTAGCCGCAAAAGATTGCATAATACATTTTGGCTTCTATTGGCATGTGCCAATGTTCCACTCGGTCGGCGGTGGTGGTTGCCTTCTTTGCTGCTGTTCTCTGATGATGCCGACCCAATGCAGCAATCAACCAGCCAGTCGGCAAGCCAGCCAGCCAGCGGCTCTATTCATCAACTAGTTAATTAAGTTTAAGGTCATTTTCTGACAACAGCAATTACCTATGCGAAGAGATTGATATATTTATCACGTTTATCATTTTGTTGGGTGCAGTTCAGAACCTGGTCAATTCTGTTCAAGTCGATATACGTGACATTCACGTTGATGGAAACCTTTCACAAATTTAATTTATGTTTTTATGTCTCTAGTTGTGAAATCTACTGTTGAGGTCCAACCACAGTTGCAAAGAGGTGTGAATGACATTTCGGATGAATTTGTGTTAAGGTGAAACAATCTCGGAATCGAAATTCAAATTTGAAGCAATTGTTCACTAGCTGACAATTCATTGATTTCATTGCTTCAAAGAACATGACAAATCGTAACACCTTTTTCCCGCACAACCTTTCTTAATTATACACATGAAGACCATCACAACCACAACAGACGGAAGCGCCAATCGACAAACGTTCTGATTGATGGATGATACTTGTCCAACATTCCAGAATTGCTAAGGAGATTTCTTCCACCATTTCTTCCAGGAATTATTAACAACTACCTCTGGCGAATCCATCACCACGGTGTCTGTGACAAAAAAAAATTATCGAAAAAAAATCAGTATGCCTATGTCACCTACCAAATGAAAGCTAATGGCGCCCTCTTGCATTTGAGGCTAAGAACGAAATGTTCTAACGGGGGGTCTAGAACAATTTTATTTTTTTTCGTGATTTCTAGAAATCAAAAAAAAAATAATTGTGTACATTTAACCCATAATTTGTATGGGAAAATGACCCCCAATATAACATTTCGCTCTTAGCACCAAGTGAAAGTATAGACTTTTAGCTTTCATTTGGTGGGTGACTTAGGGATACTGATTTTTTTTTTTCTAATAATATTCTTCTACCATCGACACCATGATCACGAATTACTTCAAGAAATTTTTAAACAAATATTCTGAAAATTCCTTAGCTTAGCTTAACTTAGCTTAGCTTTTGGACTGACTGCACATATCTATGGTTGCTACTCCACTCTGTAACAAGTGTCAGTGTAACGTCCAGTATTGATGAGATTTGTTGCGTTGTAGTATTCGTTAAGTTTGTTTAAAAAAAAGAAAACGTTTATAGTTAGGGGTGGTGGGGTAAAGAGGACAGGTGGGGTAAATGAACATAGTACAGTTTCATGACTTTTATTGGTTTTGAACATGTTTTAACGATTGAAGCTTATGCCTAAGATTCACATTACACTTTTGCTGATCTTGAACATTAAAATCAAATAAACCTTTTTAAAATGACAAAAACTTTAAAAATCACGTGAAAAATCGGAAATGATATAAAATCTTCTTATCATTGCAAAGGATTTCTCGTAAGTTATTTTCAAATTATTACAAGTTTTACACCCTAAACCAATGGTTCCCAAACTTGTCGGACCAAGCGCCCCCTTGAAGCTGATGAAAAATATTTTCGCCCCCCTAAGTTTGAATTTTTTGAAACAAGATTCGAAATTTTGAAATTGCATTAAAATCTACAAATTCTGCCTATTTTGTAAATTACTGGAACAAGACCTTCTTATTTACACTGTATTTTTTCAATTTTATTGAAAATGTTAAAACGCATCAATAAATTCTATTACGTCTTCATTCAACTTCCAGTTTAAATTTATAATATAAAATCGTGAATAAATAACATTCAGAATCATATTTTCGGAGAATTTTAAGGTAATGTGACTTTTAAATACAATTATTTTCAAATATCGATGAAGTAAGATTCAAAGTAGGGTTTAAGGATTCAGCTTTGTAAAACGCCTTGGTTTTCTCACAGAAATTCCAAAAGTTTGACGAAAATTGAAGCTTAACCGAAAATTAGAAGATTCCGTAATAAATTTAAATAAACTAAACAAAAACCTTTCAAGTGGTTTGAAAAATTTCAGCAATTTTACTAAATATGCAGACGTAATGTCATCTTGGATATCAACTTCGAATAACAAGATATTTGTAAAATCAAAGAAAAAGGAAAGGATCAGAAATCTGAAATAAAATGTTTAGTACCCAAATTTTGTTTAATATTCTCTCAAAAAATCTTAGAATACAGGACCCTTGAAAAACTCTGGTAAATTCAAAATACTTTCAGAGCTCAGCTATATCTTGAAATACATGAAAGCTTTAAGAACGCGTTTTGAATTCACACCTGAGACAAATCAAGGACAGATAAGTTTCGTATTTCGTGAAACATGAAGATTGTATCAAATGATATTGTTGCAAACATGCGATCATCAACAAGTATAATTTATTTAATTAAGAGATGAGAAGCTTTCACTTAATGGCTGATGACTTAGAAAAAGCACATAATCAAATAATCAATATTTCTCCAAAAATAGTTGCACTTGAGTTGAGATTTGGTTTTCAAAATGAATATTTCTGAAAAAAAATAAAACCCCTTGAAGGGAAACTTCTTCTAGTTTTTGGTAACTTCGTTCTATTCGTCATGGGGTAATATATTAAGCTTATTGAATCCCAGATTTACATCAAAATGTTCCCAATTAAGCTGAATTATTCGACCAAGTTTCAGACAATTCTAATAACAAAACACTCTCTTGACAAAGAGACCAGAACTGTCAAAAAATAACCAAAAAAATCCTAAATAAAATTATTATATTTTATTTAAGACACTTTATCAAATTAGCTGGCATTAGTGTCCAAGATCTAAATAAAATGGTTTGTGGAAAATTGCCCCCTTGATGAATTTTTCGCCCCCCAATTTCTAATTTTTAAATTTTCGCCCCCTTTAATGCCGTTTTCGCCCCCAAGGGGGCGATTTCGCCCACTTTGGGAATCACTGCCCTAAACCAATAAAGACCTCGTAGAAGAATACATTTGACTGGAAAAAAAATTAAAGTTTCGTAAAAAAAAAGTTTTGAAAATAATTTTAACATAATCAGACTTTTAGGGTAAAATGGACATTCGGTTCAATTTTCACCAATTTTTTTTTTCAAACAAGCCGTCATACATATCGTGAGATAGTTGAAGTAAAAAGTTATAAAAAATAGTTTATAGGGTAAAAGCACTAGACTTCGCCCCCTCAATACAAAATCATTTTTTTATATATGAAGTGGCGAAGATTGGAGCAGAATTTTAGGGGGGCGAAGTCTAGTGTTTTGACCCTATCAACAAAATATTATTTTCATCCAAAACAGTGCTTGTTTTTTTACACTATTTTTACAATAATTGTATTAGTGTATTTCAAAGTTATTATTAAAATTGTAAAAACTACAAAATAAAGGTTTTGTATAAAATTGATAGTTTGTAATTTAAAACATAGAAACAATATGCTATTATATAACTTTTAATGACTTGTTCATTTTACCCCATCAATTGTCCATTTTACCCCCACCAATTTTTTCTCGCTAGTTTGATGCACGTTTTGGTGAAGAAAATAATCAATGAAAACCATATTTTTTAAATGCAATCCCTTACAAGATTTCTTGAGTGTATCATTACCTTCCATGTTACTCGGAAAAGTAGATGGATTTTGTCGCATTTCCACTGGAAACGTCCAAAATGCTTAGGTTGTCCACTTTACCCCCACAACCCTAGGTTAAGGACAAACCTAAAGCAGCACAAAGGCACCAGTTCAATATTGATGAATTAAAATAGAATACATTTAGGCGCTGTACAAAGTGTAAGTGCAGCGTCCAATTGGAATCGCTCACGTAGTGCCCTAGTGGACAAAACAGCTGTAAATTAGGTTAAGTGACTAAGAATAAAAAAAGGACAAACTTGTTAGAAACCCTAAATGGCCGCCACAATGGCCGACTTTGGCACTTACTCACGATTTCGAAAGCACACATCTCTACGTAAACAAAACCAGCGCACCTGAGCTTCTTATGTTAAGCTTATTACAAGTGACCAAGAAAAGAATAATAAAATGCATTGTTGTTTGAAGCTTGCTTCTTGAGATTTGTGCGTTTGAAGTTCTGATGCACTGTTGAAACGGGATTTCAAGACGTTTGTCCTTAAGTACAACGTCCCAATAATCCCACGAACGCAGCCATCACTACACTGCCCCATGTAGGGACGGGTACGGTAATTCCTTTAGCCACCATCAGGCTGCACAGGACAAGACTGCACGAATGGGCGGCTATGACCTTGATGAGGAGGAAATTTGGGGCTAACGACGGGTTAATGACCAAAGGTTCAGGGTCAACGATCTTTAAAGCGAAGGATCAATAGCCTAGGGATCTGCATAGACAACAGTCGCAGTTTGGTAAAAGACATCTGAAGAAATTTGAATAATATTGGAAGTTAGAAAGTTATTTAGAAGGAGTGTAAGACATTAAGTTGTGAAAATCCGTGTTGGAAGCTAAGAACAAAAGGAGAAGAGAAGTTAAGAAAAAACTGGACCGCATAAACCCTGTACCCAATACAACCACCAAACGCGCCGACGAACATAGGCGTTTTCCAGTGACTCCACGAATCGCTGAAGCCTCGAGTCCGTCAACATACTCAAGGGGCGCACGGGACATGAAGAAGGGCGGCGAGAGGCTGCAGCCTAAAGAGGAGAAGACGAAGGAGAAAAGCTGCCAGCCCCCTGGCCCAGAAGGAGAAACGAAGCCAGTGGACAGGCGAAAGGAGCGGTAGCAAAGGCGTTGCAGTGCGCGGAGCTCCGAAGAAATGAGAACGAAGTGCGAATAAGGTAGGGGTAGAGAAGTAAGAAAGTGGGAGGCGTCGCCCGCTGTTAAGAGCGGACGCCAGAAAGATAGAGGAAAGTAGTAGGAAAGTAGGAGGCAAAAGAAGCAAAATAAAAGTGCACGAGATCAAGCATATAAGGAATTCCTTAATCGGATCTACGAGTACTTTGTTTCCGCGGAGTGTCATGAGCATCTTGCCGGCACCTAAGGCTTGAAGACAGGGGTTTCACTCTTGCTGAGAATAACACGGCCCTTGCTCAGTTACTGAATAATTGACTGGAAGTGGTCAACATTCTCACTGTACGCGCTTCAAAGACTCTCTTACCGGTATAATAATGGCGCCGGCCACGTCCTTGCAGTCAGGTTGGAATAGGGAAGGAATGTTAGTAGCAACCTTTGTTGTAAAGGTCCGCATTTACCGCCCACCAAAGGTTGCAGGAAGGATTGCTTCATTGCTTGTTAGCCGGGAAGGTATCGTTGAGTCAGGATTCACTTTGATAAGTAATACGATCTTTTGAAATTGAATCATACCAGGAAGACTACAACGCTATTGTTCACCTCACGCGGAAAGCAAACAATCGACCACCCACGTCAGGTGGTCACTAGTATGGGACAAATATCAAATCCTCGCTCCAGTCGACTTTTTAGATCCCATTTAGGTCCCATATGAACTGTGCAAAATTTCAGCGCAATCGGTGAAACTATAATTTAGCGCAAGCGGTTCAAAGTTTTCATAGGATTTACTATGGGAAAAGTTACACTTTCAGATAAAAAATCCCAGAGGTCGCCCCTTGTATCCTTAATTCAAATCGATCAACGTTTCTTGTAGAAAAATAATTCATGAAACTTTCCTTCGAAGACCGCAAAACAATTGGATGCTTGTGAAAAAAGTTTTTAGTTTATTACCGATTAGTGATCCAACGAACGGCTTTTTGTTTTGTTTTATTAGCAGCACTGTAGCTGCTGCCTTGGCTGCTGCTGTTTCTGGGGGTGGTGATGCCTCCCGCCACCCCATGCAACAACGGCAGCAGCAGTGCTGCTGATAAAACAAAATAAAAAGCCGTTCGTTGGATCACTAATCGGTAATAAATCAATAACTTTTTCCACAAGCATCCAATTGTTTTGCTGTCTTCGAAGGAAAGTTTCATAATTGATTTTTCTACAAGAAACATTGATCAATTTGAATTAAGGAGACAAGGGACGACCTCTGGGATTTTTTATCTGAAAGTGTAACTTTTCCCATAGTAAATCCTATGAAAACTTTGAACCGCTTGCGCTAAACTATAGTTTCACCGATTGCGCTGAAATTTTTCACAGTTCATATGGGACCTAAATGGAATCTAAAAAGTCGACTGGAGCGAGGATTTATTTTTTCCATACAAGCGTGTACCATACTAGGTCACTTAATATTCACTACACAAGACGTGGCAAAACATGCAAATTGACGCGCTATTGTTCGCTTCACACAGAAAGCAAACAATCGACCACCCGCGTCAATAGATCACTCAATATGTATTCAAAAAATATATTAATAAATAAAACACACCACAAACATACACAAACAGATACTTAGAGAAAAAATAGCTATCATCTGCCAGATTGCACAAAAAAAGTGTCATTCAAGAAAATAATCAGAAGAGGTAAATTTTATGATTTGTAATCCCGACAAAAATCCAAGTCGACACTTAGGTGACGATCTATACAAAGTCAATGAAAAAATGTTTCGAGAGAAGACAACACAAACATAGAATACCCCTATCACCTTTGGTATAAGACTGAATTAATAAAATAATTGAAATAGAATCCACCGAAATAGAATAACAAGAAACAAACTCATCGGCCTCGGATAACCGCATTTAGTTGGTGCTCTGAGTTTGCCACTGATTGCAACACTGTAACAGGTCGGAGATGCATTCCAAACCATTTGCTTACTCGTTTACACCGGTCGCAGTCTCCAGTTAGCCTAGTGGTTATGGCTATGGATTGCCAACCCAGAGACGGCGGGTTCGATTCCCGTTCCGGTAGGGAAAATTTTCCCGGCTCCCTGGACATAATGTATCATTGTACTTGCCTCACAAGTCACAATATACAAAAATCATACAATGGCAGTCAAATAAGGCCTTTCAATTAATAACTGTGGAAATGCTCAAAGAACACTAAGTTGAAGCGAGGCAGGCCAAGTCCCAATAGGGACGTAGAGCCATGGAGAAGAAGAAGAAGAACCAGTCGCAGTCGCTTAGTCACTTCGTCAACGAAGCACCTCCACACGAGGAACGACGACAGCGCGAGCAAACGGCAAGAAAAAAGCGACATATTGCATCCGACCTCTAACCTCTCACCTCTAATTCTCAACGACTGTCACGGGAAGGAGTTAACATGACGAACATTACTATATATTCTATTTTTTTTTAAGAAAATACTGTTATTTTTTAGTAATATGGAACGAACTCACCGATAAGTATCCACCCATCCATTCAGTTCTTCTATTCGATGCAGCCATAACGCCCTCTTACCACATGTGAAAATAAAATCGAAGCACCGAAGGCAATGCGCGTGCAAATCCGGCCTCCAGATACCAAGCCACCACTACACACATTGCAGATATCTTCCAGGAATTCCTTCAGATATGCTCGCAACAATTCTTTCAGGAATATCTTCGGAAAACTCTGCCTGTGTTTTATTCAAGGATATTTTAAGTTTACTTCCGTGGATCTCTTGAAATATTTGGGCAAGCGTCTATCCAAGAAATCCTTAAATTTTATCCAAAGATCCCTCTAGGAATTCCTTCAAGAATTCCCTGAGAAATTAATCAAATAAATTCCTCCAGGGATTCGTTAAGGAATTTATCCAAATGTAATCTGACAGTATACAAAAAATCCTCCAAAGATTCATTCCAGAATTCCAACATGAATTTATCTCAGGATTCCTTTAGAAATTCTTCCAGGCAGGTTTGTCTGCACTTGGTGCATGATAACTCTGCTCTTCAGCTTTACACCACCAGCGCTCAATGAAAACTAGCCTGCTTCTAGAAGTTCCTCCAAGAATACTTCGTCAATCTCTTCCATTGATTTTTTTTTTCAGGAACTCCCACAAGGATTTTCTGAGAAATCCCTCCATTCAGGAATTCCACCAATTTGCTTCGAAACTTATCCATGATTTCCATCACATTTTTTTTTCAAAAATTTCTTCAGGCCCCATGTGTTCTTCAGCAATTCCTCCGAGGATCCCTTCAGAATTATCCTCATGGAATATTTTAAAAATTTCTCCAATGATTTCCTAAGTAATTCCTTCAATAATTTGCTTTTAAAAATCCTCTAACAGGATTGCGTTAGTACTCCAAGTAACAGGCCTATCTGAATAGCAGTCCTTAGGCTAAAGTTTGCCTAAGAATAGTTTATTCCACTCTTGTTCAGCAAAAATGTTTGTTGGGTACTTACTTCAAGTTTTCCTACGGGGGTTCCTCCCAGAGGTTTTTTTTTTCAAAAACTCCTGTACGAAATTTCATCGAGAATTACAGCTCATTATGGAAATCCTCTTATTACTTTTTTGTTTCAGGGGAATTTTTCCATGGAATCAGTAAATTTCTCCAAAAGTTCCTTCAATGAATTCCTCCAAGAATTCTTGCAGAAAGTGCTTCAACGGTTTACTCAAAGGATTCTTCCGGACATTCCTCCAGTTCAGAAAATCTTTGAAGAATTCCTTCAGAAATTTCGTCAAAGTATTTTTCAACAATTCATCCAAGGATTGTTTCGGAAAATCATCCACTGATTTCATGGGGAATTTCTTGAATTCCTCAAATAATTCCTTTACTAATTTTTCCAAGGTTTCCTTCAACAATTTCTTCGAAAAATCTTCTAAAGATTTGATCCGGAATTCCAGTGGTTCCAGGATTTTCTCTAGAGTTTTTTTTTAAAGCTTCTCCAAATATTATTTTAAAGTCTTCCTTCAGAGATTGTTTCAGTAATTCCTTCATGTCTATTTACAGAAACTCCTCCAAGAATTATCTCTAAGATTTAGGACTTCTTCTTAAATCTTCTGGAATTACTTCATATTTTTTTCGGAAAATTCTTTGAAAATTCAACACGTCCGAGATATCCTCCAAAGTGTCGGTCCAGAGTTAAACCAGCAGTAGTTGCTTCAGGAATTCCTTCAAAGATTGCTTTTGTAATTCTGTCATCCTATTCAAAGAAAATTCTTTCTTAGTTTTGTGTGAGTTATGAGATTCACAATTGGATTCTTTAGCGGTGTTGAGATAATTCCATATTCTGAATCTGCATGCCAAACTGAGCCGAAATCCAAATTTTCACTAACTTTGGTGCCCGGGAACCTATTTAAAAATCAATTTGAATTTTGTATGGGGGCGATTTAATGAATCACCCCTCGTCGGATTTTGCACTGTAGCCCAGCTGTCAAAAGGTGATTTGGAAAAATCTCTTTGAAATTGATTTTAAGCATCAAAATAAAGTTCTAAAAATCCGATAAAAATCATAGTGGTTCAGAAAAAGTTGCTCTTTCGTTTAAAAATATAAAATCATTAATTTTTTCGTAATTTAAAAACCCAAGTGCGCCTTAAGGGCTGTCCATTTATTACGTAAGGGAATTTTCACGATTTTTCGACACCACCTCCCCCCCTTCCACCTTGTAAGATTGTATGAGAAGCCAAACTTTTGTATGGCGCGTAAGATTTCTCAAGCCCACCCTCCCTCCATAAACCCTTACGTAATTAATGGACAGTCCCTTAAAACATATATACTGATGAAATTCTCAATTGTACAACATTGCCAGACTTCGCCTGTAATCAGTTTTCGTTTTAACATTGACACCGACCTATTTATGCTCGCAATTATCGCCAGAAAAAGTTTCCAACAAATCCATTTGTAAAATACCCTTTAACAGCGTGCGAGGAAAACTGCTGATTTATTTCACTTTGAGTGAGTAATTGGCCGGCAAAACTGTGTCATTTTCTCAGGTGTTGGCACGCTTGCTAAAATGCATAATTTCAAAGGGCAATGCATAAACCCATTAAATTTAATTACGCTTTCAATGTCGCCGTTTAAGCGAATAATACGCAATGGCGGCGGCGGCGCTCACTCTACTTTGAGTTGCATATCCATATGCACAAAAATGGAGATTTCAGGCTAAATCAGGTGCGACCGTTTGATCTGCCTGCATCAATCAGAGCCATCAAGCAATCGCTCTCCACCAGCGAGTGCTGTCGGACCATTTGGTGCCTGCTCAACGTTGATGATGACGGCTGGCGCAAGTGGTCAGAGTGTCACATCAATCAAGCCATATGCAGCGCTGGAAGATTACGCACGATCAGTGAGGACTAATGGCTTACATTTTCTATCCTCAATATAGTATGAGCTTTGGCAGTAAGATGTACAGAGACTTGCAATGAAACGGGTATACTTATTTTCGAAAAGAACTCAAAAATTAAAAATTGAACCTTTCTCTCTTAGTCCCTTACCCACATCCACATGATGCTCTAACTGCGACAAAGCCTGTGTTCTATAAGGGCTTGTAATATTATACGAAAAGAAGTAAGCGAGCATGGTTAAGATTCTATACCTACATGGATAAAATGGCCCAACGCATAGAAAACATTCCTAGAAGCACCCAATCATATTGTTTGATTATTGAAATTAAGGTTTATTCATTCAATAGCACCCATGAGCCTGACGTACCTAACTTTTCCTAATTAGGGAAGTAGGGTAATTGATCCGATCATGGAGGAGTTAAGCGCTGGGATCATGTTTAAACCACAATTGTATCGCCCCAAGCAAACTTTTTACATGGATTGAATTGAAAATAATAAAATCCATCCTTAATCTACGGGAAAATAACGAAATATTGCCACTTTGATGTTGTTATGAGCATTTTATTCGTTTTTATCTGAAAGATCATTGTGTTCCTAATGTTGCGGTATGTGTTCCTAATGTTGCGGTATTTTGTTCCTATTGTTGCGGTATCCCATTGAAATCATATGGGATACCGCAACATTAGGAACACTACCGCAACAATAGGAACACAGCAGCAAACACATTTATGAAAATATTTTTTTAAAATAGGTTTTTGGGCAAATCTTAAGCAAACAAATGGTGCAATCTCATAATTTAAGCACCACACATCTATTAAAAATACCTTTTGGTAACATTTCAGTCGAAAAAGTGCTCAATTGCCATTACCGCAACAATAGGTACTACCGCAACGATGGGAACAATTACCCTAACGATTACACATTTTGGTGTGGTTTTGGAAACAATGCACTTATGTATAAGTCAAATATATTTTTGAGCTTAATGGCTAGTTTCCACCTGGTAAGTACTGTGTAAAAGGATAGGACAAGTAATGGTCAAATAAAACTATGGCAATCAAAATTACTTTAGCGTTCGCAGTTGATAAGTAATTCGCAGTCAGAAAGATTTGCCAACAGATGGCACTGTCATGCCATGCTGTCAGTCATGTTGTTAATTTTCCGTACGGAATAATATGTCGATGTATTATTCCGTGAGTAAAAGTGACATTTTCTCTTTCTTTTTGTTTCTTCTTTCGCACCAAAGACATCAGTGTGCATTAAGCTGTTAGTACACAGGGGCCTTGCCTTAGGCCTAAAGTACACAGGGTTAAAGATTTGGCAAGGGAAGAACTCAAGATCTGTTTGAAATGCAACGGAATGCGGAAGCACTGTGGTATGCGTACTCAAAAAAATTCCGCAACTCTGCCACTGCGGCAAAACGCAATGAGCGGGGATTTCCTGCGGTTAATTTCAAAACAACTTCAGTTTGGTGAATAATAGTTTGTTTCCTGGAAGAAAGTGTGAGAATCTGCAGCATTGCTCTTGCTCTGTCTCGCTCTATCGGTGGTAATTGTGGGACGATCTTGGGGACGATAATGGGGTTATTATAGAGAGAAAATTAATGCAGTAAAAATCCAAAGATTTTAAGAACGAACTTTGACCAGGTAATCCATGAGATATAAAGAAGTTAATACGGAAGGAAATTCCAAGAATTCCATTCTCATAAACGATAGTTATGATTTTATAAGAGTCCGTGTGTTGTCCGAGATTCTGCAGGAAGCGGGAAATACTATTAAAAAACTAATAATTCGGCGAAGCTCCTGAAGTTCTTCAAAGCAGCTGTGGGTCCAAGAGAAGCTAATGATTTCAAAAAAAAGTTCGGGACTCTGGGAGTTTTGGAAAGATGGTGTTTTTAAGATCCTCATGAAAATAGCTCTTAATTCCAGGAACAAGCTGGCTAGTTCTCGAAAATTCCTCCGAGAATTCCTCAAGGAGTGTTCCGAAAATTCCTCCAAGGATTTTCCAGGAAATCATCCAGAATTTTTCAGGTGAATCCTCTAGGAAATCCCCGATAAAACTTCCGAGAGTTCCCGGGTATGCCTCCAGAAGTTCCCCGTTAATTCCTTAAGGAGTATATCCATGAGTTCCCCAGAAATTCTTCCAGGAGTTCTTCGAGAATTCATCAAGGGGATTTTCGAGAACTTCTACAAGAGTGAATTCTTGTAGGAGCTCCCCGAGAATTCTTGCAGAAAATCTCCTGGAATTCCCCAATGAGATTCCAGGAAATTCCCCCAGGAGTTTCCCAGGAACTCATCTAAAATTACCTCGGTAATTCCACCAGAAGTTCACCAATAATTCCACCATGACTTCTTCGGGAAAATCTCCAGGAGTTTCTCTGAAATTCTGGTGCATGTCTTCCAGAATTCCTGCAGAACTTCCCCGAGAATCCCCGGATAGATTCCTGGAGAAATTTATCGGAGAAATCCCCGAAGCAATTTCTTGAGCAATCACCAGAGGATCTTCTGGAGCAAATCTCCAAAAATTCCTTCTAAGATTTTTCCAATAATTCCTCCGGAGATTCCTCCAATATTTCCTCCGGAGATTTCTCCAGGAATTCCACCGGAAATTCCTCCTGGAATTTCTCCGGAGATTCCTTCAGGAATTACTGCAGGAATCTTTGGGGGAATTCCTGGAGGAATTCCTGGAGGAATCTCCGGTGGAATTCCTGGATAAATCTCCGAAGGAATTCCGGGAGAAATTTCTGGAGGAATTCTGGTAGGAATTTCTGAAGGAATTCTGGTTGGAATTTCTGGAGGAATTCTGGGAGGAATTTCTGGAGGATGTCTGGGAGGAATTTCTGGAGGAATTTCTCGTGGAATCTTTAGAGGAATTATTGGAGAAATTTCAAGGAGGTATTTCTGGAGGAATCTCCGGAGGAGTTGAATGAGGGATCTCCGGAATATTATTTGGATGGATCTCCGGATGAATTCCCGAAGGAATCTTCGGAGGAGTACCTGGAGGAAGCTTCGGGAGAGTTCCTGGAAAAATCAGCAAAGATAATCCAGAGGAATCTCCAAAGAAATTCCTGAAGGAATCCTCAGAGGAATTCCTGGAAAAATTGGCGGAGATAATCCGGGAGGAATTTTCGGAGGAATTCCTGGAGGAATCCTCGGAGGAATTCCTGGAGGAATCATCGGAGAAATTTCTGGAGGAATCCTCGGAGGAATTCCTGGAGGAATTTCCGGAGGAATTCCGGGAGGAATTTCTGGAGGAATCTCCGAAGAAACCTCCGGGGGGTTTTTAGGAGGATCTTTTGGAGCAATCTCCGGAAGGTTATCCAGGTTCTGCAGGAATCTCCAGAGAAATTTCTGCAGGAATCTTTGGAGGAATTATTGGAGAAATCTCAGGAGGAATTTCTGGAGAAATGTCCGGAGGAGTAGGAATCTCCGGAGGAATTCCTGGAGGAATCTTTGGAGGAATTATTGGAGAAATCTTAGAATGCATTCCTGTAGAAGTCCTAGAAGAAACTTTTGGAATGATGCCGGAAGGAATTTCTGCGGGAATCTCTGAATAAATATCAGAGTGAACCCCGAAAAAAAATACTACAGAAATCCTTCATGGAGGGATTTTTTGTAGAACTTCTAATGAAAATCTCAGAGACATTTCGTGGATCCTTCGTGGATCTTCATTCAATTCCCTGTGAAGCTTTGTCCCAGTGTTTCTTCAAAAACTCCATGAAATAACCGTCAGAGACCCAGCAGAATTCCTCCCACCGTAGTGCGAATCCGTAGTCTGGATTTTCCCCAGAAGCCCACCCAAAAGTTATAAATTAAATCATTTTCCCCAAACGCGCGCAAAAAAGTACATTTCAATTTCAATAACATTTCCTGAGGAAACGAACGAAATTTCTTCAAGTCCAAATCGTAAACAACCTGGTGTCCTTCTCTTTCACATCCTTGTTACAGCATCGTTTCGTTAAAATGCTGTCAGTTGAACAAATGTCAAAATTACTTACGGAAAAAGGAGGAATTTTACTTGAGCGCTCTACTTGGGAGCAGGAAACTACGCTTAAAGGTTTTGGTGTATATTGGTTTGCGTGGACAAGTTACGGCCACGGAACAAATTTGAAAAAAAAGCTAAGACGTTAACAAATGTTGCAATAAATTATTACCAAAATAATGTTCAATTCAATTTCTAAATAAAGTTATACAGATTACACCTATCCAAAGCACAATATTGTGTTTCGAATTCGGAACATGTGCTGCTACTGTTCTAACCCCACTGTAAGTGGTAATTTAATACCTTGGTGCCAAAAATTGTGGGTTTCAATTTTTCCCATGTGCGTCACTGTAGCGACCATAATACTCCATTCCGGCTTAAACAAGGCTTCTCGTCACATGCACGGTCAGGGGCTAATATTTACAGCTTAAGCAGCCACCATCATCAGTGAAAGGAGCGATAAATACCATTGAAAAGTGAATGAATTGGCGCTGCCGATGGGAATGAATGGCCGCCGCGGCTAAAGGTAAAGCTATCCGAATTGCCGATTCCAAGTAGGTACAGCACTCATTGTTTGAATCCGTGTGACTGGAATCGGTAAACTACATATAAGCAATGCTGCTAATTCACACCTCTCGAAGATCATTTGGCGCTTACCAACTGGCTCCCGTGTCATTTGCATGCGTTAGGAGCGGGAAAAAAAAAAATGCTGCGCGATACCTAGTAAAAATGCCATGAAACACACTATTGTTCGGCATATCCAGCGCAGCGCCAAAAGGTATTGATCGGCGGCCATTGAGAGGCATCTTGCGCAAGCTCATGCCTATACTTGGCTCCACTATTAGGTGTTTCGATTCAACGAAATTGAAGCTTGACGCGTTCCGTAAAGGAACCCATATATTTTCACAACAATTTGCAAATTGCAGGCTCAACCATAAATGTCGGTCCACGAGTGCCACTTGCCTGTACAAAAAAAAGTGTGGATTTATTGAACCACAAGGTCACACGTTACTGAGTAACTGGGACAGTGAACCCTGATAGGTTCGTTTGTTTGTTTGGTCTTAAAGCATAAATTTGAACCTTCAGCACAATGTACAGAATTTTGATGCTTGCCGAGTGATTATGAAGTCAATCAGTTTATATTTATTCAATACACATTTTGGCTCGCCAAAGGTGCTGAGTGTGACTGTGATCGAATTCCAATATTCTTTTCGGGTATCATGCGAAATAACCGATGCGATAAAATTCGATTCATTGAATATTATCCGTCCCACAGCTCTTGACAACTTGGATGCCATTCATAGACATTATTAGGATATATTCCAGATCAACAAACTAACGTGAAGTTTAGTAGTACAGGTCTCTACAAACTACAAACTGTAAACATTTATGGTTACTGAATCTACTTGAAGACTAAAAGATATTATTTTAGGGTCGTCCAAACTGTGCTGGAGTTCTGTCTTGTACAACTACAACCATCATAGTGGATATTTTCACTATAAGTTATACCATCACATATGCATCTATTGTCTATGAGTTCTTAGAATTATGCGAACCATTCCAAAAATCTTTTGAGATATTCAAGACCAACCAATCCACTTCGAGCAACAGAACTCATAACAGTAGTCATAACCACTATTAATAGTAATGTTGCATTTGTATGCTACAAAAGTTCAGCTTAATTTCCCCAACAGGGGAGGAAACAAAAATGTTGCAAAAGCAACCATTATTAATGGACATACTTGAAGACTAAGTTGTTGTTGTTAAGGGCCCATATAGCCGAGGCGGTAAACGCACGGGTATTCAGCATGACCATGCTGAGGGTGACGGGTTCGATACCCGGTCGGTCCAGGATCTTTTCGTAAAGGAAATTTCCTTGACTTCCTTGGGCATAGAGTATCTTCGTGCCTGCCACACGATATATACATGCAAAATGGTCATTGGCAGAGGAAGCTCTCAGTTAATAACTGTGGAAGTGCTCATAAAACACTAAGCTGAGAAGCAGGCTTTGTCCCAATGAGGACGTTACGCCAAGAAGAAGAAGAAGAAGAAGAAGAAGAACTTGAAGACTAATAGATATTACTATATACTCTTGTGATACCCCAAGTCTTTGATATCTTGGTCATAAAGATTAAGGTTATCTTCAAAACTCCAATTTAAGTCCAACTGTTTAAAAGGTTGATAAGTTACTGTAGTTTTAGTTATTTAGTTGCAGTCAATAATTTAGTAGTTTTGCAAACTTCAGTGGCTCCCAACCACTGAGGATGAAGTGAAACGGTTTTATGATTCTGCATCTAGTGGTTCTCAGTCTGTGGTCACGGTCCACAAGAATTTCTCAAGAAACAAAAGTGCTAGGATGAAATGCAATTTTTTTTTTCAGATTGATCATCTCAATGATCATCTCCAATATAGTTAGGATGAAAAATTAGTGGCTTCCAATCTGTGGTCACTCACTAAAATATAGATCAGTAATTCCCAATATGAGGTCTCGGGTTTCTCAAGCATCGAAACTTTTAGGAAGTAGTGTAAATGTTTTTCGGATTACTCATCTCAAGGTGCAGTATTTTCAACATAGATGCATTGCAAAGATCATTGTTTTCCAATTACTCAAGAACCAAAAGTGTGATAACGGAATTAAATTAGCACGGAATGTAAGAGATTGGCGTAGCTAGGATTTTTCTGGAGGGGACCCAGGGGGAGCCTGACTTGTGCGGGAAGGGCGCCCGATATGTGAATATGCAAATGGGCATAGCAGTTTTGAGGAATCAAAATTACTGTTTTAGATTTGGCCGGGGTTCTGCTAAACCGAACTAAGCGCCAAAAAGTTTATTCCGAGATAATTAAGCTTAAAGTTCAACCACTCAGGAATAAACAACAGCTAAGATTATTTGAAACTTTTTCGCACACATGTAACTTACAAACCTTCATTAACCATCACAGATGAAGAATAAATGTAAATTATTTAAAATCATTGATATAATAACATTTAATTTCACAGTACTTTGCACTCAGTTCACTCTGGCTGAACAAAAACATTGGAATATGGTTTATAGTTCAGTGTGGCTGAATGTGTGTCTTTGTTTCAGAGAAAACCAGTCGGAATGTGATAAAAAATCTCGATTTTTCAGTGTCTATGAAGTTGAAATCGATATCACTCACAATCCTTCACATGAATCAGAGAGGACGCGTAGTATGGTAGCACAGAGGTCTCAAAATAGTGTGATATGTTAACGGCGGAAGCCCTCCCAGCTCAGCCCTTCCCACCCATGTTTTTATATTATAGGCGGTGCATGTGTATTGTGCAGGCACAGAGCAAGAGTGATTATGCCAAATGATGTCCGTGCATGTTCTGAGATCCCGAGATGTGAAGGTGAAGCAATTTGTGTACTTAAAATTTATGCTGGTCGAAGAAAACCATGAAAATGTTCTGCCAAAGTGAACTAAGTACAAAAAAGTTTTCTAAAATATGAAAGAGATTCGAACTTGGATCATTTAAGTGATAACCAAGCGCGTTACCTCTAGGTCATTTTAACTAGCTGAAGGTCAGTCGTTACGTCTGAATCAAGTTTCAAACATTCTTCTCAAGGATGGTTTTCGTGAAAACCCCAATTTTCGATCAGCCAAAGTGAACTAAGTGTTTGGGTTTTTGAAGCTTTATTATTCTTATTAGCCTTGTTGTTCAAAGACGGCTCCTGGGTTAAATAATCTGTAGGAGGTGTATCGACATAACGCATGTATTCAAAACCAGTTCATTTTTGTATTGGTGAGAATAAATTGATTTTTAAATGCAGTGGATTTGGTTCGGTCTGGCTGAATGTGATTTGGAAAAATGACGATCAACGCCATCGAGACATAATTGGATCCTCCAACACCCGTATTTTTCTTTACGTGTTAAATTCTCTCATAGATTGTTACTATGAGTCGGCTAGAAGTTAGAAATCTGACGGCGATGAGGAAAACTTGAAATGTTCATCATTTGGACCAAAACTAAAATATTTCGCCGATTCTATGGAATGGTTTGCAGTTCACTCTGGTTGGATGCAATTTTATTTTTTGTATGTTCTGCCAAACAGAAATTTTGAATTAACTCCACGAAGAGCTGTCAGAATTACTGGATTTTTACACGGAAAGAAGATCATCATATTCTTCATCTAATGGTTAAGAAAACTCAATTTTTCAAAAAATGGTCTTTGGTTCGGTTTAGCAGAACCCCGACCATTTGTTCCTAGTTTTATATGAGTATGAACAACTTCTCCAAGATTTTTCCATAGCTAGTAGCAGTGCAGTGATTCCATCATGGATTCCACAAGAGATTCCTTCAAGAATTCACCCAGACATTTATTTGGGGATTTGTCCTGGGATATATCTTTGAAGGTTCCTGGCTTCCTTCAGGAGTTTCTCCAGAGATCCTTCAAGTTATTTCTGCAGGCATTCCTTCAGAGATTTCTCCATATATTCCTTCCAGAATTCCGCTAGAGAATTGATCCAGTAATTCTATTTGGAGTGATTTGAAGTATTTATGCAGAAAAACTTACTAGAGATTATTTCAAAATAATCCAGGAATTTGTCGAGCGGACCTGGTGTGGTGGTTAGAACACAAGACTATCACGCCGAGGACCTGGGATCGAATCCCACTCCCGACATACTCACAAAATGTGGGTTCTTCCTTCGGAAGGGAAGTAAAGTGTGGGTCCCGAGATGAACTAGCCTAGGGTTAAAAATCTCGTTAATACAGACAAAAAAAATCCAGGAATTTCTTTAAAAAATTGTTCAAAAAATCCTCTAGGGGTCCATGCAAGTATTCCTTCAATAATTCGTCCAGAAATTATTACAGACACGGATTTCTCCAGATTTTTTTTATTAAGGGATTCCTACAGAAATTCTTCCTGGAATTTGCCAAGAAAGCCCTCCTGAGATTCCCTAAGCAATTCCTCATGGGATTGCTTCCGGGATTCCTCATGGCGTATCTTTAGAAATTCCTCCAAGAATTCCCCCAAGGATTCGCCCGGGATTTCCCTCTGTAATTCTTTCAGGAACAACTTCCGGATATATTTTAAAAATGCCTGCAAGAAATCTTCTTGGGATTCCTTCAGAAACTCCTACAGAAATTAATCCAAGATTTCAGGATTTCCTCAGAAATTTCAGCGATTTCTTCAGCACTGAGATTTCCTCTGAACTTTGTTTCTTCTGGAATTCTTCCTGGGATTCCTACAGGAATTCCTCAAGGGATTCCTTTAGAAACCACTCAAGGGATTCCTTCAGAAAATCCTCCAGGAGTTCTTCTAGGATTCCTCTGAGCATTCCTGCAAGGACTGCTCTAAAAATTCCTACAGGGATTCCTCCAGGAATTTCTCTAGGAATTCCTCTAGAGATTCTTCTAGGAATTTCTCTAGAGATTCTTCCAGGAATTATTTCAGGGATGCCTCCAGGAATTCCATCAGGGATTCCTCCTGCAAATGCTTCAGTGATTTTCCAAGGAAATTATCCAGGAATTCTTCTAGGGAGTCCTCCAGGAACCCCTCTAGAAATTTCTCAACGAATTTCTCTAAAGTTTCCGCCAGGAGTTCCTACAGGCATGTCTCCAGGCATTCCTTCGGGAGTCCCTTCAGGGATTTCTATAGGGATTCTACCTAGCATCTCCCAGGATTGAATTTACCTTCAGGTACCTTCCCAGCATTTTTGTCCAGGAATCGCTCCAGAAAATTTTCAAGAATCTTCAAAGTTATAACAAGGAGTTTTAAGAAGAGATTCCTTCAGGCAATCATTCGTGGATTTCTTTAAAATTTGTTTCAGAGATTCTTTCAAAAAAGCTTCCAGGCACTTTTTTGTAATTTCTAAAAAAAAAGCTTCTGAAAAATATCCCTGGAGGAATATATGGAACAATTCCTACATGAATCTTTAAAGCAACCCAGGCTACATTTCTGACGGAGCCACAAGAGCAATTTCTAAAATAAATTGTGAAGGAATTTCTTCAGGTATCCAAGAGACGGCCCAGCCAAAGGTTGAAAGTCTCTATAATAAAGACAAATCAATTCAGGAATCCCAGAAGGAATTTCTCATGGAATTCTTGGAGGAATCCTTCAATGAAGTTCCGAAAGAATCTCTGTAGGATTTCTTTAAAGAGAGTTTTCGATGAATTTCTATAAAACTATTGAAGGAATCCCGCACTGAAATTCCTAAAGAAATCCCTCAAATTCTGAAGAAGATTCTGAAGGATTTTTTTTGAAGAAATCTTTAATAAAATGTCTTTAAAAATCTTAGGAAGTACTTTCGAATGAATCTCTAGAGGAATATCTGAAAAAAACTGGGGAGTTCTTTGAGAAATCCCAGCAGGAACTTTTAAAAAATTCCTAGACAAATACCAGGGGAAAATCATCGGAACATCCTTGGAATTCCTAGGAAAGTTTATTAAGTAATCTTGTGGATAAATTTCTGAAAGAATTCCTGCAGGCATGAAAAACGCTTAAATAAGCTTCTGTAAGGGTTCCTGGGAAAAACTATTGAGATATTTCTAAAGGAATTCCTGTAGGAATTCATAGGAATCATTTCTGAATCAAACCCTTCGGAAATCCTTCGGGATTTTGTGGATCATGTGGATCAACCTTGTAGAAGTGCCTGGACACATTCTGGTGGGATCTTCCAGCGAGCATTTAGAACACTTCCTGAACAATTTTTTTTTCCGGAAGAAATACTTGTACGAATTTCTAAAAGAATCAAGAATCTCTAGAAGTTTTTCCGAAGAAACCACTGGAAGAGTTTATGAAAGAATCTTTGAAATACTTCAAACTTCGAAGGATTTCCCAATCGCATTTCGAAAAGAATTTCTGAAGTCATCCCTGGCGGAGTTTCAGGAGGGATTCATGTAAATCTATATTAAAGAATTCCTGGATAAATTTCTCTGGTGGAATTCTCAGGGGAATTACTGAATGCAAGCTTCTGGATATGGGGTCTCCAGTTAGCCTTGTGGTTAAGGCTATGGATCGCCAATCCGGAGACGGCGGGTTCGATTCCCGTTCCGGTCGAAAATTTTTTCTCGATCCCCTGGGTATAGTGTATCATTGTACTTGCCTCACAATATACAAATTCATGCAATGGAAGGCAAAGAAAGCCCTTCAACTAATAACTGTGGAAGTGCTCAAGAACACTAAGTTGAAGCGAGGCAGGCCAAGTCCCAGTGGGGACGTAGAGCCACAAATAAGAAGAAGAAGAAGCTTCTGGATATGGTATCTCATAAAGAATTTATAAAGAAATCTCCAGGTTTTTTTAAGGAATCCCGGAAAAATTTCTGGAGAAAACTTTGGAAGAATTCCTGAAGTAGTCTGCAATGAACATTTTCTAAAGATATTCGTGATGAAATGTCTGATAAAATTCTTAACTTTTGATTTTCCGACGGAATTGCGTTTTTGAAGAAGTCCAAGGAGGATTTTCTGAAAGAACTCTCGCATGGAATTTTGAAAGAATTTATGTTGAGAAATTCTGCGGAAACCCATGAAAGCCGTGGAAGCTTTTCTGGTAGAATTTTTTTGAGGATCCTCTAGAGATAGTTCTAAAGGAAAATGTAGAGCAATTTCTGAAGGAAGGAATTCGTTGAAAAATTTCTGAAAAATTTGATTTAAAGATTTTCTAAAGGAATCCATGGAACAATTGTGGAATGAATCCAAGGAAGGTTTAAGTTTTTGGAAGAAAATCTGGGATAATCTCAGCTCCTTATTATAGATTGTTATTCGTGGGCAGCACCTTAAGGGGTGGAGACGAATAACAGTATTCCTTTCCTTTATTGATGATGATGATGATGATGATGGTGATTATGACAATGATGATGATGATGATGATGATGATGATGATGATGATGATGATAATGATGATGATGATTATAAAAGTGGTTATGGTTGCAGAATCATTGCGGAAGGAAATGAACCTGATGGTTTGTTCAAGAAGGATGAGTTAAAATCACTGAAATCCTTCAGAAGTCAACAAAAAGTTGCTGGCTACTCTATGAACTTAAGTCCGATCATCAGTTCATTTAACTCTCTTAGGTTACACCAAATTGTCATATCACATCACCAACCATAGGTGACTCCTAGATTGACAATGTACCCTAATATACCCTACTACCAAAAAAAATACGTCACAAGAAAATCGTGGAGACACTGAGATTTCCGGTCTTCATAACAATGGTTGTCTTACTAACATTCTCTTCCGTCCTCGATGGCCGTAAGGACGTGGCGTTATTGACTGTACGGGAGACTGAGGAGACTTGATCCCTGGGGAGAGTTGTTCCTCCCATATTTTCTTGGAATCAAAAACAGTTTTCTTCTAGCATATTTTTTCTGAAACTACATCTAAACAAACGACTATGTTTTGGCTACAAGTGATTTTGATTTTGCATTGCACCATTTTTTTACGGCTTATGGTTTGTTTTCAGTCCATTAGAAATCTTCAATGCGATTTTAAAAAATCTCAATAACTTTCTGAAACTTGAACCAAATCGTGTCAAAATTTCACAGCACATAGTTCAAACAAAATACTATCAAACGTATTTATCCAAATAAAAGTGTAGTAAAAATATTCTAATTATTGCAGCTAAGTATACCCAACAGTGACATAGACTTGATCCCTCGAGGATTACACACACATTATACAGTGGAGACCCGATTATGTCAGCCCCCGATTTTGTCTACCGCCGATTTTGTCAGCTTTTTGACCCGATTTTGTCAGCCTTTTTTGAAGTAAAAAATAAATTTGTATTTCATTCTGAATTTCCATTTTTTAATCATTATTAAAGCAGTTGATGTCTTTAGGCGTCATAGAAAAATTACGTAATGAACAAAACTCGTGTAACTTTTGAAAACGGCCAAACTTTTTTTGCAAACTAACACATTGAGGCAATTTTAGCACCCAACCCTTTCCAATGTTTTAAACCAATATTGTTTTAAATTGCTAAAAGATTCCAGCTCTTTCTTCTTGGCATAACGTTCCAACTGGGACACAGCCTGCTCTTCAGTTTAGTATTTTATGAAAACTTTTACAATTTTTAACTGAGATCCCCACAGCCAATATTTATTTTGCATTTGTACATATATCGTGTGGTAGTCATGAAGATATTTTATACATAAGGTAGTTAAGGAAATGTCGATTATGAAATGGATTCTGAGCTAATCGGGAATCAAACTCGTCACACTCAGTATGGTTTTGCTGATTGCACGTGCGCTTACCACATCGGCTATATGGGCTTAAAGACTATTCTTCTTAATTTCCTTTGAAACAGAACACTTCTTTCCGGCATCTCTGGGATTCCTCTAGGTTTACTTGTTTGGATTGATCCAGATAGGCTAACTTTTGAAAAGGGCGTAACAACCATTTTGAATTTGACCAGTAACAGATAGAGCAGACTCGCTTCTATCTGATAACGGGATAAGTTTGCATAAATAAATTGAAATACGCCTAGACGGGGTGGAAGAAGTTGAGACATGCAATGGTTGTCCCGCCCTTTCTTACATGTTGGTCTAGATTTATTATGTGATTTGTATTGTAGATTTTCTGCTTGAATTGCTTAAAAAGTTGCTGTGAGAATTGTATTCATTAGAAACCCTAATGGAATTCGAGATGAGATTCCCCCAAAAATGCTTGCTGCGATTTCTTCAAAAACTTTTGCGTGGTTTCTTGTAAGCATTTTAGCAGGTATTTCATCAAGAATCCCGCCGGAAATTCTTCCGGGAATTTTATAACGATTCATTAACCGTAGTGTGGCCAGCAAAAAAACACCCGTAGAAGGCCGGCAGGGTACCCGGGTACCCACGAAATGGAAATGATCATATCTCAGCCATTTTTCCACCGATTTTAAAAGTTTTTGCCTCATTCAACTCAGAAACTCATTATCTATCGAGATCGTATTTGGTTGGACCGGTCCGATCACCATAGGTACCGAAAAACCCGGATTTCCGGATCCATGTTTTTATACAATACAATATACGGGATTTTCGGTAGCTTAGTAGCAATTTCGGTACCAAGCATCGTAAAATTGCTTTGGCATATTGTATCTGACCGGCCTGGAATCATAAAACGTGTTGACTTTGAAACTGTGATTTCGGAACACGCTTCCCGTGGGGCCATGGTTGACCATAAACACTTTAAGGTATCCTAGCCTTAACAATGTGGGTTTCAATATGGTATAAGGACATTCTCCCAAAAATATGGATTTTTCGAAAACCACGGTGATTAGATCGGTCTAACCAAATATTTTCCCGATAGATAATGAGTTTCTGAGTTGAATGAGCTAAAAATTTCCAAAATCGATGAAAAATTGACGGAGATATGATCATTTCAATTTCGTGGGTACCCGGGTACCCTGCCGGCCTTCCTCGTAATAAAAAAATGCAGGAGCCCCTCCCCCTGCCCCTCCTCACTTTAAAATTCGGTCAACCCCATTAATAAATGTATATTCACGAGTTCTAAGATCTAACAGAGTTCCAACATCCTAGTCTCAATAACCATTCAAACATCGAGATTTGGAATTGAAAAAGGTACCCGGGTACCCTACCGGCCACATAAGTGTTAAAGTGCGTTTCTTTAAGATTTTTTCAGAAATTCCTCCTGCGATATCCCCAGAAGCTTTTCTTGAGACTTGTTCTGGAACTCCTGCTAGGATTCTTCCAAAAGTTTTGCTGATATTCTGACAGTATTTTTTCACAAAAATTTTCTACATGAACTCTTACAGCAATGTATCCAGGGGTTTCTCCAAGGATTTCTCTAATAATTCCTCCTACAATTGCTACGTGGATTTATCCAGGGATTTTCCTAGCGATTCTTTCAAGACATCCTGCTGGCATTTCTCCAAGCATATCTGTTTGGATAGTCCTGGAACTTCTGCTGGAGTTCCTCCAAGATATTTCCCTAAGAATTGTTCATGCATTCTTCCTATGATACCCCCAGGTTGACGAACTCCTGTTGAAATTCCTTCAGAAGTTCTTGCTGATATTCTTGTAGGTCTTTATCCAGTATTCCGACAGAAACTCCTCCTCTAGTGATGTATTCAGAGAATTCTGTAGATACTTCTGCAATAATTCCTAGATGAATTAGGGTAAGAAATCAAGCTTTGAACTAGTGAAATTGTAATCTTAATTTGAACCATTTCGAAATACATTAAAATGAAACACTTTTTGGGCAAATCTTGTCCCAAAAAGGTTGGTAAATGGATTATCGTAATATAACCTGGTAGAATTGACTTTAAAAGCATTGAATGAAGCGTTTTTTTTTTTCATTAAAAATAATAAATTGAAAAATCACTGCGATTTCACCCATTTCCCCCCAGAGGAAGCACATTTTCGGTGCACTCGTACAGCTCACGCATTGTATCACACGCAATAAGTGAATACGTTAATTGAAAGCAAATTCATCGTAGAATCGACTAACCGAATAATATTCCACATTATTTGTCATAAAATTATCAAATTTACGTAATTATTTCTTGTAGAATCTTATCTTGAATTGAACCATTTGTATCTAGATTTGAACTAGTGAGAGGGGGCGAGCTTCTAGTGTTGGCCTGCAGACTGCGCTAGTGGTTGCTTTGTTTACTCTTGGAAGATGAAAAATTCCAAATTTTGTATCCAAATTTCTGAAGAATTCCGAACATTCTGAGTTGAAATTCCACTGCCTAATGAAACATAGTTATGAGAATTAGCAGATCCATGTGATTTTGGGTTGTTTAGCATGAAATCGGCTGTTGTGGGAATTGCTCGAGCTGCTGCCGCCAGTAGTTCAAATCTAGATTAAAATTGGTTCAAATTATGATTCCGATGGTTCAAATTAAGATTAAAATCATTATTGACAAATAATTGAATTTTTCAATGAAATGTGGTGCAAATGTAAACTTTTTACCACTTTACGAAAAGCTAATACCTGTGTCTTTCATATACCTGAGACTTCACCGTAGTAAATTATTTCCATGTGGGTGAAAAAAAATCAGTCAAAATTCCCGATGCTTCAGAAAACCGCATTTTGGTTCAATTCATGATTACCTACCCTACTGTGTGCTGAATAAATCTACGGAAGGCACAAAGGGCCCATATAGCCGAGGCGGTAAACGCACGGGTATTCAGCATGACCATGCTGAGGGTGACGGGTTCGATTCCCGGTCGGTCCAGGATCTTTTCGTAAAAGGAAATTTCCTTGACTTCCTTGGGCATAGAGTATCTTCGTGCCTGCCACACGATATACACTAGAGTGGGTCATCGTTTATATGGAAAAGTGAAAAATTCTATGGTATCCCATCAGATCAAAGCTTTTTTGATACCATTTCAGGACACAAATAAGTGTGCAATATTTGGGCACGATCGGTTATGTCTACGTTTTGCGCATCGCGTTTGAAGTTTGTATGGGGTTTTACATGGGAAAACACACGTTTTTGCATTTCTCTCAAAACAAGCTCGAATTTTTCTAAAACCGTGTAACCGTTAAAGTGAAATCATAGCCTAGGGTGCCCTGAAAAACTTTGTCGAAGACCGCGAAGTGATCTGATGCTTATGAAAAAAGTTATAATGTTGGCATTGCTTGGCGAAACATCATGATTTTGTTGCTATTGTTATTCCTTTACATGTTAAAACATAAACACATGCATGCGGTTCGTAGGTTATAACTATTTTCACAGGCATCGGATCGCTTTGCGGTCTTCAACAAAGTTCTTCAGAACATCCTAGGCTATCAATTTACAGTATCGGTTAAAAGGTTTCAGACAAACTTTTTCAACTTATGGCTAAAATGCAAAAAAGTGTGTTTTCCCATACAAAATCCCATACAAATTTCAATTGCAATGCGCAAAGTGTAGACGCAACCGATCGTGCTCAGATTTTGCACAGATACTCAGGACCCGAAACGGAACCAAAAAAGCTTTGATCTGAGAAAACGCTTCCGATGACCCACACTAATATACACATGCAAAATGGTCATTGGCAGAGGAAGCTCTCAGTTAATAACTGTGGAAGTGCTCATAGAACACTAAGCTGAGAAGCAGGCTTTGTCCCAGGAGGACGTTACGCCAAGAAGAAGAAGAAGAAGAAGGCACAAATTTCCCAAATGGAAGAGAACGTGCCCCTGGAGCCAACCTACTGATTAGACCTGTTCACTTTGAAACTTTTTTTCTCCGATTCTCCGTGACACATCAAATTATCAATCCACATACAAAACCAAGTCTTCAGTCCAAAATTGAGCCAAATTGATGAAGATTTAAAGGTGTATCAAATCAATTTTGTGTTTTTTTAGCCGTTTTCACAGAAATTTACTCAGAAATTTACAAAATTGCTCCGAAAAGATGCCGGAGATACCGTTAGGATGTAGTTGGAACAATACTCTACAACTTTGCCGAAGACACTACGGTGGTTTAATTGCGTATTTCAAAATTATTCAACAATCTTAGGTAAAAAATCACGAAAAAACACGATATTTTTACGATTTTACATATAAAAGTCGTGTAATTTTACATTATTTTAGGTGACTAAATTAATTAGCGATTACTCCTTTGCGTAACGAACATTTCGTCCATACATCGTTTTTGTGTAGGAATTCGTTTTCATTGACTAATTATCAAAAGTATGTCACGTTGATACTAAAAATCGCGTAGAGTTGCCAGCATGAATTAAAACAAAGTTACCCATGATTAGGACGTCATGCCATCGTATTCTAATGTCTTTCGATTCAAGTATCAGAAATGGCGCAGATGATAAGGCTCGAGCCTGCGGATCAGAAGGTCCCAGGTTCAAGCTCAAATACATAATCAACTTTTTTTCTTTCTTTATAGCAGTTAAGATGATGAATCTGCCATGAGCCATGGCCCATGACTTACACGCAATCTCCCAAATAATGATGATCGGGACCTGCCAATTAAGCCCATTCCAGGACTAGCTAGATATTTAGTTTACTTGTTGACAAGAAATCGTGTCGACGAGATCAGCTGGACGAAATATTGGACATCTGTTTGATACCGATTAATTAAGCTAAAACAATTCAATACGATGATGGAACTGCTTCTGGATCCAACATTAGACAACTGTGGGTGGAGCTTACTTGTTATCTATCTACCCACAAATCAGCACAACTACACGATGAAGGGAAACTTCATTCTTACTATGCACTCTACGGTTTCGAAACAATGCTATGATGTCAAATTGCAATGAGATGCAGAGTGTAGTCTCATTAACTTATAGCTGGATCGAGACGCAAAAAATCCTATTCCAGGGCTCGAACCTTGAATCTTTGAATCGGTAGTCTCATGCTCAACCATCTACACCAAATTTAAACTGATGCAGATGCGACAAAGAAATGTAATGACGTTTCAATCATGGGTAACTTGGTTTAATTTTGTGCTGGCAACTCTATGCGATTTTTAGTATCAACGTGACATACTTTTGATAATTAGTCAATGAAAACGAATTCCTACACCAAAATGATGTATGGACGAAATGTTCGTAACACATAGGAGCAATAGCTAATTAAATTAGTCACTTAAAACAATGTAAAATTACATGACTTTTACATGAAAAACCGTAAAAATATTATATTTTTTCGCGATTTTTTAACGAAAACTGTTGAATAACTTTGAAATAAGCAATTTAAACACCGTAGTGTCTTCGGCAAAGTTGTAGAGTATTGTTCCAACTATAATTTAACGGTGTTTTCTGTACCTTTTCGGTGCAATTTTCTGGATATTGGAGTACATTTTCGTAAAAATGCTCGAAAAAACACAAAATCGATTTGATACACCTCTAAACCTTTATCAATTTGGCTCAATTTTGGACTGAAGACTTGTTTTTGCATGTGGATTGATAATTTGATGTGACACGGGTAGGTCAAAAAAAGTGAACAGGTCTACTACTGATGAATAAATCTAGCAATTTTCCTAGGGATTTTTTCAAGAATTCCTCTTAGGATTCCTTCAGCGATCCTTCTAAGAATTTCGTAAAATGTTCCTCTATTAATGCCTTCAGTAATTACTCATACAAGAATTCCTCTAGAGAATTCACTATGATTCCTCTGTTAGATTTCCCAATTGGGCATCCTCTATGGATTTCCCAGGGGCCCCGCTTCAGATTTTTACAGGGTTACCTCTTGGTATTTGTTTACGAAAATCCCTTGGCATTGCTTCTGAAATTCCTTTAGAAAATTTTGTTGGAAACTCTTCTGGAATTCATGCTAGAATTTAACAATTCGTGTCTGAAAATGCTTTGACATCCATGTGCACAACAGAACATGTGCTTGATGAACAAATTGAGATTTGAAATTATGAAAAGAAATCCACGTACTCCGGTGAGACTCGAACTCACGACTCCCAATTCGCTAGACGGGCGCTTCTATTCCTTCAAGCTACGGAGTCACTCGACTATCTCCGTCGCCAGCAGGCCTAGAACTGAACTCGATTCCACAATCGCACATGGTTATCTTCTTTTCACAATCCAAACCCCCTTCGGATGGGATTAGATGAACATCTAACACATTGTCTGTTGTGCACATGTATGTCAAAGCGGGAGAGGAAGTTATTTTTAATTGTCGAGAGCTTCGGGCACTGCCTTCCAATCACTTATTGGTATGGCAATTAGTGTGCAGTCGGACTCTCGATGGGTCGGTCCTCGGCCGACCGAATACGGTAAGGGTGACCGTAGCACCTTACAAATGTCAATTTCTTGATTTTGCTTTGGCTGACCAAGCCATGTGGGAAATTACACTGTTGAAAATGCTTTGACATCCATGTGCACAACAGAACATGTGCTTGATGAACAAATTGAGATTTGAAATTATGAAAAGAAATCCACGTACTCCGGTGAGACTCGAACTCACGACTCCCAATTCGCTAGACGGGCGCTTCTATTCCTTCAAGCTACGGAGTCACTCGACTATCTCCGTCGCCAGCAGGCCTAGAACTGAACTCGATTCCACAATCGCACATGGTTATCTTCTTTTCACAATCCAAACCCCCTTCGGATGGGATTAGATGAACATCTAACACATTGTCTGTTGTGCACATGTATGTCAAAGCGGGAGAGGAAGTTATTTTTAATTGTCGAGAGCTTCGGGCACTGCCTTCCAATCACTTATTGGTATGGCAATTAGTGTGCAGTCGGACTCTCGATGGGTCGGTCCTCGGCCGACCGAATACGGTAAGGGTGACCGTAGCACCTTACAAATGTCAATTTCTTGATTTTGCTTTGGCTGACCAAGCCATGTGGGAAATTACACTGTTGAAAATGCTTTGACATCCATGTGCACAACAGAACATGTGCTTGATGAACAAATTGAGATTTGAAATTATGAAAAGAAATCCACGTACTCCGGTGAGACTCGAACTCACGACTCCCAATTCGCTAGACGGGCGCTTCTATTCCTTCAAGCTACGGAGTCACTCGACTATCTCCGTCGCCAGCAGGCCTAGAACTGAACTCGATTCCACAATCGCACATGGTTATCTTCTTTTCACAATCCAAACCCCCTTCGGATGGGATTAGATGAACATCTAACACATTGTCTGTTGTGCACATGTATGTCAAAGCGGGAGAGGAAGTTATTTTTAATTGTCGAGAGCTTCGGGCACTGCCTTCCAATCACTTATTGGTATGGCAATTAGTGTGCAGTCGGACTCTCGATGGGTCGGTCCTCGGCCGACCGAATACGGTAAGGGTGACCGTAGCACCTTACAAATGTCAATTTCTTGATTTTGCTTTGGCTGACCAAGCCATGTGGGAAATTACACTGTTGAAAATGCTTTGACATCCATGTGCACAACAGAACATGTGCTTGATGAACAAATTGAGATTTGAAATTATGAAAAGAAATCCACGTACTCCGGTGAGACTCGAACTCACGACTCCCAATTCGCTAGACGGGCGCTTCTATTCCTTCAAGCTACGGAGTCACTCGACTATCTCCGTCGCCAGCAGGCCTAGAACTGAACTCGATTCCACAATCGCACATGGTTATCTTCTTTTCACAATCCAAACCCCCTTCGGATGGGATTAGATGAACATCTAACACATTGTCTGTTGTTCATCAAGCACATGTTCTGTTGTGCACATGGATGTCAAAGCATTTTCAACAGTGTAATTTCCCACATGGCTTGGTCAGCCAAAGCAAAATCAAGAAATTGACATTTGTAAGGTGCTACGGTCACCCTTACCGTATTCGGTCGGCCGAGGACCGACCCATCGAGAGTCCGACTGCACACTAATTGCCATACCAATAAGTGATTGGAAGGCAGTGCCCGAAGCTCTCGACAATTAAAAATAACTTCCTCTCCCGCTTTGACATACATGTGCACAACAGACAATGTGTTAGATGTTCATCTAATCCCATCCGAAGGGGGTTTGGATTGTGAAAAGAAGATAACCATGTGCGATTGTGGAATCGAGTTCAGTTCTAGGCCTGCTGGCGACGGAGATAGTCGAGTGACTCCGTAGCTTGAAGGAATAGAAGCGCCCGTCTAGCGAATTGGGAGTCGTGAGTTCGAGTCTCACCGGAGTACGTGGATTTCTTTTCATAATTTCAAATCTCAATTTGTTCATCAAGCACATGTTCTGTTGTGCACATGGATGTCAAAGCATTTTCAACAGTGTAATTTCCCACATGGCTTGGTCAGCCAAAGCAAAATCAAGAAATTGACATTTGTAAGGTGCTACGGTCACCCTTACCGTATTCGGTCGGCCGAGGACCGACCCATCGAGAGTCCGACTGCACACTAATTGCCATACCAATAAGTGATTGGAAGGCAGTGCCCGAAGCTCTCGACAATTAAAAATAACTTCCTCTCCCGCTTTGACATACATGTGCACAACAGACAATGTGTTAGATGTTCATCTAATCCCATCCGAAGGGGGTTTGGATTGTGAAAAGAAGATAACCATGTGCGATTGTGGAATCGAGTTCAGTTCTAGGCCTGCTGGCGACGGAGATAGTCGAGTGACTCCGTAGCTTGAAGGAATAGAAGCGCCCGTCTAGCGAATTGGGAGTCGTGAGTTCGAGTCTCACCGGAGTACGTGGATTTCTTTTCATAATTTCAAATCTCAATTTGTTCATCAAGCACATGTTCTGTTGTGCACATGGATGTCAAAGCATTTTCAACAGTGTAATTTCCCACATGGCTTGGTCAGCCAAAGCAAAATCAAGAAATTGACAAATTCGTGTCTGCTATGTTTTCTCCTTAAACTGCTCTAAATATTTCCCCAGTACTTTTTTCAGGAATTCCTCCATGGATTTCTCAAGGGGATTTCTTCAAAGATTGCAATAGGGATTCTTTCAATGATTTTTAAGAAAATGCTAAAGAAATGCTTCTAAAGATTTCTACGGAGATTGCAGTAAGGATTCTTTCAGAAATTACTTAAGTGATTTATGGGGAGCTCCTGCAAAGGTTTTCGCAGAAACTACTTACGGGATCCCTTCGGGAATGTCTTGGGGGTTACGTTCCGTATATCCTCGGGAAGTTTCTCTAAAAATTGCCCCGAACATTTCTTCAAAGATTTCTTCAGAGATTCTTTAGAGATAAGGATCTGGAAATTAAAATGGAGAGGCAGCGGAAACGTGGCCGATTCGGACAGTATGAGTGTCTATACTTACATTTCAGATGTTGTTTCATTTTCATTCGTTGACAGCTAAAGTTAGATGTTATGGTTATAACTGCGCTAACCAGAGTCAACTGTCTTCTGTAGACCACAATTGCTAAGCTAGGAGAAGGCTGTGTTCCAGTGGGGATGTTATGACAAGAAGAAAAATAAACAAAAGATTTAATAGTTCTGCTGTAAAAAGCACTGAATGTTATGTCGTTTTCGTTTTTGCGGTGGTGCTACACCGGTGCAGCACTTTTGCACCGAAAATGTTCGTTTATGATTTTCGTGCTACACCGGTGTAGCACTTTTTCTGCACCGCTCAAGATAGTGCAGCACTCAAAAATTCGAGAGTGTAGCAGGTGAGCACCGTGTCCACCAATCAGCGTTTGCAAAGCTGTCAATATTTTGGTCTTTATTTACGCACACCAACGCAACTGCACCGAAAATATTCGTTTTTCCAGTGAAAAGTGTAGCACGAAGCGGTGTAGCACCGTCGCAAAAACGAAAACGACATTAGTTTTGCCAAATACCATTTTTTTCTGTGCCCTTTACACCCTTTCGATTTTTTTTACCATAAAAGGTTCGTTCAAATATTACGTAACGCAAAATTTGGCAATTTTAGATCCTATCCGCTATCCCTCCCCGCGTTACTATTTTTGAAAGAAAAATTTTAAAATTTTGTATGGAGCGTAACACTGTGCTAGACCCCCCCCCCCCTCTGCCGTAATTCTGCAAAGTGACGTAAGCGACATTAATAGTTTTGGCCCATTATTTGGTTATTATGCATAAAACTCTTACTCATACTCTAAGTTTCTTTCCATAGATGATAGATTACGACTAGATCTTGCATTCTAGTACAGCAGGAATAACACAGTGTTATTTTTACACCAGATATTATGTATAATATACCAACAAATATCGACATTTTGTATGGCGCTTACGTCACTTTGCAGAATTACGGCAGCCCTCCCCCTCATTGGCGTTACGTAATATTTGAACGAACCCAAAGCAGACCCTCCACATCTATCTCCATCTCTGACGTGCTCAGAACAATTTTTCATTAATAAAAAATGGTTTTCAAAAATGTCCCGATTTTGTCAGGTACCCGATTTTGTCAGCCCAAAATGCTACCAGGGGCTGACAAAATCGGGTCCTTACTGTATATACGAATACGAATACGAATTATGCGGTCATCTATACTCATGCTTATTTCGGAGAAATGCGCTACAGCCAATTGAAGCCTTGCTCACGAAAAGTATGTGCAGTGATATCGTTTTTTTTCTGTTTGCTAAATATAGAACCCACAGTTTATGTCACTACCATACATCCACGCCAGTCGCAGTCAGTCACCGGTCGCTGACCGATTTTCACCGAAAATGGCAATCACATAAGAAATTATCCCGTTTCAGTTTCTCTTCCAAAACGGGTGCAACAGAAACCCTACTGTGAGGTGCAATATAAAAAAGGTCGGGTTGTCCGCGATGCACTCATTGCCATAATGATGCTTCAGTACATACGCTGAATGCAATGAAATTCAAATAATATTCTCATTTGAGATAATTTTTAAACATTTGAAACATTCGATTGTTAAAAAAAACCTTGAGAATAGCAAATTATGCTTCGTATCCAATAACAAAATACAAAAATAATTGCATCGCGAGGGGAAAGCAGTTAAATCCAGTGACCGTAAGCGGTCTTTCGTCTTCAAAAGTCACCTTTCTTGTTTCCCAGTCACGTCCAATTTTGGCGTTGTCGTCGTTACCGCAGCCGCAGAACAGGACCTGGACAAGGTTCACTATATCCCATCCCGGTCGTCCTCTCTCCGCCATGCAATGCATTAAATAGTCCGCGGGCGGGTGGAAGAAAAATTAAACCGTTTTTAGCAGCGATGCTACCGTTTGCGATATGCATTACATGCGATGTGACAGCTGATTCATGTTGCCCGTTGTGTACGGAAATAAATCATTCCCCCCTTGGAGTCCGAGAAGCACGTACTCAAATGAAAAATAAAACGACCATGGGAATCCGGGAGCAGGTAAAGTTCTGCGTACTTTCGAAACGGGTCAATGTGGTTGCTTCTTTGTTTCTTGGTAGTGCGACTGCGAAAAAAAAACTCTGATGTGTATTAGTAGCTTACTTCATGGTTTGGTGATCTAAGTAACTCAATCGCACTAAAGCGCCCTAGTGGGATTGAGTCTCGTGGTCATCGGTGCATACTTCAACGCCTGGGCGATTTAGTGGGGTAGCCTGTCGACTAACGCGAGGGGCTGGGCTCTACTCGACGCTATGGCTAGACTGAACGTTGATATCGCGAACGTAGGCGACAGAAAAACCTACGGTGTAGAGTCCATCATTGATATGACCTCATAAAGCCCGGGTCTGAACCCTAGCTCGGACTGGAGGGTCGACTATGGATACACGCACATTGATCATCTGGCGATTTGATACTGGATGGAACACGGAGGAAGACGGCCTCAGTCGAAGGTCATCGATCGTCATCGGGGATGTTTGACCTCGCTCTTCGATAAGCCGGCATTTGTGGAGCGATTGCTTATGGAGGGTAACACCAATGATTTAGTCGGAAACCTAAGTCGTGCATGTGACGCCGCAGAACTCCGCGCATCTTGCCTAAGAGCTAGAAGGAGGATGCAAAGAGCACGCACCGATGAGGGTAGAATGGAGCGAAGTGAGGCCTACATGGGTCCTTGTTCCCTATGGCCAAGCTCATCGCAATAGCGAAGTTGCTTAAGTTGAACAATGCCCCGGGTCCGGGCGGTATTTCAACAGTAACCATCAAGACGGCCATCAAGGCTAGCCCTGACATATTCAGAATGGCTATGCAGTTGTGGCTAGACAGAGGTGAATTTCCGGTAAGGAAAAGATAAAGATTGGTTCTACTGCATGCACAGACCTATCTACCTTCTTGACAACGGAAGGGTCAATCGACGGTGGACGCTATTAGGGCTGTAACCAAATGCTGGATGTAAAGAATGAGTTCAACAACGTCAGCAGGGCCTCCATCGAATGCGCCATACCTAGGAGTCCCGGTTAACCTATGCCAGATACTGGAGATCTACTTCCAGAATAGGGTGCTAATCTATGACACCGAGGTAGGCGAAAGGAGCTACAACATCAGCGCGAGGGTACCTCAGGGCTCTATTCTGAGCCCGGTTTTGTGGATCGCGGCGTATGATGGTGTATTGAGGCTCACACTTCCACCGGGCGTAAAGGTGGCATACGGCGAATCAATAGAGGAAATGGAGCTGACAGCAGCGCACACGATTAGCATAATGAAGAACTAGATGAGGACGGGATAGCTGGCACAAAACGGAGGTTGTGGGGTTGAACAACCGCAGAGGTCAGCTCGATCAACTCCAAGCACTCACTGTATCAATTTCAAATAGAACATGGTCTATTTTGAATGGGAATTGTCCAGTTAGGGTAGATGGACACTCAGACTCATACCGTGCGTTTTTAAATAGATGAACTGGACAGGCTTCATGGTGAGGTGAACTTTTACCTAACACAATTCCTGTCGGGACATGGGTACTTTACTCGGTATTTGCACAGATTCGGACATGCAGGCTCCGTCGAGAACTGTGACGAGACTACGGAGCACGTGCTTTTCGAATGCCCCAATTCGTGGAGCAAAGCTCGAGTAGAGGTATCACTCCGGTTGAGATAACAAACGGACAATCAGACAGGTGGGATTCCGTAACTATCACGATCTTCCGAATTGTACTTGAACTACAGAGAAAATGGCGGGACGACCAACAGCAAGTTGAATAGGCAACCCCTCCCCTTCGAGGAGCTTGAGTTCAATGGGTACTCTATAGTACTATCCAGGACTTAATCCTGCAGGGAGAGAAAGCATAACTTAAGCGCCTCCTTGGTGGACAGACGCACGTTCTCAATCTAGCTGGAGTCAGAAGGGCTATAGTGTACAGGGTGCAATACCAGCAAAGTATGAAACTATTAGCTGGCGGTCTTTGTCATCGACTGACCAGTGGAAGCATGAGTTAGGAACTTGTGCGAACCAGAGCTATGTTGGACGCTGCTTCCAGATTCACCATTTGCAACCCAAACCCATATAGCCGAGGCGGTAAACGCACGGGTATTAGACCTGTGCGCCGCCGCGCCACGCCGCCGCCGCCGACACTTTTTGTCCCACGCCGACGCCGACTGAGGTATCGGCGGCGCGCCATACGCCGCTGTTTGTCACGCCGCCGATTTTCATTTTTCACGCCGTTGATCAGTGCACGAATAAAATTAGGTTTACATAAAGTTAAGATAAAAAAAATCTCACGATCACTTTCATAACAGTTTGACTACAATAATTGATTTCTCAACTCTTAAAACTGTTTTTTAATTAGATATTATTGATTATTCATCATTTACATCTCTCCAGAAGTTCCTTCAGAAATTCTTCCAGAAGGATTCAGTGATGCTTCCAGGAGATCCACCTGGGATTCCTCCAGAAAATTCTTCAGGGATGTCTCCAGGAGTTTCATCATTGAACATTTTTTTCAGAAGATCTATCATGAAGATCTGGACAGGAGTACCTTCAGGGAAAACTCATCAAAGAATTTTTTCAGGAGACTTCAAGGATGCCTCCTAGAGATTCATCGAGAAGATCCTTCAGGGATTCTCATAGAAGGTCCTTCAGAGATGAGTTTGCGAGTTCTTTCGTGGATTCTTTCTGAAGTTCCTTCAGGAATTCCTATAGGAGTTTCTTTAGCAACTAGTCTAGGAGATGCTTCAGAAATTTTTGTAGAATTCCAACATTCCTCTTGGAATTACTTCGGGATGCCTCAAGATTTGTTTCAGAGATTCTTCGGTAGTCTCTCCAGGAGATCGCTCAGAGATCTCCCTAATAGCACCAGGAGGATTCAGGGACGCCTCCAGGTGTTCATTAGGAATTCCTTCAGAAGTTCCCTAAGCTATTTCAACGGGAGTTTATTCTGGTATCCTTCTAGAAGTCCCTTTAGAGATTCTTTCAGGAGGAGCCTGGAGATCCATCAAGAATCCAGTCAGAAGTTTCTTAAGCAACTCCTGCAGGACTGTTCCATCAGAGATTCCTCCAGGAGATTCAGGGATTCTTGCAGACGTTTCTTAAGAGATTCCTCCTGCAATTCTTCAGGGATTCGTACAGAAATTCCTTCGAAAATCTTTACAAAAGTTCCTTCAAAGAATCATATAGGAAGATTCAAGGATACATCCAGGAGAATTCAGGGATTACTCCAGAAGGTTATTTAGGGATTCCTATGTAAGGGTTCCTTCCAAGATTCCTTCAGGATATCCTTAAGGGAATTCCTCGAGAAGTTCCTTGAGGAATTCTTCTGGAAGTTCTTCTTGGGATCCCTCCTGGGGTTCTTTCAGATTGTAGATTGAGATTGGGATTTTTTCAGGGAGACTCACGGATGCCTCCAGGAGTTACATCAGAGATTTCTCCAGAAGCTCTTCCAGGAATTCCTTCAAGAGTTTTTTCAGGGAATCTTGTTGGAGTTCTTTCAATCATTTCCTTAGAATTATACTGTCATGAACCGCATATCAGTCCCATGTTTGCTGGATTTCCTATGCAAATGGGACAGATATGCGATTCAAGGCAGTATAATCATCCATATCGCAAGGATATTTTTGAGGGATTTTTCATGGAATTCCTCAATTTCTCTCTGGAATTCTTCCAGGAATTCTTTACAGAATACCTCCTGCAAATCCTTTCACCTACCTGGAAAGATCCGAGAGATTCCTCTTGAAAACCTCCGGGGATTCTTCCTAGATTTTCTTTCGGGGTTTCCTACTAGGCTTCCTTCGAGGATTTCTCCTAAAATTCTTTCGGTGATTCCTCCTAATTTTCTGTCGTTGATTCCTCCTGGAATTCCTTCGCGGCACCTCCTGGAACTCTTTGTTGATTCCACTTAGAATTTTTTCGGAGATTCCTCCAGGAATTACTTCGGGGATTCCTCATAAAACTCGACCAGAAATTTCTCCTAGACTTCATATAGGGAATCCTCCTAGACTTCCTTCGGGGATTTCTCCTGAAATTCTTTCGCAGATTCCTTCAGGAATTCCTTCGGAAATTCCTAAAAATTGCTTCGGAGATTCCTCCTGGGATCCTCCAGGAATTCCTTATGTGATGGTGGTTCATCGATTGAACCACCAACACATCAATTCGCAGCGATTGAATCATCAATGTCATCAGGAATTCCTTATGGAAATCCTCTGGGGATGCCTCCTAGAATTCCTTCTAGAATTTCTTCTGGAATTCTTTCGAGTATTCCTCTTGAATTCCTTCAGGAGTCCTCCTGGAATTCCTTCGGGGTTTCCTTCTGAAATTGCTTCAGTGATTTCTCCTATAAATCGGTCGGGGATTCCTCCCGGAATTCGGTGTAGGATTTCTCTTTGAATTTCTTCGCGGATTTCTTCTAGAATTCCTACGGAAATTTCTCCTGTACTTCCTTTAGGGATTCCCCTTGAACATTCTTCGAGTCTTTCGCTTTGAAATCCTTTGGAAATTTCCCCCAGAATTCCTGCAGAGGCTCCCCCTGGGACTCCTGCAGGGATTTCTCCTGGATTTTTTTCGGGGATATCTCCTGGAATTCCTTCAGGAATTTTCCAGGAATTGCGTCGGGAATTCCTTCTGGACTTCCTTCAGATTCCTCCTGGACTTCCTTCGGGGATTTCTCTTGGAATTTCTTCGGGGATCCCTAATGGAATTCCTCCAGGAATTCCTCATGGAAATCCTCTGGAGATTCCACCTAAAATTCCTTCGGGAATTTATTCTGGAATTCTTTCGGGGATTCCTCTTGGAATTTCTTCGATAATTTCTCATAGAATTCTCTCAGGATTTTTTCCTCGAACTCCTTAAGAGATTTATTCTGGATATTTTTCGTTGATTCCTCCTAGAAATCCTTTAGGGATTCTTTCTTTAATTGGCTTGGAAGTTCACCCTGGAATTCTTTCGGGGATTCCTCTTGAAATTCCTGCGAGAACCTCTCCTAGAATTATTTCTGGTATTTCTTATGGATATCCTACAAGGGTTCCTCCAGGATATTCTTTATGGTTCCTCTTAGAAACACTTTGGGGATTTCTTCTCGAATTCCCTTAATTTTTTTTCTGTAATTCCTTTGGGGATTCCTCCTGGACTTCCTTCATAAAATCCTCCTGGGATTATTCAGGGACTTCTCTTGATATTCCGTCGTGGATTCATTCTGGAATTCCTTCGGGGTTTCCTCCTAGAATTTCTTTGGTGATTCCTCTTAGAATTCTTTCGGAGGTTCTTTCTGAAATTGCTTCAGATTACAAAAGGAATCCCCCAGGATTTTGTTCTTGAATTTCTTCGGTGATTTCTCTTACAATTCTTTCGGAAATTCCTACTGGTATTCAATGATTCTTCCTAGAGTTCCTTCGAGGATTGCTTCTTGAATTTCTTTGGATATTTCTCCTGGACTTCCTATGGAGATTCCTTTTAGAATTCCTTCGGGGTTTCCACTTGAAACACCTTAGAGGACTCCGCTTGTAATTCCTTCGGAGATTTATCGCGAAATTCCTTCGGTGGCGCCCTCTGGGATTCCTGCGTGGATTTCTCCTGTAATATATTCGGGGATTCTTTCTAGACTTCCTCCGAGGATTCCTCCTAAAATTGATGTTGCTTCGGGGATTACTCCCGGAATTCCTTGAGGATTTCCTAATAATGTCTCTTCAAATTACTTCGGAGATTCCTCCTAGAATTCCTGCGGGGTTTCCTACGGAATTCCTTCGATGATTCATCCTGAAATTCCTTAAATAATTTCTCCTGGAATTCTATCTGGCATTCCTCTTGGAATTCATTCGGGGATTCCTCCTTTTTCCTAGAAATCCCTTGAGGATCCTGTTTGAATTCCTTTGGAAATTCCCATTGGAATTCTTTTGAGGATCCCTGCTGGAAATTTTTGTTCATTTCTCTTAAAAATCCTTAGGAGATTCCTTCTCGAATTTCTTTAGAAATTCGCACGCAAATTCCGTCGGGGATTCCTCTTGGAATTCCCTTGGGAATGCCTGCTGTAATTCCCTTGGGATTCCTTATTGAATTCCTTTGGGAAATCCTCATAGAATTTCTTTAGAAGAGTTAGAATTAGCATCTAAGTTAAAATACACAAAAATAAAAACTAAAAAAAAAATCTTTAGAAGATCCGTGCTGGTTTTCTTCTGAAATTCTTCTAAAACTCCAATCAGGGATTTCTTCAGAAATTTCTGCAGGGATCTCTCCAAGAGAGATTCTTGAACCATCAGAGATTACTGTAGAAGTTTTTTCAGGGTTTTATACAGCAGTTGCTGCAGAGATTAGTCGAGAAATGTCTTGATGGATTCCTTCAGGAGTTGCTTCAAGGCTCCTCCGGGAATTTATTCTGAGATTCCTCTTTGAAACCATTCGGGAACTCCTTAGTGTCAATAGTGTGACCTTATAATGAAGTTTGATAGCTTCTGAAGGTTCTGAGAAAACAAAATAAAATCGATATTTTATTGCCCTTCATTTGCAATGAAGTAATGCAACACACATTACACTAAGGATACCGGTAATGTCTCAATAGCTCCAATCACTGGTATCAGTGACGGACCCGAACAGAAATAAAATAAAGGTATTCATTCTAACATAATCGTTCATGTCATCAATGGTCATAAAAAAGTTCAGACTACAAATTATAGAGCGCAATGACAACTTCTTTGCTTTGCCAATGTTAACAGTATGGTCAAATTTTGGTCACGCCGATTCACGCCGCCGCCGCCGCCGCCGAAAGCTGGCACCGGCGTGACGCCGATGACGCCGCCGCCGCCGGTCAAAAATGGCCCTCACGCCGCCGCCGAGCAAAATATAGTCGGCGCACAGGTCTAACGGGTATTCAGCATGACCATGCTGAGGGTGACGGGTTCGATTCCCGGTCGGTCCAGGATCTTTTCGTGAAGGAAATTTCCTTGACTTCCTTGGGCATAGAGTATCTTCGTGCCTGCCACACGATATACGCATGCAAAATGGTCATTGGCAGAGGAAGCTCTCAGTTAATAACTGTGGAAGTGCTCATAGAACACTAAGCTGAGAAGCAGGCTTTGTCCCAGTGAGGACGTTACGCCAAGAAGAGAGAGAGAGAGAACCCAAACCCAAGTCCTTACCCGGGTAGAGGTGAATGGCAAACCAAAAACAAAAGAATAACAAATTTTATTGTCATAATTTATTTTGCCATTCATGAGTTCTTCATGAAGAACTTAAAACAACATGTGAATCGCATAATATGATATCATATCAAAATATGCCATTCGCTTGTCATTTTAAAATTTGGAAGAATAACTACTGAATGTCTTATTTTGCTATCATAACAAATTTTGCAATTGGTGAGATATTGTTGACCTTTTGCGAGTTTGATGAACTCGCAGTTTTGGCACTTATCAAGATCAACATAATGACAAAATTTGAATTTTGGTTATTCTAATGGTAATTTTTGATATTTGTTTGCGATTACTTTCCATCCAAAAAAACTTATAAGTTTTCATTTTGTTATTGGAATAAACAACTTAATATACCCTTCTTTTGGATGACAAGGGAATAACTGATTTTGATATTGTTCTATTTTCAATAACTTAATAAGGCCGATGCAAATATTATATTTCTTTTATGTCCGAGACCTCTCATCGGGTGCGAGGGGGGGGGACAACAAATAATAAGGAACAAAAAAATAAAAACGAAAAAAAAAAACTATTGAAAAATTAAAAATTACATCCACTATTGAAAAAATATTTTCCGACTATTGAAAAATTGTTGCTTGAAAACATTTTTTCTATTGAAGATGGAGTCATGAGCCGCCATGTTTTTTTTTCGCCCCTTCAAAATTTCGGGATTTTTGAAGGGGGGGGTGACATAAAACAAATTTAATATTTGCATCGGCCTAATGGTATATTTTGCAATTCTCAATCTTATTTTTTTGTTCTTGGTTTGCCATTGTAATGTCAAAATTTGACATTCTTTAGTTATTTTATCGAACAATGTCAGTTATTATTTTTGCCCTTTTGTCACTTATTTCAAACAAACCAATGACAAATTTTACCATTAAGTAATTCTTTTTGAATGGTAAAACTTGCAATTGTTTTGTAATTCTTTTCTGCCCGGGTATAGTGCAAGTTTTCGAAAAATATCAATAACATATGCAATGTCCATAATTTCATCGAATATAATTATTGAAAATTGATCAACTTGTGATCAAACTGTGGTACTTTAGTATTTAGTGTTTATCTAGAGTAAAGTGTTATATCTATTTTTTTTTATCTGTATTAACGAGATTTTTAGCCCTAGGCTAGTTCATCTCGGAACCCACACTTTGCTTCCCTTCCGAAGGAAGAACTCACATTTTGTGAGTTTGTCGGGAGTGGGATTCGATTCCAGGTCCTCGGCATCACACCAGGTCCGCTCCACTGTTATATCTAGAGTTATGTCTGTTTCCTTAATACTTTCAAATATCAGCACCTCACAAATCGCTAAAGTTACATTTATTTCTTATCATTTCAGAGCCCAAGTGATCTCATGTCATCAGACGTTTACAAATTGAAGGACCGACCACCGAGGTGTCCTTCTGCGTCCAGCAAATCGGAATCGCACTATGCCAGCATATCGAACACATCGTTCGGCGTAGGGATGAAACCTTCCCAGCGGTCTGGACTCAACAGCAGCAGTGAAATATCCTCCAGCGCCTGCGCAACACCTCCGCAAAACCGACGGCGACTTTTCAGCCCCAAGAACCTGCGAAGCCCGTTCGGTTACCGCCGTAGTAACGCTGCAACGGACAACTCAACACTGTCCGGTAAGTTGCATCGATGTATTTAAAGGCTTTATCAGTTCACGAAAGGTTCGCTACTCGGGATCAATTAAGAGATCAAGACTCTTAATTGCCCTTGATATAGCTCGATGTTATAACATCCGTTGCATTCTCCATTCGCTGTCGATAACCAATTTAGCTGGTTGTTCGCCAACCAAGCAATTCAGGGGATAGTACGAATTTCAGAATTTTCAGACATTTCCTTTCCATCAACCCTATAATTATTAGGATTTATGATAACATCACGGCATCGGGGATCCATTTTCAACGTTTCCATTAGGAATTCGCACGGGAAAAAGGAATCATCAACCACGATCACCATAAACATCATTTTCCAATTTTTCGACTAACCCCCTAAATCATAAAAATTCACTCTCCGCACAAAACAGGTTTAGCGTCTCTACTAAATCCGGCCACATATCACCGGGCGGCCGCGGCGGCAGGAACCGGCAATTTGCGCTCATCGACATCGTCACCAAGCACCACCGTAGTAGCCTCAGCAACTTCCCCGACATCGTCGACGACGGTCCACAAGAGACAACGGAACGCTAATGATAGCCATAAATTTCACCGTCTCAGCCTGGGCAAAGCCTCGGTGGTTTTTGGCAAAATTAAATCCCTCTGGTCAGCGCAAGCATCGACGGCCAACGCCGGACTGAATCAATTAGCAGGCACGGGTTGTTCCGAGTTCTGATTGCTGTTGTCTTTTTGTTTTTATTTTTGGTTTTCCTTTTGTTTCCCTTTTGTGTGTGGATTACATGATTTTTATTTACTGTTTTGCTGATTTCGATTTCGCTTTCATGTTTTATATTTTGTCTGCTGTTTGTGCATTTTTCATTCGATGCTTGTTCGTTTCGGATTGACTAATTGACGGTAGCCAACTCGGTTAATTTGGGTCCATCGCAGTGCACAGTGTCACCAAAACAGATAAGGGATCATCCATTAATCACCTGAATCTTCGAACGTTTGCGTAAGACTAAGTGGTTGTGGGAAATAATGTGGATTTTCAAGCAAACGCGCGATCACGTGTAACGACGTGGTTTGGATTAGGACAAATTGGCTAATAAACATAGATGCAAACATTCATCCTAGATAATTTAGACTGCGGGAAGTTCCACTGAGCACCTCGTTTTATTTCAGAATCTTTAACAAGAAAGCATCGGAATCAAAATTTAGCTTGGCTTACACTGACTACATGCCAATGATTGCTCTTCCGTGATTGATCTGAACCTGATAATCTGAAGTGGTATAAATTACACTTGAATCCGTCGACTAGCGTAGCCAGAAATTTGCTCTGGAAGGAATTTTCGATATTCAATAAAAGCTTTGTTTTATTTGACACTTACATTTCGTAAATATATACAGTCAATTTGAGCCGTAGGTTGAAAATAGCGGCGCAGCCGAAAAATTTTTTTCGCCACAAAGCGGTTTATACTGGAATTTTTTTTCCAGAAATTTTGGCTCTGGGGGGTTTTTAAACCTAAACCCCAATCGCGATTACGAACATCTTACGTAAGAATACCAGTTTTTAGATACTAAGTAAATTTTAATTCAAGACATTCTAAAAAGCGGAGCATGTCTTTTTTTACATTTACTGAAATGAACTATCTTACCAACACCGAAAATAAGATACACCAAGGCAAATTGAAACGGGTGGGTTAAGATGAACCAGTGAGTTAACGTAATGTTATCCAAGGTTAGAACAATTTGATTACCATAACACTTATACGGCATACAATAAGACAAGGTAGGCTGTTATTGGTAAACAACAGTTTTGGACGTAAACAAGTGACGTCATTTTTATCGTCCTATATGTTAATCAAAATGATAGGGACTACTAGAACGTTTTATTCATGTTTTGAACGATTTGAACAACATCATTAAAAATCAAAATCAACCTTCTAAATGACATAGAAAATGTGCCGTGCGTTTGATTGTCATAACCGTTAAAAATGCCATGGCCAACTAAGGCATCTCAAAATGGTACCTAATGATAAAGCTTCTCGCTAGTAGGTACCTTTCTATATCAAAGAAAATGGATTTGTCAACGGAAACAAAAATTCAATAAATGATGCCACCATAATTCCTAAACACAATCAAGACAAAAACTTGATGAGCATACGTGATTTTTTACTTTGTATGTGTTTTTGGGCAGTTCTTCTGTGATTTTTTTAAATGCCTAAAAATCGAAATTTCACCAAATAGTAAATCGTGAATAACTCTAAAACGGATAGAAAAAACGCAATGCTGTCTTCGGCAAAGTTTTTCCTCATAAAATTTCCTCTTTTATGGAAATTGTTTTAACCCTCGAGCGATCGCGATGTTGTATTTTGTACAACACGTTGAAAAAATCTCGCTTTTTGTACTCAGCATTAGCGTGGTGCTGACGCAGGTAGTCAACCGCGCGAGTTACGGAAGGTTAAATTAGCATTAGGTTCAGATTCTTTTTATGATGGGTAAAATGCACAGTATATAAAAAATCTTCTTTTTCTTCTTTATGACTCTACGTTCCCACTGGAACTTGCCCTGCCTATCTTCAAGCTAGCGTTCTTTGAGCATTTCCACAGTTATTAATTGAATGGCTTTCTTTGCCTGCCATTGCATCAATTTGTAAATTGAGAAGCAAGTACATACAATGATACACTATGCCCAGGGAGTTGAGAAAATTTTCCCGACCAGAACGGGAATCGCACCTGCCGCCGGATTGGCGATCCATAGCCTTAACTGGAAACAAGATAAAATAGCAGTATTTTTTATCAAGAATGGAAAGCCATCCTCCTAGAGGACTTACAGATGATGGGCCATTTAATTTGAAACTCCACACGTGGGGGCGCTAGTGAGCAAGCAAATTATAAATCTCATATACTTCAGGATCTTGATCACATAGAAAGGTTGTGCTTTCAGAAAAGTTGATTGATAAGTCAAGGACTTACTGATGATGTAAAATTTGATTCGGTACTTAACACATAGGTGACGCTACTGACCATGCACATCTTATATTTCATATATCTGAGAATCCTGAAAACAACATAAGTAATCTATGTTGCTATGCTGTAACATTGTTCCGATCCGATCGTTTTACAAACGCAACCTCTGCCATTTGTGATGTGCAGCGTGCGCAGCATATCAAGGCGATGCATTGCCAGACGGATCGATATCAAAACCATCCCCACAGTCCCAGAACGTGCAAGACTTGGCACATAAAGCGCTTATGCTTGCGATGAGTCAGCACGGCCAGCATCCAATAATATGCGATAAATTGACTTCGACCGAAATGGGCAGACGATACCTATACGGATGATGATCGACGACGGGACGAAAGACTGGAGTGAAGATCGAACCACAATGATGACGACGATCGATGCATCCATCGCTCGCTTGGCCCGGTCTGCGAATCACAATTCGGTTCTCGGAGTAGGTAATCGAAAGTGTGCAGCAGCAGCAAGCAATCCAAAGATGAATGTTAGTATGGGACACACATCAAATTCTCGCTCCAGTCGACTTTTTTGATTCCATTTAAGTCCCATATGAACTGTGCAAAATTTCAGCGCAATCGGTGAAACTACCCAGGTAACCACTAAGCATTTAAACAAGCCGTATTTCAGCATTATATCTTCATTCCACCTGCTTTCTGCTCTATCATAGCAGTTCAACTGCTAAACTGTACTAAATTAGCAACTGAACTGCTACTGAAAATGTGACAGCTGTTGTGTAGCATTTCAAATGCACGATCTTTTGGGGTCTTCTAGCATGAAAATACTGCCCAGCACATTCGAAATTGCATGAATTACCTCTTTTGGAAGCGCAAAGTGAAGAAAAGAGAAATGGGAGAGAGATAGAAAAGACGGCGAGATGAGAAATGTGGAATTATACACATATTTTCGTTTTCATTTTCGATAGTCTGAGAGATAAGCATTAAATCAGCCGTATATTGGGCCAAAACCTGCATTTAAGCAGCACTTATGGCGCATATACGACTTATTTCCATTTTTTGACCTGCTGTAAAGGCGCATTTCAACTGCTTACTGGTTACCTGGGTATAATTTAGCGCAAGCGGTTCAAAACTTACATAGGATTTACTATGGGAAAAGTTACAATTTCAGATAAAAAATCCCAGAGGTCGCCCTTTGTCTCCTTAATTCAAATCGATCAACGCTTCTTGTAGAAAAATCATTTATGAAACATTCCTTCGAAGACCGCAAAACGATTGGTTGTTTGTGGAAAAAGTTATTGATTTATTACCGATTAGTGACCCAACGAACGGCTTTTTGTTTTGAATTATTAGCAGCACTGTAGCTGCTGCCTTGGATGCTGCTGTTTCTGGGGGTGGTGGTGCCTCCCGCCACCGCAAGCAACAACGGCAGCAGCAGTGCTGCTGATAAAGCAAAACAAGGAGCCGTTCGTTGGATCACTAATCGGTAATAAATCAATAACTTTTTCCACAAGCATCCAATCGTTTTGCGGTCTTCGAAGGAAAGTTTTATAAATGATTTTTCTACAATAAGCAATGATCGATTTGAATTAAGGAGGCAAAGGGCGATCCCTGGGATTTTTTGTTTGAAACTGCAACTTTTCCCATAGTAAGTCCTATGCAAACTTTGAATCGCTTGCGCTAAATTATAGTTTCACCGATTGCGCTGAAATTTTGTACGGTTCATATGGGACCTAAATGGGATCTAAACAGTCGACTGGAGCGAGGATTTATTTTTTCCATACAAGCGTGTCCCATACTAATGAATGTGTGTCTGAGTTTGCTAAATTTTAGCAACCATGCTGTTGAAGAGGGCGATCCAATCGCATGGTTGGTTGTTGGTTTGGCTCAAATAAACTGCCGCCGTAACCCGGCACAATGGTGTAAAACAGAAAGGTAATCAAATTGGTTGGGGAGAATTCTAAAGTTTTTCAAGCCAGTAAATTGGCAATAATTTACTTGTTTTAATGTAACGCTGACTGGCCGATTTTTTACGCTACACACAGACCCCATCATGAGAACAAAGACAAAGACAAAGAACTGGAATGGAAGCCGAAGCATGGATCGTCGGAACGGTTTCTCAGGTTGAAAATACAGAGCACTCAAATCAGATACCAAAACATTAATTACGCAACAATGCACAGCCGACTTTTTGCGCTGGGGAATGAAGCATTTATCAACGGAGAAAATTAAAAGCCAAATTAAGTAACGTTCTAAAAATAAATTGCATTCTTTTATTGCGGATTCATTCGGTTTGGCTGTGTTGGGTTGCGGCTTCCATCGCTGTTCACGTTTTTTATCTAAAAGTGTGGATCAAAGATTGTAGACATGTATGTAATTATGTTGAAGTAAAGCAAAATTTGCACAGCACAGTGTTCGAAATCGATGATTTTGCGATCAAAATTAAATAACTTTTTTTAGGTTGGTTCTAGAGGTTGGGCGTGTTCTACAAAGTTTTCCTGCATGTTAAAAGGCGTCTTCTGATAAAATGTAATTAATGATTAATCCTCCTAGAAGTGAGATAAAATTTTTATTTTTTCAAAATTTTTTTTAGAGGTTTGACGTCTTCGGCAAAGTTGTAGCTCATAATAAGAGAAAAAACTTCGTAGAACATGTCAAAGCTCCACCTCTTACGGTTTTCGAGATATGAAGCGTTTTATGCGAAGTACCCCTAAAACTAGTTTTTTCAGTGTAGCTTTAACAGATAAAATCCTACAGTTTTGTGACCTTCTACAAACTTGTTCAGAACGTCAAAATACACATTTCTTCGGAAGATGTCAAGTCATTATATCTTAAAACAAAAAAGTTATAGGCAAATTTATCATATTTTAAGGTGTACTTTCACCTTAAGTAACTATTTCCGGCGCAAAATGGCGCAGATGGCTCAGTCGGTAGGTGAAAGATTAGACTTTTTACTATCTCTTGAGGGTGGAAACCCTCGTGGGCAATAGTGGGAAAGGTGTTTTAAATACAAGGCAAAAATTTATTATTTTGCCTGTAATACAAGAAAAATAAATAAAAATAATAATAATCAAGATGCTCGCAGTAACTTTTACTGCATTGTGTAATTTCCGGAAATATTTAACAACATTTTTGAGCATTGTGCTTACCAAACAGAATATTTTTTGATGATTTTGAATTCATATTGTTAACTATCAGATGGTCAGGTAATTGCTGATAAAGTTACTTTAAAATTAACTGTTTGAAGTTTTTTTTCGAGGCAATATTCAAGTTATGTAGCGTTAGGAATAGGAGAGAGGAAATATTAAACAGTTCAAGATGTACATCAAAACACAGAGTAGATTTTTTTCATGTATTTATATTTGTTGTTGTTTGACTGTTTAACTTCGGACACAGTTTCGGAAAATATCAGGAGAAGCTTTGATCCGCCCGATAGCGAATTAACAGCTTTTTGGGTAATTCACGAGTCTCACTTTCAACTGGGGAGCAATTGAAATATATATTGCTTTGTTTTCATCAGAAAATCGTCAAAATGTGAATTAAAGAGTGCGAAATTACAACTATCTTAATAGTGTTTTAAAATTTTGGAAAATTTGTTGATTTTTTTAATTTTATACGAAAGAGCACCATTTTCTGATCCACTATATTTTTTTTAGATTTTTAGAACTTTATTTCGGTACTTGAAATCAACTTCAAAGAGATTTTTCGATCAACTTTTGACAGCTAGGCAACTGCTTGACAGCTCCGCCCAGTACAAAATGCGACAAGGGGTGATTCGACAAATCGCTCTCATACAAAGTTGAAATTGATTTTTAAATAGGGTCCCGGGCTCTAAAATTAATGAAAATTTGAATTTCGGCTCAGTTTGGCATGCAGATTCAGAATATGGAAGTGTCTCAACATCGCTAAAGAAGCCAATTAGAACTGCGAAGGTATTTATCAAAACGCATTTACTATTCTCACCATTATAGCCATTCAATTGTATGACTATTGGGTAGGTAGTCAATCGTTTGAGCATATGTTGTCATAAGTTTGAAGAAATTCAAATACTTTTATTTGGAACTAGCTTTAGTTATAACTCTCGGATTATAACAATATTTTCTACTGATTTTTCAATTTTTACTGATAAAAACTCACTGTTTTCTGCAAAAACTTTATAAAGATTCTGCCGGAAGCAACACAGTGCATTAAACATTACTGCGGGCATCCTCATTATATATTTTTTATATATATTTTACAGTATTACAGGCAAAATAATAAGTTTTTGCCTTGTATTTAAAACACCTTTCCCACTTTTGCCCACGAGGGTTCCCACCCTCAAGAGATATCAAAAAGTCTTATATTTCATCTACCGACTGAGCCATCTGCGCCATTTTGCGCCGGAAATAGTTACTTAAGGTGAAAGTTCACCTTAAAATATGATAAATTTGCCTATAACTTTTTTGTTTTAAGATATAACGACTTGACATCTTCCGAAGAAATGTGTATTTTGACGTTCTGAACAAGTTTGTAGAAGGTCACAAAACTGTAGGATTTTATCTGTTAAAGCTACACTGAAAATACTAGTTTTAGGGATACTTCGCACAAAACGCTCCATATCTCGAAAACCGTAAGAGGTGGAGCTTTGACATGTTCTACGAAGTTTTTTCTCTTATTATGAGCTACAACTTTGCCGAAGACGTCAAACCTCTAAAAAATTGTTTTGAAAAAATAAAATTTTTATCTCACTTCTAGGGGGATTAATCATTAATTACATTTTATCAGAAGACGCCTTTTAACATGCAAGAAAACTTTGTAGAACACGCCAAACCTCTAGAACCAACCTAAAAAAAGTTATTTAATTTTGATCGCAAAATCATCGATTTCGAACCTTGTGCACAGATAAAAACTATTAGTTATACATTTTTAAAATGTAACTTTAATTTATGCGATTTTTTTTGTTTCTGAAATAATACGCTCTAATTAAGCCGGACCAAATTCTTGATTTTTTTTGTCCCAGTGCTCTTCGAATCGTCAAGAGAAGAAATGATGGAATGATACAGTATATTCGGTGTATCCTCGCCTTCGGCGTTTTGGCGAGTCGATACCAATCTGGTGTAGTTGTTGCTGTTTTTGTGATGTGATGGCAAAGAGTTTAATCTTGCTTAGTTTGGCCACGGTTAGGATAGCTTAGGTCAATCTTCAGCATAAAAGAACAACAACGATCATTCTTTGCAGACTCATGCAAAATGGTACAACCCAAGTGGATTTAGTTCAAGAACCTTACTTCCGTAAGGGACATTTCTCTCTAGGAAACCTTGTGAACCCAGTGTTTGCCTTTTTCCGTAAAATTTAAAATTGCAGACTCGCATGTCATGCCTCGAGCATGTGTGCTTGTCAAAAAACGCAATTGCCGCTACACACGTCTCTGAATTATCCAACAATATCTAACATGTATCTGTTGGAAACCTCAGCAGGAAATACGTCTATTGTTTGGTTTATTTACCGCATGATGAACTATCCCTTACCACGGATGCCTTCAAACAAGTAATCGCATACTGCACTTCAGAAGGACTTTCGCTAATTGTTAGCATTGATGCTAATGCTTACCATATCATCTGAGCAGCTCAGACTTTAACTTGAGAGGCTTCAGTTTGATGGAGTACTTAAGTAGTACAGAACTTGAATTACTCAACATGGGTAACTGCCTAACCTTCGTGGTATCTGCTAGAGAGGAAGTGTTGAACAACGCTTTGATCTACTAGAATTAATCACGAGCTCACCATTTGGCATGTGTCGAATGAAGAATCTATATCTGATCATCGCTAAATCTTTTTTGAACATGTGAATGTTACTTCGCAAACTTTGCGTATCAGGAATCGCCGGTCAACCAACTGGGATGTCTTTACTGATTTGGTTGCGACCAAATTTAATGGATACTCACCATCCAGATAATGCCGTTGATATTACGACGACCTTCATCACGGAAGCTTTCGAAGAAGCTTGCCCTCTGCGGTCTGTGAAGACTACAAGAAGAACCCCTTGGTGGCACTCAGATCTGGCAAAGCTCAGGAAACAATGTAGAAATAGTTGGAACAGACAACGTTCGACTGGTCCGAAGGCTTCCAGGTCGGCTTGCAAGGCCTACCAGAAAGCTCTTCGGTCTGCTGAACGATCCGTCTGGAAAAATCTTTGTACAAATGTTTCCAGTTTGAGTGAAGTCAGTCGATTGAACAAAATCTAATGATTTTCAAGTGAACGAACTTCATTTGCCAAATGGAGATTTCACTCCCTCCGATGAGGAAGTTTTGGAATGTTTATTCGGTACACAATTCCCCGGATGTGTCGATATCACATCTTCCGATGAACCTGATGTCTTTTCTTGTGGTTATGACTCTCTGGCTTCGGCTCGGAATATCATAACTTCAGAATCGATTGAATGGGCACTTAATAGTTTGGGGCAGATGGGATTTATCCTATTTTGCTTCAGAAGGGATTTTATTATTTCAAACATGTTCTGAAAAAAACTAGTTGTTTGCAGTTTAGCTACAGGGTATATTCCCAAATCTTGCCGGGATAAAGTGAAGTAAAATTCATTCCGAAAGTGGGTCGTGCGTCGTATGAAGAAGCGAAGAGTTTCAGACTTATCAATTTGCCCTTTTTTCTTCTGAAATGCTTATAACGCATTGTCGGTCATCACATCCGTGATGTCCATCTTGCCAACGTGCCTCCTCATGTGAACATGCTTACCAATTTGGAAAGTATACCACTGTGACTCTTTTACACAAGGTTGTTTACGATATTGAGAAAGCATTCGCTCGCAAGCTATCCTGCTTGGGTTTTTTCATTGATATCGAGGGTGCCTTTGACGGCGTGCCTTTTGATGCCATATTGGAAGCCGCATACGGGGTCAGTGATCAGTGATTTCCAATTGGATTCACCAAATGTTCAAACAACCGACATCTCTTCTCGATATTGCGTCAAGCAGCGATTAGAAAATTGGGTGTTCGTGGATGCCCCCAAAGGGGAAGTCTTGGCTTGTGGAATCTCGTAGCAGATACGCTATTGAGGCAACTCAATAATAGCGGTTTTTCTACTTATGGTTTAGCCGACGACTACCTAACACTGTTAGTTGGTATGTGCATCAACACCCATTTCGATCTGATGCAAAGCGCCCTTCAGGTAGTTGAGGATTGGTGCCGCCGATATGGCATTTCGGTTAATCCGAGTAAAACATTGTTCTTTTCACGGAAAAGCGAAACCGTAATGGTGTTCGTCCTTTACGTCTCTTTGATTCTGAAATCAATGTGACTGAACAGGTAAAGTACGTTGGAGTCATTCTATCACATGGCGAATATTCAGCAAGCTGATTCATTTGTATGTGATAGCTGTGAATCCGATTATGAAACTTCGTATCATTTAATATGTAACTGTCCAGTTTTTGCGCAACCGCGTTTTCGAGTACTCGGAAAGCACTTATTACGTGAAACTGACTTCAGAAACCTGAATCTTCAGGACGTTCTGTTGTTCTTGACCCGCTGTAGTAAAGAGCTATAAACTCTCTTTAAGCTTTATGCGTTATCACAGTGCCCTCATCAGGACGCTGTTTGAACCCATTGTAGTACACTTATGCGTTATTATAGTGTCCTTTTAAGGACGCTATGTGAACCCATTGTGGTACGCCTTAGCGTGTATGACGATCCTATTCCCTTACCTGTCCTTTCCCCTGTCCCATCCTTTTTTCCTTCCCTTTTCCCTCAGGTAAACGATGAATAGGATCGTGTTCATGGCGATGGCACAAATTTCCCAAATGGAGGAGAACGTGCCTCTGGAGCCGACCTACTGATATACCTGAGATACCTGAGAGTGATAAAAATATGATTCGCTTTAGAAACAACATGGGGCTGTCATGCGAAGAGGGGCAGTAAACTTTTGTTCAGATATTTAGTCAGACTGCTATAAAGCAATTGCTTCGGTCAGCTCTAGGTCGAGGTTAGTTATCGCTTGTTGGACTCAAATCGAGAAGCTGAATTCAGCAAACAAATTGAGTCAAACAAAATTGTGTCGTACAGAGTCTCCTATAGCGGTGGCGAAGTATCTGATGAATCTAAGCAGAATTGCAGTCTTCTTCGTGGAACCACTCACAAGAAAATGTGTGCTAATAGAAACCAGGACCTCAAATATTGGACATCTGTTTAGGACCAAATAATAGACCAGTTTACTCCGGGTTTATGTTATGTGCATTGATTTCCTATATAATATTGGAGTTAAAGTTTTTCTGTTTGAAATGTTTATTTTTTATAGTAATACTACATTATAAGCATGTATGAATATCTATTTCTCCTTATTTACTGTTCATAATGTTTGAAATAATTATTTTTGGTTTATTATTACTGCATGATGGATGTGTTAGTAATGTATTCAGACACAGCCTTCTCTTTACTAACACCAGAAATCATTTTCTTGCAGACGACGAAGGCGGCAACGTAAAACCCATACTGCTCAATGGCAAATCAAAGTCCTCTCAGGATGAGCTCCAAGTACGCCTCGGGTTCTTCCTGGAGAACAACCCCCGTCGCAACCTGCGTGTCCCCATACAGTCGTGCAGTTCGCTTACATCGACCAACACCAGTCCTGTATCGACGCTCACCGGATCATCCGAGGCGGACGTTTCTCGGACGTTGCAGCTACACCAGGAACCAAACCACTACAACACCGGCTGTGATTCGATTGGCTCCATGATGTCCGTGTCCATATCGGAGCAGAGCAACGCCTCGTCCAGTCCGATGAGTCGGAGACATTCGGTTACCAGTAAGTGTGGTAGAAGTCTTACTAGAAATTGGATATCCCTAACAATACCTATTTTATTTCACAGCATCGCAAGGTGGTGGCAATATCGATGACCTCGCACTGTTCAAAACCAGAAAAACGACCGTCAGACGATCGGCCCGATCCGGACAGATTAAAGGACCGATCGACCCAAAAATCCGATTTGCTCAATACCGTCAGCATCAACAGCAACTCACGTTGAAGCCGTTGTTCTTCGAAGTACCTACTCAAGAGCCTGATCCACTGTTTGTCGGACGGCATTGGCTAGTGAGAGAACTGGCCAACGCTGTTCAGTCTACAGACTCACCTGGTATTCTACTGAATGGGAACTTGGGAACCGGGAAAACAGCGCTACTGCTGCAGTTGGTAGAATACTCATGTTTTGGACGCCGCAAGGAGATGCCTATTCAGGAGAATGATGGCATCTACTGCCAGATCAACGTTGCCCATGATAGATTGCGTAATCTTGCTTCGCACGTGGTGGCCTATCACTTCTGCCAGGCGGACAACAACTCAACCTGCCTTATTCCCGATTTCATTCACTCCCTGGCGGCTCAGCTGTGTCAGGCACCGCAGCTAGCTGCATACCACGAGTTTCTCCTTGGCGAACAAGCTCTTCAGAACGTTCTTAGCGTGAAAGAATGTATAGCCGATCCTGAACGAGCTATGGTCATGGGTATACTAGAACCATTGTCTGCACTGCGAAGAGTAGGGAAAATACCTCCAAAGAACTGCGTCATCTTGATCGACGGACTGTGCGAAGCTGAATATCATAGGCCCGATCACGGAGATACCATTGCGTCGTTTCTGCAGAAGATGGCTGAACACTTCCCCTCGTGGTTGAAGGTAATTGCTACGATCCGAACGCAAATGTCCGAGTTCACGAAGGGCTTGCCTTATACGAAGATGAGTCTCGACAATTGGAACAGCAATGAGGCTCTGCAGAAAGATATCCTCGAATATATCACATTCCGGATCAATCAAAGTTCCAGTATACAGCACAATATTGCCGGAGGCAAAGAAATCATCAACACCAGTCTCCATTTCAAGTTTGCGCAGCATTTGCTAAGTCTTACGAAAGGTTCCTTCCTCTACGCCAAGCTAACATTAGATCTGATCGAACGTGGCAGTTTGGTGATCAAATCGAGCAGTTTTAAAGTGTTGCCGGTTTCATTGGCTCAAATCTTTTTACTCAACTTTAATCTACGCTTTCCAACGACCAGCGCATACGACAAGATCTCCAGCATTTTGAGCGTCTGTTTGGCTGCTCTCTATCCACTGACATTGACTGAAATCTTCTACTCCGTCAACGCGTTGATCGTCGAAGGAGAAGGCGGTGAACACATCGATTGGGAGGAGTTTGTCTGTCGGTTCAAAACGTTGACAGGCTTCTTGATCAAGCGGATAGACAACACGTACATGTTCTTCCATCCCTCGTTCAGGGAGTGGTTAATAAGACGAGATGACGCAGAAAGCACCAAGTTCATGTGTGATCTCAGGAATGGTCATGCTGGCATTGCTCTGCGGCTATCTCGCCTGCAAGCTCCTCTAGATCCTGATCAAGCCCTCGAGCTAGGTCACCATATCCTGAAAGCCCATCTCTACCGCGCTGCTCCTCAACATCAATCTCCGAGAGATCTGCAAGCGTTTTGGGTGTCCTCGGTAACCGGATGCGTGTCCTCTGCACTGTGTACCCTCCGCAATGTATACAGCCCAAACATTAAGGTTTCAAGGTTACTTCTTTTGGCCGGAGCTTCCCCAGATCACATTACCAGCTTTTTAGGCAGCGCAACTGTCCTTTGCATAGCGGCTCACGAGGGAATAGTACCAATGGTGAGCCTGCTGCTAGAGTTCGGGGCCAACGTGGAGAAGACCAACAGTCAAGGGTGCACACCGTTGATCCTCGCCTCGGCGAAAGGACATTGCGACGTGGTTCGTCAACTGGTTGCCGCTGGCAGTGCTCTTGGACAGACGGACACATCCCAGAGGTGCGCTCTAGTTCATGCTGCCATCACGGGAAAGCTGAAGGTTGTCAAATACCTTGTGGCATGCGATTGGAACCCACGGCCGGATAGCAATGACGTGACACTGGAACAGGCTGCTCAGCAAGCATTGATTGCCGCTGCCAGTCAAGGGAACACGGAGATTGTCGAGGATTTCCTGGACATGGGTGAGGTTCAAGTGAACCGATTGGATATCATAACCGGTGAAACTGCCCTGACTACAGCGTGTACCAATGGACACACGGAAACGGTGACAATCCTGCTCAGTCGCGGAGGATCAACTGACGTTCGAAATCGCAAAGAACAGTCTCCTCTACTGATTGCAGTGAAAGAAGGTCATTGGGCAATAGTCGAGAGGCTACTGCAGAGCCAAACGGATGTCGAACAAACGGACAGCAATGGAAAAACGGCTTTAATGGTCGCAGCCGAAGAGGGACATGTTGGAATCATCGAACTGCTGTTAAACAGAGGTTAGTACATTAACCACCATAAAAATCCACTTTGGTTCTGCCCAGCACTAAATTTTTCCTCCGATTTGTTTCTATAAGTTATTTATTCATTTATTTAGTACACCTAGGGAATCGCGCCACTTGGGCGGTGGCTTCTATTTTCAGTCTGTTTTCCGCTATAACTCAGTCAAATTTGAACCAATTGACACAATTTTTGGAATGCGGTGAGATAGGTATAGTATCTACCCGTGTACAACATTTCAAGTAAATTGGTTCAAAATTGACTGAGTTATAGTGGAAAACAGACGAATATAGAAGCCACCGCCCAAGTGGCGCGATACCCTATGATATATATTATATACATATTCGATTTCTAATAACTAATATAATTTTTTACGTCTGTAGGAGCATCCCTTGGTACGTTAGATAAGGATGGCCTCAGCGCTTTAAGCTGGGCTTGCCTTCGAGGAAAGCAACAGGCTGCCAAATGCTTGCTGGAGAGAAATGCAGACAAACAACATGCTGACAGCACTGGCAGAACTCCGCTGGATTTAGCCGCCTACCAGGGATCTGCCGCACTGGTCCAAATGTTACTGGACCATGGAGCGCAAATTGAACACGTGGATATAAACGGCATGCGGCCGTTGGATCGCGCAATTGCCTGTCGCAACGTTCAGGTGGTGCAAGTCTTCCTGAAACGAGGAGCCAAGCTGGGACCTGCTACTTGGGCAATGGCCAATGGGAAATCAGAAATAATGTAAGTTATGAAGCCCTTCAATATCAGAAGCTTATCACTTTCAAGTTTATGCTACTCTTTGCAGGCTCATACTCTTGAATAAACTCCTCGAAGATGGAAACACCTTGTATCGTAAAAACCGTCTGCAAGAAGCTTCCCATCGTTATCAGTACGCTTTGAAGAAAATCCCTTCAACGTCGCTTGCCAACGGTGACAGTGGTTCCGACCAGTCAGCTTTGTACTCAGCCGATACGAACAACAATTCGGCCAATAACGCAACCTTCCAACAGCTGAAATTCAACTTTATGCTCAATTTGTCACGCTGCAAGCGGAAAATGAACGTAAGTACCTAGTTACAACTAGCTACAACTACAACTAACGAAAATTTTATGTGCGATCTTGTATATCAAATACAACACCTTTGAGAAAACCAAGAATGTTAAATAGAATCTCTTTCCTAAATTCTTACCCAGGATGTCGCGGAAGCAGTTGAGCTAGCAGCCCAAGCAATCGAAATCAAACCGAACGCCTATGACGGATACTACGCCAGATCGAAGGCTCTCATGGAGTACGGCAACTACGGGGAAGCCCTCAGGGACGCCGGTTTGGCTCTGACGAAGGCACAATCCACGTCCTTGGAAATACGGGAAACGCTCACCCGACTGCACAGCGACTTACAGAAGCGTCACATGCAAACTCTGGCGGAAGCAGGACATGCTTCCGCCCTGAGTGGATTGGGCGGCGACATCAGTACCAGGTCTAGTTCCGTGCACAGCAGCCGATCCGTCGCCGAAGGCATGGACATAATTACAGATTTGTAGTTATTGAAAATAATACTTAATATACGATTAAACATTAGTTTAAGAAATGTAACGAAAAAACGTAAAATCGAAAAAAGACTAATGCAAATCATCATTCGCAATGCAATAAAACCCTTAGTGTGTTAGCTTTCATTAGGGTAATAAATTCGTTTCGACCTACTACATTTTTCCTTCTCGACTTCTCTACTATTTAATATGTAGCACTAAAAGTGCACAATACTATTGCAACATGTAATTCCTTTGACAAACATTTTGTGCAGCGTATTCAAACTAGCTTAGAATCGTCCAACATCCATCATAATTTATTGAAGCATACGTTTTGCTCCGAGCCTATACCTACTGTCTGTAATTGCATATCAATCCCGTCTTTGTTGGGTTTTATATTCATGTGGGACAGTTATGCGGTTAGACAGTGTACGAGAGAGTTTTATTCAAGAGGAACAACCACAGAGATTTTTCAATTGTACTGCATGTAACTTGAAGCATTTTTAGATTTTTTTTTTTCTAAATTCTGTTAGCCATACATGCAATGTAGGTAATGTACATACTTTGAATGGAATGTTGACAAGCAGAAAAAAACTTTATACTATTTATATGCATGTTTTGGACTTAGAAAATGGTTTACATAACTGGTATAATGCCTACTTAGATTATAATTAAATTATTTTGAGTGCTTGTATATAATAAACAATATTTTTTTATAAAATACCCAATAAAAGTAACAATAAAGCATCTGAAATCTTAATAACTTACTTGTGTATCAATCATATCACAATTATTTACACAACTTATGGGTATATCTTGTTTTTTTCATGGCGTGACGTCCCAACTGAGTAAACCTATTACACAGTGCAACATTTTTTTTGTCTCAAGAGCACACTCATGTGCCTCTGACAGATTTTGGGTTGCTGAACCCGAATCTGGGCTCAGATTTGCTCCAGCACGTCACAATTTTGAGCTATACCTCAATGTATGGGGCAAATAATGCGATTTTGGGCTTTTTTGACTGCAAGCCATTAAGCATGGACATATTTTTTTAAGTAAACAAAAGGTAAATTGGTCAATTAACATCTATATTAACGACTTATGCAAAATATTTCGTTTTACCAAATCAAATTTAATAGATTTAAGCATTTTATGTTAGTTAGTATGTAAACTTGCATGCAACTTTTGGAGGGTGACTGGTACCTTGAACAAAAACCCCATCCCGAAAATCGACTGATTTGTCCGACCATCCAATCCAAATTACCAAAATCGTGTTTTCGAATGACGAATCAGTCATACGGCAATCATCCTAAAAAGCAGATGACGATCATCTTATGCGCGTAGGAGACGACGCACGCTATGTGAATGAATATTAGTTGCAGAGCGAAGGCTACACAGATGCATCGAATTTATTCATCAATAGCGTAACAAGTTCCTTGATCGTGACACTCGGGACGTTGACGATTATGCGTCGCATGTCCTATCGTGGACATGACATCGTTTTTGAAAAAGGTGCCCGCGAGGGCATCCTGGCCACTAAGCACAAACTTTTTTGAGAAAGTTAGCGGTGACATTATTGTTATCAATCGCTAAAAAACAAAGTTGCTCGACCATATGGTCGACATTCTATTTTCAAATCACTGTCATCCGGTTTTAGGATGACATCATTCGGTCGGTGGACCATACGGTTTCCGACCGAATGTCGTTAAGGGGCGTGATCGTATCGCCTCTCAGTCGATCCTGGGCGGGGGGTTTCGTTCAGTGTATGGGAAATATCGTACCCAACATAAATCGCTTAAAACTATCAAGTTTGATTTTGTAAAATGAAATATTTTGCATGGGTCGTTAATTTAGATGTTGATTGATCAAATTACCCGTTGATTGCTTGAAAAAAAAAAATATTTCCATGCTTAATGGCTTGCTATCAAAAAAGCCCAAAATCGCATATTTTATCATATAAATAGAGGTATAGCTCAAAATGTTCGAGGACTAGCAGAGTCTGAACCAGGTTTGGGAGCAAAATGAAAACACGTCTTTTCTACTACAAGACTGAACGCAAAGAGAAAGATTTATTTCAATTCAACATACAAGAGGTACATAAAAGCAACCAGGTTGCTGCGATTGATTTTCACATTAACGACTTAACCTTCCGTAACTCGCGCGGTTGGCTACCTGCGTCAGCACCACGCTAATGCTGAGTACAGAAAGCGAGATTTTTTAAACATGTTGTACAAAATACAACAGCGCGATCGCTCGAGAGTTAAATTCAAACGTGTGTTACCATTGGCAACCGCATCGTCACGCATGCCATCGCCACCACGTTGATGTTGCACTAGGGTGTGCCACCTCCAACACTCCTCCTCAACATCAACTGTCTCCGTAGTTGAATCGCAGTCATAAAATTTGTCATCATCATGACCACCAGAAATTGAATTCTTCACTATCTCGTTATGCGCCAACTCCTCGTTGCTGATGACTCCTTCGTTGTGAACATTGTTTCTACGATGCTTACGGCGACAATTCCGAGCAGCCACACCCTCGGAATCCATGGACATCGCACGCTCTTTCACCACGTTCAGAGCATACAATCCACCAACATTATCAGCAGTCGCGATCACATTACCGCCGAAAATCAACCGACACTGGTGCGCAACAAATTCTGTTCTAACATTTTTCGTTGCAAGTTTCGAAACCGAAATCAAATTCTCCTTCAGAGCAGGAGCATAAAGGACGTCTGTCAATGTAACCGAAACTTTCTGATTTTGACCGAACAGAAGCCAGAGTTCTCAAGCCGGACGTACAACTTTTCGATGTCCGCCAGATACCGCTCCATGTCCTCATCGCACTGGTAATTCTGGTTCGTAATCTGCTTCAACAACGTTACCTTCTGTCCCAGCGATGCCTTCTGGTGATGGTCCTTCAATGCCGCCCAAGTATCCCTCGCCGTGGTTTTACCTCGAATCATCCCGTACTGGCTCTCATCCACCGTCAGTTGGATCGTGGCCAGCGCTCTTTCGTCTCCTTCAAGCCACGCGTCCGTCACAGGATTCGGGGGAGTTCCGGGGTCGACATACTTCCACATTTGCTCGCGTCGTAGCAGTGCTTGCATCGAAAAGCACCACGCTACGTAGTTCGTGTTCGTCAGCTTCACGATCCGTGCCCACTCCATCTTCAGACAGCTTCCGGAAAACAGGGAACTTCTAACCTGAGCTGTATTTTCAGGAACGGCTTCTGCTTCTCAATTCGGCGGGTCAACCAGGGTGCTGCGATCGATTTTTATGTTAACGACTAAAATTCAAACCTATGTTGCCATTAGCAACCACATCGTCACGCATGCCATCGCCACCACGTTGATGTTGCACTAGGGTGTGCCACCTCCAACATCCATTTGTCCAAGGTCGATCATACTTGTTTTGTTCGGCAAATCATTTCTGACTGAAATTGTTGTTCTAGATCTAGATTATAGTCCTGTTCGTCAACCGTCGGACTCACGCCTTGAGAACCTCCGAACAACCAGTTTAATATGTATATCATTAAAAATTGAAACCTCACTCCCTGTGATAGTACACATTACAAGGAAAAACTGTGATATCTGGAAAGAAATACGAGCCTGGGCGAGTTTAGTTTCAGTGTTTATTCGACCAAAACCAACACAAAGAAAAGGTGTATCTGAGTTGTAATGTGAAACATATTCCAAAATGAACTGGATCACTTTTTTTTTAATATTCTAGTGTTAGCCAGTTGGCCATTCATTGATAGTGACAGTGTAACGAGTAAGAATAAGAGATACGCTAAATGTCATTTCTACCAACAGGCACGACATTTTGAATCTCATTAATCTTACACATCACCGTAAAATCAAATATGAATATTTGCATTTTAGTGGATGCCTACCATTCTGCTGAAATCCAATGAGACTCATTAAGATCATATTCCTTGTGCCCGAATCCTGGTATGGGAGATCCAGCCCACAAATTGACAAAGAAAATGCACTAGATTACATCACTGCAAAAGAACAGAGAGAGATTCAGATTATTAGTGAGATGTTCCGCAAGTTTTGTTCGATGAATGATATGGATGAATACAAATCAGTAGCTAAATTAATGCGTAGGAATTAGGAACAAGTTTTCTTCATGTTTCTATCAAAGCGAGCTGAGTTGGTAATCATCACAAAATCGTTCGTACATAGTGGAATTTTTAAAGGTGAGAATAGGATGCTTACCTACTGAGAAATCTGTAACTGATGTCCTGGTATTCTACATGGCATGTGATAGAAGACCATATCTCCACTGGAATTGTAATAAGAAAATGTACAAATTAGCGTTTACCAAAACCATAGCTAACGAACAATTCAAACAACGTTTGAGCAAATTCGAATCAGGTGCCAGTATAATCTTAAACGAAATCGTAACATCCTGTCTCCGTAAAACACAGAAACATTGGATGTCGTATGATTTCGTTTCAGTCTCGTCATCGGTATCATCATTGGATTTTGCTCGTGATGTGTGGGAATTTATGTTCTTTCTTTTAAAATGAAATGAATAAGTTAAACATATATTTACCTTTTAGGTGGATCACTTGCCACAATAGTCATTCCATGATAAGTCTGAAATTAAAAGAAATGAGACTGTGTTAAAACAAGTGCGATTGGTTTTCTGGTTGTGACGGATAGGGATTGGGTAACGTCAGTAACTAAATTAATGCGTAGGAATTAGGAACAAGTTTTCTTCATGTTTCTATCAAAGCGAGCTGAGTTGGTAATCATCACGAAAAGTGTTTACGATGGGTGAATGAACTAATATTCAGAAATCCAGGAAGCATTGAGCGATTTTCAAAACTATTGGTTTTACCAAACAACTTCAAATATAGTATGTTTGACCTATCAAAGGGAAATCTAACTTAAAATGATCATAACGTGTTTACGTGAATTTGCCCAATGCTTATCAAAACTTGTGAAATATTAGTTCAGATTCATTAAATAATTCAAATAACGTATGACAAGAGCCCTTACCTTTTCAAGTGAAAAGACCATCAGCAATGCTGAAACTCGATTTCAGCTATCCCTGATTTCCTGGAAACAACAAGAAAAACATATTACAATTTGTTCATTTTCCTCGATCTTGCGATAATTGTGCTAAGACCAACAAAGTCAGCCGCCAATATAATCTTGAACGACTTCGTAACGTCCTGTTCCCGTAAAACACAGAAACAATGGATGTCGTGTGAAGTCGTGTCAGTCTCGTCATCGGTATCATCATTTTGAGTATGCTTGAGATGTTTTGATTAATTGAATGAATGTGCTTACCTTTCGAAATCGAACGCCAACCAGATGTGACCAGTTTGTGTATCTACAAAAAAAAAAGAAGAAAAACTTCATTGTAGTTGATGGACAAAACCTAGAGCCGTGTCTTTGGATTTACAATAGCATCAGTAGCTAAATTAATGCGTAGGAATTAGGAACAAGTTTTCTTCATGTTTCTATCAAAGCGAGCTGAGTTGGTAATCATCATGAAGTGTCCAAGACTAAAATTTCAAAAGCCACATAAAAGCATTGGGCGATTTTGCAAAACTTGTCAAACTGATATCGTTCGAAGGTTGAATTAATAATTCAACTAGCTTTTTCACAAACCTCAATGCTTTTTGAACTTGTGAAATATTAGCGTAGATTTTTTAAACTATAAGCCATTTGATGAAAAATACTAACCTTAATCCGAGGAAAGGGTTTCTACTGTTGAAACTGAATTCAACAACTATTGTGGTTCTCTGGAAATAAAGATAAAAACAACTATTAATGTTTGTTCTTTTCTTCGGACTCGCTCGAAACGCATTAGAACCAATCGAATCAGCCGCCAATATAATCTTAAACGAATTCGTAACATTTTGCTTCCGTAAAACACGGAAGCGTCAAATGCCGTATGAATCCGTGTCAGTCTCGTCATCGGTATCATCATTTTGATTCTCATGATAAGCATTCAGAAATGAACTTTTCTTACCGTTTAAACTCGAACGCCAAAAACTGGAAAGGGTCATTTTGGTAAACTGAAAGAAAAGAAAAATAGAGAAATCGTGTTAATAACACTTGTTAAATGAATCCTAAAACGGTGTTTTAGGATTTGAACACATCGTCAGTTCTAATAATTAATGCGTAGGAATTAGGAACAAGTTTGCTTCATGTTTCTATCGAAGCGAGCTGAGTAAGTAATCATCACATTTGAAACGTTGTACTAAATGACCGGTGCTGTTTAATTAAGAGTGTTCGATGAAACTGTTGATAATTGGCCCAATTTTTAGTGATCTGTTGGAAACATTTTACAGTAGACGTTCGATAAGTGCAACATTTTTACGTTTCACTTACCGAATGGAATTTGATAACTGCAACAACTGACAGGCGTCACATTACCGTTAGTTGCTGCATAATGCAACTAATGTGCATACGAAAAACATCGCATTGCAACAAAAGTGCATTTGTAAAACATCACATCGCTGTTGACATTTCATTTTGACGGATAGCGGTGCAATAATTGGGTTTTTAAATTTTGAAAAATATATTGATTTTTTGATTTTATACGAAAGAGCACCTTTTTCTGAGTCACTATGATTTTTTTCAGATTTTTAGAACTTTGTTTTGGTACCTAAAATCAATTTCAAAGAGATATTTTGAAATTACCTTTTGACAGCTCCTCCCAGTACAAACTGCAACGAGGGGTGATTCGACAAATCGCTCCCATACAAACTTCAAATTGATTTTTAAATAGGTTCCCGGACTCCAAAATTCATGAAAATTTGGATTTCGGCTCAGTTTGACATGCAGATTCAGAATATCGAATTATCTCAACACCGTTAAAGAAGCCAATTGCAAAATTGTTGCACTTAGCGGACTTGCAGTTGAAAAGCGTTTGTACCGAGCGAACGTCTACTGTACTTATAAATCCAGAATATTTTTTTTCAATAGCTCGACCAAATACCTGTCACACCTAAAGATAAAATGTAATGCATGCATAAATCTATTTGGCATTTTGACTTTCACACAATATTCATTCAGTTGTGTTCATGAAATAAATCGAATTAATAACGTCTTAACGACAGTTACTAAAATTATCGCTATTAATGATAATTATCACAACTATCTTTCGTTAGTACCCACTATGTAATATTATCTTCATCAGTGAGGGCAGTGTTAGAGATACTATATTCAGGCCAAACATTGCAATAGGTCCTATCTGCAGAGGAGAGACTCTCTTTGTTCACTTTCTCTTTCAATTATTGCAAAGTTATGGTACACTTTTCAACTATTTTTGCAGTACAAATTAAAAGACGATTGTTTTGACCATCGTTCAATGCAATGAAACAACCATAATACAAATAAACAGCTGAGATATTAACGAAAGAGAGGGAAACCAAAGAGAACCTCTCTTCTGCAGATATGACCTTTATACATGTTTGGCCTGATATATTGTATTTTTTACGAATAATCAGACTTTGGCGACGAAATTGAACTCGCCCTAATATGGTACTAACCTAACATTTATGACACATTTTTGCCTCCTTTCCCCGATTCAGGCGAAACCAGCTGATTTTGTTATGAAAACATAAACAGCTGGTAGCCGAGAACAATAAGGATGAACGTAAACATCGGTGAACCAGCTGGTTTTGTTGTGTAAACATGACCAGCTGGTGGACCGAGAACAAAAGACCTTAATGGTAAACATTGAGACGGCCGGCGAAAACTGTCACATTATCGGGCGAGTGGCAAAAACCCTGCGACTGAGATTAACAGCGAAATCGAAAGCGAAATATGAGTACGACGAAATTTATCGCATCAAAGTCTAAGTCGAAAAAAAAATCGCAATATCCCTTTTTGGAAAATGATTGCGGTCACGTAGTTGCTGCTCCAGTATCGCCAGACCAGCTACACTCACACAAGGAACCAACACACTTAAATTAAGTCGCCGACCTCAGCAAACGGATTGCCGAGAATCCAACAGCCGAGAATCCGGTAATATTTTTTACTGAACCTCGGTAAAAGTTTTACCGAGATGTCGTTAAAACTTTGCCGAGATCTCGGTAATCCAACTTTTTACCGAGATCTTGGCAAAGTTCACCGAGACTCGGTAATGGTTTACCGAAATCTTGGTAAAATTTTTACCGAGAATCAGTAAATATTTTACCGAGATATCAGCTGTTGGATTCTCGGTAAACCGTTTACCGAGATCAACTTCTGAATTTAAGTGTGAATGAGAGAGCTGCTTGGGACCAACATACATCTTCAGTGTTTGGGTGTTGATGATCTTCTATTTTTAAGGCGACAATACGCCTTTTCATTTGACGTCTAAAATCAGCTGATTTTGGGGATCTTTGACATTTCTCCTATGAAACTGACAATTCAGCGTTTGCGCCTTTGTTCGGCAGTTGTTAACAGTGGCATACACGGATCTGTCACCTGAAAAGGCCTATGGCGCCTGCTAGGTCAGGTTGCAGGCCAATGTGGGGATAAGGGGGGAAGCGTTTTTGGGATTTTTTAATTTTTAAATAAGGGTTCACGCATTGGTGCGTGGATCCCAGGCGTAAAGTAACCCAAGCTGTTAGCATAACTGCCCGATATTTTTTTCACTTTACCTTATCGTGCTTTACAAGAGGTTTCAGGGGGCGTTCCATGGATATCCGAGGGGTGTTCCAGAGGGCTTCAGGAGGGTTCTAGGGCTTTTCAAGGGGTTCCAAAGACTTTCCAGAGGTGTTGCAAAGGTATTCATAGTATTAACCCTTTCTTTCCCACGAGGTTTTTTGACAATTAAAAATAGATTAAATGGGTTTTAAACAAATCACCAGAACAAAAGATGTATAGTTTTACTCCAAAATATCGTTAGAAATGAAAAATTTGATTTTCGGGGTGGATCACCTGTGATCCATTGGGAAGATCGATGCACTGAAGGCACATATATAAATTTAATTTTTTTATTTGTATATTGTTTTTTTTTTCAAAAACTTAATATTTATAAATCGTCCATTACACCTTTAATTTATTTCGAGATTCTAATCTAGCCCTTCTGTAAAATATAATGAAACTTGTCGCACTTCTTGCAGTTATCATAAGTAGTTGTTATTAGATTCACTTCGAATCTATGGATTCTCTTTATCATATATACCCTCCTGGATTCATCTGCGACTTATTGCCGGCGATAAATAGGTAATATTATATGAAATAATGACATTTATGTATGAAACACTATTAACAATGGCAAATTTCTTGGATGTAAACAAACATGCTAACAAGCAACAGGTTAGATCAGGAAGGATAAAAATGTCGTTATGTTCCCAATGGATCACTGATGATCCACATGTTTGTTCATTAAATTAGTGTTTTATCGTCAACTTGTTTGTGAAACGGTATTTTATTCTGCTAATATACATACTACAGGGCATGCTAGTATTTTTTTCCGTTTAAAATAATGTTCAGGTTTCGGAATATTGAACATTTAAATATTGTTTGAATTAAAATAGAAAAAATACCGACCTTTACTAAATCATTTAGCTCTAGAACAAAAACGAGCAGAGAAATTTTAACCAACCTTGGCATAGTAGTTCATTAAACATATACAAACATCTGATGAAAAAAATGGAAATGATCTAATTTATCATGTATTTGTATGAATAGTGCAAAGTAGTGGATCACCTATGCTACCATGGGAAAGAGAGGGTTAAGGGGGTCCCAGGAGTATTTCAGGACATTCCAGGGGGTTCATGAGCTATCCAGGGGTTTTGAAGGGGTTTCAGGGGCGTTCCAAGAAGTTGAAGAGGTCCCATGGGTTTCCAGGAGTGCTCCAGGGCATTTTAACGGCGATTTTTTCTTCCGTCATTTTTGCTTGTACTCATCCTCTCTTCTTGGCGTAACGTCCTCACTGGGACAAAGCCTGCTTCTCAGCTTAGTGTTCTATGAGCACTTCCACAGTTTTTAACTGAGAGATTGTACTCATGTTTAACACTATTTCAGTCAACCACTGAAACTTTTTTAGTGTTTTAAAAAAGCTGAAACTTCCAGCTTTTCATTAGTGGATTCAGATTTCAAATACGCTCAGCACCTAGAATGTGTAAGACCTAGGGTAATTCATGTATTTTGGACAGGCTGAGGACAACGTCCCCTAGCTTCCTTAGAAAGCAATTGGTTATTTCGCAAAGTTACTAATACGCTTTTAATATGATTGTACTTTGCGTTCCTGGTGACAAAAACCTTAACGAAAGCATTTTAATCTGAGAAAATCACAATATCCAATCGCCTGTTAGAATTGCATTTTGGACACCCTCAGGTATATATAGTTTGGACAGGGCAATTATCTCAATGTTTAGCCATGAATACTGCTAAATCATGGAAGTAGCATAAATTAACAAATATTTTCTTGCAAATAATCAATTTCTCCGCTTAACGGGCATCTATTTTGATAATTATTACAGTTTTTTTTTTTTGTTAAAATCGAAGAAATATTGCCAGACCCACAAAATACGCCTCCAAGTATTCAATTCCACAGCACCACCATGTAGTTCTTCAGATGACCAAAATATATTAACAGTAGAAAACATGCAATGTATTTTGGACACCTCCTTTTTTAAGCGTTCTAGATGAATGTTAAGAGATTGGCTGCCTAATGCTTCTTTATTGAACATTTTTCATTGCAATAAGGCTTTTAAATTTCTTACAATTATTATTTCAACGAATTTGGGGTGAATATTGGATATGACTGTGATGTGTATGTCGTCTTGCATACCTGTGCATTTGAAGGGTTTTAGTGAAATAATTTACATTTTCGATAATGTTGAAGTAAATTCTTAATTGTTAAGCGTATTTTCAACGTAAGTCACCAGAATAGGGTCTGTTTGATCCAATAATCGATATTAAGAAGTATCTACTTTTATTAGCTCTCTGGAACAATACATTCATCGCAGTGCATGTCCAAATTATATACATGTCCAAATTATTTTTTTTACCCAACTCATAAGTACATAATTTCCAGACTACACCAAAAATGTGTAACAGTATAACATTCACAAAAACAGCTCGTACACTCTTCTAGATGCGAAATGTGAATATTTTTTTTTGTTTACCAAGGTCACTAGTAAACCAAGCTAGGTTGCCGTACATTTTTGATCAATCGCCACCTTCAACATTCTTAAAGCCCAAGGTGTAAATAGTGGGCCGGTCTCAGCGAGAAGTACTCACCAATAAAACAATGCAACCGGTCTTAAGTACAGGTTCTTTAAATTAATTAAAATGTAAACTAGTATACACCGTTACATACCTTTTGTGACTCCGTGCAATGTAAGCTGGTATAGTCTCTGCGTGCAACATCCAACAGGAAACAAAAAATCTGAAACAAGAAAAAATCATGTTTTAACATCTTGAACGTTTTCTAACAGTTTACTACAAGCGATGATGTGCAATTCAGTTCTAATATTTAATGCGTAGGAATTAGGAACAAGTTTTCTTCATGTTTCTATCAAAGCGAGCTGAGTTGGAGATCATCATTTAAAAAGAATTGTTAGGCTACGATCACATTAGATGGTTACAACAGAATGGTTTTGACGATGCGGATTTGTCTCTTTCTAGTCCATTGTAAAATATCAATCCAATGTGATCGTGAGACTTCAAAATTGTAAAAATACGTACCTTGATTAACTCTGGAAAATGCATCCTTTTCCGTTTCTCAGTCAATCTTTGACATGGGAAGATCCTGTAATTGAAAAATATCCACCAAATATAATAGCTTTCTCGAGCAGTCGGAACTTGCTAATGTGCAATGATTACGGCTTCAGTGTATAATTTAATGCGTAGGAATTATAGGAACAAGTTTTCTTCATGTTTCTATCAAAGCGAGCTGAGTTGGTAATCATCACAGAATATAAGTTGTGAAAGGTGTGAAATTCAAGAGTTTGAGTGTAATCTTACCTGTTTCTTTTGTTGTTGTAGGAATCATGTTCTCTCATTATGAAAGCAAATCTGCAAAAGAGAAGAAAAGCAGCAGATTAGTACATTGGTCATTAGTCCTGGAAAATTGAATAATCCCTATGTTGATAAGTCAGTCGAAATCATGCGACTCGTTCATAATTATTGTAAATAATTCAGAGACGAGAAATAACTAATGGAATGATCAGATCATCATAAAGATTTATGTTAAAAATATTACGAAAAAATGCTTCTTGATATTTACCTTTTTGTTTTGCAGCAACGTTCCCAACTTCTAAGCAAATATCGATTTTTTCAATTTCTCTGAAAGTAAATAACGTTAGTGAATCATCTAGACGATTTTTCATACTAACCTGTTTTGTTCCGTTCAGAGAATTCCGAGGGAGTATGAAACGTTACAAGTTAGGGCATGTGACCGAATTAAAAACACTTCAAAAACGAAACAACAAATTTTGTACAACAGTTTCGGTTGTATTTCCTCACGCTCTCCTCATCTTCTCTACTTCACTGTTTTCTTTTCTGGCTTGCTTCACAACAGGTCTTACGCAAACGGAAATTTTCTTCTCTTTACTCTAAGGATGATGCTCCCACCTAACTGGGCCTTAAACCGACTCCTGTACTGGTGGTTCGTAGCCCTCGGGGCGGTCGATGGTGACACCACCTTCGGCAGCTCCGGTCGACACTTCGGCTCCCTTGCCGCCACCGTCACCGTGCAGCTCCAGCAGGTTGGCCAGATCGAAGCGCGGCTTCTTCAGGACCTTAACCTAGAGGGTTGGGGAATGGGGGAGAGAAAGAGAGATATGGAGACAACTGTTAGGACGGATACTTATGGGATGCCGAATAAAAATTTGTCTTACAAAATGAAACTTCAACATCTGTTGAGTAGGGTCATCTAATTCCTGTCTATTTAGTCGCCGACCAATAATGATCGAATTAATTTTTGCACCTCATGGCCGGTATCAATTACTACTATCTACCAGAAGCTCAACGCATCCTGCAAAGGCTACGTGCCGCAAGCCGAAATCTGCAGGGATAAGGACGGGAGCCTCCTGACGGACAAACGTGAGGTGATCGAAAGGTGGAAACAGCACTTCGACGAACACCTGAATGGCGAAGAGAATGTAGGCACGTTGGATCAAGGCAGCGGAGGTTATGACTATGTTGGCGCAGCAGAGGACGGGACCGAACCAACTCCCACGCTGAGAGAAGTTAAGGATAAAGCCTGTATCCGCAATAATCGGGACACACAAGTACGGCTGTAGTTCTGTAATGAATCGATAAAATTGGCCAGAAAATTGGCTGAGCACTCTTTGGTATATGCTTATTATTTTTGCCAAATTTCATATAAATCGATGCATTACTTTTAACTATGGATGAAAAACAAATAGACATGGTTTTAAGCATTTTGTACAATCATGACCAATTTTCATTCGCATAATAGATGGTTCTTTTGCGCTACAGTTCAAAGTTCTGTGATGGTAATTATGAAATTTCGTTAGCAGTTATGATACTTATAGAGACACTTTCTTGCAAAATTTTAGCAATTTTAATCAATTGGTTTGAAAGCTACTGCTGTTGATAGGGGTGACTGTTAGTGAAAATGTTTCATGTTTTTCATGTGCGATGTTTGTCTATTCATAACTTTTGAAATTCTTTGCCAATAATGTTCATGAAATTTTCACAGAAGGTAGTCGATTATGTGTATGTTATGCCTGCAAAATTTGATGATTATTGGTATAGTACTTTCAATACTACAATTGAAACAACAAAGTGTGCTGATCAATTGCTGTTTGAGGGGCTAAAATCACGTTCAGTCCCAATACATGTTTCGACTATAAAATTGTTAATAGTGTATCGATTTTTTGAAATTTTGCCTATGCAACAAATGTAGTTTGAGAGGTTTGTGTTCAAAATTTCAGCCATTTCCTTAGCCAAATTCAAAAGTTACAGCGCTAACAAGCAAAACTAGGGGCTGTACAAAATTCAATGGCGCACATTCTACTCCTTCATTGCTACAACAAAAAGTACTGCATCGATTCACATGAAATTTTGTGAGTGAAACGAACACATCTTAAGATGTTATTAGGCCAAATTATAGCAATTTTAATGTATCTATTGCAGAGTTACAGCTGTAT